>NC_086284.1:59514415-60114415 GCF_963924245.1 Chroicocephalus ridibundus
TTTAAAGAAACCAGTGTGAGGCAGGTGTCACTTTAATTTTACATTAACAGATCTATTAGACATTAACCTTATCAGACAGGTAATTGTTAAATGAAATCACGCTTTTGTACTTTTGCTTCATAATATCATTTGCTTACTTATACATTTTGTACAAACCTTGATGTTGGCACTGGCACTGACACTGCTTCACGTGTCCATTGCTTCAGACTAGCAAATATTGTATTGACCTTTAAAATAAATGGTAAGTATGCCAATTTTTATTTTTAGCAGCTCAGAGAATGTGTTGTGTGTTACCTCAGAAGTGGCAAGGAGAAGGGACATACTGTGCTGGAATTTTAAAATAATTTTGTGTGCACATTTTCACATGTCAGGACATCTCTCGTAGAAATGACAGTAGAGCTGGCATGTAAATTTTAACAGGTGAAGGGGTTCTGCCTGAAGTCGTTATGAGGAATAGGTTATTGCAGGATTATTTTCTTTGAATTCTTGGTGAACTCTGAACTGTATGCTGAGAGCATAGGATCTCGGAGAATTGTTATGTTAGAAATAAGAGAATCCTAAGTCTTACTTGCAATTGTTTTATTTTGAAATCCACAGAAACTACATTCATTTTTTTAAGAGTATCCCAAAACTAGCTTCTAACTGACTTTGGATTTTCCTTGTAGTTAAACTCTCACTGGAGATTTAGAGATGAGTTACATTTGAAAGGGAAAACGTTGAGATTGCAATTTTTAGGGCTTCATTTTGAACCCAGTCGTGTTCCCATCAAATCAATGGAAACACGACCGCGTTCAAAATGAGCCTTATCATCACTTCATTGATGCTAGTGAGTTACAGCCATTACTTCTAAAGAATCTAACTGATTTTATTAAAGCTTAATCCCACAGGGCCTTGCAGAGTAACCTGGACCTCTATAAAGACGACATAAAGTGCTTCCAAATGAAAACGCTACATTCTTTCTCTAGGGATAATTAGCCTCTGCTGACTATTGTGAGACTCAAGTTCACTCTGGAGACCCCAACTCTTATGGAAATTAGGGCCACGTTCGGTATAGCCACTGGGAAGAACTGGGTGGTGGTTGGATGTGCTGTGGGTTGTGGCTGTATATAAAGCATGGTCCACAAACCGTCATTAAGAATATTAAAATTCATAAGTAAAAGCCTGTCTTTGAAAGCTGCATAAATGTATTGATTCATGTGGGCCTGCAAGTGCTTTTGCTAGTTTCGGAAAAATGAGAGCTTTTTTAAAAGTCAAGTTTTTAATCTAAACCTCATTATAAATATTTTCACTTCTCTTGGACATCTTTTCTGTCCAGTAGAAAATACTTTTTGCCAGTCTTCATGAATCAGTAGCTGTCTTGGGCAAGTTTAAATAAATAAGAATTTTAAATTTAACTGAAATTCACAATTTCTCTGTTTAGCAAATTTAGCTTTGATCTTTTCATGGAGATGAAGGTACAGTGTCAGTCTGGTATTTAATGAGAAAATCTTAAATTATAATAGCATCTCTGTATCTTACTAAAAGCATTATGAGGGATACTTAAGTCTAAATCCTTTATCTGTGCTTTTATTCCAAATACGAATTTACCCACACAAGCCTTGCTAGTGCTATTCTGTTACCGAAATAAGGCTGTATTTATATTTAATGTTGGGTTGGTTTTTTTTTGATGGTTCCTTAGGTGATGAGTAGGCTGAGGTGAGAACAAAATACTTCTATATCTTACATGTATAAATATTTACATTTCTCTGGGATAGGCTTCCTGTCACCTAGTGAAAGAGAGAGGTTAAAAGGCAATCTCGTTAAGTCCACTCTTGGGAGACACGGGGAGTCTGGAAGCAGGTGTGTACGGTAAAGGACAGAGCAGAGAAGAGAGTCAGGTCTCCCAAGAGAGAAGGTGGATGCTCTGCTTCTCTTGCTGGCAGAGAACACAGTGATTTTCCAAGGCAAAAGTGCTGTTTTCCACCTTGGTAAGAGTGAGTGGGTGCACACCTCTTGTCATTACTGGCAGAAGACTGAACAGATTCATTTAACGCCAGACTCTGCCTTTTCTTCTCTCAGAAGATGGAGGGACCGGCATTCCAGTATCGTGGTGCATGGCTGTACAAGGGTGGATTTCACCAGGTGACCCATGGCGTTCTCCTTACAAAATTTCACTGAAGATAAAATTGCATCTCTTTCGATGTCTTGGCAAGACCCAAGAATTTGCTACTTTTACCAGCATAGTACTTTAACAGTGCTGTGGGACTCTGGGAATGTGTATGTGTGGGTAGCACGTTCATGCATTTGAAGTCGGGTGGTGTATGCTGTTGTTCTTGTGGTAGCAACTTTAACGTCTAGATTTGGCACTTCAGGGCATGCTCTGAAGGGCAGAGACTGTAGGTTGTTGGGGGGTTTTTTTGTTGTTGTTGGTTTTGGGGTTTTTTTTTTGGTTTTTTTTGTGTGTGTGTATGTTTGGACTCAATGATCTCAAAGGTCCTTTCCAACCATGAAGATTCTATGATTCTAACTTTTGGAACATCTCACAACGTTTAGAGTTTTAACTGCTTTCGTTAGATCATTTTCTGGTAACTTCTACTATTTCTGGAAAGATTTAATGAGAGCTGATACTCTCTTCCAAGAGTCCAAATACTTACTTTCTACTTACTTTCAATCTTCAGCTTGAAATACATTGTTATAACTATTTCTTTAAAGTTTTAAAGTTAAATGGCCCATGGGAAGGCACTATTCTTCTGTTATGAGCCTTCCAGAGGTGAAGTTGTCTTTAGAGTTGAGCAAGAAAGTTGCTTTAGCCCTGTCAGATATCTAATTAATCCCTCAGTAAATAAAGACATTCTGTAATTAAATAACCACGATGTGCAATCAGTTCTAACATGAAATGCTTTGCATATTAATATATTATAATCCAGGAGCTTGTACGAGGCTTGTATTTGGATATGAAGTGTTTGTGACAGACTTTTAAAAAAAGACGGAGAACTCATTGCAGACAAAAGGGTGTTTGACAAAGCACTGCTTAGCTAGATGTGACCTCTAAGGTAGATATTTGAATTTCTATTAAATTATAATTTTTTCAATAGGGAAACAACACAGTTTCAACCTGAGAGGTTTTGTAAATATGTGAAGGGGCTTGAAGAGTTAACTCTTGAAACTTTGATAAAGTAGCTGCTGGGGAATAGATGTTGCTGCCTTGGGAACAGTAAGTTTTCCTCAGAAAACTTCCAAGCATTTGGGACTTTGTGCTCTGGAGGCTTCAAGTGACCCCCAAGAGCCACCAGCACTGCAGATCATTTAATGTATAGTTAGGTAGTTGTCCTGGTTTGAGCGACACAGGATTAATTTTTCTTTCAGCAATTTTACTTTTCAGTAAGGTCTCTTCTAATGCTTGGGAAAACTGCACTTTTAGAAAACTCTAGTGTCTGATTGGTGAAAATATTTACTTTACAGGCAGCTGTGGTATGTGAGATTCAAGGTCTCAGTGCTTCGAGCCTTGCCAGGTGCGGGGATGAGGAGGAGCGAGACCCGGGCACTTGACCCAAGCCGGACAACAGGATTATTTCATACCATGAACATCACATTCAGTATAAATTGGAGAGTTTGCTGAGCAGTTCTCTCTCTCCCTTGATGGCTGTGATCCTGAGAACGTCTTGACCCGGTGCCAGACCCCTGATCCCTTCCCTTCCTCCCAGAGCCACAGCGCTCGCGGTGTCCGACATTTGCTGTCCCCTGCTGGGAGTGCACAGCCTCCTGCTGACAGCATTGGCCGAGTGTAATCCGTGTGTATTTTATATCGGTATCGGGATCGATACTGGTTCTTTAGTGTTATTAATGTTAATTATTTAGTCTCATTCTGTTAAATCTATTTATATTTCAACCCTCGGGTTTCCTTGGTTTTTTCCCCTGATTCCCGTTCCCAGGTGGGGAGGGGTCATCGGGTGATAGAATAATTGTCTTAATGACAATAAAGTGTTGTGGGTTCCTCAAGCCATAACGGTAATTAACACGTGCCGCAGTCAGCACTGCCTGCCCTACTTATTTGAAACACTGGAACTCCGGGGTTACAAACACAGGCTTGAAACCGCAAGCACTACGAGACCCACGTGCCCCCAAGGCAAAAATAATGGAATTTTAAGGAGTTTAAAAGAAAAAAAAAAAAGAAAAAAGACCAAACCCCGATGTTATCTATTCCCGCCTGGCTTCGCCGCGACCGACCGCGGGCGCGTGCCGGCACCGGCCCGGCGTCGCGCGACCCCGTGCTCGCGCCGCTTTCCGCGCGACCCCCGCTCACCTGGCGGAGCCCCCGTGTCAATCTCATTGGCTTCCCTCCGCTCCGCCCTCGGCGCCTCATTGGCTGATGTCGCCTTCCCCCCGCCCCCCTCACCCTATCGGCGTCCGTCCGATACCTGGAGGGGAGCGAGGAGCGACTCCCAGCCAACCCACCCCCCCCCGTTCACTCGCTGCCCGCTCTCATTGGCCATATAGCCGGCGTGCTAGGCCCGCCCATTGGCTACTCGGCCGGCCGGCTTTGCCCCCATTGGCTGGCAGGCGGGGTCCGCCCCGCCCCTCCCCGCCGGGGGCCGAGCGGTGTGTTTGGGCTGGAGAGTTGCCGGCGGAGCGCGGATTCAGGAGCTGCCGTCCGCGCGTGCCGGGGAGGGCGCGAGGTGCTTTCCCCCTCAGCCGCGAGGAGCGGGATGGCGGCTTCGGGCGGGCGCTGAGCGGAGCGGGACGAAGCCAGCCGCCGCCTCCTGAGGGGGACCATGCCGTCGGGAAGGGAGCCGTGCGCCCCTCGGCTGCGGGATCCGAGGGGGGCGGCCGCCCTGCCAGCCCCCGGTAGCGCCTGAGCCCGGGGCCGCGCCGCACTGCCCCCGCGCATCGCCATGGACGAGCGTTCCAACAGGTGGCTGCTGCCGCCGCTGCTGGCCCTGCTCTTCTTGCTCATCGTCTACCAGTACGTGTCGCCCGCCTGCCCCGGCGCCGCCTGCCCCCACCGCCCGCCGGCCTCCGCCGCCCGCCGCGGGGGGGGCCCGGCGGAGCGGGAGGAGGAGGAGGTGGTGGCGGGCGCCGCGGAGGAGGAGGAGGCGGCTGCGGCGGCAGCGCTGCCGCGGCTGGTGGCCAAGTTCCCGTTCGCGCGTGGGGAGCTGTGCCGGCGGGTGCGGTTCGACATGCGGGGCCGCGACGTGATCGTCTTCCTCCACATCCAGAAGACGGGCGGCACCACCTTCGGGCGGCACCTGGTGCGCAACATCCGCCTGGAGCAGCCCTGCTACTGCCGGGCCGGGCAGAAGAAGTGCGCCTGCCACCGCCCGGGCGGCGACAAGGACACCTGGCTCTTCTCCCGCTTCTCCACCGGCTGGAGCTGCGGGCTGCACGCCGACTGGACCGAACTCACCAGCTGCGTGCCCGCCGCCATGGAGCGCCGGGGCTGCGCCGGCAACCGCACCCTCAGGTCAGTGCCCGCCGCCCCGGGGAGGAGGTGGCGGGGGGTGATGGGGGCAAACCCACGCGTGCTCGGAGGTCTCGCCTGTGCGGCTTGATTTCCACCCGCTCGAAACCTGATCCCACCTTTCCCAACGCGGTGGGAAGGCTCCCTGTAACTGCGTCCCGCTCGCCGGCAATTTGGCAAGAATTGTCCGCCGCCGTCGTCACTGAGAAGCAACCGCGGCGGGGGCTGTGTGTGAAAGGACTTCTCTTCCAGTGGAGGTTCTAGTTCGGGCTATTCCCCTCCCTATTTGTTACCTGTGATGCGTTCGCTTCACCTCAAATTTGAGCTGATTCCACGTAGCGCCTGTGCAGCTGCCTGCTGTACAGGGTTAGCGTGAGAGAAACTACTCGTTTTAATGCAAGTTTCTCCTATCTGTTTGTCCTTTTGAAACTTGTTTTTGACAAAACGCTGTGCTCTTCTGCATAAGAAGAGTGCCTCTGCAGAATCTAATGGATTGCTGCAGCTGCTGAGTGATGCAACTAGTGGAGTTTGAAGTATTCAGAAGCCCTTAAACTCTCTTTTTCCCGTGTTTCTTGTTGGCAGGTAGACTGGTTCTCTGCTTCGTGTTGAGTACTGAGCACTTGCTCTATGTGCGAGCTGAAAGCCAGGCTCTGTGCAGGGAATGCAGTACTAGCAAAAACTGCAGTGTTAATGGTCCTTGGATGATCGGAGGACAGGGCAAAACTTCTGATTTTTGTATGCATCCTGCCTCCCTGCCTGTTATCTTCTATTGCGCTTTTTTTGGGTCGTGCAAATGGTCTTTTCTGTTTTTAAAATGGAAAAATTGTCAGATGGCTGATCTTTCTTGATATGAGATAGCTCTAGGTGATTCAGTAAGTTTTGGGCTTTCTTCTAATTTATTTACCATTAAATCAAGATTTTCAGGCTAATATTAGATCCTGTCTTTATTTGGATGATAGATTTCAACATGCGTATTAAGAAGTTATGAGCTGAATTCTCTCTTAAACCTTTGTACTGTAATGATTGTGACTTCAACATCTGTAAAGTATTTAGGAAAAAAACTTTTTTTTTTTTAGTTAGATAGTTATCCAAGTAACTTCTTTCATTTTACTATCCATCTTAATTTTATGAGTCTGTAAACTTTAAATTTTCAGTAGGGCCACTCACACATTGTGTTTTGTGGCTTGTCACTTAAAAACACGTACAATCTATGACATAGGTGGACTCATTTTCACAGGGCCTATTAGTCAAGACAGTAGAGTTGATTATTATTGTTGTTGAACAATTTGAAGATTATTTGATGTGAACATCAAAGTCTCTCCCATACCTCAAAGCTAGTCACATTTGGCATGACTCCAGTCAGGATAATTTGAATTTATTGTTGATGGTTGTGGACTGGGACTGTACTTGCAGAATGCTGTTAAGGTAATTCATACAATTTTGTGAAAAATGTTTAGCTGGAGATAAAATGAATGCATTTGTGTGCCAATGGAATAGAAATGCTGTGAATGCCTCCAAGGACAAAATAACTTGGTGGTAACTGTAGAGCTTTAAGGAATATTCAGTAAACTTGTAATGTAAACCAGGGAGAGAAGGAAGAAGAGTAATACTTGTAGAAATGGCTGAAAATACATAATCTGCCACTGAAGTCCCCTTTTCCTCTGTCATGAAGAATATTAGTAGGTAAATAACTCAGTGTTAAATTGAATTGTGAAGATTACAAATGGGCAGTAAAATTGGAGTAGTGGCTTCAGTACTTTTAAACAAAAACATGATTATATTAAGTAAATTTAAAACTTTGAGTTGAATTACAAAGCAGTTCATTGTGGTTGTTTGGTTGATAATTATTTCGATTGAAGAAAGACATGTGGTGACATTTCACCATTATAGCTGAATAGTGTTTTCTTAATTTTTTTTTTTTTAGTTAGTGAATGATTTGGTTAGTGTGACATTGCACTTCTTGATTTGTCTTTATATAAGTGAGGAAAGTGCTGTGAATAATTTTGTTGCACCTTTCTAATACTCATTCTTTCTTGTATTATTTTGTGTGCTGGACAGATACCTTTACATTTTTCCCTTTGTTTTCTCTTTATAGTCATGTAGCTTGACTTCAGTTTTTCAAGGAGCTGTAAAATGATTTGGATAAGCCTGAAGTACGAATTGTCTTTGCTGCTGGTAAAGTTGGAATCAAGCCTAAAGTACTTTGCTGGAGGACTGTAATATTGGAGGCGTGCATCTAAGTCTTTTTTTAATGTCTGAACAGAGAATTGAGAATGAGACTGTATGCCTAAAACGGGCAAGAAACTAGCATAAGAGTCTAATGTAAAGCACAGTGATTATTTTTAAGTCATCTTTTAAAGCTTCTGAATGTTTGAGGCATTAGACTTTATTGAATAGCTCATCTTTTTCTCTTCTCCCTTCTAGCTATGGAGTCAGAAAACTAGGCTAAATTGGTTAAATATCTGACAATGAATTTTGTTTGTGGCTAGGAGGGCAGTGGGACAAAACATATTATGAATTTGGTACCAAGGAGTTTGATCTCTTGTGCCGTATATTTGATGCAGTGAGGATGATGTTAAGTGTATTTCAGATTTTTTTTTTTTTGTTCCCTTCATAGCAGGATGTTAGTAATATAATCTGTTCTTTCAGTCCTCTGTATGTGTAGTCTGCCCCTTACTACATAGAGGGAATAAGGGACTTAGAGTATAAATCTCCACATTCTGAAAACTTGCTTCTTAGAGGGCTGGTAATAGTGTAACATAAGTAAAAATTAAACAAGTGGCTTTTGGAAGTATTTTCTTTGCTATTTTGTTATAAGTAAGTTAGATTAAGTCCTACCTTTTAGCACACGTCTTTAGAAGAGTCAATGGAGAGACTATAATTAGAATTCATGGGGGAAGGGGCTAGGTGGCAAAAGGAGGGAGTGGATGATGGTCCTAGGTCTCTTAGAAGGTGTATGAAGCACTACCTCATCTCACCCTGGGTTCTTTGTCTTTCACGGGCAGTGTGTTTAAAGATGTTTTACTTCTGAAATCTCATTAAGGTTTTGAAGAGACTTTATCTCGGCTTTTCCTGTTTCTGATGTTGGTTTTTTGCAGCCTCAGGTCCCAAGGGAGGGAGCACAGGGCAGAAATTGCTGCTGTGCCCCAGCAATTTGAACTTCTTTAAGCTGAAGTGCCAGCTGTAGTTTTGATGTCGCTGGACCCTTACCTCAGTGTGACTTAATGGTCTGAAGTGTCCTGTGCCCTTGTCCCAGCTTAGGTACTTCATTTTGAAAAGTTCTTTGTTATCAATGTATCGGATGCTATTGTGAAGTTGTAGAACTATCTTTTTTTGTTAAAAATCAAAGTTATTCTTTTGAATGACATTACTTTAAAAACAGAACAATAACTTTAGACTTTATTTCTTCAAACACTTGCATATGTTTCAATTTTCAGGATGTGAGATGTTCTGCTGAAACACCTGCTTAAGTGTTTACAGAGCCAGGCTATTAGTTTTTCATACTAATGTACAGCTTTCACTTTCACAAAAGTTGCTGTCCAGATAGTAAGGTTATTGAGAATGGTATGCAGCTGATGTATTTTTAAATTAAATTCTTATTAGTGTAGTTTTCAGCTCAGCATTGCAAATAATTAGTATAAGTAAAGCATCAGGACTTTTTCCATGAAGATGCAGTTAGGTTCGTATGGAAGTTCTTGCATCAGTAGCACAGCCCCCCATATGTTTAACAGGGGAGTTCTTGCTATGCATTATGTCTACAACTTGTGTTACTTACTCTGCCTTACAAAAATGGGTGTTACAACAGAAGGTAACTGAGACTGGTGTGGAATTTCTCTTTTTTTTTTTCTTTTCTTTTTTTTTTTTTTTTTTTAAGTAACAGTGTTTTATTTCCCTGTGTATTTGCTCTGCCCTCTCTGGAAGTCATTGAAGTTGATGATGCTTCTGTTTAGCTCCACCTCTGGAACTTGGCTTTCCTTCAAAGGTGCCAAGAAGCTGAGGCTATGGAGTCTTAGCCAACATTACTTGAGGAAAGAAAGGGAAGAGAAAAGTTAGATGTCTAACCTGGGATGCCAGGGAAGAGTTGGTCTCAAGTCTGAGTGAATGACTTTAGACTGCCTCTGTAGATGGTGGGGAGAAACAGAATAAAGCGGGCAGTCCTTTGGTGGATCTAAGACGTGTCTGAGACCTGCTGAATTGTCTTCTGGAGGGGTAGTTCTTCCTTTCACCAGTTACAAGGGAAGCCTGGAATGGCTAATTGGCACTTGGTATCTAAAACTAGATGACAAGAACTCCACATCTAATGTTGCATAGACATTGTCCAAATGGATTGTGTGCCTCTGTTAGGTTACCAGGTAAAACTTGGTGTGTGAGGTGGGGCTTGCTTTGTCTCTCTACTCTGTATGAGGGATTGAGAAGGGACCTTAGAAGTCCTAATCGAGGCACACTTTCTCCCTTGCTGGTGTGCCTGCAATATAATTAATAATTATTCATTATTATTTATTACAAGTTTGATTAAACTAGGAAGGTAATCTTTTAAACTACACACTTGAAAGAACACTGCATTGAAAGTGTTGTCTAATTTTCTTATACGAAACAGTGAAATCAGTCTAATTGTGTAAACCCCATGAGCTTTATTATCAGTGCAGTTTAGTCTTCGAAACTATTGATTTTCATTAATTTGCTTCCATTATACTCTCCATTTCCTCATGTCTGTTTAACTTACTGTGTGCTCCATTATTCTCTGGAAGGATAAACCAGCAGTAAACCCATGAGTCATGGAACTGGGAGGGTTGAATAGAAATTATTAGTAGGATTCCTTTTTCTTCTTATGCAGTCCTTTATTTGACTATTGAGTATTTTTAAAGCTTTAGCAATAATAATGTAAGATGGACTCCATTCTTTGCAGCCATGGTAACTATGATCATTGTAAAAATGTAAGAGCATTAATTGAAAATTAAGACTACACTGAAGGTAGTGGGGAGAAGAAAACAAAAAGCCACAAATGTTTAAACTGGGGGGGAGGGAGGAAAACACAAATTCTCTACTATACCTTGATATTTTCTACTGAAATGAATGCTAGAGCCAGTAAACTCTATATAGTTTGTTTTTTTTATAAATGTAAAGAACAACAAGGATTGAACAATTTCCTGAGGTCCTGCTACTGACAGTGGGTTTTTTTTTTCCTTCCTTAACTGTCTCCAGAGTGGAATGCTTTAAAAGAACCTTGGTAATCTGCTGCAGCGTTTCATTGTCCTTACTATTGGAAAGTGGTGTTGTCTTCCCCCAGTGCTTAGTGTGAATCTTATTAACTTAAATTGTAACCCCATTGCATCTTCTGTCTTTTGAGAAACCGGGAACAAATTGATCCCCTTTTCTCTGCAATAGCCTGCTAGCTACTTTGGTTCTTAGGAAGTCCTCTTTCAACCTTCCCTTCTTAAAGTGTAACCAAATCCAGATCATTCTGTATTTATTGTAGGCCATTTTTAATGTTCCTCTTCCTTGGATTGATATCGGGTTTTTTCTTGAAATGTGATGCTTCAGTAAAGGTACAGTATTTTGTTTGTAAGTGTAGTACAAAGTGGAGCAAAAAAGATTACTTAACTTATTCTGAAAGTTGTGTTTGTGGTTGTATAATTCAGTGATGTTTGCCTATTTTGCAGTTGCCTGACATTGACTGTTCGGCTTCGGATTTAGACGCTATTCATTTTCTTAAAGACAACTACTTATATTTCCCAGTGTCTTTTTACATGAGTTTTGTGCTCTCCCCACTGGATTTCATTCCTCTTCCGTCAGTTTCTTTAATTTGTAAAATTGATTTAAATTTTAATTTTGTCCTTCCTAGCTTTTCATCATTGGCATATTTAATAAATGTGTTTTGTATTCAGCATCCACATTGTTGATGCAAACATTGAATAGAATTAAATCCCATTGTAATAAACCTTTTGTTTGATATAACTCTCAGAATTGCTTTCCAGGGAGTTCTGCCATGCCACATTTTTTTTTTTCTAGACCATTTTTTTTCTGGCTTATGACACTAATTAAAAATGTTGTCTAAAGTCATACTTTTTTTTTTTTAAAGCATTTCCTTCCTACTGTTCCTATTCAAAGCCAATTACTGTATTTTAGAAGGAAATTAGACTTATTTGCTCCAGCGTGATTGAGATAGTAATGCTGTCTGCTAATCTTTTCTTCTATGTGTTTAAAGATAACTTGTCTTAGAACTTGTGGCAGCATCTAGCAACTCTCCTTAACTACTCTTTGCACTGTACTTGTCTCCTGTGAGATTTTCCCTGCAAATGATTGATGGGGACGAACTCTTTAGCATTGGGGTTGTCACAGCTCTGTAAAACTTTTGACCTAAAGATAAGTCTTGTCTTCAGACTTTTGAAGCTGCTGCAATAGAAATCTTAGGTTGCCTTGCTGGTGACTACAAAAATGACTTGAACTTGTGTTTACTGTTAGTTGCTAGTATTAATAAAACAGTGATCGGCACTAATTCAGTTGGGAATTGATTGTTTTTATTCATCCATCATTGTAATTTACAGATAACTCTGAAATTCAGTAAATTTTGAGACAGAGAGGTGCATTTTATGAAAATGGTCACCGTAGCAGCAGTTCTTCTCATTGTCTCAAAGAGAACTTAGCAATTTACGCAAGTAAATTTGCTTACTTCTTTGCTGGTTCCTTTTTAATCTAGTTTGTTACATCATGTTGGGGTGGGGTTTTGGCTGCTTCTGGTATTTCATTCTGGAAAATATACTGTCTAATAAGATTTTCTTTAAAATGAAGGAGCTGTTCTCTTCTTTGTGCAGGAGCCCGACAGAGAAGCCCTGGGAGAGAAACAGAAAGTGGAAGTGTCAGTAGCATCTCCTAGGGCTGTATGGTGTTATAAGACATAGCAGCTGTTGTAACTCTCTTGTGTTATTAAGATGCTTTTTAATTTCTGTTAACTAGCTGCCTAATTTAGAGTAATTTCCTATCCTCTTCCTTAAATTCTTACATAGCTTTGGGGTATGTATTTGTTTGAGGTGAAATGGGAAAAGTTATGTGTGAGTGAGAAAAGTTGCTGTGTAATGCCGTCACACTGATAGAGATTAAATCTGTAGACCCAGACAGTGGCAAAAATAGGGATAAAATTGTGAGCTTACTCTTGATTTTTTTTGAGAACGCTTTGCAGAAGAAGAAGAAGAATCTCTGCCAGCTCAGCTGTAGCGATCACAAAGAAGCTCAATGGAAAGTGTAGAGAGCTGGCTGAACAGAATGATTTTTCTGTTCAGGTGTCTTGGCAATTTTCATATGTTGCCTTCTAAGTCAGCAAGAGTAAAGCATTTCCTCCCAGAGTTTGATGCAGCCATGGTAGTGAATTGAGCTAATAACAAAGATTCTGCTGCTCTCTGTGCAGAACGAGACCTGATGAAAGTAAGGGAACCTGTGTTCTTTAATGTATTTAATATTGCATTCAATTTGCTGCCTCTGGAGGTATTTATAACCCAAACTTCTAGTGCTAAACTACGTTGGATGTCTTAATGTTCTTGGTGGCCTTAGAAGGTAACTTAAACTCCCTTCAAAGTTCTGTTATTGCTGAACAAGGTTTTCAAGTGCTATGTAGGAAGCTGACTGTATGAATTAAGGGTCTAATTTGCACTGCCTAGATGATAAAATGATTTAGCTTTGAAAAAACTACTAATTTGCGGGGCGGGTGGAGTGGGTTGGAATTAACAACAGAACTACTTTTGGGTTTGTTCAAGATGGCATGGGTCTTTTGGAGCAAATTCCGGAGTGGCAAAATCAGTAACTCTGGAACTACTTACGGTCTATTACATGATCAGTGTAATTGTATTGTATTGACATCTCAATAAGTATTGACTAAAAGGTATAAAATGGGTTCTTGTAAGGATCAGGCCTTTTATCTTCAAGCTCTGAGGACTTTGGTTCTGCTCTGAAACTTAATGTTAGATTGTCTCATGTAAACTTCTATAAAGATCTGGAGTTTGGCCCACAGCTTAAAGTAATCTTAGAAAAAACGGAGTGGGGGATTAGATTTTACTTAATGATTTAAACTTAATGTCTTAAGCCTCTTATTTTCTTTAAAAATTAGTAATGTTAGAAAATGGTGAATGTAAAGTGGATTTCAGACATACATGAAGTGTTCTATTAATGAAGTTGTATGTCAGTTTTGAAGGTGTATTAATGCAAGTTGAAGTGTGGCTCTGAGTGTCTATAAACTGATGGAGATGCCAAACACACTGGCTTAGTAGTAGGGAAACTTTGAATGCCATATGAAGAATAATGCTGTCATGGGGAAAGCAATGACCAGATGCAGTTTCAATTTCCAAAGTCAGAATAGTGAAGGATTGGTGAAACAAACAGTGATATTCATAATTGACTTGAAACTATATTTTCCAACTCTGTGAAGTGTACCTTTTGTTGATGAGAATGCTGGCCATGTGGTTCCTGGTGGTGTTTGGTATACTGTGAGGAAATGGCCACTTCAGGATGTCAGGGTATGTGGAGGAGCTGACCTCTCTGAGACCAGTTACTTTCTGCAAACAAGTAAACTTGAAAGCAAGGTCAGTGAAAGAAGGAGGCATACTTCACAAAATACTAGACAAGAATGTATTTTATTTTTTTTTCAAATTCTCATCTAAAGTCTAATAATGTCAATGGGAAGAGCTTGCTGACGTAAAGATTTCCATTTGTAAGACTTGGGCACGTTATGCTTTTAAATGTATGTTAAATGAAAATTTAGAGATAGTAATGTAGGAAAAAGCTTTTTTTTTTTTTAACAAAGTAGCCTATTTCTAGCTTGTTTCTTGAGCTGGCTTTTGTTTAAGTAGCAAATACATTTGTATATGTGTTTGTGTATTTTCACACTCAAAAGTAGCTACTTGCAATTTTTTACTTTATTTCCATGTGTCTTTGCACACAGGCTATGGTTCAGAATGTGGGGGTGGGTGGAATGGCAACTGATAGTGTTTTCTTGGGGAACCCCTCAGAGTAAGGGGAAAGAAGAGAAACAGTGTAGGAATAAGCTGTGAGCCCAAAGTGAAAGCAAAGTCTGGAAGAAGCAGAAGAGAGCAGGGAGCAGAAATAAATCTACAGTCTTGTGAGGTGAAGGACAGATCAAAATTTTGCAATTTGAGAGTCAATTTTTTCCAAATAAAACTTGGTTTAGGATTTAAAGCTCTCTGTTCTTTTATACTTGCTGAAAGATAAAGATGTGGACATAATGAGAAAGTTCAAGTACCAGCTAGTTTGAATTCCTGTCCTTCATGGGTCTTTTCTTCTTTTGGCATAGGTTTTTCAAGTCAGATAAGTGTTGTAATAAGAGACCCAAATGTTAAATTAAGCATCTTCAGCTCCTACACTGTAAATCCCCAGTAGCACAGTTGTCACATAATATTTTCATCCTTTAACTCGACCTTAATTTTTAGCGATGGGAGTAGGACCGTTATTTTCCAAGAAGCTTCAAATGTGAGTGACGAACAACTACTATAACTGCAAAAACTTTGTTTTCATGCCAGAAAAGCCTCTGTCAGGCTAAAGCTATAGCTTTTCTGTTGCTGACTTAACAAGGTTCAGATGAGAAGAGTAACTTTATGAAATATTTCATGTTGTTCTCTACTAGTAGTCATTTGGATTTATTATAGAATCTTGTAGGTAGGAAGGGACGTCTAGCAGTCATTTAGCCCAAACCCCTGCTCAAAAGTCAGTCTAACTAGAGCAGGTTTTTCTGGGCCTTACCCAGAAGTTTTGACTAACTCTGAGAGTGGAGATGTCACGGTGTCTCTGAGCAGCCTCTTCCAGTGTTTGACCACCCTTCAGGGAAAAATAGCTTTTCTTCTCATCAAGCTGAAATTTCCCATTTTCCAACTTGTGTTCATTTCCTCCTGTTTTATTGCTGTGTGTATCCAAAAAGAGTCTGGTTATGACTTCTCTATGCATTCCCACCTGAAAATAACAGAGCAATAAGGTCTACCTGGTTGCTGCCTTGTCCCCAAGCTGAACATCCCACCTGAAAATAACGGAGGAATAAGGTCTACCTGGTTGTTGCCTTGTCCCCAGGCTGAACAAACATAGCTCATTCAGCCAGTCCTTGTGTGTCATATGTCCCAGTCCCTTGATCATCTTGGCAGCCTGCTGCTGACAGTTGCCATTATACCAAGATCTGTCTTTTACTGGGGAGCCCAAAATTGGACACAACAGTCCAGATGCTGTCTCACAGGTGCCAAATGGGGGAGTGAGGGGAAATCACTTCCCCCAACCTGCTGGCTAGCTCCTGCTGGCATAGCCCAATACTTGGTTAGCCTGCTTCACTTGCAAAGGGCACATTGTTGGCTGTTATTCAACATAGTGTCCACCAGGAGCCTCAGCCCCTTTTCTGCAGAGCTGTGTCCTAGCCACTCAGTGCCCAGCCTGTCATCTCGTGTGTTCTTACTTCACCTTGGGTGCTAGTTTTTTCTTTTACTTAGAATCATAGAATGATTTGGATTGGAAAGGACCCTAAAGATCTTCTAGTTGCACCCCCTTGCCAGGGCAGGGATACCTTCCACTAGGCTTGATGTCCAAGTGGAGACCAGTGATGAGTGTCATTCCTCAGGGGTCTGTACTGGGACCTAGTGGAAAGCGTCCCTGCCCATAGTAGGGACTTGGAACTAGATCTTTAAGGTCCCTTCTGGCTCTAAGCATTCTGTGATTCCATGATCAGGTTGCTCAAAGCCCCATCCAGCGTGGCGTTGAATGCATCCAGGGAGAGGATATCCACAACTTCTCTGGGCAACCTGTTCCAGTGTCTCACTGCCCTCACAGTAAAGCACTTGCCATGGTTGATCTTCATGAGATTCCCATCAACACAGCTCTGTTGCCTCTTGAGATTGCTCTGAATAGAAGCGCTGCTTTCTGGAGTATTGATCACTCTCTCCAATTTGGGGTTGCCCATGAACCTGCTGAAACCAGACTCCATCCTATCATCAAGATCATTAATACTGACCTTTAAACAGCATTAGCACCACTGTCAGTTCTTCAGTGACACCACAAGTAATCAGCCACCAGCTGGACTTTGTACCACTGCTTACTCCTACTTGCAGCCCAATAGGCCACTTTGCTATATTGCCCCGTCACCTAGTCCATATCTCACCAGGGTGGCTGTAATGACAGTGTGTGAGAGCGTGGCAAGGTCCTTGCTAAGGTCAATGCAAACAACATCCACTGCTCCAGTGAAATTTGCTTAACCACCTTTCCAGGGACAGAGGTGAGACTGACCAGCCTGTACCTCCTTGAATCCTCCTTCTTGAAGGGAAGTGTGAGGTTTGCTTTTTATTTATGGACAATGGGTAGAAAAATTACAACAGATAAGATGCTGCAACATGCTGATGTAGATATTTTAACCACTCCCTGTTCTTCAATTTAAGAATTCCTCGAACAGGGTCAGAAGCTATAATTATTAAATAAAGAAAGGATAGATACAATGATTTTTTCGCTGTGTGCATTACTTTAGTTTGTCGAAAGAAACAACTTATTACCAGCAGTAACTTTTTAAATGTTTGATATGTCCATGACATCCTATGTAAAGCTGGTCTCAAGCATGTGTTGTAAATACATTCCTTTGTACATTTCTTTGAAGACTGGGATGGTGTGCTTCTTTGGTGCCAGGGAGGGTCAGCTTTTTCTTATTAAGCTGAGCTTAGTTGATAATAGAACTTGAATAGCAATTCAGTAAATAAGACATGGTCACATATTTGTCTTTTTGTTGTTGTTAATACTTGGACTCTTGATGTTCTGTAATATTTATACAGTTTCAGGATATGTTGAGTCAAGCATTTCTATGCAAATTATTTTTGTCCAGAAGGCTAACGCTTCTATAGTTTTCCATATTCACATTGCAGACAGTGTTCTTCAGAGCTCTTTAACTTCCATCTACAGTGATACCTTTCTTTATTAAACTGTTCACAATTAAATTATAGTGTAAAACCTTAATTGTCATGTGTTAACACGAAATAACTTTCCAGACTGTATAATAAAAGAAGATAACTGTTTTGCCTTTCTTTTTCCTATTCCAAAGTTGAGTTATTGGAATGAACTTTCAACATAGGTTAAGATTCTTTTGTGCAAGGTTCAAAACTTCTCTATAAAATTGTCTCTAGGCAAATACAGAATCCACAAAAGAGGAACAAATACAGAGGCAAAGAACTGGTGTTTATACCTTTACGTTTCTTTTAAGTGGACTATAAATTCTTAAAAAAAAAAAAAACTAAGTAGGAAAAATTCAGAAGATGTGATCTTCTTAATCAGTCTACTTATTAAGATACCGGGGAGAAAACTGAAATAATTAGTTTGTGTGTGTATGCATTTTTTTCTACTTTTTTTTTTTGTGAAGTCAAGGTATAAAGTCTCCATTTAAAGACTTGAATCACAAACTTCATCTCAACTGTGTTAAAGCATTTATGCCTTTTTAACATGCTTTTAAAACCTGAAAATGCCCATTGAAATGGTTTCCTCCAAATAGAGAATTTGGCTGCCTAAGCGAAAGGAGTAAATGAAAATAGCTTTTCCTAAAAAGCCCGTGTCCTCTGTAATGCATTGCCTTCTTAAGCAAAGGCTTCTTTTTGATCTCTGGTCTCCTGCATCCGTTGTCCAAAGCTGGCAGGTCAATGAGCATGTAAATGTATGTTAGGTTTTGCAGTACTGCCTCTGACATCTGCAGATTATTTCGTATTAGTGTATATCTCTTTTCCTTTTGATCAAATTGCCAGATATCTGACAATGGGATAAAGAATCCCATTGTGATATGGGCTAGTAGCAGGCATCTAAATGGCTGCTGGGCATCGCTATAGAGAAATAGTAAAACTGATGGACTGCATCTGACAAACAGATTGACTGGGAAGCTTAAGTGCGGCCGCACAGAACTGCAGCTTTGATTAGGAGAGTAGTGGGAATAGTGGATGCTTATCATTCTTGTTTCATGCTCTGTTGCTTGTATTTCAGTCCATTATCAGATAGTTCCAAAGAAAATATTAAAAATAAACCCCAAACAAAACATAAAAATCGAGTTAATCAGGAAGTATTCATATTTATGTATTTTTTCTTGTGTGACTCATCTCCTTTGCGTTGTACCTGATTGCTTTGCGTATGGACTGAGCTGGTTGGAGTAGTGCTCATCTCTGTTTGACTTGTTTGACAAACTGCAGGCTTGAATTGCTCAGTTCTGTTGAGCTTGTCTGCCCTGCTGTAGGTTTTCTAGGTGTTTGGCCTTGCAAGGGGTAACAGAATTGACTATTTTAATCTGTCCTAAAGTCTTTGTTTTATTGTTCCCTCTGTTCCTAGCAGTACACAGAAACTGATAAGGAAAAATAACTCTTCTTTTCCCCATACCTGAAGAGACAGGGGACAGAAAAGATGCATTTCTGTGTAACTCCTGTGTTTCTATCTGCTCCCTGAAGCTGCTGCTCAGAGGGCTTTTATACTTGTTTCCCTTTGATTTGTATTCAGTTTCTCCTAGGATAAAGTATTGCAATTGCAAGTTGTCTCTATGGCGCATGCTTTAGTCTTTTGTTTTTATGATGTCTTGGAGAAGAAGGTATTTAAGATTAGTGTTGACAGAGCTGGCAGAAAAATTTTGTGCTTTACTATCAGCTGTCGGTCGGCACTGCTGAAACCCAGCTCTGCAGGGTGAGCCACCAGTTTCATCCCAAGGAGGGGAGTCCTTGCCAGCAGATGAAGGAAGGTAGATAGGTCGTGACTTTGTCCCCCTGCCACAGAGGGAAAGAAGCAGGGTTGCTAATACTTCTGTAATCTGGGGGGGAAAAAAAGGCGATGGTTTGATGGAACTAGAAAGGTATGAAGTAAAGAGGAGTATTTAGGTACAAGTAGGGAGGGAGATACCCCTGGGGTACGCAGAAGGAGAAGTGATTTCATGATAGAAGCAATAAGCAAGGAGATCCAAATAGAACATCTGTTTGCATCAAAACACAGGAATGCACATAGCTCTACCAAGTCAATTTTCAGCAGGTGTTTTGGCTCTGCAGTGGCTTCTTCAATCTCATAGTCAAATTTTAATTTCTCTAAAATCTTTGAGAATTAATTTTAAGCAGTTAGCTTATGCTTTCATGTTATCTTTTAATGGAGATTTTTTTGCTTTCTGCTTCTTCCGTTCGCATCGAGTATCTGAATTACAATTTTTTCACTCTTTCATGGGTTAGAAATTAAGAGAAACAGCATCTCAAGAAAAATGACAAATATCTAATTCCAGGACCTGGAGCCCTACGAGCAATGTGGTGTAGAAATGCCCAGAAGTTGACTTTATTATATAGTGGTTCTCCTCCCCTTCCTTCTCTTTGGCGCATTTTCATTCTCTTCAGGCCTCTTAGTTGTATTGCTCCCTGGTCAGCCTGGTTCCTGCATGGTAGTGGCAGTGTCTGCAGCAATGATTGATGTGGAGACTAAATTGCTAGGCACAGTGAGTGTTTCATGGAGCACTTAGCCCGCAAACTTGAAGATGGAGAAACAGTTTTTTATTTGGTTTTGACTATTGTTTGCAGGATCTGGTTCAAAGTGTTTCTGCCAAACAGTCGTTCTGTAAAATGTATTTAAATTTCTTACTGGATCAAACAGTTCTACCTCTGAAAATCCCCTGCTTTGGGGGTTTTGTTTTTTAGAGAAAATTCCTTAAAAAGAAAAATCATATAGAAGACAATTTCTAAAAGTAAAATTCTTGTAAGTGGCATGGGAACTACTTGAAGATGCCGCATCCCGGAGAAAATGCATGCACCCGTTGAAGATACTAAGTCCAAAAAGAAACTGGCATGGCATAACTAAACAGCCGGGTAAGAGAGGTAGTTACACAAAGCAGTTTTCACCATTTTTTTTAAAAGGTCAAGTTTTGTCTGCAAGAGCAAAGCACAAAGGTTCATAAATTCTTTCAGGATAAGGTAAAAATGCAATGCAGTTCAGAAAGATGATTGAGGAACAATTTGCAGAAGGTATAGAATTAATGTTTTTGAAAAACGCTGGTAACAAGAAGCCTATTAGAGAATGCGTAGGACTAATAGATGATTTCTCCTTCAATCCTCTGATTGGAAATAAAGCTCTATCAAAAAAGAAGCTGTTTTACCTGTTGCTTCGGTGTTCATCTTTGAAGAATTTCTGATCTGGAAGGTCTTCATTATGGAAGGTGTATCAACAGATCACTCTTCAAATTGAAGTGTTGGTAGAAGCGATTATAGAACAAGCTCAGGAAAAAAAAAAGTGGGGGGAAAAAAAAAAGACATAAACCAGATGGTATTTAAAGGTGCCAGTTGCCAGAACCAGATGGTATTTAAAGGAGCTCAAGAATTAAACAACCAAACTACTAAATGCGGATGTGATGTCCTGCTTAAAACTTGGTATTTGGAAAACTTGGAAGTAATTTTTAAAAAGACCTCTACTACTTGCCCGTAAGCTTAACATCTGCAATGGGAAAACTAGGAGAAACTATTACAGGGAATAGAATTAGTGGATAGTTACCTAATACAACATGGTGGGAGTACCATGTGGCTTTTGCAATAGGAAATAGTGCCTGAATAATCTTGTAGGATTCTGGAAAGGAGTTAAAAATCATGTTCACAAGGCAAGTCCAGTGGTTGTAGTCTGCTTAGGTTGCTAAGGTTGTTCAACAAGGCTTTCCATTAAAAGCTCTGTGGGAACCTAAGCTGCTATAAAATAAGAAGAAAGGTCATGTCATGGGGGAGAAATATTCTTCCTCTGTTTTATTTTTAATATGTTCATTTATTTATTTTCTAAAATGCTGACAAATAAACGTAAAGGGATATCGTCTGGAAAGAAGACAAATACTGGAGGATAATGATACTATGAATTGTGAAGAAAAAGCTGGCTGTGAGGACTTGTAGAAAGACTTTTTTAGGTATGTAAGTGATAAACTGACAGTTGGCTTTCTTTGTTGATAAATGTGTAGTGATGTATACAAACCATCCTAGTTTTGCTTACACAGTACGGGCTCTGAAATGACATTATACTCCCCTTCGAGAAGCGTGACAAGGAGAATTCAAGGAACTGCAGACAAAGAGCAAGCAGTGGATGCTGTTCGCATTGACCCTAGCAAGGACTTTGCCACGCTTTCCCACACGGTTATTGGGGCACATGGGTGAGACATGGATTAGGTGACAGGGCAATATAGGGAGCTGCCTATTGGGCTGCAAGTGGGGGTGAGTGGCTGTACAAAGTCCAGCTGGTGGCTGCTTAAGGTTTAAAGGTCAGTATTAATGACCTGGGTGATGGGACAGAGTCTGGTCTCAGCAGGTTTATGGGCAACCCAAAACTGAGGATAAGAGTCGTTTTCCAAGTGGGAGTGTGTAGACAAACAGAACCAGACTCTTTTTGGATGCACACAGCAATAAAACAGGAGGAAATGAATGTAAGTTGGAAAATGAAAAACTTCAGCTAGGTGAGAAGAAAAGCTCTTTTCCCATGAGTGGTCAAACAATGGAAGAGTTTGCCCAGAGACACTGTGGCATCTCCATCCTTGTAGTTAAAGCTTCTGGGCAAAGCCCAGAGCAACCTGCTCTAGTCTGTATAGACTACGTTTTGAGCAGAATTTTGGGCTAAATGACTGCCACAGATCTTTTCTAACCTTAAATCTACTAATCTCTTCAATGAGAACTTCAGCAGCAGTATCTTCTTATTGAAAAACTACTAGAGTGAGCTTTGACTTTTTCTTCTGTTTGATTCAGAACAGATTAATGGCCTGCACAGTTTTCCAACAATATAATGCTCTCAGTTAATGTTGATGCTTATGTGACTGTGTTGCAAAGATACAATTATAAGTTGTGTAGAAGTCCGTGCTGTAAACTAACTAACTTTATCTACTGCTTGTGCAGCAATCATAGCAAGCCAGTGTTCTCAAGGGAGCATTGCAGTGTGGTGCTTATGCTGATTGTAAATTAAAGTTTCTTCTCTGAGCTCTGGGTTGTTTGTCCTGCTGCAGTACCTTTAACTCTTCTCTTATTTTGTTGTGGTTGGGTTTTTTTTGTTTGTTTTTTTTTTGTTTTGTTTTGGTTTTTTTGTTTTTTTGTTTTTTTTTTTGTTTTTGTTTTAGGAGTGTGTGAGGGAGGACTGGTAGAGAAAGGAAAAGGACATGGGATGCACTGCATTGCAAAGATAAGTGGATTGCAGGGGTGGAATCGGAGCAGATGGACGTAAGGCTGTGGATGTTACTGAGAGATTGGGGCCTTTCAGATCTGAAACTGAGTGGGGAGATAGAGCAGAAGGATGTATGTGGCTCGGCAGTGAAGTGGAACAGAGACTGCTGGAGGCTTTAAGAAGAGTTTTGAAAACTGACTACAACTTTATGTATTTATTTTAACAGGCAATTCAATCCAAATTGAACTAGCATCCATAGAACACAGAGGTAGGGTAAAAGCCTACTGCTCTTCCCAGCTTTTAAAACTCACAATAGGTGAGCCTAACATATTTTTCCTGTCTTCAAAAATAACTCAAATCCTTGAACTCTTATCAGTTGCCTATCAAAAACTTGTACATTAAGAGAGTCCTTTTAGGACAGTGGTCGTTTTGAGAATCGTTGATAGAGAAACAGTTTATAAATAATAGCAGTGAAATCCTTGTAACTTTTCAGAATAAATGCAAACTCTCGAGGGAAAGAGACAAGAAGTTTCTGCATGCCCCAATTCTTTCACGCCTTACAGGTACTCAGTTTGTCACATCAGTTTCAAGTTTCTTGCCGGTGGTTACCCATATAGCACTCAAGCTCAGACTTATGCAGACAATTGCACTGCAATAGATGAATTATAAATCCATCGAATCAAAATAATCATCATGGAATACAATAAACTTCATGTGAAATTTCTGTGAGCTGCATGTATATGCACCTTTTAATCCTTTCCATAATGAAAAGACATTTTTGGCTTGATGAGATGTCGGTAAGAAAAGTACTTGCACATAAAAAGATGTGCTTAGATACATCTGCTGTGGTAAATCCCATTCAGCTGAAGTTCTGAATCTGCAAATTCTGACAGCTTTTTATTCAGTGGTACAGCTGTTTGCATAGGTACATACGGTAGCAATGCTTAGAAATATTACCTGTGAGTTCTTAAATATGTATAAAGCAAAGAAATCCTTTACCTTCATTTGGCACTTTTTTGAGATAAACTACACTGGCTCTTGAAACTGTAATTTTAAATCTTCAACTACAAGGCTTTTTAAAAAATGTTTCTTTTTTATTTTTCTTTTCCACAAATTCAGTGCAATCTCTTAGGACCCTGAATGAGACAGCGCATTTAGGTGGAATTACTTCCTCTATGCATCCCCAGCACCATTTTTATATCGAGCATGCCAAAAGAGATTAAACTTTTCAATTCCTGAAACTAAAGACTTTATTAGAGCACAACAAACCTGACCAGGATAAAAAATAGGAAAACCTCAGGGTGAGGGAGAGTTAGTTGTAAGGCTGGAAAACAAATTACTGCTTGCTTCGCATGTCATTCAAGTGTGTTGGCTTTTCCTTAGTCCTTCTTTCAAACCCTGCGCGTTCTTCCCTCTCCCAGTGGTTGCTCGGTTAGAGACAATCTACGTTTTCCATCTTATGATTTTTTCCTCAGCTTCCCAAAGAAAATCTCCTTTTGAGGCTTGACTGTGGTTTTGCTTTCTGAAGCTGTCAAGAACACTGTCAGTCTTAGCTGCCCTGTAGCTTCCTTACTTGCCATCTGTCCCTCGCTGTCACTTGTGTGCTTCTTTTCTGTATTTTTAATGGCTAAGAGTGATCAGTGTTTAGGGAAGAAGTCTCCTTCCTTCCCCAGTCTCCTTCCTTCTCCACTAACTCACTGCCTAAAACGGCTGTTTTAGTCTCTTTGTCACATGGTATTTTATGAATTGCACAGAGTTTTATGGTGTTCTGTAAAATGTAACCTCATGAAGTAATGAAGATACCAAATTCTGTAAAGCATGAACATGAGTTCATATCTTTTTAGTGTTATGTTAAATGTGGATTTACCACACTCCTGTTCTCTTGTGTGCTTGCCCACAGATGCTTGTACTCAACCATTTACACTGGTTAAATACAGGAAAATAGTGTTTGTTTACTCTCAGTGTTCCCCCACTGGCTTCACATTTTTTACAGCTATTAAGTGACTTTTTCTTTCTTTGTAACTTTGATCAAAGCATTTAGGTCGTCTTTTATTTGGATTATGTCAGCTCATATTCCTTTGCACCTCCTAAGTTCTTCTTATATATATGTGCATGTATTTTTGGAGAGAAGAGGTCAGAAGTGTATTGTGGAGAACTTGTTACAAAAAAGAAGTCATTATTATTTGGGAAGTGCATAGGAAGAAATTTTAAGCTAATGAAGTCTTGTTGAATTTTTTCTGTTGAAAGTAGGTTGAGACTGATTTTGGCCCTGTCAAAATAAGGGTAGATTATTGTTTTCTTATGTAAAGGTGACTGCTACTCACAGTCTAAAGAAGGGTGCAGGGAGAAAGGGCCAAGGTACTTTCCTGCTGCTGCTTTCCAGACACAGCTGTTCTTTGTGTTGTTTGGTACTGTGTGTCTCTCTCCAGCTGAATTGCCTGCAGGGGGAACAGCCAAGGAGGGGCAGGTGGGCAAGCAGCTCCAGAGCTGGAGTGATAGTACAAGGCTTCTTCGCGTTTCTCAGGAATTTAGGTGAGAAATCCCTTGCTCTGTTTCCTTTTCTCCACTGCAACATATGTGCTGATGTCTTTAATGTGTAATGACGCTACGAAACCTTTTTGTTTGATGTTAATGGAAGGCAACTTTGTACCTACAGTTGATGGTATGAATGTCTGATGCTTCCACTGATTGCAACAATTTCTCTTCTCCTAGATTTCTGGAGGAATTGATCAAATCTACAACAACTAACAACCTTAGTGGTTGTAAACTTAATTACATCATACCCTACTTATGCAAAAATTACATGAATGCTTTATTGTGGGACTTGAGACTTTGTTTTCTTTAAACTTGAGGATGATTTTATTCTCATAGATTAGGCTTTTCTGTAGGTTATTTGATCTTTGGTTTTGAAGAAAATACACCTAGGCATCATCTTGGTGGAAGGATGACTGCTGACTACAAAGTATTTTACCTTAACTGTCTTAGCATGGTTACTTGTTTTGCACATCTGGGAAGGATTTGGAAAGATTCCATTCAGTCCCATTAACAAACTCCAGCTTTGTGACTTTCAGAAAAGAAGGAACAGTATTACCTATTATGAAAGATAAATCAATTAACAGTTGTTGCATACATAACGAAATAGCTCTCCTATATCTTTCACGCTGCCTCGTAGCAGCAGTCCGACAGTGGCAGAACCCCTATTCCCTCCCCCCTGTTCCACCCGCCCCACCCCCCCACCTTCTTAATCAGAGAAGAGTCGAGGAAAAGATGATGGTTATGTGTGAGTACATGACAAAATCACAGGTCGTTCTCAAGAACAACAACAATAGAAATCCCTACTGGCACAGAGAAAATGTATCTAGGTGTTTACCGACACACTGCTGATGTATTTTAAGGAGGCAGAACCTCTCAAAAGAGTGGTGTTCCAATGCTGACAAGTCAAGAAAAACATTATTTCTGATTTATGTGGAATTAAGGGCCATTCACGTTTATAGGCATGGGTAAATGAAACTCTCTGAAGTTAATCTGTTCTAATTTAGGAAATGCTAAATATGTCTGTTATTGCCTAGCCTGTAGGCAAACTATTCCCCCAGCGCACACAGTGTTTTATTTACGGTTGTGTAAGTGTCCCTGCTGCATGCCTTTGCCATTCGGTCACATATACTGCACAGTCCTATCAAATAATGTATCCTACATTGGCATCTTCTGGCTATTGGGTGAAAGGGAAGGGGAAATTATTTCCTCAAAAGACAGTGATTTGGTGTTTTTTTGTTTGTTTTGTTTGTTTGTATTGTTTTTTGTTTGTTTGTTTTTAAATATTTATGTGTAGCAGAGAATGCAAATTTCCACAGTTGGGTAGGATTTAAAATCTTGACATCAGCAGCATCTCCTCGTTTCAGAAGATGGAATGAATGCTTATCTATATCTTCCCATAGTCCTGTGTTGCTATTGAGAAATAGTAATAAATGGGAAGGTCAGGTCACGGAGCAGACTTAACTACTTTATTGCTTACTTCCCCTTATCTCAGTGTTTCAGACTGCTTGACTCAAATGCTTCAACTGGAGCAAATCACACTAATTAAACTTACAATTTATGCTATGAAGATTCAAAGGCCACCCTGAGATCACCGCTGGTGATACCAGTGGAAGGAAACTCTTCTCAAATATAGAAGTTTAGGTTTACTCTTACTTTGTTTCCTTGATACAATATGAGGTATACTCACCTTCTAATTGATGTATTCATACAGTGATCCAAAAATAATTTACCAGTTAGTCAAAATAATTTGCCTCTTACTTTCAAGACAAGATCTGTGTATCCCTCTCTTCTTAAAACCCTCAGCTAACTGCTTCAGAGATATCACAGAACCATGAGCTTCAGATTATTTGATAAGTCTTCCACAATTTTATCCTCTTAAGTAGGATAAAGTAGTCTAAAATGACTGAGGAGCAGCTTCTTTAAACGTATGCTTTGTTGAACAGCTAATTTGATATTGACAGTGTTCTGGGGGGTGTTGAAATTACAGATTTGCGCAAATCTCTGTTTTAAGCTAACTGTTTTGGCGAGGGACTAAAAGGCAACTGGCAGTGTTGACCTTCAGTAAAATGAGCAGCGGCTCAGACTTCACTGATTTGCAGGTGATATTAGCAGCAAGAACTTTATGTGAATCACAGATTTTTCAGAGGAAGGTTTGCAAACCACTTCTGAAAGGTCTAGTTGATTTACAATAGCAGCAATTATTTTCTTGTTAGAGAAAATTGTAGAAAATGTTTTTGATCTATTTTTTTAAACTAGCTGTCAGATCACTTTTTATCTTTTCTCTATTTCTGGACATTATTTATGGTATTGAGCAGGAAATAAATCAGTGTTGAAATACTAGCTAATGACATTGCTTTTCTGTAATTTTAAAGATTATAAAAAGTAAAATATTGAACAGGTTTTTTTATGCAGAGTGAACTAATGTTCATAGTAATCTACTCTTTTGATGACAAAGAGAATATCATTACAGTTTCAGGAGCTAATCATTTTTAGTACAAATGTTTCTAGAAATGAGCAGACATCTTCAGATCTGCACTGAGGTCAGGAAGATGATTTTCTTGAAGATTGAAGTGAGAGTGAATACTTATGGCCCTTAATCAGTACTGATTTGTACAGTTCCTGAAATGTTCAGCCCTTTGTTTTTCTTATTGCTTACTTATTATTACTATTTAGTTTGGCATTACTAAGGAAGCCAGCTTTATAATATACATGTGCTTTGACTGTAATTGTCAATTATGCTTTGGATTTATGGTTTAAAAGGCATTAAATGTATTTTGATTATATGTGGAATTAATCTGGTATACTTGCTCACTGATGATGGTCTGTTATGCATAACTTCTTCTAAGTGTAAAGGCAGTTGAGGGATTGGGAGAGGACAGCAGAATATACTCCAGGGGAAAACAGTCAGTCACTTAAGAAAAGAGAAGAAACTAAATGACAGAAGCACCAAGCAAAGAAGAAAACCCTGCTGTATGAAATGTAAATAAAACTTGTAATAGCTTGAAGAATAGGTGAGGATAAGGCTGGAATTAACAGCTTTTTTGAGTACCACGTTTTCACAGTGACTAGAAATTGTGGATGGCTACCTTCAAATAGGGACTCCATTTTCAGAGCTGAAGGCATGAATTGATTTAATGTAAACATTGTTGAGAGGCTTTTAAAATGTCTTTAAGATAGTCCACCTAGTTCACTTGCTGATGGTTCTAGTTCCCTTCAGGATACACTAGGCACTTACAGCTGGCTGGTAGATGAGATGGAAATGCAGACTTTTCTAGGAGACCTGCAGTACTTCGGAGCAAAACCTGGAGATGGGGTGGGGAGTGTGTTACCTTAGAATGCCTGAAAGAGAACTGATTGTTTGCATTTAAACTACTGAATCTTATTTGGCCCAGAATGTCTTCTAGGAATCACTGGATTGAGTAAAAGTGACTTTGCATGCCCAGTTAACACAAGGTCCAAGTCCACTTTTGAGGTGGTCTTAAATATTACAGTAGTATATAAGTAGGCAGAGAAATAATTGTACGTCTCTTCCATCCCCAAAAGTTTGACTTCATGGATTTTCTAGGACTGTATTAATTTCTATTTCTACAGGGTGTGTATTATTGGTGCTTCATGATTTCAAGGTCACATTACATATCCAAGATGCTACTGTGATTAAACTACAGACAGAAAAGTATCATACCTGAGAACAGAATTCAGAATATCATGTCTTTTGTAGAATCTATAGTTAACTTGATTTGGTTTGTGTTTGGTTTTTTTTTTTTTTTGGTATGTTAATAACTTAAATATCTGTTATGTATTTTGGGATAGTTGAAATATGGCCAGAAGGAAAGAATGTGCCTAAGAGGCAATACTGAGTGTTTGAACACTTTGAAATATGTTTTTCTGTATACACCCTAAGTGTCTTACCAGTGGAGGCTGCATCTGTCTCTGTGGAGAAACACAGGCACATTTAGTTTAGTTTTGTACACATCTGTAAGTACATAAATGTTCCTCAGGCAAAATGCTTGTTTTCCTTTAATGCTTGATCATTATGGTAGTGTGAATGTTTGCACATATAAGTTACTTGAAGTCTAATGCATTCAAACAAAAACTCTAATAAAATGGTTTTTTTTAGTAGGTTACATTTGAGGATTTTTAAAACTGAAGGATAAAATGTCGATAAAAATAGAGTGGAATACTACGATGTTCAGTATTTTGATGTTTCTTTCCTGCTTGCATAGTAATACAATGAATGATACGAGCTGATTAAAGAAGCTTCTAAATTCATTGTTGGTAGAATTTGGTGGCAGAAAGGCAGCAGTGCTAATTATAAGCACAGACTATATTAAATTGACATCAAACACTTAAGAAATACCATAACTAAGGCGGTGGGTGTGTTTCTAATTTTCCCCTTTGTCCCCTTGTGCATGGGTAGCATGATACAACCTCCAGTTGCGTTATCACTTGTGCATTTCTTTCCCCACCAAGTCCTGCCTCATTCAGTGAAGAGGACAGATGATACTCACTTCCTAAGACGCTAGTCAATATTTATCTTAGCCTGGTTGTTCATTGTGAGCCTCAGGCTCTGTTTACTGTAGGCTATTAATTTCTGTGTGGACTTTTCTGTGGTGCTCATTGCTGTAATGCTTGAGTACCTCACAAAAAAAAATTCAGCACCCTTTTTTAAGGTCAAGGGATGATCTGGAAAGCACAAGAATATAGAATCAAGGAGTCATGGAATGGTTTGGATTGGGAGGGGACCTTCAAAGTTCATCTAGTCCAATCCTTTTGATGCAGCCCAGGCTTTCTGGCTGCAAGCACGCATTGCTGGCTCATGTCCAATTTTTCGTCTACCAATATCCCTAAGTCCTTCTTTGCAGGGCTGCTCTCAATCCAGTATGAAAGATTAAAAGGAAAAATACTATGTTTAAGTGTTTGACTCTTTACTTTGCAGTTTCTGGCTGAGGTTGGCACAGAATACAGTTTTATTAGCCACTTGGAGACCTGCCAAGCTTGTCGCGGCATCTGGCTTTTAAGATGCTGGTTTTGATTGCTTCTGTATTTGCAGACTGACAGGAAAAGATTTAGTCTTACCTGAAGAAGACTCCAATTAAACCACAGACAGAAAGACATAAAAGAAGAAAAGGTGGGTAAGGAAAAGATCTTATGAACAGGGAGGCAAGAGAAGTAAAAACCACCACATTCCATGTTCAGGACCTCTGGACCTGTTAAACACTGATTTATCTCTAGGATGGATCTTTCCTAATCAGTGACCAAGGCAAGGGTTCTCTGAAGATCACAGAGGATGTTCCTAAAGTATAGGTACACAGGGAGTCGGACCTAGGCGTATATAAGAAAATTTGTATATGGCAGAACTTGGATATTAGAAACCTTTATAAAGCTTCTCCTTAATTTTATATTTAAGCAAACTTCCTTTGTCCAGACTTTATCCCTAGTCAGATCACTGCTTCCAGCATGCAGCTGATAAAAAGTTACTGTGAGGGCAGTGTGTGAGCTAGCTATGGCCTCTCTAGAGCTGGGGGCAACTATTATGGTAGAAGAGATGAAAAGAGGAATTATATGTTGACGTTACCCTCTCATATCAGTAGGATGAGAAACCATAATAGGTCAAATTCAATGACTTTGTGGTTGAGGCAGAAGAATAGTTGGTCATAAGTCCAGAGCTTCTGTTTCTTTGGTAGGGGGTGGTGGTGTATAGACAGCACGCTCAACAGCGGGGGCTGATGTACTGGCCACCAAAAAAAAACAAACCCCAAGAGAGCCCTGTCAAGCAAGAGTGTAATCATAGGTGCTTTGTTTCAATAATACTTAATTTTAATTGAAAATATCTGAAGATGCTGTTAAAAATCTCGGTGCCTTAGAGGACTTCTAGTATCTATCAGCTATGATTTTTTTCAAACTTTGTCATGTTTGTATGAGTTCTCACTGAGATTAGAAAAAGGCAAATTCCTGACATTCCAGTAATCTTTCATGAAAGTTCCCATTTCATAGCTTAAGGATTTCATGTTTTTTTTCTTAAGTACAGACAGATTTTTTTTTTTTTTATTTTTATTAATCTTTCTTGGGAGGGAGGGGGACAAAAACTGGTTTCACAGATTTTTTTTTTTTTTTTTTTTCCCCCCCTTACATTACTTCTTGTACATCTGTCTCTCATGTGGTTGCTCTGCTGTTCTTCTTCCTCAAAATATCCCCTAAACCTCATAGAGACAATAAGCAAGATAAATTTTAGCCTTATTGGTGAAAGCTTGACAAAGCTTACTAGCAAAAGGTAATGGGATATGATAGGAATAATTTAGCCATACTGTATAACCTGTTTTTCCTCTAATGATAAAATACTGAGAGAAATTCAGTGGCCTGAGGAAACTTGTGTTTAAGGTGTTTGGGCCCAAATTAATAGACACATATGGCATGGAGTTAAAAGAGATTTCCATTAATGTTTCATTGCCAAATCAGCAGTGTGAACCTGTTGTTCTAGACTTAATTTCTCAAATACTCCGTGCCAAGTTTTATTTTACTATTAAAAATACTGCCACTGACTACTTAAGGGAGTGAAAATAATCAATGTTGGAATAAATGAGTAACCGTTGCAAATGGATGCTTTAGTAAATATCTGATCTGTATCTTGTGTGAAAGGCCTTTCTGTATATATTACATCCGTGGTGATGGGTTTGCCTCTAGTTGGGATGCTCTTCTCAAGGTAAATTTGGACCAAAATAAATATTCTTCCAAGCATTGTTAAGAAGTCCTATGTTTGTGTGTTGTCAGCAACTGAAGCAGGTTGGCTAAAAAAGTTCAACCAAAATGTCTGTGAATCTTTGCCTTATCTCACGCGTAACTAGAAAGTTTGCAAAAGAGAAGAGGTTAGTAGCCTTAAGTGTTCTGAAAAGTCAGAAAAATATTTCTTATATATGTGAAGCTGTTAAATGTGTAGTTTTTGAAACAGACCAGTTTAGCAATTTAAAATGAAAGTTAAATTTTGTGGTGGTTCTTTGCTTCCAAATACTAGGTTGAGCCATTTTCTCCAGGTCAGACAAACTGAGTTGAATGTAGTGAGTCATTGTTCTGTTCAAATTACTACTTCAAAATCTTCTTTATCTTTTCTAGAAGTTATTCTGTTACCTCCCTCTTCCCCATACTGTGGTACATACCAGCTAGCTCTCTTGCCACTCTTCATATTTTAGCCCCTCGTTGTCTGTCCTGATGCAACCAGATGTACTAAGAGTATGTTGTTTGTAAGAGTGAAGGTAAGTGTGAAAACCAGTATGCTCTCTGCAACAACCTTCTTCAAAGCTGGAAGATATGCCTCTTTTGAGGGCTTCGTTGTGCTTGAAAGATAATCTGTTGTCATATTTAATTCATAAAAAAATCTTCATTTCCCAGCTCTTTTGCTTTTTAAAGACTTATATTTCTTAGTTTTATACTTCACCAGCAAGAGTGTTTTCTTTTTGGCAGTTCTCAAGAGGTTCTTGTCTTTGTTTGATTAGGAGTTGCATGAATAACAGCATGCAGTTTATTTCTGGTCTGATAGAAATGTTGTTAGTAATCACTTACAACATCAAGTCATCTTGTATTTATAATATTTTATTATTCCTATGAGAGTATCATCATGAAATTATTATGGAAAGGCTTATCGTTAGATAAAAACACTTTCAAATATGTATTGTAGAAAATACTTTCAATGCCATCACAACACTTCAAGAAAGAAGCAAGCGTTCTATCTCTGCAAGTAAATATGACAGGGAAGTAATCCATAGCTTCTTTAAAACAAATTCTCCAGATATAAACTTCCCTGGAGTTTGCATGAAGACTTCAGTATAACTTTATAAAGAAGAAAACGTCTGTTTCAGTATTCTTCGTATGCTTTCTGTGGCTTTAAAAATTACTTTTCTTAGTGTTGTGAGAAAAAGTAAAGCCCCTTTTGAAACCAGCCTCTGAAAAGTGACTAGACAAAGTCATGGAAAGAAAACTCATTGAGAGCTATGTAAAGGTGCCAGAAGTGTTTGAGGCACTTCTGTAGTAGAATCACTGGATGCTGAGAGTTTTGATGGAAGGCTCTATTATCCACAGCCCACATTTGCATTGTTTTCCTATGCACCTGTGTAGCCCAAACTGTAGCTCCAGTTTTGAATCTTCAATAAGACCAGCATTTCTTATATTATCATCGTTTTTATTTTTAAAATTTAATTTAAATTAAAATAAAGTTAAATATATAAAACAATATTTGAGAGGGACTTGATTTGCATAGAATGCATGGGAAGGCAATTTGACCCAATAATCTTCTGGATTTATAAGGTAGCGTTCATAGTGTGCTCGCAGAAAAGAAAAACTCTGGTAAGTCTTTTGCCTTTACTACATTTTAGACGACACTACTATGGTATAAATTAAAGTGAAAATAATAGGAGGTGATTGTATTGGCAGTCATCTCTGTATCGATATTGAAGTCCACTCCTGGTGGAAGTAACATTACTGAATGGAATAGTTTTTAAAAACAATGTCTCAGTGGGAAGTGAATTGACTCAGGGGGCAATAAATCGGAAACAGTTTAATAGTTAAGAAATGTGTTTAGAATAAGGGCTAAGAAGGTATTCCAACTGTTCTCTCTGTTTTGTTTCATGTATCTGTTTTATTTCTATCACTGGAGTATCCTGCTGAAGGCTGAAGCAAAATTGGAGGTAGTGTTTTTTTGGAGTGTTTTTGAATTCAGTATAATGTTAATCAAAATGCCTTGGCTACTCTTTAACTTCCATTTGCCAGTGTTGTGAATGGATGGTCAGTGCCTTTTCTCATACCTTAAGGCAGATAAAAGCCATTGAAATTACATAATGTTGGTCCTTCTGTGAATCCGCTGTTAAAATGTTAGGGTTTTGGGTTTGGCTGAGATGGAGTTAATTTTCCCCATAGCAGCCTCATAGTGCTGTGCTTTATATTGGTAGCTAGAAAGGAATCGATAACATACCAGTGTGTTGGCTACTGCTGAGCAGTGCTGGCTTAGCATCATGGCCATCTCTCCAAAATTCTCCCTTCACCTGGTACGCTAGAGATGGGTAATATCTTGGGAGGGGATGTAGTCAGGACAGCTGACCCAAACTCACCAAAGGAATAATCCATTATTATATGATGTCTGCTCAGCAATAAAAGCTAAGAGAAAGGGGTGGGGGGCATATTTGTTACTACGTTGTTTTGTCTTCTGGAGCAACTGCTAAGCATACTGAAGCCCTGCTTCCTGGAAAGTGGGGGGACATTGCCTGCTGATGGGAAGTTGAGAATAAATCTTTTGTTTTCCTTTGCTTCCGTGCATGGCCTTTGCTTTTGCTTTATTAAACTACCTTTATCTTGACCCACAAGGTTTTTTTTTCCCATGTTAATTTCTCCCCAAGCTGGGGAGTGGTAAAGCAGCTTGGTAGGCAACTGGTGTCCAGCCAAGGTCAGCCCACCACAGTCAGCTAAACTTTGAAGTAGTTTGTGTACACTGTAACCAATGGAGCAAGAAACCACAAAGTTGTGAATAAGTGTGACCTGCACACTGTCTCTTATTTTAAAACTTTGATTTTCATCTTGAATATGTGAATGTTTAAGCATTTATAAACAAGTGACCGTACTCTGAAATTTTGTCTGCTCTACACAATATAGTTTTCATGTGTTTGTTCATTCTGTGATTTACTTTTTAAAGACCTTATTATATGGGTGTTTCTTAGTATCACGGAGTGATCTTGGTCTTTGAGCAACCCCATCTAGTGAAAGATGTCCCTGACCATGCAAGGGGCTTGGACTAGATGATCTTCAAAGGTCCCTTCCGACCCAAGCCATTCTATGATTCTGTGGTCCAGGTTGGGAGGGTCCTCTGCCCAAGAGGTCCCAGACGGGAAGCTTTTGTTACAAGTTTAGAATTTTTCTTGTATTTCTCGAGAGTAACCGGTTTATATAGGTTGCTTTGGGTTGTTCTTCTGGTGCCTGTGTCTACCTCTGAAGCTTTTTGGTGTGCAAATAATTATTTTGATAACATTCACTTATTTACAAAAATGAATTGTTTGAGGATTTTTCATATCCAGTCATCTGTGGTACACATGCTTATTTGTGTGAATGTACTGGCCTGTGTGCTTCTGTGTCCAGTTTAGTATTGTATCTTGAAGTAGTTTGCAAAATGTGGTAAGAATTACATCCTAACTCTTAATAAAACAAAACACCCCCCAATGAACCCAAACCTCCTCTCTACTTAATGGATAACAAATACAAAAAAAGACTTAACCCCTCCAAACTAATATTTTAGCATGTGAATTTCAGCATTACTTTCCTAAGCTAGAATGAGTAGTGAAAAAAACCACACTTTAGAAAATCAAAGGTTTGTTTGAATCATATAATAAGGATTCCTTATGTAAGAAAGTTAAGTCACCAATCTGAATAGCAGAACAGTAAAGCTTATTTTCTGTGATAAAATTTATTCATATCTGCTCTGAATCTGTCATGGATAACTTCTGAAAAAAAAAGCGTCATTTAAAAATGTTTAGTTGGAAGATTATTGAAATGTAGCAGGCTTTTATTTGAAGGATATCATAAATTAATTTTATGTATAAGCCTATGGAGAGTAAGTTTAATCAAAGCCCTTTATGCCCGCAGCAGTTTTTTATAGTAGTTGACATCTCTCAAACTGTTGCCTAATTAATACTTTAGTTCTACAAGGTGTTAACTCAGATCCTTGGAATGTTATGGATGCTGTTACAAGGAGTCTTTGAGAACATCTCATTGTTTGACCTGTTCTATAATAAAATACCCATCACACAAGAAGCTTTCTAGTTTTATCGTGAAGTATTTTCATATATTGGGATGCTAGATCAAATAAAACTGTTGAAAAGCTGTGGTTTTATTGTGTTTACCTCGAGTTGTGGACTAGAGGTGGACTGGTTCCCCAGTGCAGTAAATATCAGTGTAACTGTACCTGTTAAATCCCCTCTCATTTGTAGTAGCCTGTAGCGATGGCAGAGCGTGCAGGAAAGACATTCGGTGTATCCTTAGCATAAGTTCAAGGCACAAGTCATGTGGAAAGGAAAAGTCAAACCTTTGTTCAAACTCCTTAGTCATGTATCTGGAGGTGGGAGGTGGGGGGGGCGGGGTAAGAGACCTGCGTCATGGCAATATGAAGAGTTTGAATCACTAGCGACTGGTTGCAGGACCAATACAACTGTTTATTTACTATACAGCTGTGGTTGCTTTTGATGACCGTAGGAGGAAGAGGTTTTTCCACTGAGGCAAAACTCACTTGTAAGTACTTACTGGCACTTGCAAGTGTTCCATCTGTTTTCTCAGCAAAACGTGTGTTTGAGTTTCCTGAGACCTGGGTACGGTAACCTGTATGCTTCCTTAAAACTTAAACTGTGTTCGTGTTTTTTTTTTTTTTTTTTGTCTCATCTTAGCCTGAGCTAATACAGGTATACACTATCTTCTCTCCTTTATTTCTCTTACAGAAATGCTTGTGGTCCAAAATCTGGATTATCCTAGTGTGAATGAAATACACTGTCACTGCAGAAAAAATAGATTGTTTCCTTGCACATGTGCAAACCTCAGAATGGCAAGTGATACAAAAGGAGATAAGCAGCGTTGGTCATACAGCTTCTGTACAAACCAGGCCTGGTAGGGCTTATTTGGTCAAAAACAGTGCATCTGAATCCAGGTGAGAAATCTGTATTAACACTAGCTTGGGAATTTCTGTGTTCCTCAGTGAGCAGCATCACTGACATTTATTTTCTCCACTGAACTTTTACACGACTATCATGCAAAATCCACTGTGCCTAATTTATGTAGGTTTTATATTGTATATGGATTTGATTTATCTAAGTTCTGTCTCCTCTTCCCAGTCTGGGAAGCTGGCAGTCTGTGCCTGTGACTTTTAAACAACTAGATGTCTTCAATTCTAGTACACTTCAGTTATTCACAGCTGCTTCTGTAAATGTGGTCTTGCAAAGGAAAGGTCCTTTATTTTTAAAACTAAGGAAGCTGATGAGGGGTTATTATGGGACTAGGTACATAGTACAAGGTGTCTTCCTTACTGTTTTATCTTTAAGTGGTTGTGCTGTGGTTAAACACATTATTGTATCGTTACTGTCTCAGAGGAGATCTTTTAGGCTTTCACCTAGGTGTTAGTCCTGTAAGCTGCTTCAAAATGGGTATGAAACTACAGCGGAAGACTTCAAGCCAGGATAAACAGGCATTCTTTCAAAAAAGTCCTGCACTCTTCTCCCTCATCTCAGTTACTGTGCCAACACTTGTTTCTCTCTCCCCTGCCTCCCCCAACTTCCCAAAGTGATGAATTGAATCGGTTTGGGGGTTTATCTCAATTAAAAGTATCTATATTTACCTTCATACAGCTGCATATATGGAAAGGAAGGCAGCGTGAGGATAACTGCTGGGGCTAGGAGGGCTGAGACTGTTGCTTCTTCTGCCAGTTTGATTAGTGCCATGGGTTACAATCAATCAGTTGAGCTTAGTAGCTGTAAAAATATCCTATACAGATACAGCTTTAGATCACACTCAGATCAAATTTTAAATGAAACTGTGCCTCTGTCATGTTTTTACATTTGCCATCACAATTTGCACTTAGGATTCACCAGTTTTCATGCATGATGTTTTCAAGCAGGGGAGAAGCATGCATATGGAAACATCAGGCACGCAGTCCTAAGGAGGTAAAAAGCATTAGAGAAATCATCCATCCTTTAAAATTTCTGACTAATCTCTTCCTTCACCGTGAAGAAATGGACTCAAAATAACAAGGGGAAAAAAAAAAAAAGCTGCGCTTCTTTACCCCAGTTGAGTTGGTTTTGGAGCATTGTGTTTAATGGGTGGCATTATAAATCAACTTTGCTACTGGAAAAATGTCTGATTTACTTTATGCGCAAAGATTTTTGCTGTCTCTTCTTTGGTTTTTTTTCCTACTTTTTTCCAGCTCCTCTTTTTTTCCTTCCTGGTTGCAATTTGCAGAATCTCTTCCTCGGTTTTGCATGCCACTGTCTTGCTATCCTTACTGTCTTTTTTCTGTTTTTCTGTGTCATGTTCCTACCTCACCCTTGTCTCCTGTTTTAATCCTGCTACATGCAGACAGAAGGAGCAGGGAAGTATTTCCCACCCACCCAAGCATCAATCCCACCACCCAGTCATAAGGTTTGAAAAGCCTACCAGACTGAAGACTAGATGCAGTTGGTATTTGAAATAGAAAGCCGTGCTATCTAGAGGCAATGCTCGAGTGAGACACCAAAAAACCCCACAACCAGCTTCTTGTAGCTATTAGAAAAGGGACTATCCTGTGCACTTTCAGACTCTCCTAGCTTCTGGCTAATAAGTGTCTGGTTAAATACATGTCCCTTTTCGTCTTGTAAGCAAGAGGTACTTTTTTTTTTTTTTAGCTCTTTATACAGTGTTTAACTCATATTCCTGTGCTGGTCGTCGCCTTTTTGCTCCTGCCTGGGCCATTGTTAGCAAATGTGTTTTGTGTCTTCCCCCGCTCCATCAGCTCTTCTAGACAACTTGGGTCTTTCTGTGGGTTGTGCAGAGCTTTGACAATGGAAGATGCTTCTCTGTTGTTTTGCACAGATGATGCTTTTGGTACTGTGTACGTTAATTATATTTCAAGATTGCTACTTCAGTGAAAAAGAAAAGATTCCCAGGACACATGCACGGCAGTTGAGTGTGCTGAGCAGCAGGCATGGGGTGCTGAGGTTGGGCTTAGAGGGAATGTGGGGCTTGGGCTGTGCTTGACTGTGGGGAATGGGGTGGGCTTGTAGGTTGGAGGGTGTTTGGGGGGTCTGTGCTGCAGAGGTGCTGGCAATCAGGAGGAGGGTTTTGAGGGCAGCTGAAGAGGTTGTGTGTGGGGGCATTTGTGGGTGACTGTAGCTGCTGGGTGGTCAGAGAGTTCCTGGGGGTGACGAGGCAGGGGCGCAGGCGTTGAGAGGCCTCCTGGGCAGCAGTGTGGTGGCGGGACAGACTCAGCCCTGATGTTGCCCACAGGTGGGGTAAACTTGTTCAGAACCAGCTGGTGTTATCAGGGGTACCTCCCCATGGGTGACTAGTGGGGCTGCAGCATGGGACCTCAGGGACCTGTGAAGAGGCCCGGCAGCTAGTGAGGCATGTGAGATGTTGCATCTGGGGACTAGGAAACTTAGGGGTTTTTTTTAACTGCGTGAGTAGTCAAAATACTGGGTCAGGATGTCATGTGCAGTAGTGGAGTCTGTGTCCTTGGAAATGTTCACGAGTAGATGCTGCCCAGTGCCATCTGATCAGGCTGGCTTTGAGCCAGGTGTTTGGATCTGGGTGGCCTCCAGAAGTCCTGTCCAACCAAAATTTTGTGATTCAGAGATTTACAAAGCAGACTTGCTGGATAGCTTATATTTTTAGTGGTCTTTTTCTAATTTGAGGGCTTTCTAATGTTGCATACGTAACTTGATTTATGGATGTTTGGGAATTATGTCATTGTTGGCAAGATGCACACTAGCACAGAGAAAAGCATACAGAAAAATAAGATTTGCCATGCTGGGTGAAATCATCTGGTCTGCCTAGATGATAATAAGCTAGCTGGGATCACTACCAGATCTTTAAAAAAAAAAAAAAAAAAAAAAACAAACCAAAACAAAACCATCCGATTAGCAAAACCAGGAAAAAAAAAGTCAAAAAAGAAAAAAAAAAAAAAAAGCCAAAGGACTCTGTAGGGTCAGTGTGGGATATGATTATGCACTCTCTTCCTCAGTTCTGTTTTGCCAGAAGCAGTTGGGTATCTATATTTCATTAATTGTTTTAAGTCCATTAATGTCAGTCCCTTCTGAGTTTTGACTTAACTAACTTTGGCAATCATTGCTGAAGTCTTATACAGTATGTAGTGGTTTTTACTCATTGACACTTGTTGACTTTTTATTGGCGTATTTTACTGGCTGCCCTCTTCTACATGGGGAACAGATTATTAACTATCCACACACATACCACAGAGGTTTACAACTTTTTAATGAGATAATAAATTGTTCTTGTTTGTTCTTGTTCTTCTTTTATGGAAACCATTCTAATTCTTTTCGGTCTCTCTGTATTAGATCTGTTGTATGGCATTTCTTTGAGTTCACTTTGATGTTAGGATTTTTAGAGATTTATGGTGTGTGGTATTATAAAGGAGACCGCACCAATGAATTACATAATGGTATATGTGGATTCCCTGTTACCCTCCAGTCCTTTGGTTTTGTTTGCTTAGATCAAGTTTGATTTAAACAGCAACTGCACTTTCAGTTTCATTGAGCCATTTGTATGGGAACTGAAGTCCCTTTCCTTGTTTAATAACTGTGAATTTATAATCTTTAATAGGCTATAAAAAGCTTAAATTTTCACTCCAAGGAGCCTTCAGTACTGTCAGAAAGAATTAAGGAGTGGGAATGTCTTACCCATTTGGATGTCATTTGTCTTGATAGGTGCTTTCTGGAGATAGTCAAGATTAATATTAATTCTGATATAGTGTGCATATACTTCTGTTTTCATAATTCATTTCTGGACAGTGACTCTCCTAAATACATTGCTGTGTGTTTATTGTTGACTTTCATTGTATGCCCTGTGTATAGGGTAAGTAATCCAAATTCAAGAAAGAGGAAGCATGAAATCCATAACAAAACAGACATCCACATCTGATTCTTTGATAATGGAATTTGTATGTTGTAAAGCATAAAAATCCTGAAGTTTAATTCACTGTAGATACTACTTGGAATCTAGACTTTCTCTCCCTCCCACACGTATTCTTCATTCCTTTCCAGATATGCTAATTGTTGTAGGGGGTGGTAAGGAGGATCAAAATTGTCAGTAACATAACTATCTATATGTGGTAATAAGAAACCAGTCTTACTATATCAAAGTAACTCTAAACTTACGTCGTATTCAGAAGTCTTGAACATTCATCTCTTGAATTTTCTCTAGGGATTTTGCTTGTCTTAAGTAGGACTTTGAGTACCAAAAATAGAATACAGTATTTATTTTTAAAAAGAGCAAAAATAATAAATCCAATCTGATATGGGCCATGAAGGGAAGAGCCATGAGATAAAATCATTCTAATGCCTTGTTAGATGTCTGGTTCCTCCCTCTTCCCCCGCCCCCCCCCCCCCCTTTACTTCTCCAAAGATATTTGCAAAGGTTCTTCATCCTAGTCCAGATCCTGGAAGAGTAAGTCCAAGTGTATGCCAGAGACTGTTTAAAGATTATTTATAAAATGCTGACAAGAGCAAGCCAGGAAGGGCCATAATATTGCCACTTACTTGAGTGAAAGGGCTTTTAGTTGATGCAAGTAAACTGATGTTCAAATGATCTTTTTGATGTTTCATTGAAAATGCCTGAGCAAGGCTTGATTTTTCTGGAAGGCTGTTTTTGTTAAATGCACTTCTTAACACTTGGAATTATTGTATTCTGAAAGTCTAGATTATTTAATTGTGTGTCCATCAGATCCTGGGTTGTGTGTGTGCACCTTAGAGGGCTTTTCAGCGAATGAGGCTTTAGTTGTATTTCGGAGGTAGCAGTTAAGTAACAAATCTTCTCTTTACATCCATATTGGAACCTAATATGGATTGATTAAATTGAGAAGCTGCTGTAAAACTACTTTATCTTATTAACTGTGCTGTTCACTTGGATGTGAAATATATGCAGTGCTCATCACAGCTAAATGGTGGTGTGAACCTAAGTAGAAATATGTTAAGATATAAAATTCTACATATGCTTTTTATTAGTGAATGAAACCAAGCCTTCATTTATATACCTTTGTAGAAAAAGTTAACAAGTAGAGGAGTGCATTTCTATCCATTTTATTACGATCTGTCATGTATGCATTCTTCCCCCTTAAACCCGTCTTCTCTTTTTTGTCTCATATTAAACTGCTTATGTTTCTGAAAAGAATGTTAGACTTAAGAAAATAATTTTTTCCTCTTCTCCTATGTTTTTGTACTTAGTAATCCTTTTACTTTTTAAAAATCTTTTTCACAGTTCCTCTGGTTTTCTTGTATGATATCTGTAACATTCCTGCTAACACTACACTAAGAACTCTGCAGTTTTTTCCTCTGTTTGTGAAATTGCCTTTACCTCATCTTTCAAAAGTCTCCTTAAAAGTACGCTATAGTAATTCCATTGTTTCTCATCAGACATGTGTTTTCATACTGCTGCGTGTGTGGGGGTGTGCGTGTGTAGGTGTTGTCATGTCCACCTCAAGATACTCATTCTTCCTGTGAAAGTGCATAAAGTTTTCCTGCTTCGGTTCCCAGTCAGATCCTTAGTTGTGAAGGAGCTAGGCAACGAGTGGAACCAGTTGAACAAAATAAAACACAAAAAAATCTGCCTCTCGGCCTGTGGAAGAGAATGCTGCTGGCAAAACTGGGTTACCACTTTGGGAATTTGTAGTTCCGTGTGCGTCAGCTACTGGTGCAAATTCACAATTTTATTAGATGTGTGCTGCTTTTTAATACATCGTTTAAGCTTTATAGAACACGTTTTAGTTAGGTTATCTTCTACCATAGGCCCTAATAATTTTAAATATAATTTTAGATGAGTTAGAATATTATAAATAACTTTTAGATTTGGATTTATTCACCTTGGCTTTTTTCAGATTGGGCAGTACAAGCATTTTAATACAACATCAAGGATGCCAGTGTAAACTCTAGGAAGAAATACCTAAGACACAGACTTGTTTTATGAAGCAAATTAGCCTGTTATGGAGTAGTTATCGTAATTTTTTCCTTAACAACTGTCTTTCAGGGTATATATACTGCTATCACAGGAAGGTGCTAAAATGCCTTTGATAAGGGTCTGGGCACTACCTTGTGCTGGTGCTTTTGATATTTACAGCTGAAAGGGGATTTCAAGTGTTTCTGAACAAGCTCCATGTTCTTCATCTTGTGCAGAGCAGGAACACGACAGAGTAATGAAAGGTTTTGGTTTAGTGGTTTGAATATTGTAGGTAAAATAATTGCAGGCAGTGATCCTATGGGATAAAAGTTGATTGGGAGATATGTAGACTAACAGAGAGGTATTGCAATTTTTGTGGAGCAACAATGCCATGTTGAAACAATATTTGTTAATTGGCTGGTGTGTTTAAGGAGGAATAATCTGCCTAGTTTAAGATTGAGCATTTTTTCTTTCATTTGTGCTTGTTGCCTAAATGAGAGCTCATTATTCAGGTTTAACAGCTAGTAATTGCATTGGCGGCTCTAAGTGTTACTGAATCAGCACTAGAACACTTTAAGTTATTTATACAGATTTACTGTGTTAGTAACTTTCCATGAATAACTATGCCATTTAAAACTTAGCCTATTAAGGGGTCTTCATTTATATCATCAATAGCAAGGGTGCTCCTTCCTTTTCCCTTTAGTGATCTTTTAAGCGCTTTTCTTCGTTTATACTGGTATCTGCTTCATTTGTCACTGTTGAACAGTAAAATTATCTAGTTTTAGTAAAGTGGCTTTTATAACAGCTTGTGCATAAATATTTTGGTGGCTAATGATTTTCAAGGAGATGAGAATGTTTTAAATTCACTAATCGGAATGAGCTAATAGCTCTCCACTCCTGGGAAGTTACTACTTTATTGATATTTTGTAAAATTTTTAAAAATTATTTTATTGAAAAATATTAAATTCCGTGCAGCTTTTTGTCATTTAGTTGCAAATCCTAATGCTTTCCAAATATTAACTACTTGAATAGTCATTAATAGTCATCAAAAACTCATCTTTGTAAGAATGTATCTACTGTTCTAGTGAAGTGTTTACTGGTTTTCATTGCTGTGACCGCCCTAGATAGAAAAATAGCTGTATTTGTTTTAACAAACCCACTTGATTTCAAAAGCAGCATTAAGACATTTATAAATATGGCAGTAAGAGTACTGGTTGCTTGTTTTTTCCGTCTGGCCTAAGAGTACTGGAAAAGAGTAAAAAGTGCTGGACTGTTTTTTAAAATGCTTTCATGCTGATGGTATGAAAATTGGCCTTGCCCCCTCTATGTGCGCAGGAGTTTCTAGGAGGGAATATAATCACTGTGACTATTTGCAAATATCCTGCAGTTTTCTCTGAAGTGAATATTCAAGGAGCCATTGTGCATTAAGTTTCTTAAACTAGGACCTCTGCTTTGATGTCTCAGACCTGAGTTTCTTTGTAAGGTGGTATACCCCTTTGCAATGCCACATGCCACTTAGTCCAGATTCTCATCTTGAATGTCTGAACTTGGTTAGGTGTGGGTTTGGTTGCATTTGTAACGTACAGCTGTCTGTAGGGAGTGTGAACTGATCAAGGGGAAGGTCAAATGCTGAGTTAAGCAAGATGACCAGGCTAGATGATTGTGGACACTTAAAACTTGCTGCATAACCAAATAAACACCCAATAACTGAGAAATTGCAGTGTTTTCCACCTTCTGTTGGAACCTAACTGATGGAATGAGACTCATAGCATTTGAAAGCATCGGTTTTAATTCCAAAAGCGTTGGGCAGAGCAGAAGTCTTGTCAACACTTGGCAGTGTTTTGATCATTCTTTGTGTGGCTTCTACTATTAACCACAAGATGGTGCAGTAAAATGAATTGCAACTTTTGTGTATTCTTGCTTCTGAGTCACTAATGCAGGAATATTCAGCAATCTGTGATGGGAAGAAAAATTTCAGAAGAAAGTTTGTAAAGATGAAGTATAGAGGTTATAATACCCCACTTTTAGAAACTGTTTTTAGTGGTGCTTACTGCAGACGTGCTCTTTCCATTGAAAAGTGATTGAGCAGAATAGCAAAATTATGGAACTAAATAGTGTATTGCTGTTTAAGCATCCGATGTTATTGGTATTGAACTCTGTCTCTTTTATAGATGCACTGTGTGTAAAGGAATATTTAAGGTAGATTTATCCATTATTAAGGTGGAAGTAATTGTGATATAGAAACTTTTTTCTTTGAGATTCCAAATCTCAAACTCTCTTCCTGTTTCTTTATGGCCTTGGTAATTTTTATTTTTGTAATGAACAAAACAATTCGTTTACTGTGCACTTCCCTTATGAATTGCACTTTTTTATACATGGATGTATGTAAGCTTGGAAATGGAACAGCTGATTCTGGGCCAAGCTGATGTACAGGGGTGCCCTCTTGCAGTACCACATGAGGACAAATATGTCTTTCTGTCACAGTAGTGTATGATCCCAGTGGTGTCTCCTGTTTTAGTCTTCAGTAGCTTTACTGCTACAATAATGTTAGGACTCTTTTGTATTATTTTAACTTTTTTCTTTTTTCTTTCTTTCTTTTTTTTTTTAAGAGCAGAAAATATGTTCCCCTCCTTTCTCTAAAAATGTCGTAGCCAAGTTGTCACGAAATCAAAGCATCAGACTGCTCAATTCTTCTCTTAGACACTGTTTCAACTCCTTTACAGATAGCTGTAGAAAGCTGTGTGTGCTGCCTTAATACATTTCCTCTATTGGACTTTCTGTCTGTCATGGTCCTCCTCAGTGAAGACAGGGAAGTTCAGAGATAGCTGCCAGCACCTGTATTTTTCTCATAGTTCACAGGAAGAGATTCCAACTCTAACTTGGATGGGTTATTTTTTGGGGAAAATACTATGCATCTGAGGCTTTAGCCATCCAGTGTCTGCAAAACTCATGGCAACTGTGTCAGTAAAACATCCCTGGCACTGAGAAGAGATGAACCACTCTTGCCTCCCTTCTGCAAGCTGCCACTCTAGCACTGCAAACTGTCACTGCCCCTGCATCAGAGCCAGGCAAAGTTGTGTGTTCGGTGCATGAGTAACTTGATGCTGGTTTGGGAAGAAGTGAAAACGTTTATCCTCTGAACAGTTAAAAGCCTCTTCTTGTAAGAGTGGTTGGTAGAGTTGGAACAGCCTCTAGGTCAGCCTCTACACATGACACACGTCCTCAAGCTGTGTTTGCAGACACCACTAGCTGAGTGCTGTGGTTGATGGTGGTAATTCTTTAATACTCTCCATCAGCAGTGGTGTCGTTACCGCTGGCAGAACCTAGTATTGTTGAACGTAGTTTTTCCTTCTTGCGGGAAGCAACCATTTAACCAGGATCAATCCCTCTAAGAAAAGCACTAAGAAATATTCTTGATGCATAGAAAACATCAGTTGTCTCAAAGTACTCTTTTTTTTTTTTTTTTTTACAGCTAAGATAAAACACAACTTCTGAAAAAATTGCTGAGATTCTAGATGTTGACAGGCAGAATCATCTTTGTAAATGAGACACTTGGAAATCCTTCTATCTATTATTACTATAGCAACAACATAGGTAAATAGGTAATAGGTAACTTTATCTGGTACTACCTGCAATGCTCTGGTGCTGTTGAATGAAGCTTTGTTTATTGTTGGTTTCCTTTGTAGTTCCCTTTCTGATGGCAAGAGTGAACATGAACAGATCTCTGAAGAGTGAATGCGAGTGTATAAAGCGCTTTGTCATTTGCTATGTTCTTGCACATGAGTCAATCTCTTTGGCTCTAGTACTACTGCTTAACGATCTTAAAGAATTAAGACCTATTGGACTGTCTTAGAAGATCTGTCCGCATTGGGACAACTGTTGTGAGAGAGGAGAAATATTTGACTCCTAATATTCCTCATCCGTCCAGCAAGATGTTATGGCAGGGTAAGATACCCTGCTTTTTTGACAAAATTTGCAGAAAATTAAAACTTCGTTTCTTTTTGAAATTTAAAAAAAAAAAAGGCTGAAAAAAAAAATCATATGAGAAATTTCATAGGATTCCAGTGCCTGTCTGGCATTTGTATTTGTGCTAAACATGCAGAATGACAAGTCAAAAGAGCTTTTTTCAGTAAGTGAAAGAGTATGGACCAACCACTATGGAGTTGTGTCATTTTAATTTATTTGACTTGCTTCTGTTGTTGAAATCCTGATAGAGGTTTTCCAACCTAAGTGGACTTGTCAGATACTAGTATCTGCAAGAAAGATGCTTCATAGTTGAAAGAAATAAGTTCTGCTATTTTCATGCTGTATTGCTGCAAATAATAGTTATCAATATATCCCACACTTCTTACACATCTCTTTCATCTTGTGATAAATGTAACAGTACGTGTGCTTTTCTTTATGCCCCACATCCTGATTGCTCGAGAATCATTTCTTCCTTTTTTTGGGGGGGGGGGCTAAAGTTTCTTCGAATATACAGTTATGGGGAAAATTGAGCAAGCTAACTATGTCTTTATGTGTCTGCTTTAATAGTGACATTTTCTTGGTGTTCTTGTGGTTATGTTGTGGATATAAATAATATTTAGAACTATTAAGACTGGCAAGGCTACTAATTACATAGTTCCATCAAGGAACTAGCTATATAATTTGCCCTGTTTTCTAGAATGATGCCTGAATATTCCATTATGTTGTGACCAGAGAAGAGTATTTTACTGTCACATTCAACTGAATTTATTGTTATTTTTCCCCTGTCTCTGCTCTTTATGTGGCTGTTCTCATTACAGTAGAGAAGTATGTATTTTTCTATGATGTGCAATTTTAAATTTTTTTTTTTATTGAGTTGTCTGAATGTGACAGCAGCATGGCTGCCTGAAGTCATGTTCTTCTGTTGTCATGCCCATGGTACATCCATTTCTAGCCTGGCTTAGTTGATGTGTCAGCCTGAAAGATGTTACAACCATGGTGACTGATCCCCCGCCTCATGGTCTGCAATGTGAAAGTCGACTGGTCTAATGTCAAGATTGTTTCTGTGGGGTAAACACCTAGTGGAGGATATCCTGCTTTTTGACAAGTTGGTATCAAGAACAGAATCTTTTTTTATAATCCCGAGGGAGCTTTTCTGTGGATCTGAAGAAAATACAATAAGCCCCTTCGCTCTGCTGTCTTGCAAGAGGAAACCCCTGAGGAGATGGGTAATTGGATACAAGAAGCATCAGACATTATTTTCAGCGCGTGCTTGTTTTTAGCAGGCCTGACTGGATAAAAGAAGGTAAGACAGTTTCCAAAGGGCCCAGGGTTTGAGTAGTTGTGACATGGTTCTTGAAACCTCTTTAAAACTTGCTGCAGGTAGGAGGTGCTTTGTCCCTTTCAGTCTTTGTGCTTCTGGAAATGTTTCCAAGAAGATGTGCTTTGAGAGTGGGAAGGAGCCTTCGAGTTCGGTTGCTGCTTGCTGCACAGCAGGCTGGCAGCTCCTTGTCGATTCCAGAAGCGGTGTGTAGCCCTGGTGGTGTCTGGGGGAGGGAACTGTTATTTCAGAAGTTAACTCAAGCTGTATTGGAGTGCCACAAGCTTGCAGTGACAGACCTACGTGGAGTCTCACTGATGCTTGTGGTTACGTACCTGACTGTGTCGTAACTGCTCTTACCGGTGCTCGGGCTGCAAGCCAATGCTCATACCTGTCATAACTGTCGGTGGAGAGCTAGGTAAGAAAGCAGCTCCCTCACTGCAAGGGAGCTGTGTTTTAGTAGTAAGTGTAGCTGCAAGTTAAGTACATTGATAAGTGCAATAAGTTGGTTTAGGGCTACAGAGGACTTAGTAGAAAAAACGGGGAAAAATGCAAGACTGCTTTGACTTCAGAGCAGATGGCTGGTGTGTTATTTTATCTGCTACCATTGCTAAATGGAAAACAAGCTTGTATTTGCCAACCCTGTGCTGTGTATCAAAGACTTCCAAAGCATAAGAAAGCAGTGCATAAGTGTATGATGTCTTTTAGCCTTAACAAGACATCTTGTAATTAGATTTATGTAAATGTATGGTGTCTTTTAGCCTTAACAGGACATTCTGTAATTAGATTTATGTAAAAGAGAAGAAACACAGGTTTCTTCTTTTGCTGTTTGAGCGAGGTTTTCTAAACAAACGTGACTCTCTGCCCTAAGTACTGTGCTGCCGCTAGACTAATTAATCATTTCCATGCTGGAGAGGGATCATCAAGAAATGACCTATAGCTTTGAAACTTCCTGGAGCTACTACTTGTGTATGTTGCTGAATAATTAAAACTTAAAATCAGCATTTTCTTTCAGTTGCTGAGTTGTGTGGCTTTGATCAAACTCTGTGAATGCAAACTGAGTGACTTGCAAAGTTAATAATGTACTACTGCTACTTTATTGCAACATCTGTACTTGTCTGACTATAACTAGAGAGGTGCCAACACATTAACTCAATACACTTTCTACCTGAAATACCAACTTAATTAGGATCATTTATCAAAATGACACTTGTTTCATAAGGCCAAATCAAATTGATTACTGTTGTTTCTGCTGCACTTGTGCCAGCATTAAGAGCAATACTTCCAGAAACAAAGGTGTATAAATGCATATCTTACATTGCATGAAAATGTACTGCTTGAAGAAGCCCAAACGTTTTAAAAGTATTGAAATCTATAAAAGAAAATTCAAAAATTTAGCCAATGTAGTTGCTTAGATAATCTCTGTGATCATCTTATCCGACTAGTTTGCCTTCATACAATGGGAAAAATTGTCACTGTTTTGCAGATGGGGGCTTGAGAATCAGAGAGACCAAAGCTCAGACTTTCAAATGTGGTTAGTCACCTTAATGGCTTTTGATAAGACTAAGAGTTAAGTATCTGTTTATTTTCCAAAGTTCTGGATTTAAGTGACCTGAAGATCAACTGAAGTCAAACTAAGTATTTCATGTTTTGGGAAAGTACTTCTCAAACAACAAAGCAATTGAAAATTCAAACAGCTAAAATAGTTTTTAAAACAGATGACTTTTCTAGTGTATGAATGAAGGCTATACTTAGTAGATAGTATACTTTCTTTCTTTAAAATTATATCTGTTTGGATCCTCTTCTAGATGTGCTAATCTCATGTGCTGTGTGCTTAAAACCTTTTGAATAGTACTGTCTGAATGCCACCAGTGACTTAACTTACATGTCTTTAGGCTTCTGTGTTTAATCTTATGAAGTCAGAGCGTGAAGTCAGATCCACAATTATCAGTCCTTCAGTTCCCTTGGTAAGTCAGAATTTGAATTTTAAAAAGCGGGTAGGATCAGCTGCAGGGGAATCTGAGTGCTTAACTAAATCTAATAAAAACCCAGTTAACAGAGGAAACAGAGCATTGCCATTCTGAATAAGGTAATGTTTCCTCTTTAAAGATGAGGAGCTCAGTGGTGGGAAGGAGTCCCATGTCAGAGGTGGGATTTTGTCTCCTGACTTTTGCCTACCAAATTTTGGTGAAACTGTGAAAAGAAACATTAGATGCCCTTCACATGACCTGTAGTAAGCTCTTGAAATGGGATATTCACAAGGTAAACATGGGAGGAATGGCTTGGAGGAGATGAATGCAAGTCCGGTCCAAAATTGGTTTGCAGACTGTATCCGGCAGTTTTTGACATTCCACTTTTACAGGGAATTACTGTATAGTCCTGAGGCTCATCTGTCTGAAGACAGCAGTAGTTAGTGTGTTAATGATATGGATCTTTGTGAAAGAGTTGAGAGCATCTGCTAGGGTGCTGAAGGGATGGTTTTGGAATTTCAAGGGAGTTGGTAGTTTGGAGAAGTGGTCTGAAGTAAATGAGGGGCAGAGTTCAGGATTGGTTCTGCACTACTCCCTGCCTAAGCTACTAACATGAACCCCACTGATGAAACATGGGAATAATTTATTTACTTTTCAGATCTGCAGAAAAAGGTATAAGGCTGTAGCTGATAAGTTGAATGTAATTTAGTGATGTCAAGCCCTTTTGATTAAAGGCAAGTTATATTGTGCTGTATAAAGAGGAGCATTGTCTGCAGGCATGCTCCACATGAAGTAAAGTTTCTGTTCTGTTCAGCATTGGTAAACCCTCGGCATTATTCTGCCCTCTTCTGGGTACTGTGTTTTAGGAGAGATAAGTACCATGTAAGCATGATGCAAAAGAGAGGAGTAAGAATACCCAGGGTCTGGAATAAGTGACTTCCAAAGGAGAAATGAAGAGATAATTTATTCTAACATATAAAAATCTGTATATTTATATAAATATTTGTATTTATACCTATCTTTATACTCTTTTTTTCCGCCAGGACATTTTTTCTATGCTTACCTGGTGAATATCCCATTTCAAGAGTTTACAGAGCTGACGTGGATGACATGTAGTGTTTCTTCTCATATTTGACCAAAATTTGGCAAGGTATCCTGATTTGAGGAGTCAGGAGACATAAGTCCCACCTCTGAAACGGACTCTTTCACATCACTGAACTCCTCTTTAAGGAGGAAACGTTACTTTATTCAGAAAAATACGTAAAGTATATGACTTCCAAAGGAGAAGTGAAGAGTAGAGATAGTTTATCCTAACCTGTAAAAATACAACTGAGAAGCAATGTGGTAATAATATGGCAGTGTAGAGAGGAAAGAACTCCATTTGTCTCTCATAGACCTGGCAAGAAGTAACAACAGTAAACTGCAATAAAACTTTTTTCTTCTTCTCTTAAGGTTTGGCAGACCCTTAACAGCAAGACAAGTGAACCTGTGGGATATTTTGCCTGGAGATTTGTTTACAATGTCTGAGGTCTTCGGGAACAAAACAGAATTGTTAGGATTGATAGCTTAAGGTCCCTCCCAAATTTATTTGTTTGATCTTTGATTTTATTTGACCTTCATGACCTAAACTACTGCTTTTTGGGGCCTATGTACAGTCACTTTGGAACAAATGCTAAACTGTGTGTAAATGAAATCGTAGTGACTGAAAGCAAATGAAGCAAGTATGAGCTTTATTTCTGACACTACTTTAATTAAGTGTTCATATAGTTCTGAAGATTAGTTTGTTTTATTTCAGTGGAAACTCAAATATAGAGATTGAGCATATTAGATTTACATGTTGTTTTTGTATTTTCCCTTCACTACATGTAAAAAAACTTCTCAGTATAGTAAACCGTTTCCTTTTGAAGTAATGAAAAAAAGCAAGCACCAAAACCTCTTTGTTGTTCAGGCTTTATTTTACGTTGGTGATGTTGCAGTTTGCCAGCATTATTTTTCGTACTAAAAGAAGAGCAAATTGTTGCTATATTGGTTTTGCAACTGAAATTGAAAATATGCTTTGTTCTGGCCTATTTATTTTTAATTCTTTGTCTTCAGTTCTTTTTGCCTCTAGCAAAATGCCACTTCACCCTAGCAAACTATTAAAAGAAGCAATATCCGTGCTGCTTGTTTGGCCTGTTCCATCAATGCATGCATCTGCATCAAAACTGTCAGAAGAGACTTTTCTGTTGCACTCACATCACTTAGTGAATTGCCCTGTTGATAAATTTTCCGCTCTGATGTCTTATTTACCCTCTCTTTTTGCCTTATTGTGGAGGAATTTAGCTCCTCGTTTGTTGTATTGCATTTCACATGTCCAGTGGCTGAAGTATCACCCGTATCAATCGCTGGAGCGTGTCCAAAGAACAACAGCAAAGCTGGTGAAGGGTCTAGAGAAGAAGTCCTGTGAGGAGCTGCTGAGGGAACTGGGGTGGTTTAGTCTGGAGAGGAGGAGGCTGAGGAGTGATCTTATCGTTATCGTGCCATTTGATATACTACTCATATAGAATTTGTTTAGCATAACTTGCTTAGCATTATTAGTAGCTAAATTTGGTGAAGCCTTAGGCCGCAAGCTGTGAACCTTCACCTAGATATGTTGAACTTTTACCTAATCAATACAAAAAGACTCCAGAGCTGGTCCAAGCCAGAAGACAGGAAGCTACATTCATTAATAGAAGTTGCAACCTTAGAGATAAGAAAAGAAACAACTTGCCTAGGGACAATGAAAGGACTCAATGAAGAATGGAAAGACCCCAGATCCTAATATTATTACTGGTCCGAACTGTTGAATGTGGGGTGGGGAATTTAGATTGTAAGGGTATAATTGCCCAGTGATTTCTTTGTTCAAGGCCCCTCTTTGGAGGCACCCAGCTCAAGCTGTAGCGCTAGTAATAAAAAGGACTTTACAGAAGAATCTCTTTTTGGCTTATTGATTCAGCGGAAACCTGGAGTCGAACCCTGTTATGGTGGCTGGCATGCATAATTTCTATAACATCACTCTCTACAACCACCTGAAAGGAGGTGTAGTGAGGTGGAGATAGATCTCTTCTCCCAAGTAACAAGTGATTGGACAAGAGGAAATGGCCTGAAGTTGTGCCAAGGGAGGTTTAGACTGGATATTAGGAAAAATTTCTTCACCAAAAAGGTTGTCGAGCATTGGAACAGGCTTCCCAGGGAAGCGATTGACTCACCATCCCTGGAAAAGAAGCTTAGGGTCATAGTATAGTGGTGGACTTGGCAGTGTTAGGTTTATGGTTGGACTCCATCTTAAGGGTCTTTACCAACCTAAATGTTTCTATGACTAGATGCACTGAGGTGTTCTTCAGTATGAGAATTAGGACTGACTCCTATTTCTTGAGCAACAAGGGGTGGCATTTTGAAGAGATGACCAGCCTGACTACCTGCAAGTGCCCTGGTTTGAAACTTTCCATTGGTTCTATGAGCTCCAGAAAAAGCCTGGTGCAGTACACATCCACTTTGCTTCATGGGAATTCTCCAGAATGCAAATCCATCAGCACCAGAGATTTAAAATGATATGCCTGATTGAAAAGAGCGATTGAAACATGGGCAGTATGCTCTGTATTTTTTGTTTATTTTTTTTAAAGATTTGTGTTCATGTCTAGACTGCTGTCGTGGTTTAGCCTCAGACGGCAACAAAGAACCACGTGCCGCTCGCTCGGGCCTTCCCGATACAGGAAGAATCAGAAGAAAAGGCAAGACTCTTGGGTTGAGACAAAGGCAGTTTAACAGGACAGCAAAGGGAACAGGCAAACAACAACAACAACAACACGGATAGAGGCGAATATACGAACATGATTACGGAACCGCCGCTCCCCGCCGCTCGCCGGCTGGACTGCACCCGGGACGCCCCAGCCCGCTTTTAAGCAGCAACTTCCTGTCCCCTCCCCCAGCAGCTCAGGGTGGGCGTGGCTCACATGGCATGGAATACCAGGAAAAATTAACCCTATCCCCGCCGGAACCAGGACATTATCCACCCCTTATTCCATACCATCTATGCCATGCCCAGCAGGTTCCAATGAATTGCCACCACTTTCCCCTGTTATATATATATATATATATATATATATATATATATATATATATGCACATATAATGCCCTTAGTTTATGGGCCATCCCTCCAAAGTGTCCGTTGAGTTCTTTTAATCCGCGGCTTTGGGCTCCATCAGTTAGAACAGTCTCTCAGGGCAGGTGAGATGCTGGGTGGTGCTGGTCTGTTGCATGCTGTATTTTTCGGAGCTTGTGACTGGTGCACCTGGTGTGGCTCATGCTCACAGTCCATGGGCTGAAGATGTAGGTCTTGAGGAAACTGCTGGGCGCCAGCTGCTGAGGTCAGTTCTTATCCCATCATCCCTGTGCCTTACTCGTAGTACAACTGATAGCAATTATAGCAATGAGGACATACAGTGACAGTGTTACTTAGCAATTAACAGCACACAATCTGATTCATTGGCTATTCTCGCCCAAAATCAGATCCCCATGAGGTACACATCGGACTTCCCCATCCTTCCGCATCACCCACCAAGTGCACCCAGGTCCTTGGGCAAAAGCAATCCCACGGATGGGTTTGCCTTTGCCTGAGGCAGGACTAACCCAGACTGTCTTCCCTAGCATATTCTTCATGTGCGCTACGGGGACTTTATCCCCTTCTACAGTATGTGGAAGTTTTGATTGGGCAGGGCCAGCCCGATTGGTAGATCCCCTGGTGTTAACTAGCCAGGTAGCTTTTGCTAAATGTGAATCCCAGTGTTTTAAAGTCCCACCACCCATTGCTCTCAGTGTAGTTTTTAACAGTCCATTGTATCGTTCTATCTTCCCAGAGGCTGGTGTGTGATAGGGGATGTGATACACCCACTCGATACCATGCTCTTTGGCCCAGGTGTCTATGAGGCTGTTTCGGAAATGAGTCCCGTTGTCCGACTCAATTCTCTCTGGGGTACCATGTCGCCACAGGACTTGCTTTTCAAGGCCCAGGATAGTGTTCCGGGCAGTGGCATGGGGCACAGGGTATGTTTCCAGCCATCCAGTGGTTGCTTCCACCATTGTGAGCACATAGCGCTTGCCTTGACGGGTTTGTGGCAGTGTGATATAATCAATCTGCCAGGCCTCCCCATATTTATATTTCAGCCATCGCCCTCCATACCAAAGAGGCTTCAAACGCTTGGCTTGTTTGATCGCAGCGCATGTCTCACATTCATGGATGACCTGTGCAATAGCATCCATGGTCAAGTCCACCCCTCGGTCACGAGCCCATCTATATGTCGCATCTCTCCCTTGATGGCCTGAGGAGTCATGGGCCCACCGAGCTATGAATAGTTCACCCTTATGTTGCCAGTCCAGATCCACCTGAGCCACTTCAATCCTAGCGGCCTGATCCACCTGCTGGTTGTTCTGATGTTCCTCCGTGGCCCGATTCTTTGGTACGTGGGCATCTACATGGCGTACTTTCACAACCAGATTCTCTATCCGGGCAGCAATATCTTGCCATAGGTCAGCAGCCCAGATGGGTTTGCCTCTGCGCTGCCAGTTGCCCTGCTTCCACTGCTGTAACCACCCCCACAGAGCATTTGCCACCATCCATGAGTCAGTGTAGAGATAAAGTACTGGCCATTTTTCTCGCTCAGCAATGTCCAAAGCCAGCTGAATAGCCTTCACCTCTGCAAACTGGCTCGATTCACCCTGTCCCTCACTGGCTTCTGCAACCCGTCGTGTAGGACTCCACACAGCAGCCTTCCACTTTCGATGCTTTCCCACAATACGGCAGGACCCATCAGTGAACAGGGCATATTTCTTCTCATTTTCTGGCAGTTTATTATATGGTGGGGCCTCTTCTGCACGCGTCACCTCCTCCTCTGGTGACATTCCGAAATCCTTGCCTTCTGGCCAGTCCATGATCACTTCCAGAATTCCTGGGCGACTGGGGTTTCCCATTCGAGTTCGCTGCGTGATCAGTGCAATCCACTTACTCCATGTAGCATCGGTTGCATGATGTGTGGTGGGGACCCTTTCTTTGAACATCCAACCCAGCACCGGCAGTCGAGGTGCTAAGAGGAGCTGTGCTTCTGTACCAACTACTTCTGAAGCAGCTCGAACCCCTTCATATGCTGCCAATATCTCTTTTTCTGTTGGAGTGTAGCGGGCTTCGGATCCTCTGTATCCACGACTCCAAAACCCTAGGGGTCGACCTCGAGTCTCTCCTGGTGCTTTCTGCCAGAGGCTCCAGGTAGGGCCATTCTCCCCGGCTGCGGTGTAGAGCACATTTTTAACATCTTGTCCTGCTCGGACTGGCCCCAGGGCCACTGCATGGACTATTTCCTGTTTGATTTGTTCAAAAGCTTGTCGTTGCTCAGGACCTCATTTAAAATCATTCTTCTTCCGGGTTACTTGATACAGAGGGCTTGCAATTTGACTGTAATCTGGGATATGCATTCTCCAAAAACCCACAATACCTAAGAAAGCCTGTGTTTCCTTTTTACTAGTTGGTGGAGACATAGCTGCTATTTTGTTGATCACATCCATTGGAATCTGACGGCGTCCATCTTGCCATTTTATTCCTAAAAACTGGATCTCCTGCGCAGGTCCCTTGACCTTACTTCGCTTTATAGCAAAACCAGCGTTCAGAAGGATTTGGACTATTTTACTCCCTTTCTCGAAAACTTCTTCTGCTGTGTTTCCCCATACAATGATGTCATCAATGTACTGCAGATGTTCTGGAGCTTCACCCTGTTCCAGTGCAGTCTGGATCAGTCCATGGCAAATGGTGGGACTGTGTTTCCACCCCTGGGGCAGTCGATTCCAGGTGTATTGGACGCCCCTCCAAGTGAAAGCAAACTGTGGCCTGCACTCTGCTGCCAAAGGGATTGAGAAGAATGCATTCGCTATATCAGTCGTGGCATACCACTTGGCTGCCTTGGACTCCAGTTCGTACTGGAGTTCTAGCATGTCCGGCACGGGAGCACTCAGCAGTGGCGTGACTTCATTCAGACCACGATAGTCTACAGTTAGCCTCCACTCTCCATTAGATTTTTGCACCGGCCATATGGGACTGTTAAAGGGGGAGTGAGTCTTGCTGATCACTCCTTGAACCTCTAGTTGACGAATCAGCTCATGGATGGGAATCAGAGAGTCTCGGTTAGTGCGGTACTGCCGCCGATGCACCGTTGTGGTAGCAATCGGCACCTGTTGTTCTTTGACCCTCAACAACCCCACAACAGAAGAATCCTCCGAGAGACCAGGCAAGGCAGACAACTGTTTAACTTCCTCTGTCTCCAAAGCAGCTATGCCAAAGGCCCAGCGGTACCCTTTTGGGTCCTTAAATACCCTCTCCTGAGGTAATCTATACCAAGGATGCATGGAGCCTCTGGGCCAGTCACAATGGGATGCTTTTGCCACTCATTCCCAGTTAGGCTCACTTCTGCCTCCAGTACAGTCAACTCTTGGGATCCCCCTGTCACCCCAGAAATACAAATGGGTTCTGCCCCTCTATAGCTTGATGGTATTAAAGTACACTGCGCACCCGTGTCCACTAGAGCCTTATACTCCTGTGGGTCTGATGTGCCAGGCCATCGAATCCACACCGTCCAATAAACCCGGTTGTCCCTTTCCTCCACCTGGCCGGAGGCAGGGCCCCCCTAATACTGGTCATAGTATCCATTACTCACTTCTTGCATAAATGACTTGGAAGTTCCTTCAAGAGGATCAGAAGCAAGATCAGGCCTTCTGCTTTGTCTGGGGAACGGCCCACTGGAAACTGGGGCGGCACTTTTCCTGGAGGGATCCCCTTTTGTGGTTGTCCTTCCTTGCAACTCCTGTACCCGTATCCGCAGGATCGAAGTAGGTTGTTCATCCCACTTCCTCATGTCCTCTCCGTGGTCCCGCAGGTAGAACCACAGGGTGCCTCGTGGTGTGTACCCTCTGTACTCTATCTCTTCAGTGGGGAAATGCCTGCTTCTAATAGCTGAGACGCTGGCCCGTGCAGGTGGGGAGTAGGAGATATTCTCTTCAAGTTGCTGGACCTTCCGCGACAGTTTCTCCACAGCTGAGACAAGGGGGGAAGAGAGACTTTCTTCATATCTCCGGAGCCGGCCAGCCACCTCATCCACCGTTGGTCCCTCTTCACCTTTCCATTCCATTACTGCCAGTGAGTTGGCATATGACGATGGTGCGCTCTGTACGAACTTCCGCCACATGGGCCTTGTGCATCGCACCTCATCAGGGTCTGTGGGTAAGTCGGCATTGTCCAAGTCATAATAAATCATCTCCCGCACGGCTAATTCTCTCAGGTAGTGGATACCTCTTTCCATGGTAGTCCACTTGCTTGGCTGACATACAACATCCTCACTGAAGGGGTACCTCTCCCTCACGCCTAACAGGAGTCGTTTCCAGAGGCTGAGGGCTTGGGTCTTTTTCCCAATCGCCTTGTCAATGCCGCCTTCCCTAGACAGGGATCCCAGCTGCCTGGCCTCCCTACCCTCTAATTCCAGGCTACTGGCCCCATTATCCCAGCACCGGAGCAGCCAGGTGACAATGTGCTCGCCTGAAAGTCAACTAAAATCTTTTTGCATATCCCGCAACTCACTCAAGGATAGGGATCGAGTAATTATCTCTGGTTCTGCCTCTTCCTCCTGCTCTCGTGATGACCCTGGTTCATCATCATCTCTTACTAAGCGAACTGATTTCTTTCTGTACTTCTTCTGTATGGGGGCAACTGATACCGGCACGGGTTGGTTCCCTGGTTCAGTGGCAGTGGCTGCTATGGGGGTTGGAGTAACTGCAGTGGCTACCACAAGGGTTGCAGTAGCCGCAGTGTCCGTCGCAGGGGTTGTAGTAGCTGCAGTGTCCGTCGCAGGGGTTGTAGTAGCCGCAGTGTCCGTCGCAGGGGTTGCAGTAGCCGCAGTGTCCGTCGCAGGGGTTGCAGCAGCCGCAGTGGCTGCCGCAGGGGTTGCAGTAGCCGCAGTGGCTGCTGGTCTGGTTTCCATCTCTTCCCCCTGAGGGTGCTGCATAATTCTGAGCAGTGCCTGGTAGATACTGGCCAGGGCCCAGCACAGCGCGGTGAGTTGTGCCTCTCTAGAATAGCCACAGCATTTTCCCTTCAAATATTCTACCACTTTATCAGGGTCCTGTAATTGTTCAGGGGTGAAGTCCCAGACCATTGGAGGTGAGAAGTTCTCTAGGTACCTGCCCATGCTCTCCCACATGCCATGCCACCCCTGACTATCCAGCCTCGGAGCAGATCTCCGGGTGGTAGTCTTAAATAGTCGCTTAACCCTAAACAAGACCTGGAACGTATTCAGGAGACATAACACTAGGAACAGGCTGGTTTGAGTATCCCAAGGATATTCAAAATTCTCAAAAGTTGTCATACCTGACCCGAAGGAGAAAAGGGAGGCAAAAGAGCTGGGGAAAGTGCCCCCCCCGTTTCCCCTACAGACTGGGTGTAATTATTAATAAATTCTGAGAGACGGTGTCCAATGTACGGACAGGACAGCAACACCACATAAACACCCCAAAATAGCTGTCTGAACAGTGATGTTATCATATCATAAACAGATATCGCACAGGACAGCAGAATGATAATCCTCATCCCTCTTCCAGACATGGTAAACAGCATTGCAGGGAGTACATAAGCCATATAGGAATTTATATAACACAGCCATGAGAACAAACCAAGCAACATGATGACCAGCGACTATTTACCTAATAAAATAAATGCGTACAAAAAAAAAAAAAAAACAAAACCGTTTTTCCACGTTCTAGTTGGATTCTGTCGTTATCTCAACCCTCCGAGCCCCACGTTGGGCGCCAAACAGGACTGTTGTGGTTTGGCCTCAGACGGCAACAAAGAACCACGTGCCGCTCGCTCGGGCCTTCCCGATACAGGAAGAATCGGAAGAAAAGGCAAGACTCTTGGGTTGAGACAAAGGCAGTTTAACAGAACAGCAAAGGGAACAAGCAAACAACAACAACAACACGGATAGAGGAATATACGAACACGATTACGGAACCGCCACTCCCCGCCGCTCACCGACCGGACCCGGGACGCCCCAGCCCGCTCCAAGCAGCGACTCCCTGCCCCCTCCCCCGGCAGCTTGGGGTGGGCACGGCTCACATGGCATGGAATACCAGGAAAAATTAACCCTATCCCCGCCGGAACCAGGACAACTGCTGTCATCATATCATGGGCCTCAAATTGGAGTACCTGAAAAAGCTTGGAGTCCGTTTCAGACGTATTTGCTTAATGGATAAACAGGATAAAATCTGCAAATAAGAATTAAGCTTTAATTGTGTCATTTCACAGCATTAACCCTCTGGTTACCCAAAAGCCATAAAATTTGCTAGAACAGATAGTATCAATTTGCAGTGCAGGTACGTTTCCCCTGTTAACCCCCTTCTAGTTGTTTAATTTCCAGAGCCAGAAAAATGCATGTGAGGTGACTTTTCAGTGGGAAGGATTAGTGCAGGGAACTTGCGGAATGATACTTCTTTCTCCTGGTTCTGAAACTGTGGGGAGGAAACGATCTGATAAAAATGCATGGCCCTGAGGGTGTTCACCTCTTCAGATCTTAAGATTTTTGGTTTGGATGACTTTTGGGGGGGTAATATCCAGGTGTTGCTGGAGGAACGCATTAAGTTAAATTGTGTTGGTAGACTGCTTTGTTAAGAGTGAATACAGTATTTTTTTTGTCATTTTTTTAGTAATAGTTAAACCAAGGAAATATTTTCTTGCTTTTCAAAAACTTTTTTCTAGCAAAGGCTGTTTTGGAGGATGATCTGTAAGACTAAGGTTACCTTATATATTAACTACCTCGTAATTTGGAATCCTTCATGACAACAAGTAGCTTCCAGATCAGTCCTGCCCATTAGGTCAGTTTTTGCCATCTTAAGCATCACGTGGAGTATTTTGTAGAACTTTAAAAGCAAAAAATGGAATTCTTCATTTTAAAATGTGTAGCTCAGGGGTAGGGTTAACTTGTGTATAGGTAATATGTCAGTGCAACTTCTTTGCTGCTCAAAAAAATGTATCGGAAATCCATCTGGGGAAAAAACGCAGTTGCTTGCTTCAGTGGTTTCTCATGAAAAGACATTTTTGGCTTTTGCTTTCAGATTCCAAGTGTCTTGTGTTGTTTGCAGTCCATGGTCTGCTGGGCCAGGAGAAGAAATTTTGAAAACTAGTAGTGAAAACAGGTGATTTATCATGAGCAGCCCACAAAAAGTTGGGGTCACAGGTAACTTGTGTTGAAATGTTTCTATGAACTGAGATGTGTTAGCATAAGCCCTTTTCAGAGAGATTTTTATGTTTACAATAGAATATTTTAATTTATGCAGTAACTACTTTATACAGTCACTTTGACATCTTCAATAATATAAATTTGTGTATTGTGGTTTGAAAGCAGTGCGTAAAACAACTGTGTTAACACTTCTTTTTCTGACTGTAGTGACACTTAGCTATTGCATGGAAGTTGCAGGAGATGAAATAATGTGACATGAAATGTTATTCGCTTGGTATTGGATTTTGGGTTTTGGCCCAGAAAGTGCATTTTAAAGACTTTTAAGGCAGTCCATTTATTGAGGATGGACATGGCTGAATGACTTTATCACTGAGTTTGTCACTGCTAAAGGTAACTTATTTAATTTTAATGCATACAATTGAAGTCCCTGATGAACTCTGCAGTATTATCAGTTTCCTTTGTAATTCTTGGTAAGTGAATGCTACTATATTATGTATATTAGATACAATAGTGCTGTTCAGAGCAGTGGTTTTTAAGTGCTGTTTCCAAACTGCACAGCATTAGAGGATGTCTTCCTTCTTATTGTGTTACCATTAGTCTTTTCTTTAGAATTGTTGCTTTTAATATTCTGAAATACATTGGACTCAAGTAATGTATAAAATCTGAAGTCTTTAGTCTTCTTATCTATAAAATATAGTTTATGATAAGACAGGAGACACAACAATTTAATGAAAAACCTACTTTCATCCTGGGCTCTGTTTGGAAATGTTTCTTCCAAATGTGTTTGTGATGCAGGAGCCCCATCCTATCAGCAGTTTGTCTTGTTTTGCCTTGGAAAAGTTTGAGCAGCTAATGAGTAGTTTTGCTTAATATTTCAACCATACTTAACCATGAAAACCTACTATTTTTGAAATTTTCTGTGTTCCTAATAGAAAGTTGCAAACACATGAAGGAAGAATATTCATTCATTGCTCTAAATGTCTGAATCCCCTTTTCTCATTTTATGTTTGTGTGGTACCACTGAATGTCATGTTTCCTCCCCTGCTGTTTCAGGTAAACCTTCATGCATACGTAGAACAGCAATCTTCATTGCCAACAGTATGAATTTAAGGAGCGGGTAGAATGAAGAGAGACCGTAGCTTGTCAAAATAAACACTGACCACTAAAACCTCATTTAACAAGAATGCCAACGCAGTACTAGGTCTTCCTTTTCTTTGTGTCCTGATACAGATCTAGAATGTGTATTTTATCCTTATTTACAAGCTAGGATTATTGCTCCATCTCCTGATGTTGCCAAGGTTATGAAGGATAGGTGCAGTTGTTAGGAGTATATATGAGCTGAAAAACTGTTTAAATTTGTATTTAACAGAGATGTAAATTTGTACAAAACAGAGATGCTGTTTGGTATGAGAGCAATCACTTCATTTTGATAAATAAAAAATTAAAACACTTTAATCATATCAAGAACATCCTGTGATAGAAAATCTAGTTGCATGTGTTTACTGTAATCTCCCACGAAAAGATGTCATTTCTATCGTAACTAAAGCCATCATGCCTGAAATGATAGAGATTGGGATAATTCACTTCCTGTGAATGTAATTGCTGTACTATAAATTCAAAGTGAAATTCATGTAGTAGGCAAGTAGCTATGATGACATTCATTACTGCTATGAAAGAAAGTTCATTGGGATTTTATGCAGATGATACTTATGTGAGGTTATTGAAACAAGGTTTTGAATGGACTCTGATTTGGAAATGACATGCAGGAACCCTGGGCCTGCTCTTTTAGACCTATCTGCAGTGTGTATTTCACTAGAAGAAATTGCATTGGAAGCATAAGGAAATCTGTGCTCTTAACAATTAAAAAATGAAGAGATATCAAGGTAGCTTGAAGAAAGATGAACAGCACGTGCTGTTTGCAGTTTTGTTGTTGAAGCGTGACTGTCCAGCGCTTTGGTTCTGCTCGGAGATCTGCTATTATCTTTTGGTGGGTACATAGTCAGTGACCTCAAAACCAACTTTGGAAGTGCTGTGGTTTTCTTATTTAAAAAAAAAAAAAAGAGAGAGGGGGGAGAGGGCAAATAAACTCTTAAGATGATTTATTGGCACTTACAAAAGGAAGTAAAGTTGTAAAGCAGAAATGAGTTGACACATGTTGTTAAGGGGTGGTGGAATTGTCTTGTGTCTCTCAGATTCCATGGTGGTGCTGAAAGAACCTGTTGAGGGTTAACTTTGGGAATGAGTTAACTAAGCCTCTAAATCTAGTAAGGCAGCACTATATAAAAAAATACTAAAAAAAAACCCCCCAAAACACCAAAAAACAAAACCAGAAATGGGGCCTTTAAAGACTGACTTTTCCTTAGTCTTGTCTATATTTGCTCATAAAATGACAAGATTTTGTTACTTTGAGTAATTAGTTACGTTTGTTCCTTAAATTATTAGTTAAACTGTCTTTTTAGATTGTTGTTGCAGGAGTGAAGTAGCTAATGGAGCTTTCACGAGAGCTTGTTAAATCTCTGGAATCTATTGTCTCTTTCTACTTTTTTTTTTTTAAGACACATTAGGAATAGGTGATTGTAATAGAGAAAAATGGTAGTTGATTTTTTCTTTTAAAGTATTTAATGTTTTTTTTCAGATGAACATTTCCATGTCTCTGCAGGTTTCCATTCCCCTAACTAGATCCTCTACTGAATTAACTGTAGCAACCCCGTAGCCACCTTAAAGGAGAGGGGAGAAGGCAACAGGAGTTAGTTGCCAGTTAAAGGTGTTTGGTACAGAAACTTTCGAAAAGTGCATTTGTAGCCAATGGAGGATGTTGCTGTTCTACCAAAAGCTCATCCCTTTCAGTGTCTCCTGATGCTTCATTCTTGCCTCCTGCTGGAGATGTCAGTTAATGGCTGAATGTGTGTTGTGGGTGTTGCTTGCCTCTTTTCATATTTGTAATATATTTGGAGAGGAAGAAGAGCCCAAGAGGGAGCAGGGGAAAATCTGTAATCTGTTACGTTTTATGAGACTATTAACCAGAGGCGTGGTTATGGAGCTTTTCTGAATTTCTTCTGTAGATAAATGTGCAGGCTGAGCTTCCGTGCACTCTAGGTGATTCAAGGAGTCTCCATCTCTTTCCTTTGGTAGACAGCTATGAGGAAGTCCAGCCTTGGGACTGATGCCCATGCTCCACTGATTTCCTTCTGTTACTCTGAAGGAAACTTCAGCTTTTTGTAGATGTAGTTGACCATGGTGTTATTACACATAATATGGGTACTTTGAAAAACCTCCATATGTTCTTGTTTTCCTTGCAAGTCAGGGCAGGAGTGACAGGAATTCTTGACAGGAATGAGAGGCAGCCTAAAGACAAAAGAGTGTGTGTATTGCACTGTTAATCTTCTAGCTTGTTAGTGTGGTTGTGCAATTTGTACCTTTTTTTTTTTTTGGTGTTTGGGTATGGTATAGAACTTATCCAAATCAGCTTCAGGAGTTGCATTTCACTAGTTGTTACTTTGTCAGAGGGATAACTTTGACTAAAAATCCTGTCATCTATTGTTTGATGTCTTGGTCCTTGCTTCTTGTTTCAAGTACTGAATTTCTACTTGATTGCTGTGAATGGCCTAAGAATGTAGTTAGTGCTTACTTTAAAAGAAACGCAACTTCCCTCTGCCCAAAAACTTTGTGATTTATTATTTTTTCTGTACAGTTTTGAGATTTACCTTCCTACCTGTATATTTCTTGAGTACTTTTAAACTCGCGAGAGTGTTTGTACATAAATGCATGCCAGATATGGAAAATCAGAGTACCAAGCAGAGGCTGCTGTCTTTCTGTTAAAATGTGATAGTCCCTTAGAACATTTCTTCCTAAGAGAAACAGAGAATGAAGTAGAAATGTAGTTATTAAATGGGGTAGCAAATGGAATATATTTCATTCTTTTTGATTGCAAAAAGGGTGCCAGGTTATCCTTCCTTCCTTCTGGACACTGAAGTAGTGTGATAGCTTCTTGGAAAGACAGTGCAATTAGCAAGGAGTACCAGCTACTTAATCAGTCAGTGTTTAAAAAATCATTTCTCTAAAGTTGATGATAATTGAATTTAGGATTTTCTTCATTTAGCTTTGTAAAATGAACAGCAATATACAAATCCAAATGATTAGTCGCAAAAATGTGATTGCTGTTATGCTAGCTTTTTAGCTACAAGTGAATTTTTAACTCTCTTTGAAAGATAAATGAGCTTTTATTGATATAGGCCTCATTCTTAAATGGTCCTCGTTTACATTTTTCATCCAGAAGTGACATGTTTTGGGGTTTGTCATGTTTCCTACTTCCCAGACCCTGAAGCAGGTGAGTTATGAAGTTTCTTTGTCTCGCCTGTCTAGCCAAACATAGAAAAGTTTCAGATAGCTTGGAGATCTGCACAGTTAGGTAGCAGTTACTGCCGGCTGATTTCAGAAGACAGAATTGTTCTACGTAGAGGTAAGAGATTGCTGTGCATCTCCCTTTGCTTCTGTGGCTGCATTTGTTTTCTTTTCAGTCTGGGTCATCAGAGAAATGCCAGCATTGTAGTTTGGATACCAGCTAGAATAAAAGACAGGTTACTGAGGACAAACTTTTTCTGGGGAAAATAAATAAAAAAACCTAGATACATAAGTGCGAAAACTTATTTCAGTAGCAAGTTTGATTTCTCAACTTGGCTCTGATTTTAGATTGATTCTGGAAACATTGTGAATGTAGCACCTTTCCCTCTCCCTTCTTCCTTCTAACCAGCTTTTCTTTTCAGTGGGCTCAGTCTTCAGAGTCTACTGTATTTATGTTTTGTGTAGAAAGTTATTGTATATGTGGGGCAGTTCTGAGGGGAAAAAAGGCCCTTGTTGGCAAGGAGTATAGAGTTGAAGCAGACACATGGAGTGGTGTGTCAGTGTGATCAGAACATGCAAGTGTATAGGTGTATCTTGATCTGACTGTTGCTTCTACTTTTTTGTTGCTCGGGTGTATGAATTTCCCCTGAGAGCTATTTTTGAAGAGGTATGAAAGATGCAGGGAGCTCCAAAGGTATGAAAGCAGAAAGATTTAGAGTTTATATGTATTCCTGGGCATGTCAAATGTGATCTCTTCTTGTGGCCCTGATCACTTCAGTTCACAGAGGAGATGGCTTAGATGCATCGCAGTGATTCTAAGGGCCAGTTTTTAAACTTTTTGTAAGTCTGGAAGTGAGCACTGTGTTGTACAAATGCTTCAGGGTACATACAAATATTTGAGTCCAGGGTGTAGTAAGCAGAATTTCATCCAAGTTAATACGACAAGAGATTTTCCATCCTATATGAAACAAATTAGGTATAATGCCTTTATACATGGTATCACAACCTTTGCTGGCAGCTCAAGTAGCACTTCTGAAGTACAAGCAGTTTTTCTTCAAAGCATTTTTCTTTTTTAAACTCTTTTCATGCTGGCATTGGAAACAGATGTGCTATTCCAGGCAATGGCATAGACGGCTGTGAGGTGAAGGAGTAGGTATTACAAGACCATTACTTCTGATCTGTAGTTTCTGAAATACGTTGACTGAAACTGGTAGTTCTAGTTGGATTTGGCATCTGGAGAGCGCATCTGTATGTGTTTAGGAAGGTGTGTGAAACCAACTGGCAGTGTATGTCTAAGAGAAACTATCGTGGGAATCCTACACTACAATCAACCATGTGCCCCCACAATGTGGGCAGAAGAGAAGAAAGAAATTTGGACTCAGTGGCGATGGCTGGGGCTTTCTGGGAGTGTTGAAAGGTTTGATGCAGCGAATTAAAATTTACGCCTGAGGCATATTTGTATTGCAGTGAAACCATAAAGCTTAATTTTTCCTTTTTTTCAGATGTTTGCAGGTATTCATGATGGAAAACATCGATTTCTGGAACTACTGTAGTGAATTTTGCAATGGTACTGGTTAATAAGCTGGGCTTTGAGGAGGACAAACATAGATGGCTCAGAAAACTTCGGTTTATTTTTCCTTTTTGGACTATAAAAAAGGGAACATAAAGCTTGTCTTAGAACTGTTTGTGTTTTGTTGTGCTCTTCACCATGGCCCCTGGAGTTCTTCCAGAGTGAACAAATGAAATGGCAAACAGATGGCAAAGTAGTAAAGCCTTCCCTTACCTTTGTTTCAGCAGTCTTTTGTGTTTACCTTAGTAAAGATGATGTCTGTGTGTGTACAAAGTATATCATGTGCTACTGCTTATTTCTTACAGGACTGAAGGCTTCTCTACCTCTTAAAATAGATTCGATGACTTAGAGTCATCTTGTCTTCTGACAAGAGTCTTCTTGTCTTGTCAGTCTTCTGAATGAGTACCTAAGCAATAATGAGATGCAGCTCACTACCAAATATCATTTCAACAATTAGTCGTTCTGACAAACTGTCACGTGCTACTTTTCTTTTAAAATGGTTCCCTTCTCTCTTCCTCCTCCTTCCCCATTTCTTTAGGTGAGGGTGTGTATAAATAAGTCTTCTGTCCCTTCTATGATGAGGATTGCAGCAGCAGCTGTCTCTCAGGTTTTGGTCAGCAACCTCAGGGCATAGTATATCCATTTTTAATGGTTATGGAAAAAAATTGTTTTATATATGATAAAAGCTTATCTTGCTGTTGTAGAGATACAGGTCAGAAGAGAGATCTGCAAAGTTTTTTGGTTTTCTTTTCTTACTTTCCAGGAGAACCTTGGAGCCATAGTTTCTTTTTAATCGTGGATGCAACATGCCTGCATTATAATATATGCAAAATCTGAATATATGATAAGAACTAGTCTCCACTCAAATGATATTGGGACAATTTTTTCATTATTTTTAATCAGCGGCCATTTTTTATAACTTCTCCTTTTAAGGTGAAAGATATACAGGGATTGCAAGCTTGCCTTTTCCGGTGTAATTTGAATCAACCAAGAAATAATGGAAAAACTCTAAAAAGTAGGTTTGGATTCTCCTATTTTATTTTACAATATGTAATTCCCAAGGTTACAATAAAGATTGTCTGTCTTTGCCTTTCTTTTAGAAGCATCATTTCTTTCGACCTTTCTATTCATTCCAGGTACTGAAAAATACCGCTTAAAATAAAATACGGAGGAACCTGATGTGTTTGAGGACTCTGTTTTTGTCAAACTTGTTTGAAGCTGCTTAGTGAGCTCAAAAGTTAGTGGAGGTAGTTATCAGTCAGTATTTTTGTTGGGTTTTTTTTTCTGTAGGGAGTCAGATTATAGGATTTTTAAAATAAATGCTGAAGATGTCTCTTTTTGATATGCACAAAAGTGAATTATTATTTTTTTGTATAATGTGGCAAAATCCAGAAGGAAGCGGGCTCTTAGAAATGTATGAAGAAATAAGATAACAGCTTAGGAATAATTGAGGACAACTTAGACTGAAGAAGTAAAGGTTGTTAAAGGGAGTCTTGTCCCAAAATTACTTGTTTGAATTAAATTCAGTTAAATTCTGAAGTGGGTATAAGGCACGCCTTTTAAGGAATCAAGGAATTCTTATAAAATGACCTGTTCTCCTAGATCTGTGTCCATCCTTGGCATTTTTTTTTTCATTCTTGGCTGTTTTCCGGTATGCATGTTGAATATTGTTTTGTTTTATCACTGTGTTAGGTTAGTTTTCAGGAGCAGAATGTAAATATCTATTGCAAGGTGCTTTTAACATGAGTTCATCAAATTTTGCTGTTTTCTTTGGCTGTGAAAGCATATTTATTTTATTGGGAAGATAGATCCTCCTCAGCCCTCGTGCATGAGGCTCATCATAGGCAAGGGGGAATTGATTTAGTTGTAGCTTCCTGTTGAAATATTTGCAGCACATCAGCAAAAACACCTGTTGGGATGGTAGGTGAGGGTAAACTGGGTGGGTGAGTGGGGGAATACGTGTTGCCAGGTTATCTGAATAATACTTCCATAGCTATGCAAATTCACAAGTATAAAGAAAAAAAACCCACACAAATGACGTCAGTCAAAATCTTAAAATCAGCTGCCAGAAGACAATTCCATATGGATCCAGTAAAGCTTAGAAAGCAGTTGGAAGAGAGGCTGGTTAAAGGCAGGGTGCTTTGCTATATTAGTTAAATGCCATTTTCAGTGTTTTGGGAATATCTGGTTCTTATAGAGAGCATACCTCCATTTTTGTGTTACTGTCAACCGTGTCATCCCTGTAGCAGTGTTTGGAGCATTTCTGCTTTAGTAACGTTATTTACTCCAACTTGGAATTTGTTTGGGAGCTTCCCCTGCCTCAACTCATAATTGCTCTAAATCTTTCCTAAATAGGATTGATTGAGTTTCCTTTGTGTTTTTAGTACCGTATTTCCATCTCTTTATGATCTAAACAAGAACACTTTGTTTTTCTGGAGCTTAAGAGTGGGCAGAAATAGCAAAGCACAACCTAAAGTTTAATAAAGTTGCCTTTGCTTTTTGTTATCTAATTTATGACTGGATAAACTGTCAAGCTGAAAAATTCATAATGGTCAAGCCATTATTTCACGGTATTGTTCTGTCTACTGTTATAGCACAGAAACATTTAGTAACTTGAAAATGACCGGTGTTCAAAATAGCAGCCTAATTAACTCCAGTAGAGCACTAGGAACAGCAAATAGATAACTAGTCATTATTAAAAGGCTATGAAAAGCTATTGAACAGAAAGCTTTATTAAAAATAAAACACTGTTTGTGGCTGGAATTTACAAATGAAGGAATCTAAGTTAAGGCTGTGTCAGATGGCTTTGGGATGGAGAAGAAAAGTATCTGCGGTAAGCTTAAAAGAGAAAGTGATGCAAAAAGTGCAGAATTTCAGATGCTGTGAGTGTGTGTGTGGGTCCAACAGAGTTGGTTTTGTAGTTGCCTTGCAATAATACTCAATTTCTGTTAGCTATCAGAATGTTTCTGAATGTGAGGAAGAAAAATCATTTTTAAGGCTACCTTCAAGTGCTTGAGAGAAATCTTTGTATAAAAGCACTGAAATTATTGAATACGGTAATATTCCTTTTGCTGAGTAGTCAAATCTGGTAAAGTCTGTGCAGAATATCTTCTGTTAACCAGACTAGATGAAGTTGGGGACCGTGTCAGTGGTTAACAATGTACTGACTAACTTGTGAAAGTTCTGCTGGCATAAACTTCTCATTTAAATAAAGTACTTTCTTCAAAGATATTAGTATAAAAAAAAAAAATCTCCTTTGCATCTGAAGGTGTTGATGATTAAGGACTTTGTCATGCTTGGAGTAATTGCTTTAATTAGCTATTAAACAGGTTTCAGGGTCAATGTGAGAACAGGTTTCTCTCTTTCATTTGATTTAGTAGGAGCAGTTAATGATTTTGTTTTTATTATCTTTACTTTCTTCTTTAGAATTATTTACTTAGCACATCGAAGGCAACAGATATTTGCTATTATAAAATCAATTTCATGCCTGACTAGGCTATCTCTTCCACCTCTATCATTACTCTTGGTGCTTGGGGTGTTATCTTAGGCTTATTTGTGTTTATACAACTAGATGGCAGTGGGCCTTTCCAGTAATTATTTGGGGATTCTGGACCCTGCAGCAACAAACAAAAAAATGTTAGAAATAGCAAATTTTAAGTATGCTTGCACATGATTGTCATATTCCTTCCTTATAGAAAAATGAATACTTAATTTTGGATAGTGTATAAAGCACATAGATACTAAATAATTTCAACTATGTCTTTCCCTTTAAATAAAGGAAAAACAGCTCAATAGAGAAAAGAAAAATGTTTATATAGAAACTCCTAATTAGTCAAGTAAGAGTTGTAAGTAAATGTCTGCAAAGCAAGATTTGAGCACTAAAATGTTGACATTTAGTGTTTATCGTGTTCCTTACATTTCTAATCTATATCTACTGTGCTCATATTTTTTCAGTTTGAGATGATGTAATAATTTAATAGATTATGGAGCAACTTTTGCATTCAAAAGGACTTCTCAAAGAGTATGTACAAAGTTAGTTGTCAGAATGAAACAATATTTTCACATCAGTTTTTTGGGATATCTGGCATGTATAACTCAATTAAAATATTGTGATATACAAAGGTAAAAAAACCCCAAACAACCAGGAGATACTGCAGAGGCAAAGAACATATACCCTGTTCCCACAGTGATGAGCTATGTTTGTATGTGGTTTTGGTGTTGGATAAGCTGAATTAGTTTGTTTCTTCAACTGTTAGGTCACCTTGTGTAATACAATAGAAGACTAGGTTTTTCTTCCCATCAAGGTGATGTTCATGTTTTGGTATCTGGGAATTGTTTGCTTTTTCTTGATGGTCACGTAAGAAATGTCTGTGTCCCTCAGAAATGAGCTGCTGCTTCTTGCTTGTGATTTCTTTTTTTTCCAATCGTTTTTTGGGGAGTGGAGAGAAAGAGTAGGTGATGTGAGTAGAGTTGTGCTGAACTTTTATTCTAGCTGCCCTGAACTTGTAGGTTGTTTCTGATAAATAAGAAAGGAGATACCAACTGGGTCATTTTATCTTTCATAGCTGTGAAAGGGGAGGTTCTCCTGCTCTGTTATATTCTTATATTCTTCTTCACAGTTTAAGTGACCGTGATACTTTTTTTTTTTTTTTTTTTTGCTCACCTGTTAAATACTCAGCATTGCTGATGTTTTCCTTCTCATTAAAAAAGAACTTGTGCAACTTGAGCACCCATGGGTGCACCTGCGCTGCATAGGGATGTAGGAAGCAAACTGCCCTAGAGAGCAGTTAAATTGAGGATTCTCTTCCAGCTCTCGCATCTCCCAGACATTTGCCCTGCACTGTACAGCGGTGTCTAAACTATACATGCATTGGGCAAGTGTGGAGGGTACCAAGGCAGTACCCTTGAGATTTCTGATCTGTCCTTCCATTAAAGAAAAAAAAAAGGGATGGGGACAGGGACAGGACAGGGTTACAATCTACATATATGCCACAGTCATATTCCTGTATGCAGTTATAATCAGGAGTTAATGCCTTTTCTCCGAGATATCTCATTTCTCATGCCTTTCAGTGCTTTCACAGGAACTACGATGCCGAGTCTATCCAAGTGGGTTGTTTTATCATTTTTCATGGCTGTGTTTTTCTTGTGCACTGTGCACATCAAAGCTGTTAAAATGGAGCTGAGAAAAATACTTCTTCTTGTAAGCTATTGGAATCAAGTTATAAGATGTTAGTTTTGAGCTTTACACTGAGCATTTCAGAACATTAGAAATTTGAAAAATTGAAAAATGAAGATTGAATCATTTGAATTGAGTGGGTTGTTGCAACTGAGAAATGAATAGCTCTGAGAATTTTGTTTCATACCTGTTGCTCTGTATTGATCAAAGTCTTAAAGTTACTCAGTTATAAATAAATGAGCATAAATTTTGATCTTTAGTCTGCTGTGAGGTTTCTAACTGTCGTTATGGATAAATCATGTCTGACTTGTAGATGTCCATAACGTTAAAAGGAATCTTTTGGAGGACTAGCCATTTAAAAAAAAAAACAAAACCAACCCTTACTTGCATTGTAAAGGAATGAGTTTGTATGAGAAGTTACTTCTTTCACCACACGGGCATGCTGTGGAAACTTGCCATAGGAGTAAGGTGCTGTTTCGGGAAATAATTCTCATCATTTTTTTTTGATATTAGTCTCATTTGGTTTTCCTCCGTGCTTGGGAGGGAAGGAATCTTTTGTGCATTTTTTTTTTTTTTTAATGGCACTGTTTATAAGAGAGTGGTGTGGCCTCTGTCCCTAATAGTTGATCACTACAGCGCTTGTTACTGAGCTCATGCCAGCACCCTTGTTTGAGAAGATACGGCTTGTCTGTGCCAGTACAGGAATAAATAGACCATGAGGTTGTGTTACATGGTGATGCTCTTCATGGAGTTGTGGTGGAACACACTTCTCCAGTGCAGTCAGGTGCAAGCAGAAGTGATGCTGTGCTGAAGCAGTGGATGTGTTGGGGCTGCAGTTTCCTTTTGACTGACTTTACGTGCTTATTTATACACACATAAGTTGGGAGGAAGAAGCAGTGGGAGTAGGTATCAATTGCCTGATTTTCTACTAAATGTCTTCACTTTTTGAATTTGTTTTGGAGAAATACCTATTAATCATTAAATGGAATGAATCTGAAATTAAAGAGAGTAGATTCCTGTCGAGATTAGGAAAAAGCCAAAGAATTTATGAAGCCCAAATAGATGGTCTTTCTAGTGACTGTTACTGGGATCTCTACCCCCTGAATTGAGTCTACTGCTTTGGTCATTGTGGGAAGCAGTCCGAGAGGGACAGTCACGTAGAATTCAGAAGAAGCAGGAACTAAGTGTTACGGAGTCACCTTGTATAAACTCTGGAGATGCTGGATGTGTTTAAAGGCCTCTGGATTTTATTACTACTTAACTCTTGGGCGTGGGATATGGTGTTTGTATTTGGTTCTGGAGCTCAGTCTTTGTGCAGGAGGCTGTACTTCACTGGTCAGTTTATATGTTGTGGCTGAAAAAGTTGAGAGAGACTGTGTAGTCTGAGGCTTTTGAGGCAGAGAACCAGCTGTGAAGTCAAGTTTAATTTGATCGCTCTTACCATGTTGCCCTTGCATCATGGTGGTTATTGTAGTGAAGGTTTGCCTGGTCTTAGTTTGAGTGCTTAATACAAAAGCTGGTTTTGATAGCTGGTTTTGACTCCACGTAACAGATGGAGACACTTTAAAATTGTTCTGTACTATTATTTTTGCAATAAATTGGGACTGGAGAGTACTTTTTAATTAAAACCCCTTTTATGTTTGTGCATATAATTCTGAGGACAAATCACGGAATTTCAGAGTTGGAAGGGACCTCTAGAGATCATCTAGTCCAACTGCCCTGCTAAAGCAGGATTGCCTGGAGCACATTACTCAGGACTGCATCCAGGAGGGTCTTGAAAGTCTCCAGAGAAGGGGACTCCCCAGCCCCCCTGGGCAGCCTGTTCCAGGGCTCTGTCACCCTCACCGTAAAGACGTTTTTCCTCATATTTGATCGGAACTTCCTGTGTTCCAGCTTGTGCCCGTTACTCCTCGTCCTGTTACTGGGAACCACTGAAAAGAGTCTGGCTCCATCCTCCTTAAACCCACCCTTTAGATACTTGTAAACATTAATAAGGTCTCCCCTCAGCCGTCTCTTCCCCAGGCTAAAGAGTCCCAGCTCTCTCAGCCATTCCTCATAAGGGAGATGCTCCAATCCCTCAGTCATCTTTGTTGCCCTGCGCTGGACTCTCTGCAGTAGTTCCCTGTCTCTCTTGAACTGGGGAGCCCAGAACTGGACACAGTATTTATCTCCTTGTTCAGGAGCTCTTCTCTGGGAAGTGTTGACATGAATTCAGTGTGTTTTCTTAGGAGTCCTGCTGATTGTGTGGCTTTCCCTTTCTGTCATTGCAGCTCTACTTTTTAAACGGCATGTGGCAGTATGAGAAATCCCGGTTTCCGCTCTTACTAAAATTATTTTAATAGTAAGAAGTAATTAGATTGATGAGTTAGTGATTAGTCAGTTTGACAGTGAAATGGCAATAGATAGCCTAGCCTATTGATTTTTTTTTTTTTTAAGACAATGACTTGAATTATAAGGTGTAATTTCACCCTAGCTGAGTAATAGCAGCCAACGCCTGTGTTTCCACACCAAGCAGCTGTTCAGGAGTAGGACTGAAATAGCAAGGCAGCTCCACCATTAGCTCTTCATTATCTGGGACAAAGTCTGAAACACAACAAAAGAGACTGGAAAAATCCAGATAATTTGCTTCAATAAGATGTCATAGAAAAGCTGCAAAGAGAAATCTGCTATCAGCTTGTACTGTTCTTGGGTTGTGTTTGAGTACCACTCAAGGTTGTTTCTGCAGAACGAGAAAGCTGCCTCTATTGTGCACTTTAATGTCACAGATTATTGAATATGCAGCCCTGTTTTTCTTGTCCCGCTGTGGGACTAGTACATAAATAAGAGATGGCTTGGTGCTAGAGACCAGTGGTCTCCAAAGTAGGGTGTGTGCACAATCTATTGGGGTGTAGGAAAAAAAAAATTTTGGTACCATGAAAAATAAATGAAAATAATTGTTAGTCTATTGACTAAGTCCTTCCACGTGGACTCTTTCAGTCCTCTTGGGTGTACCACATCCTGGTGGAACTTAAGGCCTGAATGTGAAGATAAGTTGACTAGAACAATAATAGTTACCAGCTCATTTTGTTTATTGACACATTAACTTTAACAGAAGAATTCCCTTCCCTTTCTATCATCTTTTTCTCTGAGATTTGACTAATTCATGTGTTGACTGAAGTCAGGAGCAAAACACCTTTTCACCTTGTGAGCCAAGATGGCATTGTCAAAATCTTTATTTAAAGGAATTTCATTAAACAAAAACTGGAGGTAAGTGATCATTCTGTAAGTGTTTTTAAAATATTTAATACAATTAATGATACATTTTAATGTAAAAGCCCCAGCGCAGGTAACCTTACATACATGTTTTTCAGTGAGAAGCTTTTTATCATGTGTCAAATATTAATGAAACATTACTTCTAATAGGCAAAAAAACCCCACAACCCAGAATTTAGAATGCACTCTAATGTTTTAATGCTTTTAATGTAACTGTTTTAATGCTTGATTTGAACTGTTGTCAAGTATGCCTTGTATCCTTTTGTATTTGGTAAGAGCTCTTTGCTTGTGACCATCTTTTTGTGTTACTTCCTCTTTACTGTGGCTATTTATTCCTGCCTTTTTGTTATCCCCAAAAGCTAAGACATATATAACTTTTATCATGCTGGTTTTCTTTTGTGTAGTTCAATACTTTGTTTTCAGTAGGAACTAAGTACCTGACAGTGTTTCTGTAAAAGTTTCAAAGTCTGTTGCTTGTGTGTATTATTAGATCAAAAGAGAGGAGAGCTGAGCACATAAGTTACCTTTTGAGATGGTGTATTCCAAAGAGAATTAGGTCAGTAGAAACTGATGTCAGGCAAAACCGTTTTTCCATTACTTATTTTTTTTTGTCTAAAAAGAGTTTCTGTATAGGTGTCCTTTGCAAAATGATACCTCTTTTCCTTTCACTCTTCTTTTTTTATTCCTGACAATTACTGTGCTGCCTTAGCTATTCTTAGGAACAAGTTAAAGCTGGTAGGTCTGTGGGTAGGTAGAATTAAACTTTTTTTTTTTTTTTTTTTTTTTTTTAAAAGGAGGTGGTGATGTAAGCAACAGGTTATCTTCCAGCATGTCAGAATTAAATTGGTTTTAGTGTGTCAGTAAAATCTTCACATGCAATCAATGTTGCAAGAGTACTGGAAGTCTTGTGCATTTCTTCACGTGGGTTAAGTTGATCTGGCTGGTGATGGAGATTACTTAGTCCAAAAGCTTATTGATTTGTTATGCGTGATCTCACTTTTTAGATCATCTAAGTGAATTCCATGTGTAGGTCCTTACTGTGTTGTATATTATAACCTGCTTTAAATAAGAGTGTATAATCACATGGTTACAGAATACGATGTATGTGTAGTTCACGTGGACTGAAGCTAAAGACAGAAATCTTTGTGAGAATTTTATTAAAATTAGTAAGTGTTGTATCTGACTAATTTGGTGACAAATAGCTGCATTAGAAGTAGGGGCTCAGTTGGATAGCTGCTGTCTATATGCACAGGCTTGTTGACAGGGATCCATATTGCCCTAAAGCATCTTCTTGAGTATTCTTACCATTTGAACATCATAATGATGTGGTCTGCTTCATGTGATGGACAGTATGCCCTAAATCACCGGGTGTAATTAGTTAAAGGAAGCAAGATAGGAATTTCCTCAAACTCATTTTTGTATACTGAAAACTTGTTTTTGAAGCCTGAAGCTACAAAGATGAGAAGGACACAGTGAACTGCTTCTGTCACTTGGTCTGCACAGCGTGAAGCTCAGTTGTGTGTTTTTGTCAAGGGTTCCTTATTCTGATAGAATAAACAGACCATCTTTCCCTCAAAGTTGTTTGGGTGTTACTTTGTGACTAACATAGAGAATGTGACTACAAAGAGTATATCTCACACGCAGTATATACTGACACAGGATAACACCATGAAATGGTGTGTGTCAATATAATTTTGAAACAAATTACATTAATGTAAATATGAAGTAATTGGCATGAAACTGATATGGGAAGAGAACATCTAAAATGTTACCGAAATCACAAGAACAGAACACACTCGTTGCAGTAGGCTATTTTTCAAAGGCCTGTTAAAAAGTCCTGTGTTAGCTCTGGCTTGGTGCGTGCGGGGTTGTTATTTATTTTTTTTGTTTTTTGTGCTTGACCACTACCACTTACATCAGCCTATAGACATACATACTTACTACGTGTATATACACATCAGCGTGCACCCACCCACCCATTTGCCTCTGCTTGGACAGAGATGTCCCTTGGGCTGTGCTTGGGCCATGAAAAGCCAGTACACCTGGTTGTGTGCCAGCTGGCTAGTATCCTCCTGAGCCTCTCCTCCGCCGTAGTCCTGGTCCCTCAGAGACTTTGAACAGGCCTAAAATGCAGCAGACGTGCCCTTGTGATATACCCTGGTTTATGGTGTGCTTCAGCTTGTGGCTGTCAGAGAAATAATTCATACCTTGATGTGAGTAGGAACCGTGAAGACGAAGGGGATATCTTGACATCATAGGTGTCCTGTTAGAAAGTACTGTGGCCATACAGACTGGTAGCATAAGCTTCAACATTTTGATAAATTCCATCATTCCCAAGAGCTGTCACGTGTCATGGTTCTTGCTTAAAAATTAGAGGCAGCTGCCACTGCAGAGGAGAGGTGAAGTTTCTTCTCTTTCAAGCCAAATCAAAGGGTAAAGTGATGCCTCTGCTAATAGGGGAATGATGGATGCAGCTACATCTCTGTCCAGTGCCTGCTGTATCACTGGCAGCAGCTGAAAGAATGGTTGGTGTGATGTAGCTGGTTTCCTCTTGGGACTTCAGTCTTTGCAAAGTTTCTTGTTCTGTAGACTGCCTTCTAGAATATGGGAAGGCTCTAAATCTGTTCAAGCTGTGTTGTGACAGAGTTTCTTGGACCGATTTTCTAAGCAGAAAAATACAGTCTCTAGAACTGGGTATATATGTTACTATCTAGCCAGAAGTGATTATGGGCCATCAAAACCCATCCTAAGGTGTTATGAGACCTTGTCTGAGTAGTGATCCTGAGGGTTAAAAAGAAAAAACTAGCAACAGATCTAGCAGCTAAAAATTAAGAAGTTTGTCTAATGTGCTCTGTATGCAAGATAATACTCAAATCCAATAACATACTCGAAAGCTATCTTTTGGTTAATTGCATATATTTGTATGTCTGCACGTATAGTAAGTTGGGTACACAGCTTCTACCTGCTAATCAAATATTTGAGTCTTCATAGTCTATGAACAGCTAAATGACTATGTAGATATGCTCATATGTGTCAACTGACTTGATTATGTTAAGGATGCATATAGAAGTCTATGTTGCATAGCTATGACAATGGTTCTCCTACCTCTCTGTAAGACCAAATACTACTTAAAGATAAAGTACTCTTAGTTGTCATAGGAATTTGTTTAAATTCTAACCTCCCTAAATTTATTAAAGGAAACATTGGGTGTTGGCATCGTTGCAATATTAAATGTAATTGCTTTCTATATCTTTCTCTGGAGATTTATCTCTGAAGGTATCCTGTAGAAATAACTGGACTTTCTCAACTATTACCACGGAACTCAACAGTTATTCTACAGATCTTGGGATAGTGAACAGTCTGTATTCTCCTGCAGCCTCACTGTATGGCTTAATTTTTCAGCATGTTTTCAATACATGTTTCTTCATAGGAGTGAGAACTCTTCAAAGATTTTATTCTTTCTTATACTTCTATGCAGAGAGGCCAGGTTACTCTTCAAATTGTATTCCTCTTATTATTTTGTATTGGAGAGGAACTATTAACTTAACCTCTTTAAAAAATGGAAATGAGTTCTGTTATGGGTATTGTTCAGCTCTGTAGGTAGATTTTGGATCGTGTTCTTGAAATAATTGTTTTGATTCAGAACTGGTTCCTGAAGAAAAGCTTTATTTAAAATAGCAATATATGTATCTCCCCCCAAGATAATTCTGAACTCTTTTCAGTTTGTCTCTCATCTTGTAAAACATGTATTATGTCAACTTTTCAAACTTTGATTAACCTATTATGACAGGTTGCAAACCAACCACTTAGTCTCCGCTTTAGTAACATTCCCCTTCCTGCCCCAAGGGAAACTTTGAATATTCTCTTTCTGTGGAACATTTCCCTTTCTATCCAATGGAAAATAAAAATAATATAAATTACTGTTTTGTTGTTTTTCCTTCAAGAAGGCTTAATAAGGATCAAATTTTTATTGTTCTTGCACAAAAATACATGAAAGTGTTGCCTGTGCGTCAGACAGCTCAGCAACACAGTGATAAATGAAATTCAGAATTTGGGAAAGAAGGGTATAATGAGATTAAGTGCAAACAAAATAATTTGTTCACATCATTGGGGATGTATAATTTGATCATATCTTGCTTCCCCCTGCTCCCCTCTCCCCTTTGTGCCTCCGGCTTCCTTTACTATATAGGACTTTCATTTAACTGCCCTACTTGGTTAATGTAGAATTTATGAAGATTTTATAGTACCACAGAAAGAAATACTTTGTCTGTGCTGCATATGTTACAGGAAAAGGTGCAAACTTGGGATGCTGCACACACACTACTACTATGACTCTTCCTTACCTACCCTGGAAGTTAAGGCCAAGAAATATAATTAAAGCATTGCTTTGCATATAAAGAGGAGAGATTAGTTATTTTGATGCCTTCTGCAGTTGATCACGCAGCTAGGTTATGTAATAGAAGCTTATTAAAAGACTTGTGTGTAACACACAGATTTTCATGGAAATCTGGGATGATATAAATAATCACCAGTAAGTCTGTCTTCTGAATTATTCATATATAGAAGCCAAGTTTTCTTTGTCTCTTTGTTGGGCACAAATCTTTTTTTATCATATTCTGAATATGGTGAATATAGTGTCGAAGGTTAGAACAAAACTAGAGGATCTTTCATTGTCAAAGTGTCTGAAGATGGTCCATGAAATGGCCTAGTAAAATATACAAATGGGTACACTGGGCTTAAACAACAGACTCCTCTTGGCAATAGAGTGGTGACTTTCATTGTCACTGGGCAAAGTCCCTGGAATACTTTCTAAATCTCTGTTGGCTTTTGGTCGTGGTTTTTTTTTTTTTTTTCTATAGCTTGGAGGAACTTTAGTCCCCAAAATATGTCCAGTTGCTTTTTAAATATATGAAACTTCTCAGATCTGTTGCAGGTACTTGAGCAAGGAAATTCATAGGATAACAAATAGTGAGGAGTCCCCTCTGCGAACTTGCCACATATTGGCTTCATTTAATGTTCCTTGGTTATTAATTTGGAAGATGCACTGAACAGTTGTTCTGTCTCTTTTTTCATGCCATTAATTATCTTATAAATTACTGTCATATCTCAGTTATCTCATCTTCTGGACTGAGGAGTCCAAGTGTCTTAATAGTTCCCCAGATTAATCTGTTCCATGTGTTCGAAGGGGCTTGCTGTCCTTCTCAGTAACTTTCCTATTTACGTCCTTTGAGTGATAAGAGGAATCAGAAGTGCCCAGAGTATTGCAGATGTGGTTGCTTCATTAATTTATACCAGGGCATGATGTTCTCTGCTCCTGCTGCTGAATAGTTAGTCTATAGATAACAGATTACAGTGGCTCTGAGCAGATTCCCATGAAGTACCACTGGGCAATGTCTTTCCAGGGTGAGTACTGCCCATTTCTTTTCCCTTGTTTTTTTTGTCTTTCATAAAGTTATCTATCCAAGCAAAAACATTCCTCTTATGCTGTGGCAGCTTTGTGTCTTTAAGAGCTTTTTGTGAAGGACACTGAAAGATGCTTTTTTTAATAGTCCCTGATGGGATTTCTGATTTGCTCTTCTTGCATGTGGAACCTTCTTTTAAGGTTTGTCAGTCATGGTACCGCTTCACAAAGGCTTTGTTAAGTCTTTCACAGTATGTCCTGTTTGTCTGTGTCACTAATACTGTTAGTCTTTTGGTATGATGGTTGTTCTAGTTGAGAAGTGGCATTCTTAGTTTTTGTGTCTTTTCCAGATTATTCTTTAAATACTTTTGTGCATGATTTATTGCCTTTTATTTTTTGGCCTGTCAGAATTATAATTTTATAATTTCAATAGACCCATTTTAAAAAATTTTTTTTTGCTTCTAATAACCTACGTTATTCTTTTGCTCTGCCATATGGTTTTCTCTTGTATTTCTCAAATATATTGATAGATGGTGTGAATCAGTTTACACTTTAGTTCAGTGATGTTAAAAATAGTGTTGAGATTGCCCACAAAGCTTTTCCTTTTTATAATATTTTGCAAAAGTTTCACGATTTTTCATGCTGTTTCCATTTTTAAAATTAAACACAATGCTAGTGAATCCTTCAGCTTCTGTTGCTCAAGCAGGAGTGCTGAATCTAAGTAGATTGTGCCAGAGTAGCCCTTCAACAGTTTTATGAACTTGGTTGTGTGCTGATCCAAGCCATATCAAGATTTGCTTCTCCTTATGCTTCTCCAGATTTGAACTCTATCACAATTCTTTGTTTGGGCACTGCGCCCCAACCAAGTGTTCACCCACTCTGTGAGGTCTTGGACATTTGCTGTTGATGGTGTTTCTTGCCCTAGCAGCTTCTGATTCCTTCAGCGTGTTACTACTGTTGTCAGTGTCCAGACTACATTGTGAGCTGTAGTGTAGTTCTTGCCTAAGCAAAAAATTTCAACCTAAAGTTTCTGAGGCTCCTGAAGCCCTCTTCTATGCTATTTGTCAGTGTGGTTAAGTTCCTCATTTGACTTGACTCTTAAGGTGGGGGTGTTACAGTCTTCATGAATGAATGGGTTTGATGGCCCATTGTTTGTAAGAGGAGTTCACATGACAAGCTCATTTGTAGACACCTACTTTTGCATGTCCACAGTTGGGAGTAATCCTGTGATTACCTTTCTGCTTACCAGGCTTCCACCCTGCATCTACTGTGGTATTGCTCTGTAGTTTTCTACACAGTGCCTTTGTCTTCCTCTCAGCTTCCTTCTGTTCCTATCCATAAAGGAGTGTACACTTTGTCCAAGAGGTGTCCACATGGTGGTCAGCTAGTGGGTCCTCCAGACCCCACTCTTGCTCATTTGCTTGTACAAGACTCTTCTGTAGCATTCAGTTAGGCTGGAAGTATTTGGTCATTTCCCTAAATTCCCTGTTCGCTGGTTCTTAATTTTTCCCTAGCAATTTTTTCAGAATTTGTGATCCAACACTCTCTTCCACCAAAATGGCAGGTCAAAATAAATTTTGCTTTTAAGCCTCATCTCTACAGTTTTGTATTCATTTAATCATTTAATAAGGAGTATATGTTTTAGAAAGCTAGGCAACTCCTAACGTGGGTACGTTCACATCAGTGTAAAAGGTTAGAGGAATGATCTTTGCTATCGAAAGTATGTTTTACACTAGTGTAATTACAGTTGTGTAGCTTCTATCCCTACAGATGATTTCTAAAATGATTCTGCTAATAGCACATAAGCAGTGGAGTGACAAGTCTTCAGTGAAATTCTGAAGGTCACTGAAGAAAAAGGATGATTAATAGCATAACTGTTAAAGCTCAGTTGCCTTTGGATTTATGTCCTTTACCTTCCAAAGAGGAGTTCTTTATTTTCTCCCTGAATTTGTCTTTTAGCATCCCTGTTTGATATCATTTGGTGTGCCTTCTCACACACGCACCAGACCGCCACCACCACCACCCCACTCCCAAATTGTTTAGGTTGGATGGGACTTCTTGAGATCACAGAATCATAGGACGGTTTGGGCTGGAAGGGACCTTTAAAGATCATTCAGTCCAATCCCCTTCCTCAAGCAGGTTTGTCTAGAGCAGGTTGGTCCAGCTAGATTTTGAATATATACAATGTATATATACTCAAATGTATATACACACGCAAAATATTTACTCAAATATTTATATACACACACACAGAGTGTGTTTATTCCATTAGTTAGGTGATGGATAACAGATTGGTTAAAGCTCCTTTGCCTTCAGTAAGAGCATTATGTAAGTGTCTCTCTTGTACTCAGCTTCTAATTTTTGTAGAATTTGCAGGACCTTAATTATTTTTGAGTCTCCAAACCCTTTATCAAATTTAGTTGAAATTGGCCAGCAAGTTTAGAAGATAAATGTGACAAGCGAACAGATGTGCGACTGCCTAAGCCTCATTTCCTTGGAGTCTTAGACAGTCCAGGTTAAAAATGTCTCTATTTTTGGGTTCTCTTTGCGTTACCAGACTAATGTAGCGTGAAGCTGCTCAACTGTGCTGGGTAGTTAAGGGCTGGAGTCTGCTGTTTAATGTGTATTGTATGAGTGGTGTTATTCCTCTCCAATGATGAAAGCAGTTGTATGTACAGTTTGTCCTGGAAATTGTTAAAATATACCTTTCTTAAGTGTTAATGATAATATTAACAGACAGTATATTTTCTAAATCTCGTTGCTGATGCAGGAATTCTTTCCCACTGTCAGAGAAGTCTTCGTATTTTAAATGAAATGTGTTGGGTTCCTTTGTTACTTGTGAACCTTATTTTTCTGTTTTAGCCTTGTGAGAGTTCATTGAAGTCAGTGAGAGTGTTTCCTATCAGATTCAGTTTCCTGAGAGCACATCTGTTACATCTCAGAGGAGGACAGAGGAGGCAGAAGTAACTTCCTAGCAAGTACATCAACTTCAGCTCAACAGGACAGCAACTCCACAAAGGCTTGTGTCTTAAACACTAAATGAAGTTGTTAGGTACAGCAAAAAGATTAATGTTGTGACTACCAATCGTCTTGTCTTTGGCTTCCAATTCTTAATTAAAAAGAGAGCCCCAACCCTACCCGTAATTAAGGCAGCTTTGAAGAAAACTTTGTAAATCCAGAGACTTCATGAAGCATCTCAGTACGTTTAGGCAAAAAGTGACGGTCTATGTAGAATTTTACAACAAATAGCAGTTGTGGTGGACTGTGTCATGAAAGGAAAATTTTTTCAGAAGATGAAAAATACTTTTATATGCACTGCAAATGATTGCATAGTCTGTGTACAGAGTGTCATTCTGAGGACTGACAACTTAGAATCTGATACTTCTTTCTTCACGCGTGAAAGATGTGGTTTAAACTTTGGATCCTGAGCACTGCTGGGGTCGGGGAGGAATATTTTATTTCCCTCACGCAAGCAGCGAAACAGGAAGAGCAGCTCTGCAGCAGGTAATGTCACTGGACATGCATTCAGGCTGAAATGTCTGCTAAGGAAACCCCACATTGCCTGCTACAGTGAGCTGTTAGATTGCTTTCTGTGAGTGAACATCACTTGACTTTCATAGTGTTTATTTATTTTGAAATATTTCTCAAATAACATGGTTAGCTTCAAGAGATGACTGTTTATGGAGGAAAAAATAACATGTAGTAAAGGCGGTTAGACATGCATGGAGAAGAGAAGGCTTCAGCCTGGAGAAGAGAAGGCTCTGGGGAGACCTTACAGTGGCCTTCCAGTACCTGAAGGGGGCCTATGAGAAAGCTGGGGAGGGGCTGTTTGCAAGGGCATGTAGCGATAGGACAAGGGGCAATGGTTTTAAACTAGAGCAGGTTAGGTTTAGATTAGACATTAGGATGAAGTTCTTCACCATGAGGGTGGTGAGGCACTGGAACAGGTTGCCCAAAGAGGTGGTGGAGGCCCCATCCCTGGAGACATTCAAGGCCAGGCTCGATGAGGCTCTGAGCAACCTGATCTAGTTGAAGATGTCCCTGCTTCCTGCAGGGGGGTTGGACTGGATGACCTTTAAAGGTCCCTTCCAACCCAACACATTCTATGCATCTGCCAGAAGTGCAAGGAAAACTGCATGTAAAAATGCCAGATTTCAGAGGTAACAATGTATTTACTATTAGACTTAAAGTCAAGACTATGAAATGCTGTCTTGATGTGGTATGGAGAGTTAGATGTCTCTTATACTACTTGGTCAACTGTACCTTTTTATTTCTTCTCTCTCCCTTTTTTTTGTCTTTCTCTTCCTCCCCTTCCTCATACCGTGCTGCCCATGCCAGATGAGTGCAAGTTTGATGAGGTATTAAAGTAGTAATTTGAAATGTGCATAATGACAGGAGTGCAGCATGGATGGAATTCAGTGATAAAGTTGTTTCTGCTTTGTAACAATATTTTGAACTAGTGATAGCCTATTAGAAGTGCTGTTCAACAATTAACAGGAAAAACAAGAGGACAAGTGTGGTAATTGCATAATGGTTTAGGTGTGGCTTGACTTAAGTTTAAAAAGGTGTTTCGGGTACCAGAGACTGGGTATTGCTCAGTGGAATAGATAAGTCTGCATTAAGCTTTCACACCTAGAAGGTTCCTAGCAGCGAAGGCTTCTTGAAATCTACCTTTTAGCGTCTCTACTTTATTATTCTTTGTGCGGGTAGTTTGGATATATCCACCCTACAGGAAACACTGCTCTTACTGAATGAAAAATGAGACCTGAATAAAACAAATTCACACTTGGATTATGTGAGTCTTACCTGCAAGGACATTTCATTCTGGATTTCTGACATGATGAGGTAAATTTCAAAGGCTCGCTCTCTGTCTGTCAGCTGACTCGTCAAATGCATCTTCCGTTCCCTAAAATAATTTCTGAAGCTATTGGCCAATTGTTAGATTGGAAAGAAAAATAGGTCTCCCAAAGGTGCTAGATTTCTTCTCCATGACTGTTAAAAGTAGGAAATAAAATGGCACTTTTTCCCTGTTGAGGGGGAACCGAGCCTGTATCCTGTTCCATATAGTGGCAGCCAGCTGGGCAGTCATCATACACCTGCTGGATCCCTTATAGCATGCGTGTTGTCAGAGCATGCTGTCCATGTTGTAGGCTGCGTGAGAGGAAAGCTGACCTAAGGGACTGGGCTGCCCGCGTTCAGGGGATAAAAGAAGAGACATTTACTGGAGACTAAGTTCTCTTGATTCACTGCTTGTGCTATGGCACAGTTACACAAGTTGTACTTAAACTAAAGAGTCTTCAAACTGAATTGAGTTTAGATATTGAGAGCCCTTTCTATTCTGCCTTAATTCACATTAAACTAAGAGGATTTACAACCTTGAAATCATCTTGGTGTATGACAATCTCATGCCTAACTTAAATTATTTTACTTTTGTGCTTACATTCTAAATGGTGGGCTTATAATGTGAATTGGATAGAAAACATTGTGGTTTCTGATATGACATGCTTTTTCTGATGATAGACAGCAGTGTAGTTATTTCGGGTACGTGATCTTTTTAAGAGGACTGATGGTGTACTTGAAGCACAGGATACTGAATAGGTGTCTTGGAATTATTTTTATATATAAATATATTGTAAGGTTTCATTGTTAATACGGATGTTATTAGCTGTTCTGTGACCTAAACAATAAAGTCTCTTGAGGGTGGGGCAAATCCTTTAGATGGAGTATTATTCATAGGACAAAACACTTCTAAAAGGAATTGATTAACTCTTCATAATTGTACATCCTTTAATGTGTTTCATTTTGGCTGTTTTGCACTGAAGATTGGATTCTGTTACTAACGCTATACTTTTTTTTTTTCTTTTTTGAACTGAAGTGATATCCCATGTCACGTTTTGTAGGTTTGTTTTTGGATTATATATTTTTTTCTTGTCAGCTTGTGGCAGTTTTTCAGAGGTTCTGTGAGCTGCTTCTTCCTGTTTGCATTTCTGAGACAATATTGTTCTGTTCCAGCTTCTGTTAATAAAATAGGTTTGCAGTTACTTACACAAATGGTAGGACAAAGAATTGTATTTAATCACATCAGAAAGCATTGATACGGTTATCGGTAGATGCAAAATTAAGAAGGTAAAATAAACCTTGGAGTATTGAGTAAGGGTATCAACTCTCATCCTTTAAATTCCTTACCTGGGTGATTTCCTTGCCCCTGTTTGCTTAGGGGACAGTGGTAGCAATGGCTTTCACAACAGTTGTCAGCAACTACTAAAATCATAGAAATTGTGTCAACTTACTCCAGTAGTGGATGTAGTTCTGCTTTATCTTTGTGAAGGAGTGTTGTGTATTATGCTGAAAAAGAATTAGGTTTGAGATCCTAGGTTTGTGATGTTTTGGTTTGGTTTGGTTTTTTTTATAAGTATGCAGAATTATTTGCTATCCCATTTTAAACTGCATATTAGGATCTGTGAAGATATTCTGTTTATTCTTACAAGCATGTTATTACTGTTACTTTCTGTTTTTTGTCAAGCAATTGGGGTTTGCTTATCTATGGGGTTTACAGTATTTTTGTAATACTCTTTCTTTTCTGGTAGGGCATGTTTGTAATGTTAAGATATATTCAGTGGGTATATTTAACTCATTTAACAAAGTTTCACTTAAACCTTAATAAAAATTTGTCTTCAGATTAAGTATCACATGTCATATGTAATATGCTTTAATTTGCACTTAGCAATTACAGCTCTACCTGGAAAGGGAAGGTTGATTTGATTAATCACACTTAAAGACTGTTATAGTGAACAAAAAGGAAAATGGTTTGACTTGATTTCTGACATAATTGCTTCATTTGTATTGGCATCACCTTCCACCACTTTTTTGGAAAAGGGGGACTGATTTCATGTGAAAGAATTGTGAAAATTATTAACCGATGCTGAAGTTGATGACATTTAAATACAGCTTTATGTGAAGATCAGTGGAAAGAGGAGGAAAAAACCCCTTGCTTTACAATGCCACTACTGTAGTGCATACTTTTTTTTAAGCTTAACCCCTCTATTACTGCTGTAATCTTGCAATAAGCTTACTGCTGTTATTGTCCCTCCACATAATATAAATAAAAGAAATTATGCTGGGGGGAAGGGGAAAGTAGTATTTTGCTTTAATAATTTTAACATTTTAGAACAGTTGCTTTTTGTTGGTCTGTAACAACTTCTTTCTTCTTAATGGTTTCTGAATAAAATTCTATTTGTCTAACTATGGCATTTGTGGGGGAGAGTCCCAGATTGAAGTCTCTTTTCCCTTTAGAGCTGTCTTGCAACACCTGTCTCAACTTTTGTCTTTCTTCTTTTCTTCCCTTGGTGCTTGAATAAGTTCCTTGATGTTCACAGTCATATACTGCATCTCTTGCTCGGAAGGTGAGAGTGCCCTTTTCTGGTACTACTCAAGTATCAGTGCTAATTGTGTTGAAATATTGTCTTCTAATTTCATTTTGGCTTTAAAACAAAGTGGCACTGCATTTCAGAATTCATAAAATACTTGCAATCCAAATGTCTGTAAGCTTCGTCGATGTTTAAATTTTGTAGGCTTTTCTGGATCCTTGCTTACAAAAAAAAGAAGGAGCCTTCTTATGCTTACATGTCACCTTGTTTTGCTGCGTAACCTCAAATTCTTCCTCATCGTATATATTTCCATGACTGAGGAGCACTGGTCTTGCAGGTGTGCGCTGCAGGCAGGCAGCTTCGGAACAAACCCTTTGATAATGACCTATCAGTAAAAAAACTATTTGGGAGACTTTTGGCTTCCTAGGCACTCAAAATCCACTTTGCAAGTTCTTTTAAGTAACCTGTCTTGCTGCTTGGGCTTCCTTCTTAGTAATAAAAACCTCAACAGTATTAATTCTGTTCTGATGTACTTCTCGTCCCTTATACTGGTCTCTACGTCTAACAACTTGCTTCACTTTTTAAAGTGAGGAGTGGTAACTTTCTAGTTTGAGGCTTAATATGAATTTTCTCCACTGTATTGTATTTTTGTAGGTCTCCTGTATGTTGTGAACAACACCTGTTATCTTTTCTCCGTGTTCCAAATCTTCTTATTCCAGCAATAATTTTCACATCTAGGCAATATCAGTGCCAGAGTCACTCTCTTGTAATAACTTCTGGAACAGCTGCACACTCAGCTGGTAGTTGCTGAGTGGGATATGAAAACAGCCCAGGAGCTGCTTTCAAGGCCAGAGTCTCTGTGGCCTGATGGTCTGCATCTTCACTGAATTTCTGTTGCTTTGTGGGAGAAATTCCTGTTGCTGTTCTACGTCAGACTCTGCTACTTTATGGAGAAGGGATTGAATCCTGGGTGAGTGTTTTTTCTTTCTTGTCCCTCTGAGATTGCCCTTTGTTTCTAAATCTTCAAATTTTGCTGCCCAGCAAAGGAAACTTCACAGCCCTGCTCACACCATGTGGCCACTGCTCTACCACCCGTGGCCTCTGTTAGGCTAAGAGCTGTCACCTTTGGCTGACAAATAAGAAAGTATATAAACCTGTTAGATATGCTCTTTTTTGGCTTGGGCATTGCAGCTGTCATGCCTGACTGTATATGCTGTGTGCTGGCCGCTGGGATAACGTTGGCAGGTGTTCATCAAAAACTGGAGCAGATCTAATGATGGTGGTCTCCCTCATCTACGTGTGCATTCACAAAGTGGGCGTTCGTGTCACACGTACAGGACAAGTTATGCCATAAGCAGTATCTATACAGCTCATTCACATGTTGTATATTCTTGTATATACAGAACACTACCTGTTCTGAATACTCTAGGCACTTCGTTGCTTTGTACTCTATGCTTCAGTGTCTTTAAGATGCAGACTAATTAACTACAATGCTAGAAGTGTTTCAGTATGGCTACCTTGTAACCCTAAGATAGAAGTCAAGATGCCACTGCTAATTTTACACTCCTGCTCCAGCGTTTATAGCCTTGACAGAGATGTAGTGAACTTGCGCGTGAGGACAAGATTAGAAAAGAATCTCTAGCAATAGAAACTCTTTCTCATGAAGGGAGAAAGAGAAATAGGCCACAGGACGCTTGTTTCAATTTTACCAATTTGACATCATGAGTACCTGTAGTCCAATAGATCTTTCTCAATGTGCTTGACCTTGCAGAGGCATGAGAAAGTCTAATTGCTTCTGAGGAGGAAGTTTTGCTATCCAGTGGATGTATTGTCAGCTACTTCAATGAAAAAATGACTGATTTATGTCCTGTCTCTGCATAAGATTTAAATTATTCGTTATTGGGTAGTTTAGGCATGCTGTATGTCTTTCAAGTCTTGTCAACCAGCATTTTTGGCTATGACCTGAAGTGATGGGGTGTAACAGTATTTCAGTTCCTGGTAAAAACTAGGAGCTTCATAATGCATAACAGCTGTCAGCAAAGGCAGTGATATGTGGTATACATTGTTAACGAATGTGGTTTCTGAATATCTGTAATCATTTAACTTCCCCTCCCAACAAATCTGTGCATGAGCATCTCTTAGGATGGTGGGAGGAGATGTGTCTCCTGAGTGCTGGGAGAAAGCCCTTGAAGTCCAGTTTTATTAAGTAGTTTGTAATAATGGGTTGTTTGTTAAAAAAACTACACCAAACCACCAAAAGCAAGCACCCTCCCCCACCAAAAAACCAAACACCAGGACAAACCGAAACACAAAAAAAACCCACCAAACCACAATACCAACAAGAAAAACCAAACCAAAAAACCATGACCAGGAATTACAAACTTGTTTAGCCTAATTCACTCCCAGCGAAATGCTCTTAAAATGGTAATCCCCTATGGCATGCTACTATTATTTAAAAAAAAAAAAACAAAAAACAACAAAACCCCACGAAACCAGTAATTGGAAAAACTTATAGAAACAAAAGATCTGAAAAAGAGGTGTGGGAGCAGAACATAGGTAGACCTTAGAGTGGGACAGGCAAAGAAGAAGAGGAATTTCTTGAATTTGTCTTCCAACCATACAGGGTCACACCGGATCCCACTTGTTAAATTGTTTGTGAAGGAATATGAAATATGAATGACAATAAACAAGTGAACAAAGAATCCTGCACAGTTTTTTAGCCTTCATGATCACTTCTTGTAGATCTTCCAAAGAGTGCACAGACTGTTGTCAGAACTGTTGTGTGGAGTCTACTGCCGACAGCAGACTAGAGGTGTTGATTAGGAGATTCTAATTCAATACTGTTGATAATAGACATCGTGTGAGCCAGTGAGAATAGGTGTTATGTTCGCTTCTGGCCTTTCAGTGTCTTTGTAAAAAAAACACTATAAAGAAGAGCTGTTAATTGTGAATTTGTAACAACATATAGCACCGAGAAAAATGTTTTCTCAAACTACAAAGAAGTATAACTTCTAGATTCATGCCCAAATTTGTGGCTATGAGCAACGTGATCTGGTTGAAGATATCCCTGATCATTGCAGGGGGGTTGGACTAGATGACCTTTAAAGGTCCCTTCCAACCCAAACTGTTCTATGAGTCTATGATAGTTCCACTTTCACAAGAAAGTGAAACCACCCACACCAGAACCCTCCGGTGTTTTTTAATAAGTTGTTAATTTGCTTTCATAAAAATTGACATCTATTTGCATTATTCTCTCTCCTGCTTAGTAAATACTGAAGAATTCAGTAGAAACTTTGAAAGGTGCTTGCAATATCCTTTTTTCTATTGATCTGCTTCTTTATTTTCCAGATACAATCTAAAGAAATGTGTAATATAATTATGGCTTAATCACTGAATTGAAAATGAGGTGAAGTCAAATTCAATTTTAGATAGCTTTCAGACTTGGTTAGAATGACTGGGTTGGATAATTAGGTTTCCAAGTAACATAAATAGAAGTGTAAGTAATGTTAAACGTGAAGGCCATGTCAGTCGGCAATAAAATGCCATGTCCGGCTTCCTTGAAAAGATTATCTTGCAGTGCCTTTGAAATCTAGATGTTATTTGCAATGTCACGTTAGTCAGTTTGTGCTGGGAGGTTTGCAGCTTCGGGAACAATTATGCTATTCTCGGTTCTTCACATTATAACAGTGTGGACAAGACACATCAGTAGCCACTCTTAGACATCATCAGTAGCGTAAACTGCTGTTGAGACTCAGTACTGAAGTATTCAGCCTTTGTATTTTGCCTGGTTTTTTAGTTCCTGTCCAGTTAGTTTACGCTGAAATTTTGTATGAAAATAATATAAAGATTTTGGGAAGCAATTGTAAATGCAAGAGACTGTAGTTGGTTACTGAATAAGATAAATAGTAGTTTTACTGAAAATTGGTCTGTTGTCTAGCATTCTTTTTTAATTTAAAAACTTTGCAACCTTACTATATTCCTGAATAATCATCTCATGGGAACCTAGTTTATTAGGAATTTAATACTAAGATACTTCAGTTTTTTTATATTTTTGTGAAATGAACAAACCCCAATGTTTCAAAACATTTGGAACATGGGAAACAACTGGGATTTTTTTTCCTAACATTTGTGCCTTTTTTTATAATTTTGAACTTCCTCTAAACTATTTAAAGAGAAATGGATCATCTTTACTGACAGTTATTGTTATATGAAAATGTGAGCTAATTAGTTCCTAACTAGTTGCTAGGTGACTATTTAGAAGGATGGCCCTGTTTAGCTTGTTATAGGAATTATGTGCTTGCTTGCATAGTAAAAATGAAGAAAAATACCAGTGTTAGGTGTAAAAAGCGTTGAACCTGTAAATATTCTTACAAGCAAACACTACCTGTTTATCACTGCCATGATTGCTGATGGGTAGGCAGATAGGAATTCTCCAAGAAAACAGTTCCATCCTCTATTTAATTAAAACCTTAAGTTATTTTCACTTGTAAGCTGTAGAACATTTGTGTCTGAAAACGTTGTGGGGTTGGGTTTTTTTCCCACTTAAAATTATTGAAATTTAGATTACTTCTGTGAATAACTCAAACATCTAAATTTAACCTACAGCCCTGTATGGTACCTGTTTGGTAGTTCCTGGTTTGAATAATACACAGAAGGTAACCTACCGTACTTTCAGCTACCTAGATCCTGCTGTCCTCATTGACATAAAAGTCACAGGTATGTCACAAATTACAACACATACATGAACCAAATAGTTTTCAGTAAAATAGACTTTCTAGATATTTAAGAAATCCCGTGGAAATTCTCTCTTTATTCACTTCTCCCCCACAAGAATCAGCAGGTAAAATACAGGTGCTAATCACGAGGAACACAGCTTTGTAAACTAGGTAATAGAATACGTTAGAATGTGAAAACTGTCAATTTTTAACAGCAGAAACCTGGAAACTGAGCATCTTAACTGCTGGGGGGGGGGAAATAAAGAGCTATTTCACCATTATACTTTGAATATGAGTTACCCAGTTATCTCATTTACTTATTTGCATGTATTTGCTGGCCTGTCTTTACTGTCAGATGTTTTGAAAAACAGTTTACACATAGCTAAACAGGTACCATGTGAAATAATCTGCTTTTGGGTTGAGCAGACTTAATGTGATAATCTTGGCTTAATTTAATTTGTTCTAATGGTAGCAGTGAATTTTTAAATGGTTCATTTGGTGCTTAATTATTGTTTAAGGGATTTAATATACTTTGAGAACACTCATATTGGCATCAAGTGCAAAAGCCGTTCATCTGCGTACATTTCTTGTCTTTCCACTATAGGATATGAGCAACAGTAGGAGGGAAAACCTGGTGATTTGATTGCTTAGAGACAGTAAAGGTTTCTTCTAAAAAGGCTTTTAAGGTTATGGTACGTTTTATTTCCTGTGATGTAGTGTGAGAGGCATAGTCACTGTTAGTGAATGCCTCAAGCTGGTGGTCCTTTTTGACCTCTTTGGAGGCTGTAGGAGATGCTGAACCAATGTTAGAGAAGGGGCTCAGAGGAGGTCGTATGTTCACATGAAACTCAGATAAATTCAAATTATCAAAGAACCTTCTTATTAAATAAGGGCATATTTACATTTTCTTTTATGGAAAAGATTTCCAGTTCTAAATGAATCCAGTGGTTTTTAGGCAGCCTTGTTGATGGAGTCCTTATCTGTTTATAAGGCAGATACAGCACAGAACCTGGTGCGTTGCCTGTGTCATGATGTTAAAAGTACATGTAAAGTAATGCGTTAACATGGTCAAGTACTGTGGAGAGTGATACACATGTAGAATTGCAGTTGCTCTGAAATCACGTTTGCCATGCTTCTTTGAGAGCCTCACCTTTGCTGTTTCCATTAATCCATTTTCCCAAGGACTTGTTCTGAACTTAGACTACTCAGGGGGTTCAAATAGTTGTTGGGGGGGAGAAGAGGAGCGACTGGATCATCCTTAGGTGGGCAACACAATTAATTGATTTAAACATTTGTATAACTGCACCTTCTGCAAAAATGATGATACCTTTATCCCATCCGAAGCCAACATGTCTGTTCTCCCTTCCCTCATCTTCTGTCCTTATTCAGGGTCGTCTAGCGTATCGAAGTGATGCACGTGGTACAATTGAAATACCATCTCCACAGTGAACCTCAGAACAATTTATACTTGTTTATATCTAGGAAAACTATCAGTTCTTTTGGTGGCTCTCAGTTGGAAACACTACGCCTCCAGGTGTAATAGTAAGGTCATGGTGGGGAGTTGCGTCTTGTTGAGTGAAGATGAGATTTGAATGCAAGCAGTAGGAGATAGGTTCCTATTTTCTACTGAAATTACCTTCGGGTTACACTGTGACAGGACCATAAATTTTAAAGCGACAGACCTGTCCAGCAACGCACTCCTGCAATGTGAGGGTAGCATACCTCATTAGTAAGACTTGTTCTTGAGTGGTAGTAGTATGAATTCGTGTCTCATTTGCTTCCATGGAGTAGTTTAAGTAGTATCTCTGTAATATGCTTCAGTCTTGTGATCTGACTGAGAGCATTAGCAGTCACAATTATCACACCAGAAGCAGCTGCATTACAGTTCGGCACACCCAGCTGAGAGTAATCACTGGAAGTTTTCACCAATAGTTTTGTACCTCCCAGGTAAATAAGTCCTCAGCACTGTTTCCAATGTTGCCTTTCTGTTGGTGCTTCCTTTTTCTCTTCTTCTTCCTCTGTAAACATCTTTAAAATCTCTTTTGTCTGGAAAAGAAATCCAGGCAAAACCTGCCTCTTCAATACTTTTTTTATTTTTTTTAAGCTGGTATGCTGCCAGTTCCTATCTATAAGATTGATATATCTGTATTTATTTTCTCAAGATGGCCCTTGCGTGATTTATTCCTTACAGTTTTCAATGAGAAATAGGTATCTTTTCCAACTTAAATTTACAGATCTAGTAGGGCTGGTAGGCAGTATTTACTCTTCATTCTTCTTACATGCTGTGTTATGATACTTGATCCTTACTTTGGGATCTAATGAGTTTTCTGATGTAAATAAGAGTCACTGTTGCATCTCTTGTTTAATTTTATGTAACCACGATTTTAAAAACTTAATTTGCCCATTTTTTCCCCCTCCAATAACTTGAGGGTGGGATGAATAATACCTCAAACTGTATACAAGTTTCTTAAATTCATTTAATTCTAGTTGATATTGTTGGTGTGTAGTCTTCTAAAAATCAGTAGGCAAAGCTAGTGTCACAATATCTGTGTAAGCGACGTTTTGATTTCTTTATCCGTCCCTGTCCACCGCTCCAGAACCCTCTTGCTTCACCATTCAAAGCCGAGTCAACAGTAATAATTGCTTCAGTGTTCCAACTACTATTTTGTCCCTGAAATACTTCTTCAGTAAGATCTTGGGGCAGTGAGCTGAAAATGTTTTAAATAGTTCTGTTGACTGAAGAGTTCTGAGTGCTTATCAACTCCCAATTTTGATCTGTTTGAATCCTTTTTTTGCCTTTTCTGTCTGAAGGGAGGAGAAAATCTAAAGAAAAATCAAGGGGGTCAGGTGATTGTTGGACATGACTTTTTTTTCTCCCCTTTTTCCTGTGTTTTTTTTTTTTCTTTTTGCCTATTTCCTTTTCTTTTTTTTTGTTTTGTTTTGTGACTACCATTCTCTGATATTCTTCCGCTGTACAATGTGCAGCTGTCTTTCTCATAATAGTCCCATGGAATGACCAGATCTGACTTAGACTGCAGTCTAAGGAAGTCTCCTTAAGTCTCCCTTCCTTTCTTACATATTGCAACTCTGACTTCGTGGACATCTGTCTAAAAGACTGGTTGTTGAAATTTTGTCTTGAAAAATATGGTAATTCTCTACCAAAAAGCTAAATTCTGTAGGTAAAAACTCACTTTTCCATCGACCCTGCTAATCACAGATGTGAAACAATCCCTTTGCTATTGAAGAAGGATGCAGTGCAGTTTTATATACTCAGTTTTCTAAGTTCAAAATTAAAAAAGGTTGCAAGGTTGTTTCTCTGTTAGTATATCTGTTGAATGATTTGAAGACGCATATCAGATGATTTCAAGTTGGCTGCTCAGCCCTGAAGAGAAATTTTAAGCACCCAGGATCAGTGGGAACTGCTGAGAAGGTTGCCTTTTCCCTTTGAACACTACATTTTGCTTTTTGTATTCTGTAACTGAAAAATATTGCCAATTTTGGTCTCTAAACAAATCAACCCTGCTCCTATGAAACATCTTTATTATTTACAAGCAGTGTCGCACATTGAATCTATTTGAAATCGTATTTGAATCTATGACCCATCTACACATTTAATGGAATGTATGAATTATTATTTTAAGTTTGGCAACACCTGTTTTCTCTCACTTGAATTTACCAATTTACTGTAGCAATCCATTATGAGGATATGTAGTTCTGATGTTCGTTAGGATGGCTGCTTGCGTAGGATCTGAGTACAGTTCCTTGCTTTGCCTCTTGGGGATACGGTTTAGTGATGGTTTTTGTCAGAGTTAGGTTGGTGGTTGGACTAGATGATATGAAAGGTCTGTTCCAACCTAGGCAATTCTATGATTCTATGAGATGCAGTAAAGATACACCATTAATTTTATTCATCCCAATTCAGTGATACTAGGTTATAAACGTGCAAATAAGGTTTGGCTGCCTTTTTCTGTTCCTCTGGTTCAGTAATAGAAGGTAACAGATTCACTTTCCCCTCTGACAGCTACTATATACTTCCCTATTTTCTTTTTAGGAAGTGGTACTTTTAAACATTGATAGCAGGGGTGCAAACTTAACCCAAAATGCTAACACCAAAGTTCAAAGGCTAACCCCAAATCGTGGTAGTGATTTCTGACTCCTAATATAAATAAGCTATTTTCTTTCTCTTTCCTTCTAGCATTGTTTCTATACATTGATTACTGGTGTGATGCTCAAGAATTTTGCCCTGTGTAAGAATTTATTTTTATCTTTATGATTTCGTTATTAATATCTAAATCTCATGTGATGCTTGCCTTGTTTTTGTCTGGATATAACTTTTGGTATGTATTTCTTTTTCTATATGAAAGTGCATGTTCAGTTATGATGGGGAAATAATCTGTAACAATAAACTTACACTCTAAAAATACTCTTAAATCTTCAAATATTTTGTTCTCAAACCATCAGAATCATAAGATACACATGGTTTTACTTTCATAACAATGGATAAACTTATCAGTAATTTAAGTGTACAATTAAATGTTTAATGTTGCAGTCATGAAATACTTGTGAAACATGCACTTTTTCATTGTAGGGTTTTCTTTTTGACTAAATGCAGCATCCATTTCTATAGCTATTTTTTTTTTGAGGGTCATAGAATCTTCATGGTTGGAAAGGACCTTTGAGATCATCGAGTCCAACCCTACACACACACAACCCGCAAAACAACAACCTACAATGTCTGCCCTTCAGAGCATGCCCTGAAGTGCCAAATCTAGACGTTTCTTTAAATACCTCTAGGGATGGTGACTCAACCACCTCCCTGGGCAGGCTGTTCCAGTGCCTGACCACTCTTTCAGTAAAGTAATTCTTCCTAATGTCTAATCGCAACCTCCCCTGCCACAGCTTCAGACCATTTCCTCTGGTCCTGTCATTATTCACCTGGGAGAAGAGGCCAACACCCACCTCTCTCCAACCTCCTTTCAGGTAGTTGTAGAGGGCAATGAGGTCTCTCCTCAGCCTCCTCCAATCTAAACATGCCCAGCTCCCTCAGCCTCTCCTCATATGACCTGGTCTCCAGACCCCCCACCAGCCTTGGTCTCCTGACCTCACCAGTCATAGTACAGTGTGTATAGATTGGAGACTGATAATCCGTTTTGATGACTAAAGTGCTGCTCTGGCAAAATTTTGGAAACTAAATTTAAAAGAATTCTGTCTAGAGACAACATAAATATTTAAAATTTGGGGCAGAGTTTTCCATGAATTCTTACTCTTGATGTGTCCCAGCATTTACCAAGCTGACTGAGAAGTTTGTCCTTGTGCTAGTAGATCCCAGAGTGCTGCTAGCCAGGACCGGGCGTCTTTTCCCTCAGGCTATAGGGCACATGCATTGCTGCAGACCACGTGCTTGGACAGAGGACCTGCCTGGTTGGGCAAAATGTCAACTGTTGTCAGCCTGGTAAGGTGTGACCCACTTAAGCTTGTTTCTGTGGGTACTTGTATGATTGTGTATATATATATATATACATGGGTATTTGCATGATTGTGTTGTTTCTGTTTTATGGAGAGGTAATCCCAAATGTGGGAGGGGAAACTGGAACAGGAACTTTTGGTTAATTTGTTCTTTTTATTTGTTACTCTTCTCATTTCTCTAATACCACAGTTCTCTTCTTGTAAATACCTTTGTTAGTTTTGCCTGTAAACCGGTCTGGCAAGTTAAACTGCTGGCTGTTGCTTCAGCTGGCCTTGTCCACATCTCAGAATATTATCCTGGGCACTGGGCTCTGGAAAGCTTTAAGTAAAATTTGCCAGTCTCCACTCTGCTCCTGAAGTAGGACCAAGAAGCAAGATGTGAAAGCAAAATTCATAGTGTTGTGGGAAGTGGGTGCAGCTAGGAACTGTCCTTTTACTGTGGTAAAGCTCAGCATCACAAGCTGGATTCCCTTTTAAGAAACTGTAGTGCTCGACTACAGGGGTAAACATGCATATAATGCAAGAACTTTGAAAAGTAGATACACAAGTGATGCTGGAGGTAAAACTATTACTCTCACTAGTGAAAACAAAAAATCCAAGCAAACCTCCTCCTCCACTTCCAGTCTAAAAGTTGACTTCGAATTTGTAGTTTCTCTGTCCTATTCAATTAGATAATGAGCAGAACAGTTACGGTAGGCTGTCTGTTACGGTAGGCTGTCTGTATGGGAATACGTGTATCTACAGAATCAGAGATGGTCATCAGAGCCTTTAATTGAGCATTCTGGATCTCCATCTCCAAAACTGTCTCAAGCTTTAAATACTGCTGCACTCTATTACACGCTTGTTCTAGACTTTCCCATCTCACACAAGTAATGCAACACGTTGCACCCACAGATCATAGTGTTTCGAAGACAAAACGTTGGTTAATTTCATTTCTTTCATGTTCGGAAAGAGCATGCCCTGCAATGTTCTCCTGATGAAATGCTGATATTATAGACCCTTGTTATTTCAGCTGTGGTAAATCTCTGCAGCTGAGCAACTTTTTCCCTTTGTGAAAATTAGAATAAATGACAGATGCAGAAAGCAGCAGTGCTGGACCTTAAAATGTCCCACAGTGACTATCTCTTCTCTCTTCAAAGTTGATTGCAGAGGAGTATGTAAATATTAAGATTTTGGAAATGAAACCAAGATACAAGTCAATAGGTTGCCTTATTTCCTAGTCCTCCTTATAGCTGAGCAGAAAGTATAATTATTAAAGTACCTGAATTCCTGGAGTATTGTTAACAGCTGCCTTATTGCTGCTGCAAGTCACGTTTATCTCTGTTGTTGTACTGCTAAAGTCAGTTCCGTTATTATGGGGCATGGGGTTGGTCTCTAGAGCATTTCCTAAGACCCAAATATATTGCAGTCTTTAGGGCTGTAAGTTTTTTTTCTGGGAATGACAACGAAAAAACTACTGACAGTTTTATTTTCTAGTCTGTGCCCCTTCTCGTCATACCGGCCTATTTGTTAGCTCCTTACTGTGGCCTCTGTCCTGTCTGCAGCAGCAGTGCAAAAAAAATGAAGAACGGAAGGTGGAGAGGTTTTGACATTTTGCAAAGTGATTTCATGTTACTTCATTACACTTGAATGAGAATGAAGTGGGGGGAGGACAAGAGGATCACCAAGTCCCTTCTGAAGTGGAAAATGTAGAACTGGCTTTTCAGAGTCTGAAAGTTGTGCTTGAAAACAACTTCTAAAAGTTTTCTCAATGTTTTTTATTATTTAGGACTAAAAATAATACATATAATCTTACTGAGTGAAAATCCAGCCTGACATTAAAAAGAAATAATCTGTTTTTAAATTTAAAGCTGGTATATACTGTGTAGAAAGCAGGCTGAGTTCCAGAATATGCAAATACCATATCAAGAAAAGGAATTAACATCCTTCCTCTCCTCTGCTGCCCCCCACCATGGTTCAATCTTCTGGTTTTGGCTTCTTTTCTTGTTTTCACATCTCTGAAATACTTACTGCAAGATAAAAAGCTGTAAAAAAAAAATTAATCAAGCACAAATATACATTAATGGCTTATTGCTTTTAAAAATGGTCATTATGATCGTTATTCACAAATGCTGTTCACAGATATGTAGGAGTGCTGATGAACTGAAGGACTACTTTACACTAACTTTAAATATGTTCAAATTCCACTAATCAAATAAGGGAAAGTATAAAAATTGCTGCTCGGTTTGCACAGGTAATTGTAATATAATGAAGATCTGAAAATGGTGTTATTGATTATCTAGTAAGGAGAAGCAGCTTGTACCGCAATGTTTCACTGGTAACTATGTACTGGTTGGTGTTACTTGCTTTTATCTTCTTTTCAGTGTTTCGTTCCTGTATTCCACTTGCAGTGTGAAAAAAGTGGCTATGAAAGCATGTGGTAATCAGACGGACTGTAACCTGAGTGAGATCGGATTCCTGGAGAGTAGGAGGTGTGACCACTGTTGTTAGTGCAAATCGAGATCTAACAACATGGGGAAGATTTTATTTATGTAAAAATTAAAGAAGGGTCTAAATGGTGCATTATTTATTTTTACAGAGGCTTCAATGGTGCATCTCAGTTGGTTCATGATAATATGATAATAATGCATTTGTTTAGGAAGTTGAAAATTAAATTTTGGTATATTGTTCTATTAGATTAATCTTTTTCCTTAAATAACTGTATTTAATGGGAATATTACTGAATATCAGGTGTCTCAAAGCCTCTGTTGAGAAGACCACAAAGGTCTTAACTTTAAACTCTCCTATCCTCATAGAAGGAAACTGCAGCAGGTGTGGTCCGAGGATAATCAATGGGAAGAAGTAGGTGCTGGGTAAGGGCCTGTTGCTTTATACAACTCGGTGAAGTTAAGATACAACAAAAGTGTTTTGTTGTATGCATCTGTATCTACTTACTCTGTGTTTTATTTATAGGATATTATGGAGAGATGAGTAAGTTGGAGCAGAGGGATTTTAGTTTGGTCCTGCAGTCTCCGGACTTGAGAAGCAGAGGAGAAAGAGAAGTTGAGCATTGCCATTACTACAGTCAGAAACACTTTAACCCCCAGCCATAGGCAACCATATGGGACCCTCTGCTGAAGCTGCTAGCATCTTCATTTAATTATGTCATAAGTGTCACCTGTATTTCTTGTGTGCCTTAGTGTGTATTTATACAGCCTCTTTAAATTACAAGCTTACTACCGTAATGGTACTGCTTTCAAGCAGAAATTTCACATCTTCAATATAGGATTTGGCTGATTTTTTTTGTTCTATAATTTTTTCAGTCTACTCGTGGGTTACCTAATTACTTATTATAGAGACAAAATCATCATTTCACTTTTGAGTGTCAATGGGAAACATCAACATCTATTTAATGTATGAGAATATGCTGAAATGGAGGGAAGGGCTTTTGGTAATTTGTTTCATTAGGCCTTAATGTGTTATTTGGCTACTTCCACAACCTGTAAGTGTATTAATCTGTGACATTAGTAGTCTATAGTTGTGGTATCAAAACACATGACACTTCTTCCATATTTTGGATGTATTACAGCAGCAATAAAAGACCTGCCAGACAGTTGAAAGTTGGCACAATTCCTACAACTACTGCTCTTAAAAAGATTGTCTTTCTGGAATAAATGCTGGAGGCTATTAAACATTGTTGATACTTTAACACCATTATGGGGAACAATACGAAGAGCGCTTGCAACAGTGGCACCTGGCACCAGAACAACAGCACTGGATAAAAATACGATTATCTACAATGAGGTCCAAAGGCAGAACTGGCTCTAGGGATAGGCAAGGTTGTTGTCCTAAAAATGGACATGCTGGCAAAATGGCCATGATTTTGCCACTTGTGTTGCTTAGGAGGAAGCCTCGGTCAGTCGGCTTGCTCTTGCTACCGTGGATGGCAAGGCTGAGCTGGAGGACGCATTTTTGTTTCTGCATGGAAACACAGTTGTTACCCAAGCTGTTGCTCACCCCTGGCTCTGCAGAGAAAGTAGTGATCGTCATGTGGGGCCAGTAGAGAGAGGAAGCAGTTCAGATTTACTTTGATTTCAATTTAGGATATCACTTCATCAAGACCGGTAATAAAGCCATGATATTAATCTGTAATTTTTGGATGTATTTATGTAACAGCTTGCTGTCTTTCGTGTGGCAAATGTGTACAGTTGGCTTTCAGTTAGTTTAGTTTACAGGAAAAATAAATTGAGAAACGTAATTTTTCCTATTTCAAGTGGAGGGTGCTGTAAAAACAAAAGTATCTTTGCTTTAGAGCAACTAACAGCTATAATAATAATCAGAGTAGAATATTGCCTGGGAGAACTCCCATTTTTTCAAAAGCCTATTTTATATTTAAAAAATATTTTGGATTAATGCTTTCAAGTAGATCCAATTTTTGTATTGTAGTAAGACTGAAAACTTAGAGGAACAAGGGTCTTGTCTACTTTTACATTATGCGGGTTTGGTAACATCAACACCACTTCACACACATGTTTTGTCAGCAAATTTTGTGTCTGACTTGGTCCGTTCAAGCTGGTCCATTGGTCCAGCACATGAGCAAGCTGGTACCGGCAGGGCCTGGTTTGGTTTGGCACCTTCAGTTCGGCATTTCCACTGACATGAACGTACTTGGTTTCTTCTGGAGCAGTGTTGCACCAAAGAATCAGACGCAAAGTTTTTGTTATTAAAGTCTTACTGTCCATACTAAATTAAAAGACTGCATGAAAACACCTGTAACTTGGTTATCTATCCAAGAGCATGCCATTTCAGTCAAAGGACATAAAATCACTACAGGGACAGAACGTAAATAGTGATTTAGCTGACCAGCCATAGGTGTTTGTTGCTGGAGAGCCAAGTTGCTCCCTGGGATTCACTGACTGTAGCAACTAGATCTCTGCGGAGTAGAAAAGCAATGCAGACACTTATCTTTAGGTATCTCTACCTGGTACTGAATCATACCTACAGTCTGGTACAGGGAGTAGATGATTTACAAGGGAAGGATATTTTTACTCTGCTGAAACTTTTTAAGTATTAATTTTAAATGAAATCAGCATTTGTTCTGCTTGTCCGCTCTTTTTAACAGACTGCCTTTTACTGAGCAGTCTGAGATAAACGTGATGGTGGAGAAGAAAAAGCTTTTGTTAAAAGTTTAAAAGGGAACAGAAGAAAATCCCAAACAAAACTCAGAATGCAGTCAGCCAAGAAGGTCACGGTCACAACCAAGGGCTAGTTGGAGCGTTCAGCTGACACCAGCTGCCTGTGTTCTTACAAGTGAAGAGAAAGCCACCCTCAATGTTGAATACGAAAATTAAAAATTAGGATGCGGATGGACTCAGTTGGTCAACCTGTTCTCAACACTTTGTGTTCTAAGTTTCTGCGCTTAAATGCGTGTCAAAACATAGAGAAGAAATGCTTTTTCCCCAACACATGGGGTTCATTCATAATTTTGGTGCTTTTGGTCTCCCCTCTGGGGCTATGAGTGTCTATTGCCTTTTCAGAGGAATGGTATCCACATTGTCCTCTGTTTTGATTTTGTGTTGTGTTTTTAACCAATATCTTGTAGAAGTGATTGATAATCCGGCCCCATATGTTTATGCCTTCTTTGCTTAAGAATAGATGAGCTTTTGTTTTTTAATAGGAAAAGTAGATTTATTCTGTGGTATGCACAAAGCACAGACTCTTAGGCTTTAGTGTGAAGTTAACTCTCAAATTCCTAGCTAGATGTAGTCCTTAATGTTCAAAGAAGCTTTGTCCAAGAGTCCGAACTGTTGCTGTCTGTTTTATCCAAACAGAACAAAAACCTTTGAATGCTTTCTTTAATCATCTTATTCTTTGATCAGTGGCACGAGTAGTTGTGGAAATTTGTATGTGTCCAGGTGTTCTGTGCTTAGATTACAAGGCAACAAGGGGTTTCGACAGGTTTGGTTAAGCACTTAAAGCTTGGAGTGAGCATCAAAACCAAACCCTTGAGGGTCTCTCTTCCTGCCTAAACATCTGCAATGTGTGATTTCCATTGTCATCTAGAGTTACAATGAAGAGCAAGGGAAAACAGATATTTAGCATTTGAGGTATGCAAACATGATTTATTTCATGTGGATCACAGTGTAAGATTTTGAGAAGGATGACATATAGTTGTCTGTTGCAAGATCCTCTGCTGCCTTAAATTTTCGTAGCTTCATTGATATTGATGGAAGTAGGACAACATAGACCTGCTGTGGTTTTGCCTGGATTTGGTTTGTAAATTTGCCGGAGATACTAGGATTGTGCAAAAGATGTCTCTGTTCTGTGTAGGCTCTGCACATTTTTACTGAAGTCTACACTTAAGTCTGTGCGTATTGGGATCCAGCTGCCCCAGTGACGGGACTGAACAGTTTGTTTGGAGGGTGTCACTGTTCTTATGGGGGTTATGGGTGCCAGTGTGGTAGTGGAAACCAGCCCATGAGAAAGACCGCTGTTTGCCCAGGTCTTGCCCCATATGGAGTGTTCTGAGTAGGTCCTGGAAACAACTGAAGCCCTTCTTAAGTTGAGCAGTATGTGTAGATGGTTTCATGAATGGAAGTGTGGGCTGAAGGGGGACTCACTGGTGGACAAAATGAAATGATAGGGTCTGAACTAGACAGAAGGATATGGAAACTCCCTATACATATATATATATGTATATATCAAGGCTGCTGTTTGAAAGGGAGAAAGAGAGAGAGGAGAACAAGAGTACATGCAGATTACACAAAGCACTTGGATCTTTGAGTTATGAGCCCCATGCGGGATCACCGTCAGTCCGAGATTTAATAGCTGGGGAATTTAGTCCTGTGTCTCTGTTTTGGTGGCAAAGGAGGTTTCAAATGCCTTCCAGACAATGTTATAAATATTTCCTCTGCTTTCTGATGAATGTACAAAGGTAATTACTCTTTCTGTAAATTCTGAAGTTTGTCATCACAGCTGTGGCTTCTGTCATTCCAAAATCTGTGTCACAAGACAGTTTTTTAGCTATAAGGGCTTATTTTATGATTCTTAGGACTTCCAGCTCCAGGTGTGGGACAACACCATACCTGTACGGCACCCAGTTCTTGGCTTTGCCTTCAGGTCTTGTTATCATGTCGTCAGAAAATAGAGGAAGTGCTTTCAGAGTGGACCTTTCATATTTCCAAGATCAACCTGATCTTCCTTCCAGATACTGTAAGGGTTGTTCAGTGTTTGCAGAGACACGCAGCTCTCGCCTTCCCAGACTGACTGTGACGGCTTTTCTGTTGAAGAGCTGGTCCTTCAAGAACGCTGACTGCATTAAAGCTCTGGGCACTTTGACGCGAGATTGCAGTTTACCGTTGATCCAATTTTACATCAGCTGATAGAGTGGTGCGAGATCCCTTCTTTTCTCTCAAAGGATTTGAATTCTGGAAGTGCAATAATCCATGTTCAGTGTACTTGATTTTGGTATGTCTCATGGGCTTGCCAAACATTTCAGCAGATTGTCTTGTGAACTTTTCGCCTGGATTAAAATTAGGAAAGGGGTCTTTTCTGGTGGTTATCATGTTTACCACGAGACTGAGAGATTTCTTTCTCTCTTCCCTTGCCTCCTGCCCCCATACCCCAGGGAGTAAACTCGCTCTGTGTCCATCTTCATTCCCTTCCTGATGTTGTGCCCAACTGCTGTTTTTTTCTGAGGTACAAAATTCAGCTGCCTCCAGCTGAATTTCTCCAGGCCGCCTCCTGTGGAACCACAGGCTTTGGCCTTGCTTGTCACATAGGCCATGTTTGGAAAGCAGTCCTTCTACTTGCCCAGGATCTAGCCTTTCAGATGACCTTGCTATAAGTGTGTGAATAACTAAGAAACCAAAAAGTTCAGCAGTCTCTTTTCAATGAGATAACAGCCTTGTCCAAGATTGTGTAGAACCAGCTAAGCTGGAGTTACTTCTGGTAACGAGAGCATGCTTTGCAGGAGGTCAGGGTCCATTGGTGACTTTAGTGAAAAATGACTGTCATTCCTGATACGTACAAACCAGTGTTTTCTCATAATCCTAGCTATTTGTAATTGAAACTGGTTCCCGCCGCCCTGTAAGTACTGTGCTAATGTACTGAGGAGTGTTGTTCCACTTGAATAAATTGTCTTAGTCTTCCAAAAGGTTTTGAGATTTATATCCCAATCTGAGAGTTTGAATGTCACCTTTAGAGAAAAGGTGCATGCAAACAAGAATGTGAGGGACGGTAAACAATGGAAATGAGTTAAATTTGACTGAGTGTATGTTCAAGGCTTATCCTCTGTGGATGATAGTCCTGATAGCCCCTAGGTGTGCAACCCTAGGAATGCATCCTAGGCTACGCATTGTGGTGAGCACCTTCCTTTATTGTTCCCCTGGTTTAATTGGCTGTGTAAAGGCTTACAAACTGAGTTGCTGAGCTTTTTAGTTAACATACTCAGCGTGCTGTTCAGAACTGAGACAACCTTCAGTCTGTAGATCAGATGTGTTATCTTACTGAAATGTATTTATAGTGCTTATATATTCTACTTGTACAGGAAATGAATGCAGGCATGAGTAGAGCTTTAGCGAATAATCTTTGAAAATAAAATGCCCGAAGCATGAACCTATTGTGAGGATTTGTGCTGTGTTGTGGTGCTCTATCTAAAGCTGTTATGACAGAATATCAAAAAAAGGCAAATTCGGAATAAAGAATGAGTTTTTAGGATGTAAAAAATGCCACGAAAATTGGATTGACTTGTTGCATAGCATCATTGTAGACATGAAATAGGTACAGTGTTGTTTCCTAGACATTTTTAAAAAAAATGTGTATTTTCATGCAGATGCACTTTGCAACGATGCCTTTCTTCAGGTCTCCTTGATACAGAAATCGCTATGGCTATTTCAGACTCCATTTTTTAACATGCCTGTTCTTTGAAGTTGGTTTTGAAGGTGACACCTTGTTGTGTCTTAATCACTTCTCCATAGCAATACTGTAGGCTATTATGGTCGAGGTACTTAACTGCTTTTCTGCCCTCTCTTGTACTCTGTCACCGTAATAGCTATCTTTCTGTACACCATGTTGGGGGGGAAAAAAGGTGGAATTCAGATTAGATTTCTATTATAGCCCTTATCTAGATTGAGCCCTCTGGTTTATGGTAAGCAGTAAGAAATTGTGCTGAATTTGAGGTGCATATTTCCATTTATTGTGAGTTACGTGGAACATGTTTTATATAGACCCGTCTGAACAGTGCATGTAGTTGTGCGCATAATTTATAAATAAGGTGATTTGACCAAAGAGAAGCAATGTGGATTGACACTAGTTAAATGTTAAGTTAACTTAAGTTAACCGCATCTGGAGGGTGGTGGTTGTGGCCAAGCATGGTAGCGCTCCCTCAGAGCAGTGCCGTGGTTCCTGTGTGGTTGAGAGTGATGCTAAAGTGAAGGAGGTGGCAGCACTCGTGGAACAACGGGCTCTCTGTGGTGGGTTTGAGATGCACGTGTTCTCCTCTCATCAAAAAGCAAGTGCTGATAATGCCGCTCCTCTGCCCATCCTCAGTTTGGGAGCAGTAGGAGACAAGGCAGGGCTTCTGGATGGCAATCCCAGGGTTGATTTTTCTTCCCCAGTTCCTTGCTGGACATATTGTAGTATGAGATGGCAAGCTGTCCTTCAGTTAGCTAATTCTTCATTAGTGTTTTCAGTGAATGAGAAAGTATTTTTGATTGCTGTGTGAGGGTGTGGAGTTTTTTTAGGTAAAGCAGCTATTACCGTCCTCTTCTCATCACCTGTAATTGTGCAATAGGGCACATCTGGCTACAGGCTCATCATGACACAGTTACATTTTAAATAGTGTGGCTATTTAAAGTGACTTAAATATTCTCTCACTTATTTTGTCTCCTAAAGAAAAATGAACAACCTTTTTACAATGATTAGTTTGCTAAAAATAAATTACTTGAGTTGCCTTTCCTTACTGTAGTTACTGTATGGTACAAGGGAGAAATGAAAGTTGAATGCTTTCATTACCTCAAATTCAGGGTCATTTCACAGGTGACAGCTAAGAAATGTTAATGCATGCTAAGAATGCGTTTATTAATGAGACTAATGCAGATATGGGGACAAAGCCGTCTCATGTTCCACAACCATAAGGCATGTTAATCTCTTTAGTTGATGAATTCTTAAATGAGCAGATTGAGTGAATAATTGGGTTGCTCTCTTAGTCCTTAGTTGGAAATGTGAATGAAAAATGCTTTGATATTTATATTTGCATAAGACATAATGTCTTCTAATTGATTTATTTAATACTTTTGTACTGACGTAATTGTTTAGTATGCTTGTTCTCTATGCCTTGGAAAGAAATTATAGAAACAGAGACTTACAGTTTTGCCGTTTCTCACACAACTTTCAGCAGCCTAATAAGAAGGCGAGGAGGCAAACGATATTTATGTGAAATTGTATTCTCTCTATTTTTGCTAGCTGTCACGTTTCCTGTGTGAAAGCCTGCAGCTATTGCCTGACATTGTTGCTGGGAAGGAAGATGCACAGAGATGTCATGCTTGCCTTTCCGATTGCCCTTTTACACTTGTATTCATGCAGTCCTCTTACATTTAGTTATGTTATAAAATTCTTAAAATTGGATGTCTGTTGATTTTTGCTATGGTAAGCAGACACAGAGACTGCAGACTGGACAGTGAACTGCAGGTTTGATGGCACCTTCCATGTTTTACTGTAGTCTTGCGGAAGCTAGGTATTGTAAGATATGGTGTCAACAAAATTTGTTTTGTTCTGGTTTTGGTTTGGGTGATTATTTTTGTGGGGGTTTTTTTGTTTGTTTGGGGTTTTGTGTTTGTTTTTTTTTTTTTTTTTTTAAAGAGGCCTTGTCAGTGTCTGATTTTCCATAATAAAGGAGAATCTTGTAAAATTTGTAATCTAAACATATCCAGTGATCACATGGGTAGGGTGAGACTTCTCACTATATTCCCAAAACATAAAGGTTAGTACTCCTGCTCACTAGTGGGTTGAGTTTTATGTTTACGCATGCAGGGTTTAGCAAGCGAGAAAATAATTTTCTCCAGATACACTGTGCACAGATCTACAGCAATGTCATTGGAAGATTCTTCTTAAAGCTTTATACGAGAGGTTTTTCTGGAAAATTGTTTGTGCTGTGAGGGTTAGGAGCTTAAGCAGGCTGTGGCTTTTCTCATGTTTCACGTTGGTCTTAAGGCAACCTAGTGTTTAAGTTAATGCAGTAAGTATGTAATCAGCCCTATTGCTGCTCTCTTGCTCTGCTGCGTCTGGCAGTTTTAGCTTTATTTTCTATTGTCTGTTTTTGGCTGTGTTTCAATATTTGTTTCTAATTTACTTTTTTTTTTTAATTTATTTACGTGAACTGCTGAGCTATTTATCATTAATTTTCAAAATGCTATTTAAATCTATACTTAAATTGCAAAAAATTTTACAATTTCCTGAAAAATAAATTCAGACTGTCTTATTCAGCTCCAATGCTTCTTGGAGTTCATCTTTTTCACAAAATAAAATATTGTGCTCTTGTGTGAGAGTTGTAAGGTTGGGTTTGTCTTGTTTTCAGTTTTCCAGCTTCTACATTTTAGTCTCAGAACAGCTCTTAAGTCCTTTGTACTTGCTGTAAAACTGTAGATTTTGTAGACCTTGAGCTATAGAAGTGGGGAAAAAATGAAACACGTTATGGGAAAAGGGACTTTGTGCACTTATTACAGTCTCTTCTCCTTTTATTGCCTTATAGACTGATACCAGTTGCTGTCAAGTCTTTCCTCTGTGTATTGTGGTTTTATTAGATTCTTCCTCAGAATCTGCCCACATCAAAATTAATTTACTTCCATTTTTGGTTTTCCTTTAGGTATGGATGGGAATGATCAGTGAAATCCATCATAATGCTGATTACGCTTATACCATTGCACTAATATGATCTGTTCATACTTCATAAGGGCAGGCTTTTCTTTTGATCTTTTTACTACAGTGGATTTATAACTTCATAATACCATAAGCTATTCCAGTTTCTTCTGTATCCTCTAGGACACCGAATGTTGAAGATCCCTGTTGTTTGTTTGGGTTTTTTTGTTGTTTTTTTTTTTTTTTCCTAGAGTTGCTGCCATCTTAGTCCACCTCAGCTTGTAAATTTTAGGAATAAGCTTGGCTTTGCTCTGCCTGTTAAGCTGTGGTACATAAGCACATGTTAATGTCTTCCTGGTAATTAGTCTTCCATTGCTCTGTGAGAAATCTAATGATTTCCTTCTGTGGGGCTGTAGGTGATTTTTTTTTTTTTTTCGTTCAGTCAGCCAGATACAAAGATGTGCTGTGGAGTTTTGTTTTGTTCTCCTTTTTTATTTTTCATAATTGTTGCTGCCTATTTGCACAGTTTCTCTTGCTTACTTAGGAAAATAAGACATAACATGCTGTATTCTAAAACTGGACGTGGGTGTCTATGCAAGCATCACCTTGTCTTTGTAAAATAAATACACACTTGCTGTCGTGTTCTTTGTGCAATGGGGTGAAGTACCAAGACGCATTTAAGTCGCGTTCTACTGAGTTGGTAATGGGGGTACTTACTTGCTGCAGCCTCACGCTGCCTGCCTGCTCCCCCAGTTTGTCAGAGGGCAGCCGTGGCACCGGAGCACAGGGATCAATGCGCAGCTTTCGATACCTCTGGTGCCTCCTGCCCACCCGCTGTGCACTGAACTTTGTCATGGTAGGGCTGTGACAGCCCATCGATTAATGTGCCTGTGGCGATGCCAGGGAAACAGACAAACCCTTGCTTAATTGAAATACTTATTTTATTAACTGATTAAAGTACCTGAAGCTAGTAAAGCAGTAAAGCTAAAGAAAAAGTGATATAAACTAATAACAAATAATAACGCTTCCTATGACCTGTTTCAGTTGCCTACTCTTTGCTGCCCACGCTGTGGCTACCCAAGGGGGTCTTTCCCCTGCTTATCCATCCCGATGGGTGGCTGAGAGAGGCTACCTGCGTTGGGCTCCAATCACTGATTAGGATCAGGTTGTGCTGACTACAGTCCAGCTCAGGGATCAAAACAGAGTTTTGTTCCAGGTCCAATGATGAGGAAAAGGCAGCAGTGCTTCTGCACCATTGTTGCTCCTGTTGGCTGATGTTCCTCCAGGTCTTTGGATGATCTTCCCCTTCTCCTCTGCCAAAATTGCTCTACCATGCCAGGTGATGTCATCAGTCTCTTGGCCTGAGCATTACATGACTCTCTGAATCTAATATTACTTTGAATGATTTAATCTCGTATCTCATTTTCTGTTCTTGTTGGTTACTCCCTCATCTTACTTTTGGGTACTGGTCATTAGGGTTGTTTCTTCATGTTACTTTTGGGATGCTGCCATCAGTAATCTCCAGGCAAATGTTAACTCCCCTTCCATCAATCATGCTCAAAGTCTATCTTAGTTCCCCCTTCCTTACAGCCAAGAGCTCTAAAGACTGCTATATATAATTTATGTCTGGCTAGGTCATAGCGTCAAAGGAGGTCTGTGTGGACACATCCACAGTTATTCAAGTGTTTGGGGATTTTTTGGAAAGGCCTCATGGGGTAATGTAGGATACTACATTTCCAGCAGATTCAGTGTAGGAAGAGGAAGGGGCAAATACCAGAAGTGGTGTTGCAAGGTTTTTAAGATTTATTGCTGTGTAGTAGTGAAAGCTTTCCAGCTTTTCAGGTCTGTCCAGACAGGACCAGACTATCACAGGTTCCTCTGATTAGATTTACAGACTCATTAAGTAGGCTGTGTAGACTCATGTCTGTTATAACTGGTATAATTTAATTTCATTAGTAAAGTGGCTATATACTTTTCAATGTCATGAGCAATGGTGTTGCAGCATGTTTGAACTATAATAGATATTGTTATTGTTTTATTTTCATTAGTATTATATTTTCCACTTTTTGCTTTTGAAGAGATTAGCCATTCTTATTTTAGCATTTTCCAGTATGTCTCAGGCTCTAGGCTTACCCTTTGGGCTTAATTATGAATGCATGTCATGTTTGCAATTACATTAAACGTAAGCAACAAAATGTTACATGAGTTAAGCTGGACAATAGCCAACTTCTTTTCAGAGAACAGCAAAGTCAAGGAGGTAAGAGCTGAGAATTAAGCTAGGTATTTTCTTATCAAAACTGGGGGCTGTAGTTCTGTATTTTGGACTTTAAAAAAAATCCGTAACAACAGTTCACAAGAATTAAGATTAAAAAATAATTCATGTTAAGCAGTATTTAAGTATAAATTTTAAATGAAACCATGTAAAATAGTTCAGTATAGAAGACAGGATTTATTTGTTCACCTTGTGACATTCTGTTTAAATACTATAAATAAGGGGAAGACTAATTTATCAGAAAACCTATCCATTTTAATGAATTTCTTTATTATCATTTGATTTTGAACTATCTGTCCTTTTAAATGACCATGATCTGTTTGAATTAGGAAAAAAGAGCATTACTGTTATTTTGTTGCTGATGCTTAGTGAAGTGAAAGGTATGCACCATGCGTGTTCTTAATAGTTCCCAAAGGGATTGTCCTAGGAAGACAAATGGTATGCTTTGTATAAAGAAAAGAAAAAAAATATCCCAAACTCGCAGGATGATTTTGATCTGCTTGGAGATCTTTATGCATTCCCTCTTTTGTGAGTTCAGAAAGCGCTGGAGGTTAAACAGGAGGTACTCCGGCGGAGGTCAAGCTGAAGGTCCATTTTTGTGTAACTCTACATTGCATCTGTAGTCAGAGGAGCCACAGAAACAAGGTGTTCTGCATCTTGCAGGAAAAAGATTAATGATCTTGATTGAAAACTTCATACAAAAAGCCAGGAGGGTTTTAAATTACCATTTTCATAAGAAGTTGGTAAGGAAAGCAAATACAGACAGACTGCAACTTGGTGCATCTAGAAAAATAGCAGTGAAGCTCTATATAATATGAAGAATATTTTTTTTCAGTTCCTTTTTCAATAATGGTAGATGTCTAGTTAACAAGCAAAAGGTGTGATGAGAAGCTGTATATAACTGGTAGAATCGTTTGGACTGAATTAGAGTCACTGTTTGAAGGATAGAGAGAATAATAGGTCAGGTAGCACTCTGTTTTTTAAAGACTTCATTACCTTTCCTAGAGTTACTGAGAATGTAACCATGGGTTTTTGAGTGTGTGTGGATCGATATGCTGCCGGAGGGATCTGTTACCAATCATCAAATGATACCACGGAAGAAAAGAGTTACTTTAAGTACCTCTGTAATTCACAGTTAATAAAATGGTGGTGTTATGGGGGAACTTCAATTTAAGAGACGTTTAGTGGAAGATCTGTGCAGTTGGACATAAAACAAGCTATTGTTGCTAGAAAATAGAGGATAATTTGCTAAAGCAAAAAGCTATTGCATTGAATATATGATAAGTCAACTCTGTGTTTCATTTTGATGGATAAAGATGAACTAACCACTGGACTGGAAGCTGATGGTTGCCTAGGGACCAGTAATCCTGACCTGATTATATTTAGTATAGGTAAAAAGAGGACAAGTCCAATCATAAACTGATATCAAAAGGGCTAATTTCCCAGAACTGAGGAAAACTATATTTGAAATTGTCTGTGAGGAAGATACAGACAGAAAATTGGGAGTTCCTTTAGAAAGAGTAAGGAAAGGGCACCAAGGAAAATATCAGTAGCTAGGAAGTGGAGGGAAACAATCAGGTTTTTATTCTAAAATACACTCAGATCAAGAGAAAGTTACAGGCTCATGACTAGAAAGAGGTTAAAAATCTTAATGTTGATTTAGGGGAAAAAAAAGGTAAGAATGATAATTAATTTTCTTTCTGCATTTTGAAGTGTGTATCTCAGGATGTACCAATGAGATTGCAGAAATCCCTCATCTTTTCAGATCTGTTAGTAACCAAGGACAGTGGTGATAAATAACATAGACTTATGGAACGAGAACTGGTGTTACACCTGCACCATTGCTGGAACAAGAGATTGAGGAGAGAATTGTTGCAGTTGGTTATTGGACTGGTGAAAAGACATATAATCAACTCAAAAGGTTGTATCTCACCTGTCCTTAAAAACTTCACTGCTTTTTGGGGAAGAGTTTGCAAAGGCAACACCGTTTGCTGAAGGCTTTTATGGGACTCACAGGACTTGAAGGTCTAGAAGGTCTATAGCTATGCTATGGATAAAAAAATTGCTATTAGGATAAAAAGAAATCACTGCTAGTATTTTGTTGAATCAAAATAGCTTTGCCAGCTATGAACAAATTCAGACCACTGTGTTTTTACTCCATCAAACTAAATTCTGAAAGGACTAAATTCACCAAGAAAGCAATTCAGAATAACTGCACTGTAGCTCTGCAGGTGTCTTCCAAACATAATGGAATTTGGAATCATAACTGTGTTATACCCCCAGCAACTGGATTCTGTAGGTAGGTGGGAGTCGGAGGTAGAGCATGTCCTACTCTGCGATGTCTGAAATCTTTGTTTTGGCTGGGTAATGCAGACCCATTCTTAAAATCACAGTAGCTCAGGGTGGTGGTTCCCTTCACCAGAAGAAATAGAAAACGCTAAAGATCTGCTTATAACATGTTAATGACATCTCTAATGAGGGTAATAAAATATATGATGTCCAGTATGGTGGAATGGTTATAAAAGAAATTACAATGTGAGTTTCTTAGAAAAATAGAGGACAACTTTCCTGCAGTCTTGCAAACAATTTAATCGGCTGTTACAAGGAAGTATTGGGAGGATTACTTGCCACTAATCCATCTCAGCACCCGCTGTTTGTGCTATTTTGAATGATCTATTTTTTGTTCAAATAAAATAATGCCAGATCTGTTTGCATGTAATTACCACCAATGCTACTTTTTCTTATCCTTTACAGCCTTCAAAACTAATACAGGGTAAGAATGCATATATTCTTTACATGAAGTTTTATCCAACTTGCTCAAACCAAAAAAGCTGCAAGACATCTGTGTCACTTACCATTGTTTCCAAGTGGTCCATTAAATTGACACAGTGCTTGATTTGCCTCATGATTATTAAAATCTTCCTTGTCTGCAATACTATCAGTGCATTTTGAGCCCTGTTGTGTTCTTAATGACCAGCATGTTCATAGTATGATGGTGAAACAATAGTACAATACAGTAGTTATACAAATTATACTACACTAAACTTACCAACAAGATAAACTAAAAGGTTTTCTGGCCCAAGTTGGGAAAAAGCCTGACTTCCCCTTTCCTTCTCCTACAGGGAAGAAAATCTTCTGTCCTATGTACCTTTCCTTTTTCTCTTTCTCTGGGTAGAGTATCTAAGGATGGAAGCTTATTAAATTACTTCTATTTTTGAGGGACAGCATTTTTAAAGATTATCTGATAAGTATGATGTCTACATAGTGATGACTTCCTTCTTACGCAGTGTAGTGCAGCATGTTTACAAAAGTAATTATGATATTTGTAAACAGAAAGGCTTAATTCTGTTGAATACGGTTGGTTAATGACCATAAATAAATGATCTCTAGGTTACAGGGAAATGGCTTCCAACTTCATTGACATCACTGTCTTTGCAGGCTTTGTTAACTGTCTGTCTTGGTTATGGAGATGCATTTAGATGAGTTGTCATGTTGGACATGAGCAGTTCATAGCTTTTTATATTTCACTGTAGTTGAGTATGAGAATACTAATGAACACTTACCTAATCCCCACCACTCGTTACCCTTTGGTTCTTGTGATATCTGTTTTCTAGCCTCTTTGTGTTACAGTTACACTTCATAGACTTCATGGAGAAGTATTTAATTATTTCCGTCAACTACATTTTACTGATTTATCAACAAGAGATACACTTGGAAATGTCTGCCAAGCAAACCGTAGAGATGAGTATTCCTCCTCACAGTCCAGCGTGTGCTTTGGTTCTAGGTCAGTCTCAAGCCTCAGGCAGGGGGTGGGACAGATGCTCTAGTGGCACTTCAAATGGCAGGCAGCATCTTTATTAATTCATGTATATTTAACCATGCACCTGTTGTGCATACATCTAAATCTCAATTAGGGAGCATGTCAGGAAAAGATGATCTGATTCTCCTCTCTTGCTGTTCTTCCAAAGCTCAGGTCCACTAATCCCCCTGATTTTATTTTGTCTTCCTGCAGTCTGTCCTTCGATGGTACCACATGTCTGTTGGCCTTCTGACAAGTCTTCTGTCTGTTGAAACCTTTGGCCATCTACCCCTGCCAGTTGTTAACGGCTGAGTCTTTGAGTTACTGAACAGTTCATTATGAAAGCAAAAAAGCAGCTTGATCTCTTCCAGTCTGGACTACAAGGAAAATTACTTTCTTGTCTTGCTAATATGAAAACCAGGATGCTGCATTTGCCTGTTATAGACTATTACAACTGAGTAGAGAGTACAGATGGCTGGGTGGAATTTCTTTTCTGGTTTTGGTCTGGGTGGGATGGCCCTTGTTCATCTAAGTCCAGGCTTGAAAATTATTCTGCTGTCCAAACCACCCCATCAAATCCCTACCTGGGATCTGTAGGAGGAGGGGGCAAGGCAGATGAGACTAATTTTTGTTATTTGGTGGTTATTTCTGGGGGAGGGAGGCCAGTTATGCAATACCTACAGATATCATTTGTTCTTCTTGCTTGTTGTTTACCTTCCTCATGTTCCTTCAAACAGCATCTGTGTAGGTTTCAGTTGTGGTCTCCTATAAAAAAACAACTTCATATTTGTATTTTGTTTTATTCTTTCACCCTGCTATCTCGCTGTTTATGTTGATAGACCTCAAGTGCTATGTGTTTGTCAAATAATGAGCTTGGTCATGTTGTTACTATCATCTTCTGGTTAAGCGATATATAGTTGCTTTACATGTTATGAGTTACCAGCATCACAGGCCGTGATGAGAGGTAAAGAAAATTGTTGTTATCTCTCCAATAACAGTGAAGCTCAGTTGTTGACCTTACCTGCCACAAGCTGAACCAGTTCATTAGAAAACTTGGATATATCAGGAAAAACAGCCTCTGTGTCTTCCTTCCACTATGCAAGAGAAATGGGGGACAAAGTCTGTTTCTAGTAGAGTTCACTTAACAGCGTCTTACCACTTACTGCCCTTCTGTAAGTCTGTGTTGCGTCATTCCTCCTCTGAACGGTCATGGCATTAGTAGCTTGCACTTGTTCTGTAAGGTTTGCAAGTGTAATGAGAATTAACTTGAAATCTTGCTATAGATAGAGGTCAGCAGCAGATGATAGTCACAGAAGATCTTCCGGGGATGGTCATCTGTTTCTGTCCCCAGTCCCAAAGCAGAATCTGTTGTATTTCCTGAGCGTAAAAGCAGGCTAGGTCATCATCTAAAAGAGATTTCACAACTAGAGTGATAATGGTCTTCCTAAGATGTTGCATCATTCCTTAGACTCCTCTTTTTATTTTTGAAGATTCTAGTATAAGAGTATTGACTCTCTAGTATAAGAGTATTGACTATTTTGATAATACAAAATGACAGTGTAATTCAATGAGGTTGTAAGCCAAGTATTATATTTGGTGTGCTGCAATATATAGAGTACACCTTTGTATTTTGACTCTGAAGGATCATCCTGCAGGTAGGGGAGGTGATAAGTTTGTCTCTTCGGTATTGGGCATCAGTAGGTTTTTTTCACCTCTGCACTGGGTTGTTCACCTGTTCATCTCCTGTATAAAGAACAGTGATTGTTAAATTCATTACTACTCCAGTTTTCCAGATTTTTCTTTTTCTTTAAGAGACTGATGCTTTCTGTTCCCAATTTTTATTATTTTTATTTATTTTGACTGATGAATGTTTCAATAAGTGAAAACTGAAAGTTAAGGTGTGAATGTAATAAAACGTTCTAAAGAAACAGTGGCAGAATTAGGGAACTTCTCAGCTGTAGACACCTTTATAACAGTAGTGCATGTCTGTAGCATCTCTGCAAAAGTATTTGATGCTCAGAGTGACTATCAAATCAATAAAACTTCTATTTAAAGTCATGTCAGTTTTGTATTACGAAGCTCTATTGTTTTCTGTGCTAAACTACTTAAGAAACAATTCCATATTTCTTCAAAGAAACTGAATAGAAAAAGTTTCAGGCAGACAGTCATAAATTTTTTTAGTCTTGGTTGTGATGTATGGGATTCACTTTGAGCTTACTTTATTACGCTAAGCAAGTAATTGGATATATTCGGAAATATATATATTGAAATATATTGAAAAATTACAAACAGCCTGTGCCTGTTTGTTAACTGAAGTTAAAATAACATTAGCGTAAACTCATTAATAGGTCCAAATTAATAGGTCCAAAAGACCACAGCTGATGGGAATTGGAGTTGATTCTGTGAGGTGTCAACTTAGCGATGAACTCTTCGCTATCCTTACTCCTACAGCTCAACTCTCTCACGTTTGCAAAAAATTACATCGTCGTTCCTTTGCTAGAAAGGAGTTCAGTTCAAAAAGTCATCCTCCCATGTAAACCACTGGTGATCAGATGCAGTGGGATGCCAAAAGCTACCTACTGCAATTTTAAAGTGTGTAGAAAGAGAGTGAACTACTCCTACTTCCAGAAAATCTGTATATGCACAGATGAGAGGCAACTTACTGTGCTTCAGCAGTTAAATAATTTTTATTTTGAACATTTTTGCTCGTTATGCACAAAACAGTTGTTGTAGGCATTTAAGGAAAACGCTTAACAACCTCCTAGAAGGTGTATCGATTAATGCGTGCGCAAATTTTTGTAACACAAAGCAAGGTGAGTTCCATGTAGCTGAGAGCATGAGAAGCTAAATTAGATGCCATTTTACCCCATATGGAATAGTTCAGGAAGTGTGTAATTTGGAAATGTCAACTACTAAGTAACAGTTTCGAATACCTTAGAAAATACTTATAAATGGCTCCCAGTCATTATACTTTGAGATGAGATTAATACTGTGCATCTAAATGAGATGCTTATTTCAGTCCCCGAGCAGATTAATTTCAAGACACCAAAGGTCAGGGAGGCTCTAGTAATAATCTAATAACAATTGACTGCACGTTTCTGGGAGATTTAGCTGCGTTAGAGCCTGGTTGCTGAGGGCAGGACGAATTAGTTATTATTTAACTGGCATAACTTGAAGCAGTGTCAGCCATCGAATGTGACTAATACAATGTCATGGAGTAGCCAAAGGCAACAAATGCTTGGACAAGTGCTCTAGAAACTCGGAGCATGGTCACTGTGGCTCTGAGCAGATTTGTCTGTGTCCCACCTAATAAAGGGGGATTAAGTTGGGTGGGATTAAGGCGTGATTAAATTGGGACTGGGATATGTGACGTCATGGTTTTAGGCAATAGGCATCACGCCATGGTTCTGGAGAGAAATTAGGTGTTGAATGCATTCACTCAAGTGAAAAAACCATGATTTTTGTTTTGTTTGTCGGTTTGTTTTTTGTACAGGTGATGATTCTTACAGCAGCCTGAATCACTCCAAAGCCTGCCTCCCTCTGAATCTTACCACAGTCCGACTGTATGATGTGTGTAAATTCACGTGGAGATGCACAGATCGTAGGCACTAAATAATGGCAAAGAATTTTTATAATATTGGTAGAAAATAATATTCTGACCATGACACCTAATAACAGTTTCCCTGGAACACTGAATGGAACGTTTAAATCTCAAGACCAGAGGCTTGTTTACAGTTTAATTGAAGTAAATGCATATTAATACTGATAGTATTAGTATTCAGTGTCTTTGGGAATTTACAGGCAATTAATCTTCATATTTCCTAGAGGAATAAATGATAATTTGGGGATGACTAATTTGATGTAGTAATTCTAAATATGATTTTGAAATGTATTAATACGATTCATGAAATGCTTCTCACTTATTTTCTGGTAATCTAGTGAAGACTCAGTTTAAAAAGGAAAATTCTGCTTTTGAGTGAGTATATTTGTCTCTTGAGTTGGAGGTTAAAGCTCGTATGTCACGGGGGAGTCAGCCTTCCTGTTGCTACATGCTTTCACTCCTGCCCCTGGTGGTGCAGGGCTGTGTGAGAGGAGAACTTGTCCCCAAGGAGGCAGTTGTGCTCCCACTCAACATCTCTGATGCTCACCGTACCACTTTGCTTAACAGTTAAACGCGCTAGCCTGGAAAGAAACTAGACTAGTGAAATAAATTAAATTTCTTTCTGGCTAATGAGTTGAATCAGCTCATGAGAAGATGTAAGACATGTTAGAGCTCATGCCAAAGGATTGTGTGAGTAGGGGAAGAGGAAAATTGTTGCTCTTGAAGCAACAGTGAGCTGCTAGGTTAGCTGCTAGTCGTGGGATTGCCAAAGCAATTCTACGTGAAGATTGACACTTTCTAAAAGCAATATCCCGTACTTCGTATTGGTTCTGTCTGAAGTATTAAATCCTGTTTGAGAAAGCACTTGGAGAAAGCAGGAGGATCAGAGCTCTGAGGAATCACGGCAATCACTGGAATACACTCATCCCCCATCTTCCCTCGTCTTCTTTCAGGGATCATGAATTCCATTTTTCCAGTCATTAATTTCTCTGAGGCTTTGGGATCTTGGAGATAGCATCATTATTTTGTTGGGCAGGAGTATGTAGAGCTCAGTTTTGTTAGCGATTTCAACTTGGGAATAATATAAGACAGTGTATGGAGTTAATGTATTTCCTTGTGTGGGGAGTTTACCACAAATCTGGCCAGGATCTAACAGGAATCTCTTTGAATATATACTGTTCAACATATTCCTAAATCTGGAAAAAGGACAAATAGTGAAAAGACATAATTCTGTAGCATGAAATAATTAAAGCATTAAATTAAAATCAAAGAATTGCAGAAGAATCTCATGATATTCAGTGACTGGGCAATAATGCAACAAATGAAATTGTAGCAATAAATTCATAGTGCATAGGGGATAAAACTGTTGCTGCTAACACAGTGATGGGCTGTAAATTATCCATTAGCACTCAGAAAAGAGGTCTGGAAATCATTGTGATAGGAGGCTGAAAATGCTGGTGCTGTGCTTAGCACCAGTCAGAACAATGTTAAAAATTATTAGGAGAGAAGGTGAGAACAAAATGGAAAGTGTTTTATAAATGTATTGTGCACTTGCATCTTGAGTAGGAAACAGCTACTGTACAAGGAGAGATTAAGTAGAGTAGGGCTCTCCAGTTTACAAAAAAGGTGACTGAGGAGAAACTGATTTTATATATATATAAAAAAATCATAAATGTCTTGGAGAACACTAGACTAGGAGATATTCAGTAAAAAGATCAGGAAGCATCTCTGAAATAAAATAATGGAAATAATTTTCATACTGTACTTAATTTTTCTGTGGATCTCTTTGCAAAGGACAAACGTCTAAATATCCACCGAATGGATTAGGTAGGGAGGGTAAATCAGAGACTGATTAACTGTCGCGGGCGGATGTGTACATCACGGGGGGATCCTTTACAAGGATGTGTAGAGATTCTTCAGCTTCAGAAATCTTTAAATACAGATTGCTGAAAATTGGAAGAGTTAGTTGCATACTTCTCCACCTTTTTAATGCCCTTTTTTTTTCAGCATCTCCCACAGCTGCTATTAGAGGGAGGGAGTTGGTTAGACTGACATTTGGTTGTACCCAGTACTGCTGGTTAACGTAGGTTAACATTTAACCGCAAGAGGTATATGTTTAGAAATGACTGCCTTAATAGTCTCCTGGGAGCACTGATGCAGGATAGATGGAGCAAATAGTAATTTGTATGCATCTCTGGTGGCCCTCTGTCCAGACCAATAAGTCTGTGTGACCTGTAGGGTTGAAGGCATAGTGGAGGTGAAGGGCAACTGTAGGTGTGAGACAGTGACAAGAGATGGACACTAATACAGTGTGTGTATAAAAAGCTTTGATTCTGTTGAGTAGTGGTCGTGATTATTAGAAAAAGTTAAAAAGCGGTAACTTCAGGAACAACTTTAGAGCAGAAGGCGTTACGCTTGTAGCTTTACTGTTAACTCTGTGCTCGACTGTTGACGAGGCAACTTCCTTGAAGTTTCTGGAGTTTAATATTGTTTTGTGTTTTTAAAGATTGTGTCATGTCTTTCCTGTTCCAGCTATCAGATCAAAAGAAAAGCATTTAGAGGGCTATAGTCCAAGAGGAACTGAAGACTGAGGGTTAGGAATTGAAGGATTGCTGAGAAATTTGCCAGGATTTAAGATGCAGATTTTTCCTGAATATGAGGGGAGACCTAAAGTTTATGGAGCTGGATCCTCAGCCTGTCTCCCCAAATACATTGTAAAAGAAAGTTGTGTGGAAAATAAAGCTTCAAAAATGGTGTAGAGAAAACCTAGAAGTGAAAAACTATGGAAAAAAAATGTGGAAAGGAACACAGTGCTTGTTTTTTGATAGAAATGTTAGACCAAGAGGTGAAGAGCTTTGGACTTTGATTTTACTGAATTCATATTTTTCAACTTGTCTTGAAAGGATAAAATTGGAAGACCACCTGTGGAGAACTGTAGCTGAGTGGAAAATTTTGTGTACAACACGTTATGCAGAAGATAACGGGTCCCTGTGGATCCTCATGGATCTTAAAATAGTGATTCATTCTGTGCCTGGAAGCCTGAGGAATTGACATCCTCAGTACTTTTCATGTAGCAGCACAGTAAATTCCTGTGACCCTGTTCCACAGTTTGGTTGCTGTATTTCTCATCATCCAAATGTATGTCTTTTAGATGAAGAGAATTACAAGAATATACAAATCGATTCAGAAAAAGATGGCACTTTCAGCAGTAGTTTGGTGTAGTGACTCCATAACTTAAGACCATCCATCAAAGCCATTAAAAAAAGTTTTGTTGGAATCTCACTTGTTGATACAATTCTGCAAGCACAGAAGCTGAACAGCATCCAAAGTGCAGATGAATACACTAAAGGAGAGCCTTTGCCTCACATCATGAACAAAATCAGTCATGAATCAGGAGAATTCTGCTTAAGTTAGTTTATTTGTGATTTCTATCAAGTTGTAATTTCTGGTTCTAGTATCAAGAAATAAGATGAACAGTTACACTAACACTTAGAGAAAACGCCTCGGCTTCCCTCCAGACGCTTCTTCTGGCTTCGTGGTCTGCAGTCCCCTGGCTGCATGTTATACACAGACCCTCGTTGAGGTGACAGGTAGGGCAGAAGCGTGAGGTCAGTGTGATGGTGTTCATTAGCTTTTTGCCCTTCCTTGTTTGTTACTCAACTGCTGTGGCATGGCTTTCTCCAATGGCCCCAGTCCCTCTCAGGAGCTCTGCCTGCTCCGCTGTGGGTTCCACCATGGGCTGCAGTCTCTTTCAGGGGTTGTACTTGCTCTGGCATGTGTTATTCTATGGGATGCTGTCCATTTTGGGGGTTGGTTGTACTTGCTCCGATGTGGGTTCCTCCATGGGATGCAGTCTCTTTCAGGGGTTGTACCTGCTCTGGCATGTGTTTTTCTACGGGCTGCAGTCCATTTCGGGGGTTGTACTTGCTCTGGTGTGGGCTTCTCCATGGGCTGTAATCCCCTCAGAGGTGTTGCTACTCCTGTGTTGTCTTCCACGTGTCTGCCCTTGCTCGGACATCTACTCTTGTTTCTCCTCTCCAGCGTCTCTCCCGCCCCTCGAGGTTACTGCCCTTTCTTAAATACATTTGTTCCTCTGGTTGGTCTAGTTTTGGTAGGTGGTGGGTCCGTTTTGTCCATTGCTGAAGTGGCTGTGACCAGCACAGTGCAGTCCCTGATCTCCTCTTCCACAGGTCACCCTTGCAGGTTCCATCCCACCACTGACAGTTAAGCCTAATAACACCCCCATGCCCCATAGCTCTTGTATGTGTTGTGTCTTTGTTAGCCAAGTTTCAACAGGATTGGGAAAAGGTCCCCTTTCCAGTCCAACCTGGAGGCTGCGGAGCTGTTTAGAGTGGTAAGATGCATGAGTTTTAATTCTGCAGCCTGTGAGGAGAAATGAGCATGGGTGGCTCATAAGTGAGGAAACACTTCTCCCAGTAGCTCAGCTTTAAAAAGAAAAGAGTTAGTTCTGGTTTTGGGATGGTCATGTGAAGTTAGTAGGATGCCATGAACGTACCCAGTGATGAGCTTTTCAGGGAGCCTCTTGCATTGCTTTCTGTAATTTCCTGGCCTCAAATCTGATGTAATCAGGTGGGTAGCCAGTTGCTCAGTTCTGGAGACAACCAAACATGTGCACAACATACCGTAAAGATACTTAGGAAACTGTTATGTTGAAAGAGCAGTGAATTTAGGAACTCTTCATTGCAGGGAGAGGATGAAGAACGGAGTCTGCATCACACTCTTGGTATTTGTGCACCAGAATTCTGCTAAATGCTCCTTTGGATCTACCAGCTATAGAATTTCTGATTATTTTCCTATTCTGCATATATTACATTTAATGCTATTCTCAAAGAAACAGGCTTGCATGTAAAAGCAGAAGTATATTAACAATTGCATGAGTATCAGAATACAGGAAATGTTAATGTTCCAATTTTTCAATCCTTTATATTCTTCTAATTATGAAGTTTGTCCCAGCAGTATTACTCACTGATGTTTAGTGCTAATTTATCTAGGCAGTAGTATATAATAGAAGATACAATCTTCAAATTATTTTGGTAGCATGCATTCATAACTACCTTATGGAAGAAATTGAATAGATTAAGTGGGAGTGGACACACTACATACAAACTTAAATCTTGTATTGAAATCTTTCAAGTGTGGTATCAAAATTTCATCTTTATGTGTATCACTGGGATTTTATGTCATTTTTGAGCTATATTTATATATCATGGGTAAAAAGGTATTGATGAGACTAATTTTTCATGTAGTATGTGTTGGTAGATCAATGGAAAATACATTAGGTTCTAGTGAGCTGCACCTTATTCTCCTTAAAGAGAGCCAATCAATAATACATTTAAACAGAGATGCTTTGTGAAATCAGAAAACCTTCAGTAGGAAGATCTAAAAACATATCCACCAAATAAGAATAAATGGAAAAATGGATAATGATCTGGATATGTGCTGGGGTTAAACTCATTCACATATGTAAAAGTGAATTACTGTGCCTTAGTGATGCCAGATGGTATAGTGCATTGTGGAAACTGGAAATAAATAGATTAACAAAAAAAAAATCTGGCAAGCCTATTTTTCTGGTCTTTGGTATGATTCTGTTCTGTGAAGCGCTGAACCAGGATCACCTGGTATTTTCAGAGGAATAAATCGGGGTGATTAGCACATTCTGTGTGACATAAAACAGACTGTTATATGGCGTTGATTAAAATATTTTAAAGTTACATTAAGAAGGTAGTTGTGACTAGGAGAGAATACTCTTCAAGGTTTTCTTAGGTTATTTATCCTTTACAGTAATCTATCACAAATGTTTCTAGGTGCATTTCACGATCCCATTGGTAAATTTGCAAATTACTCTGTCCAAATCAACACACAAGCCATGACTAAGATTATCTTTTAAAATGTCCCATGAGTAATGCTGAATCACTCCACATCATCCAGCTACTAGAGAAAGCGGTTGGTATTCTTGGGTGAGAATTTATCATCTTGTTCCGTGTGCCTTAGAATTTATTCAGGTCAGTAAGCTGAGGCAGAATTTAATCATAACCAACCATCTGACCTAGCTACATGTGGCATGAGTGCTTTGAGTCATTTTTATTTCCTTATGAAGTAGTGGAGGCAATACACACTTTCAAATGAGAAGTGAGATGTGAAAGCTGGGTAGTGTGTTCTCCCCTTTCACTGTGCTAACACGGTACAACCAAGGGTACGAGAAAGATCACGATGCTTCTCGGAATAGGATACTAGATGATGACCATTTTCAGGTAGTCTGTTTTCAAATAATGGTTGTTATTTTTGATGTTCTGTAGCATTCATACGCACATGAGGTCTCCTTTAAGGTCTCTGGTCTAGAATCAGTAATAGGTTATACTTTTTCTGCCCTAACAGACATTGTGATTTATGTGGCTAATTTTGTGTCCTAGACAAAACACTGAAACTATTAATGTCTTTTGAAATACAGTATACATGCTCCTGTGACTACATGCTTGCAGACACTAGGGGAAGAGCTTTTAAAAAAAAAATCCCATAAAACTGGACTCATAGTAACTCAAAATCATGAAAATATTAAACAGAGTATATTCCTTTGACATTTCTGGCACTGTTCACTCAGACCTCTCATCAGACTTAATTTATAAAGTAACCCTGAAGAATTAAATGGAACTAATTTGTTCCTCAGATGATCCACTGCATTGGGTATTCACTCCCATTGTTTTGTGTATGTGTTTTTCAGAAAGTAGTAAAAAGTCTGCATTTACTGAAGAAATTATCTATTTTCATCAAATACAGGTACTAAAGCCACGCAGTATTCTGTTTAATGAGCTATTCTTAGGGCATTTGGTTTTATAACATACCTTTGTTTCACTGGGGGATGACTTCCATGGGCTATGGAGATGTGAAATCAGCCTGGCTTGATAATGTTTATAAATCCTTTTTTTTTTTTTTCCCTACCCTCTGCAAGTGGGACAGAAATTATATTACTATTGTGATACAAAATGAAATAGTGGTGAAATTTTGGGCTTTTTACCCTGTTTTTACTGGATACGTAGAACCACAAACATGATTCTTTGTCATTCTTTTTAATACAAAAAAAGTTAAAAAGATTTTAAGAAAACATTCTTGAAAATATGAAGACTCTCCAAGCATCTTGTCATCAGCAAAAATCCCCGTCTCGTTCATCCCAGAGGGTTAGTCGTGTTGAGTGAACACGCACTTGCTGCTTACTTGTGTTCATTGTGCATTCTTGTGCGTCATTTCTGTGTGACAGCTGCATCCTACAGCAGATAGATACAATCTTTTCATTTCCCTGAGCTGTTCCTCGTAGCCCTCATTGTAGGATGTCAGGTTATCAAAGGCACATTAGAAAAAAAAACCAAACACTCTCCCCTCCCTGATTACAGCAACCTCTTAGATCTTTGCAAACAATCTTTAGAGCATCCCTGTGAAGTGAGGTGGTGCTGTAATCACTGCTCACACATGAGGAAATAAGGCACAGAGATTATAATTAATGATTTTTGACTGAAGAGTTTGAGAATGTCTGGGGCTAGACTTTTTTTTTATTTAGTGCTTATTGTGTTTTTATATCAGCAGCAATTATAGCTATTTGGATTTATTAAATAAAGAATCAGACCTCAAGCTGTTGTACTGGGTGTAGGAAAGATGCAGAAAGGCATCTAGATGTAGAGCTCTGGTTGCCCACCATTCTCTCTCAAAGCTATAGAAGAGAAAAGCTGTACGAGAGATCAGTCAGTCCACCTGGCTGCCTCTGACCGTCTGATGTAGGTACCTGACTTAAACACCTCTAGCTAGTGGAGAAGAATCTGGATGTCTGTGATTATCTTTAAAGAGGAGTCTTGATCAACATTGTACATGGGTTACACAGCATTGTTAGAGGTGGCATACGGTTCTCAAGATCTGAAGAGCAGAAACTACCTCGAACCATATGATCTGCTTGTCTTCTGAAGTCTCCTGTCTGATTCATTACACACTTTCTAACTTTTGTGACAGCAGAAATAAGGAGAGCCATATGGTTGATTCTGTAGACAAGTATCACTGACATTCACAGATTAGTCTGTCCTTTATGTAATTTAATGGAGAAAAGAGTACATGATCATGTAATTACATATTGCATCCTAACACATAGATGATGAATTAACATTGCTTAAGCAGGGTTTGTTTCCTCATCTCCTGATTTTTAAACAGTGGGCTTGAAATTTTAGCTTCCTTTTTGCATTTTAACATTCTAAATGTCCAAGTTTGAAAGTCTGAATATGTTGAAACTCTATGGATTCTCCTTTCCTTCCCCTTGATGGTTTATCTGTGGTGTTTGAGGTTTTTTTTTTCCAGCAGGCTTGTCTATCAGGCTTTTCTTAGCGTGAGAAGAATGTCGTCTCTGTATGGACTTTCCCCTGGAAGATAGTGAGCTAAACTGACAACAGAGTGGTGTTTACAGTGACTCTGCTCAGGCATGTACCTACTGTAGCCAAGTCAGGAGAATCTCCCTAATATAGATAGCGTTGCTGGAGAATGATAGACCATCCCAGAGAGATCAGCAAAGAACTCAAACCTTCCAGAAAATAGAGCTGACTTTTTGAAGAAGTGCTCTCCAGTCAGCATAATCCCACACGCACCCCTTTTCTCAGGGCCGATAATATCTTTTTTTTTTTTTCTCCTTAACATAGTAGTGTTCATGAACGTTCATGCCTATGTCTTTTATCACATTCTTTACAGGTTTTTTTGCAAGCTGTCATTTTATGTCTCTGCTCTAGTTCTGTTCATACTCTCTTCCCACTGCCATTTTGAATTCCCTTCCTTCCTGTCTCTGTTGTTTCTATCCTACATGCTTATTTTATTCACATTCCTCATTCACCTGAGTTCTTGTTTGAAGTGCTTATTAATCCTCATTCCTGCTGTCTCAAGGGGCAATGCAGAGTCTTCCTTCTACGATTCGAAAGTGCTAGTGACTCCCAAGAAGCAGGAGTGCCTGCAAAATAGTCTGCTTTATCTGTGTTTATCTCGAATAGAGCTTGCTTAATTCTGTGAAGATGATGACTGCAGTGTACCATGAGCTCACAGGATTTTTGAGAGGCAGTGCACATGGGATCTTCAGAGGATGGAGCTTCTCAGATCTTCTATCTCTGGACCAGGCTTGATCTAGGTGAGGAGGAATTTTTCAAAGACCTATACACAAGCCATCTGGAAGAAGTGGCTAAAGAAGTGTCCGTGGTGGTAGAATGTAACTGTCTGCTAGATAGATCCATTCCAGAACATGAAGGTCCTGGAATTTGGTACAACAGAGAAAGACTAGAGCTTTAAAGAAAAAAAATCTTTCAAAAACACACGGCCTGAGTTTGTCCACAGAACACAATACTCCATAGATGAATACTGATGGAATATTACTACCATGTTTTAGTTGTAGTGTATGTTGGTGCAGTGCTAATTTTTTCATCCAGATAACAGTGTGCTCCACAATGGAGGAAAGCGAGGCTTGTGTGTGTCTCGCTAAGCTAATGGCTGGCTTTCATACTTTGCATAAACAATACCTTATAGAATCACAGAATCATAGAACGGTTTGGGGTGGAAAGGACCTTAAAGATCATCTCCTTCCAAACCCCTGCCATGGGCAGGGACACCTCCCACTAGACCAGGCTGCTCAAAGCCCCATCCAGCCTGGCCTTGAACACCTCCAGGGATGGGGCATCCACAGCTTCCCCGGGCAACCTGTTCCAGTGTCTCACCACCCTCACAGTAAAGAATTCCTTCCTGATATCCAATCTAAATCTACCCTCCTTCAGTTTGAAACCGTTACCCTGGGTCCTATCATTACACTCCCTGATAAAGAGTCCCTCCCCATCTCTCCTGTAGGCCCCCATCAGGTACTGGAAGGCCACTATAAGGTCTCCCCAGAGCCTTCTCTTCTCCAGGCTGAACAACCCCAACTCTCTCAGCCTGTCCTCATAGCAGAGGTGCTCCAGCCCTTTCATCGTCTTTGTGGCCTTCCACTGGACCCGCTCCAACAGGTCCATGTCCTTCTTGTGCTGAGGACTCCAGAGCTGGATGCAGTACTCCAGGTGGGGTCTCACCAGAGTGGAGTAGAGGGGCAGAATCCCCTCCCTCGATCTGCTGGCCACGCTTCTTTTGACACAGCCCAGGATGCGGTTGGCTTTCTGGGCTGCAAGTGCGCATTGCCGGCTCATGTTGAGCTTCTTGTCCACCAGCACCCCCAAGTCTTCCTCAGCAGGGCTGCTCTCAAGCCATTCTCTACCCAACCTGTATTTGTGTCTGGGATTGCCATGACCCAGGTGCCAGACTTTTCACTTGGCCTGGTTGAACTTCATGAGGTTCACCCAGGCCCACCTCTCAAGCCTGTCCGTGTCCCTCTGGATGGCATCCCTTCCCTCCAGTGTGTCAACCATGCCACACAGCTTGGTGTCGTCAGCAAACTTGCTGAAGGTGCGCTCAATCCCACTGTCCATGTCACCAACAAAGATGTTAAACAGCACTGGTCCCAGTACTGACCCTTGAGGAATACTACTCATCACCAGTTTCCATGTGGACATTGAGACATTAACTGCAACCCTTTGAGTGTGGCCGTCTAGCCAGTTCCTTATCCACTGAGTGGTCCATCCATCAAATCCATGCTTTTCCAATTTAGAGACCAGGATGTCATGCGGGACAGTGTCAAACGCTTTGCATAAGTCCAGGTAGATGATGTCAGTTGCTCTCCCCTTATCTACCAATGCTGTGGCAAACTCATAGAAGGCCACCAAGTTTGTCAGGCACGATTTGCCTTTGGTGAAACCTTAAAATATCCTATCTGCTATTGCATCACTTAGTGGTAATAGATGGTCCAACACACACACAAATATTTTTCCAAGGTGGTATTGACTTCATATTAACTTCTGTAAACCATGTGGCTGGTATTTGTCGTAGGAACTTCTCCATTCTGTTTTGAAATTTGTTTAAAAACCTGTCTGTTGACTATAGTGAAAATCAAATGTGTTCCCTCCCTCTTGACCTAGGCTGTTTCTCACATTAATTCAACATTTTCCTACTTAATGAAGAAAAAGCTTAGATTTTAAAATCTGGGATAAAAATAGAATAGTTACAGGTAGCATCAGCCTTTCAACAAATCAAAACACCATTGTGTTACCATGGGATCTACATGGATGCAGTTCTGGTCTCCCAGCCTCAAAAAGGATGTAGTAGCATTAATTAAAGGATGGAATGGATTCTGCATGCAGAAAGATTAAATTAAATTCTCCAGATTGAAAAGGAGGAGTTGTAGGAGGGTTTTGATAATGTTAGGAGGGATCAGGAGAGGAGGAGAGAGCATAAACAAAAAACATCGTGCTCTTGTATAAATCCATAGTGATCTTGCATCATGGAGGAGGTGAAGAGACTTTAAATAAGAGAGTTCTTCATTTTAGAAAAAGAACGACTGAGGAGAAATAAGAGTTAAGTATATAAAATCATGAATGTCATGGAGAAGGTGAAAAAGGAATAATTATTTGCTATTTCAAATACAGCAGCAAGGGGATATCTAGTGAAATGATCAAGCAGTAGCTTTAAGACGAATGAAGGGAAGTAGTTCTTCATGATGTGCATAATTAAATTGCAGGATTCATTGCTGCAGAGTGTTGTGGAGGCTTAAAGTCTGAATGGGTTCAAAAGCAATTAGACAAATTCATGACGGATACTTCTATCTAGGGCTGTTAAGCACAATGATGGGAATTGGGAATCCCTCAACCACAATTTATGGGAAGATGAAAGGTTGCTGGAGAGTTGGGCAGAGTAAAGGAAGCATTGCTCTGTGAAATCAGATGGCTATTCTTTCCTAAGCATCCAGTGCCAGCCACTACTAGGGATGGAAGTAGTACAGAAGGAGTGATGGCTCCCTCATATTTGCACTTTCCCCTCGGTTACTTATATCCATTGCTGAGATCCCCCTGAGCCTTCTCTTCTCCAGAGCTGAACAGTCCCATTCACTCAGCCTCTCCTCATAGGAGAGATGCTCCAGTCTTTTCATCTTCTTAGTGGGCCTTCTCTGGACTCTCTCCAGTACTGGACCCAGTACTGCAGGTGTGCCTGTACCAATGCTGAGTGGGTGGAGTCCATATTGTGTTTTGAGGGCTTGGATTGTAGCAGAGCTCAAGGTGGGTTAAGCAGCTAGCCTTCAAAGGACATCTCACCATGTCTGGGTAAGAGTCAAGGGACATTTCAGGAAAGCAGAGTTACTTCTTTCCTTTCTTTTCTTTCTTCCTTTCTTTCTTCCTTCCTTCCTTTCCTTCCTTTCCTTTCTTCCTTTCCTTTTCTTCCTTTCCTTTTCTTCCTTTCCTTTTCTTCCTTTCCTTTTCTTCCTTTCCTTTCCTTCCTTTCCTTTCCTTCCTTTCCTTTCCTTCCTTTCCTTTCCTTCCTTTCCTTTCCTTCCTTTCCTTTCCTTCCTTTCCTTTCCTTCCTTTCCTTTCCTTCCTTTCCTTTCCTTCCTTTCCTTTCCTTCCTTTCCTTTCCTTCCTTTCCTTTCCTTCCTTTCCTTTCTTCCTTTCCTTTCTTCCTTTCCTTTCTTCCTTTCCTTTCTTCCTTTCCTTTCTTCCTTTCCTTTCTTCCTTTCCTTTCTTCCTTTCCTTTCTTCCTTTCCTTTCTTCCTTTCCTTTCTTCCTTTCCTTTCTTTCCCCTTTTTTTTTGCGGGGGGAGCAGGTATTGGATGTCTGTAGTTTAGAGTTTAGCAGCATGGCTGTATGTGCATTGCAGTTTGAGTGCTAGGTGCTGCCCGAAACTCTTAGACAACCTGAATTTCACTTGATATTCTGAAGCTGTCATTTTAGGAGCATCTGTTTGCTCACTGATAATCTATAGTATATGCAAAAGTCCTTTATTTTATTTTACCAGACAAAATTATCTATGTGTTTGCAAACATCAGACCAGTTACCAGTAGAATGAGATCAGAAAACAGAAACAAAATTTTCAGGTACAAGATTAAACTGCATTCTAATTGCTTTTCTTTTTCAAAATAAGAAATTGAAAAATCTAGACAGTGCTGTTTTTCCTCGTGTAAAAGAATTTACCCATGTAGAATGTGATTGTGTAAGCTACTTTTCTGATGCTGCAATGGATGATTAATTGTGCTGGATTAATTAATGCTTTGCCACCTTCAGATAGAAAAGATATTGTGTGAAGAGGAACGTTTAGACTAAATGTGTTTGAGAAATGAATTGCATACTCATAATTGTTTTTTATTATTAAAGTATCTAAAGGGATTTTTGACGTTTTGAAATGCTACAGAAGTCCATCATTTGTATAATACTTTATTGTTGAGGAAGCCTCATGGATGTTTTTGCCTTCGTGTTTTTCTGCTTTTTCATCATTCATCAGGTGTTGAAAGATGCGTAATGTTTCTGGGAAAAAGGAAAAAGCTGCGATTCACATTTGAGAACTTTGAAGCCATCAGAAATTAGAGTCTAAAATAGTCTACTAGAGAGACAATATGTATGTTACTTTTACATTACATTTTTATTATCAGCTTTTAGTGTTTGTTATACAGCGAGAACCAAAAAGCCAAACTGCAATATGAAATTGTAAAAAGAAAACAAGTCAGTCATAGTAACTACTTAACACTTGGCTGTGGTATTAGGGTAACACATAGTGTAGGGTCTGCTGAGTAATGCTGGTTTTGTTGCCTCTCAAAATTTGGAAGTGGAATGTAAAGATACAGCAGAACTAACCTGATAACTTCAACAAATTCTGTGACTTCCATAAAGCCTGGATCTTCTGTCCTAGAAACAAAAGTCTCACAAGTTACTGTAAATATAAATGCTGTTCAAGCAAGGAAACATAATTAGCTTTTTGCTTGTACAGGAAAAATTAAAAATTAATTAGTGGCATCCATGGCATACTTTTTCTCCTTTCCTGCAAGCTCACCTTGTTAAGAGTGGATCATTATCTCTCTGATGGGGATTTTGAGGCTGGTCATGCTTTGGATGTCTATCCTTTTTGATTAGTGCTTGCAGAATGATATACCATTGGTATGGAATTAAGACATAGCAAATATATGTGTAAGTCTTAGTGTGACGACTCTAAATTAATATGCAATAAACACTTAGGATTGTGTGCCAAGTGATCAACACGGCAGGAGAAAAACTCGATATATTAAAAAATACTTCTACTCTTGGTCTTGCACCATTTTTTTTCTCTGGTTTCTTGCTTCAAGAAAAATAGATCTTCTGAGCATTTGTAAAACCATGTTGTAGCTGAATAATGTTTTATATGGGACATGACTATCGTTACCTTTTGTAATACAAGAACTAAGTTATTAAATGTCAGCTGGTGACAGGTTCCACATAAACATAATAAGGTAGTTTTTCAGATGAGTTAATGAAGTGGTGAAACTTTTTATCAGAGGATGCTTCTATATGCTAAAAGTCTTCATGTGTTGGAAAAAAAGACCTGGACTCTCTGTTCAGTTCTGGGCCCCTCTGTACAAGAGGGACATAGAAGTGCTGGAGCGTGTCCAGAGGAGAGCTACCAGGCTGGTGAGGGGTCTGGAGACCAAGTCATGTGAGGAGAGGCTGAGGGAGCTGGGCATGTTTAGCTTGGAGAAGAGGAGGCTGAGGGGAGACCTCATTGCCCTCTACAACTACCTGAAAGGAGGTTGGAGAGAGGTGGGTGTTGGCCTCTTCTCCCAGGTGAATAATGACAGGACCAGAGGAAATGGTCTGAAGCTGTGGCAGGGGAGGTTGCGATTAGATATTAGGAGGAATTACTTTATTGCAAGAGTGGTCAGGCACTGGAACAGGCTGCCCAGGGAGGTGGTTGAGTCACCATCCCTAGAGGCGTTTAAGAAATGTCTAGATGTGGCACTTAGGGCATGCTCTAGTGGCAGAGATTGTAGGGTTGGGGTTTTTTTGTGCGTGTGTATCGTTGGACTCGATGATCTCAAAGGTCCTTTCCAACCATGAAGATTCTATGATTCTATGAAAAGATAAGTTGATGAAAGAAAAATCTGCAGAGGGTTATTAAACACAAAGTTGCCATCTTTGGCTCAGGAAATCCCTGAGCTGAAATCTCCACTGAAATTGGGAAGACAAGCTAAGAAAAAAAGCATTACAAGTTTGGCCTATTTTCATCGTCTCTTTTAGGTCTCTATTACTGGACGTTGTCAGAAACAGGATAGCAGATTAAAAACCTTCAGTCTTACACAGCATCTTCCTTTGGTTGAGTAATAGCTGCATTAGATTGCAGAAGGGAAAGGGTTAGCCAGCATTATGATTGCTAATTATTTATTTACTCAGATTTTTCACATCAATTTACTTATTTATTTTTTTATTTTATCAGAAAGTTGCACGTGGAACATTCCCAGTGTAGAATCCTTGGTTCTGCCTCACATACTTGCTTCAAAAGTTTCATCATTGCTATTTCAGTTTCCTTTTTTCTTATTTCAAATAGAGAGTTTAAAGTGGGAGCAGCAGAATTTCACCTTGTTCTAAGGATGTTCCTAATTTGTTCTTTGCAACGTTTATCTGTTTCTCTATGATGTTCGAGGCTGCTGGGTTACTCTAAAAATACTCGCCTTTCTTGAATGGAAGTAGTTCATGAACTCTCCTCCGCAGGGCTCAGTAGCATCTTCCTATATTGAGTAAAGGGTTCTCTTTCATTCCTAGTTATCCTGCTGAGCTTGCAATAAGAGTTGACTCTTCCTCTGTACAGCCATTGGTTTTTAATCATAACTTAATTTTAAGTGGATTCTGTTCTCTTTAAACAGCTAAGAGCTCAATCCAAGCAAGGCTGATAGATGTGAAGTGGGGCCTAGGAGGAATTGAAGTGTCAGAGTCTAATTGTGTCATCCTAACCTTTGCCAAATTTCCATCAAGCCCCGAATCCATAAGCACTTTTAGCTAATGTAGCTCCGGTTAAATTCCCTCGGTGCCTGAAAGTCTGCTTGTGCACACTTCATAGACTCATAGAATGGTTTGGGTTGGAAGGGACCTTAAAGATCATCTAGTTCCACCCCCCTGCCATGGGCAGGGACACCTCCCACTAGACCAGGCTGCTCAAAGCCCCATCCAGCCTGGCCTTGAACACTTCCAGGGATGGAACATCAGAACTTCTCTGGGCACCCTCTTCCTGTGCCTAACCACTGAGTTTCTAGCAGTGCAAGCAGCCTTAGCAGAGAGGTTTGTACATCGTACACAGATCTGAATAATTTGGAGTATTCTCCTCTCTGAAGAACCTTTGAAGTGTATCCAGATCACCCTGTATACAAGTGACGGAATGAATGACATATATAATGTGTTCACCATGACTTCCTGAGAAGCAGAGACACTTCTGTAAGTGTTGCAACAGAGTATTCTCACTCAGAAGTGTAATGTTTAGGATTCGTAAAAGGACAGGGAGCAGTTGCACGTTTCCATTTCCTTGTCCAAACCTGTTCATACCCTTCCCTGATAAGGCAGCCATTGGATAATAAATAAGGCAGGGCGGTTCAGGAGCAAGAACTCCCTTCCCTTCTCAGAGAGTGCCTGATGTCCTACTGACATCTTACCCCTCTGGTTTTTAAGTCTTGCATACCTTTCTGCCACAGGAGCAAAAGGCACCTTGTTCTCTCCTCTGTCCCTATTTGGGGGTTTCTGTGGGGTGCGTTTGTAAAAGTTTTGGAGTTAGGATGGTGTTGGTCCTCTGTTAAACCACCTTTGGAGTGCAGGGTAGAGGAAGTTACATCTCTCTGCATCTGTATTAACATGCACATAGTCAGCTCCAAGTGGTCTATATCTAATCTTTCCCCAAGTTTCTAATCCTGTATTTACTTATAAAGCAAATATTAAAACAAGTAGAGAACCAAGTTTCCAAAGTAATTTTCGTTAAGATCTATGACTTTGATACCATCCTGAAATTACAGCAGTGTACATTCTTAGTCTAAAAAAACCTCAGTATGTATTGCTCTGTTCTCCACAGCAAGTAAGAAGAACTGTTGCATTACTTTAGTTAATTTGGATTAATTCCTAGCCAAGCCACAGTATTAAATGATCATTAGGCCTGGTATTAACCATAAATACTGGTTTAGGTTTATTTGTTTCTAATTGCTGCTTTTCTTTACTCTTACTTTGCTGGGGACCTGCCTTGCAGCTGATTGAATATTGATGTGGAACAACGGTCACATAAAATGCTTTCTGAACTTGGAGGAACTTTGTCTTCTGTTCTGATCTCTAGCTAATGTTTCCTTTGCCTTGTTTATCTTGCCTGATAAATGGAAAACATCTCAATCACCCAGGTCTAACGCGATTTCATGATGTTCAATCTCCTTTCTAAAGAACATTTCCATAGTTTACCCTTTCTGTCTTACAGCTGAAATAACTTTTAAAGCACCACCTAACTTGAACAATCACTTTTTACCCAAAGCCCCTTTCCTTTTTATAAAGTTGATGATGTTCCTTGAATGAGCTGCAGCACTTCAGGAACCACACATTAGTCAAATGCTTGGCGAGAAGATGAAGGTCTGCAGGGCATTGAAGTATTAATGAATAAAAAGGCAAAATTACAGTGCTTCATTTCTTCCAAGCTGCTGTGCTTTATTACTCATTCTGAGAAGTTCTGTCTGTGCCCCCTTCCAGGTTATGGCATACACAACAGAAATGCATCAGTTTTATAGGTAAATTTATCCTAAAATGTATATATTTTTAAATTTATCTAATAATATGAAAACGGCTTCTCAACAAGGAACGCACATGTCAAAAATGATTTGCCGGTTACTGTGTTTGAAACGAAACAATTCAATTGTGAGAGTTATTAAATAATCAATAGTCTTTGCCAAGACAGGTGGTAGTTCTAATAAATGGCTCATGGACAAAATAATTTGATTCAAACATTTGTTGTACAGTTATGTTAGACTACTGTATGGAATTTGAACATCATTTTGCCTTATTTCTATTCTATCTTAACGCTTATTTCTAATAAAATGACATGTAACTCCAAATTCTGCAAAATTTAGAGGTGATTTATGAAACAGTTCTTGTTTCATTCAGATAAACTAGATCTAAAAAACAAAAAAAATGAAAAAAGAAAAAAAAGTGTGTGGGTAAGGCTGTTCAACTCAATAAATTCTCTTTTAGAAACTCAAGTTAAACTTTTTGATTCTTATGTTGGTTGCTAGCCATTTCTACCACTTACTGTAATTTGAATTTCAGGAGGTTTTTCTTTTTAAAACCTTACGAGTTCTGGGCAGGGAAAACTGTTTCCCACCTCAGTATAAATACAGAGAGAGAGTGAGGAGGTACAAAAATAAGACCAACTCACAAAATGTTCCGCAAACTTCAAATCTTAGGAGGGAAGTCTGTGATGGGACCACGGATGGAACAGGTACATTGTAAGGATGTGTCAAAGCTACTGCTGCAGTGAAATTCCTGAATGTGCTTTTGGAGTGTGCTGAGACAGGGTCTCTCAAGTCAAACATCGCAGTAGTTATTAGGCAGATCGATAAGCAGTGTTATCTCTGTGGATTAGAGTGAATTTCCTATAGTTCTGCAATGTAGCTAGGATTTCCTAGATATCAAGGTTATTACAAAACTAAAAACTCAGACTAATTTGACGTTATGTAATTTACCTAATATGCCCCGAATTCTTGAGGATGGTGTCTGTTTAAAGCAAGGTAAACATGTAAGGCATTTTTCTTTGAACCAGCAAGTATAATTTAGTTGCAATGAAGCCTCTTCTATACACTTAAGAATCTGCTTGGGTGATAGATTATTCAAACCCACCAGGCAAGGTGCAAACTGTACCTCTGAGAAGCTGTCTTAGACTCTGATTCCTGTGTACTGTGGTGGACAGTTTAAGGCAATTGCTTCTTAATTGCAGGGTTGTCCTTGATAACAGTGAGAAAAAATTAGGTTGGACAGTATCGATTCCAAGCACTTCTGTTCCTCTTTGGGGACATTCCCAGGCAGCAAAACATTCACTGACGGTCAGATAAAACAGCTTAAGTTCACCCCATGCTTAATTTAATCAATAGGAGCCTATTTACATTGCAGAATGGTGGCCATGTTAATTTACTCCTGGAAATATCATCATCATGTGCCTCTTAGGTACCATAGAAAACAGGTTTTGGTTAAATATGTACAAATCTATCCAGGTCTTGAATTTTGCCCAGTTATTCTTTAAAAGACTATAGTTTTTTCATAATACTAGTTTTGGCAAGTTTTATACATCTTTCCTTAGCTGCATATAATGATTCTCTCTTTGTAAATATTTGGTTTGAAATGCATTCGTTTTTAGCAAGTGCTATGTGTCATCCCTCCTTTATCACAGGGAGAATTGGAAACAGCCATCGTGGACTAATGCTGGGTTTGGGTTTGGAAGGCCTTTGATGCAAAATTTCACCTTCAGAGTATTTACCAACATTACTCACAGATTCTGTGAGATAAAAGCAATAGTATACCTTTCTAGAGAGAAATTGGGATCAAGTGGGATTAATTGCTTTGCCCAGGGTCACCTTTCAACTCCGTTGTGTGGTCCAAAAGTAAAGCTCTACAATGGATAGGACTGAAGTGCTTTGCATAGGTAATCTATCAGCCTAATTATAAAAGGTAATCTGTGTGATATCACAGAATCATAGAATGGTTTGGGTTAGAAGGGACCTTAAAGATCATCAAGTTCCAACCCCCTGCCATGGGCAGGGACACCTCCCACTAGACCAGGCTGCTCAAAGCCCCATCCAGCCTGGCCTTGAACATCTCCAGGGATGGGGCAGCCACAGCTTCTCTGGGCAACCTGTTCCAGTGTCTCACCACCCTCATATATTTTCTCATAATCTGAAGTGAATTATTAAAATTCAGACCAAACATTAATGCAGGTGGATTTAGAAGAAAAAAAAACACAACAAAATAAAAATGGATAAATATTCACATACAGATACATCTGATGTTCAAGCTGCAACATCCAGTTTTGACTTTGGGGTTTCTTTGTTTGGTCTCGGCACTTTCTCAGCTGTGAACTTTTTTACTTGCTATAGTAACAACGTGGTACAGGAAGCGAAACATTTTGAGATTGCATTTTGGGGACTTGAAATTCCCTGATCATATTACTATTACTTTTATGTACGCTGTGGCAGCAAGTCTGTTAGCAAAACAAACAGGGACTGGAGTGGGAGCTGGCGAAATGAATGCGGAATATAGGCAGAAGCAGTTAAGACATGTTTGCAGCGCAATCCATAGGTTAAGACAGTGTTTGAGCCAAGGGTCTGTTAGTAGCTGAGAAATCCCTTAGAGGTGAGAAAACCATGGAGCTAATAATAATCTTAATTACAAGCATAAAGCATAAAATAACCGTTATTTTACAGTGTTCTTCTGAGAAACAAGAAAAACATGGAAGAAAAAGGTTCCTGTTTTGGAGCATAAGCAAAACTTGTTCTCAGCAGTATTGCTGTAGTGACCAGTGGTGCTCTTTGGACAGGTGACAAGGATCAGTGTCAGGAATCAAATGAAGGTTGATTTGGCTGCAGTGCAGGTCACATCACACGTGTCAAGATGCTGTACAGGTGGGCATTTATGAGACTTCCTTCATAACTATTCCCAGCATCTGATGTGATGGGGGAGGATATACAGAAAGCAACAGGATGATTTGCTCTTATAGGCTTGTGCCTATAAAAGAGAATGGTAGACGAAAATTGGTTTTTAAAAAAAAGGGAAAGAAAAATACTCCTTCTGTTACAGTCTTCTAAATAGAGCCTTTGTAGAGCAACTAGCTATGGGGTTTGTAAATAATTTTGAAATTCATACACTAAAATATATCTTGCATACCAGTAAGAGCTGTTAAATGATAATTGAGTGGTGTCATATTGTGCTCATCTTTCATTTTTTGACCATTTAGTTTCACATTATGCATGAAATGAAAATGAGCCAATTTATTTCCACGTGTGAACCATTTCAACTTTTTTTTTTTTTTTAAATTATGGAAATTAAATTAATACTGCTTTTTGGCTCTGGTCTGCGAATTCAGTGTTACATCTGAGTTATGCTACATCTAGTGGCATCACATTTAATAATAACAAAACCTTGCAATTACAGAAAAGTTGTATAGTCTAAATAATGTGCTTTTAAATAAGCTTTCTCTGGCCAAAGGACTTGCTTCTCCAGTTAAAAAATGCATAAATGAGAGAAAAAATACTATATTTAAAATGTTCTTTATATATAACTTTTTTAATGAAGTTTGGCATTGCAAACCTAAATGAACATTAACCAGAAATTTGGATTTTGAATGGCACTGCACGCTTTAATTAAGCTCTGTTAAATGTATTTACATTTCTCTTCTGTTGGTCTTAGCTCTTTTTTCCCTTATAATTCTGCTTTTTGAAAAAAATTATGCTACGCTTCTGTTTAATACCCCTGTACTAACAATTTGATCTTTAATAGATTGGGGGTTTTTAACTTGGTAGTGAATGTAGTAGCAATCTATGATCTCTAGGGATGTTTTCAGGTACTCTGTGTTCTAGTCAAAAGTTAGTGTCCTCATTTCAGGATCCCAGGTATCGTTCAAACATCTAATTCTGGAGAAGCACAGGTTTGAAAACCTGGCTATTCCATTTTTGCCTAACGTTTAGCTGCTGTTCCTGCAAACATTTCGCTGCAGCAGAAAGTGCAGAGCAGTCCTCGACTTCTCTCTGTAAATGTCCAGTTACAGCTGCTTTGACGAGTTTTCTGCGGTGGCTCCTGTTACTGCCCTATGTAAAAGCTAACCCACAATTTTACATTTGTTCTAAATAACTTCTCGTAAGCAGATGTCAGGTTGCCTTTTTGGTTAAAGCGTTATTTCCAGTTTTTCTCTCCATCCTATTTTTCTTTGTCCTCCAAGAGGGAAAAAGAAATTCCTGATGATAGAGAAGCAGCAGCTCTTTCTATTCTGTCTTAAAAATAAAACCCAGACCAATACAGCGAAGAAAGGAAGAAGTATTCTCAGAAAATTGTTTACATAAAATACTGTAGTCAGAAAGTGATAAAGAATAACTATTTTTTTAGCAGCTGGAGAACATCAGAATATAGTCTTCAATTCCCTTACGTGTTTTGTAATGCAGATTCCCTTTAAAGTAGCCTTACCAATGTACCTTAAATATATTTTAGAATTATTTTACCATGAAATTAGTTTTTCTCCATCATTGGCTTAGTTGAATCCTTCTTTTTGATCTATGCTGGGACATTAGAAGTGAAGCCGTGGCTGCACATACTATTTTAGTAGGTTTCTATCAAAATGTGTTCTGCAGTAGACCATACCCATTGAGAGCGGAGGTTATTAGCGTAGCCTGGCTGCTGTGTGACTGGCTTCTCCAGCTCTCACCATGAGTCTTACTTAATTCCCACAATCTACATTTCTGCCATCAGGTTGTATTTACATATTTATTAACTGGAGGAATTGCAGAGAAGAGAATTTCCATCTCGAGAAGTGCAGAACGGCAGAAGGCTCTTGAGGCTGTCCTCTTGCCCTCCTAGTCATCGGTCAGCCTGATTTAAACTCCAGTCTCTGGAGTTTCCTCCCTAGTAAACAACTTGCAAAATATTGCCTGCCTTTTAATCTTATCCACTAGAGAATGGAAACAGGGTTGTTTGGGTTTTGTTCTTGATGTTTTTTTTTAATTTTTTTTGTATTTGAGGAGGGTTAAATGAAGCACTTAGAGGAAATAAATTGGTCTGGGTAGACAATTTTGGCTTACTAATATTTCAGTATCCCTGTCCCATTAATGGCTTTTTTTCCTTTTCACTTGCACGTAGTTCATTTTCTTCTCTTTGTTATTATTTTATTTTAAAGCATTACTTGACAATAGCTGTAGAGAAAATTGTTTATTGTTCTTGATTTACAGAGCCTGTTCAAGAACTTCTATACTAAAATCAAAATGCACTTTATTTTATGAGGAAATTAAGATTACATTGGAGCAGTTAAATCTTATGTTAATGGAAATTATTCTTCCTAAAACTTCATGATGTTTACCTGCCATTTCATTTCTGGATATTCTATAGTACTTTTAGGTGGAATGCTTTTTCCCCTCTTTTTTTTTATTTATTTTTAAACAACAGTTTCGTGCTTATCACAAGAAACAAGTTATGCAAATCAGTAAAAGATGTGCTAGATGGATTTCAGAGGTTTGAGTGCCTTATTGCAATTTTTGTAACTAGTTTTCCTCTGAGGTGAAATGCCACAAAGTGAGTGACTTTCAAAGAAAGAGCGTATGAATTTAAGGCTACCCTAATGTGGGTCTTGTGAGAACCTGAAATTCAGAGCACAAAGAGAATATGGATGATTTCTTAAAGGTAATCCACGGCAGAATCTGATCCGCATGTGTGGGATCCTAATCTCTCTTATATTCTTGCATATGCCTTTGTATGAGTATAATCACTGAACACGTACGAGGGCCAGATTTTCCATGAGTAGTATTTTAAGAATAGAAAAAGAAACCTTATTTTTGTTATGATATCTATTGCAGTAGGTAACATGTGGGCAGCACATGCAGAAATCACCATGGCTCCACTTGTCTATACTTCATCCACCATTGCAGGCAGAGGCACTAAACAAATTCAGCATCTGTTTAGAATAAACACCTTGGTTCGGACATGCATTAAAATTAGTTCAGTTTAAGTGTTTGTAACTGAAGAGTATTTCGCCACACAGCTCTAAGCAGCAAACCAGTGGTTAATTCCTAGGTACTGAAGTTTTGTGCTTTCTGAAGTAAGGGAGACTGGTTAGAGGGTGATGTTGGCTGGTCTTTTTTCATATCTATTCTTGGAACAGAAATATAAATTGACATAAAAATAGGAGAAACATTGCTTGCAATCTCCAGTTATGAACAAAAATGCCGTTAGTAACCAACAGATACTAATTTTCACCTGAGTTTCAGATGTCTCACTTCAGCAGGATCTCCTTACTACCATTGCCATGTTTAGAGTACATGAATTTTTTGCAGAACTGCTCTATCAGGGTTAGAGTCAGACACCCTCATAAGGTGTGTGCCCACCCATGGCTCCTCTGGGGGTGCTCACTGGCAGTTCCTTATCACGAAGGCTGGGCCACCTGCGGCAAGCTGGACCTGTTGCATAGAATGGTTTGGGTTGGAAGCGACCTTGAAGATCATGTAGTTCCATCCCCCCTGCCATGGGCAGGGACACCTCCCACTAGACCAGGCTGCTCAAAGCCCCATCCAGCCTGGCCTTGAACACTTCCAGGGATGGGGCATCCACAACTTCTCTGGGCAACCTGTTCCAGTGCCTCACCACCCCCACAGTAAAGAATTTCTTCCTGATATCTAACGTAAATCTCCCCTCTTTCAGTTTAAAACTGTTACCACTTGTCCTATCGCTAAACTCCCTGACAAGGAGTCATAGAGTCATAGGATGGTTTGGGTTGGCAGGGACCTTAAAGATTGTCTAGTTCCAACCCCCTGCTGTGGGCAGGGACACCTCCCACTAGACCAGGCTGCTCAAAGCCCCATCCAGCCTGGCCTTGAACACTTCCAGGGATGGGGCATCCAGCCTCTCCACCTTTTCTGTAGGCCCCCTTTAAGTACTGAGTAGTGCTGAGGTGTCGCCTGGCACATGGACTCAGAAATTTAGAGATGTGGAGGGCTGGTATCAGAGATGAAATCTTGTTTCCTAAATTTGGCAGCCTGCATCTTAACCTGAATTTAAAGATATGTATATTTGTACCCTGCTGTTGTCCAACCCTGTGAACAGCATACATACAGTGTGACTTAATAGTTCAATAATCTGTAAAATAGATTTTTATTTTAACACAGCCTGCTAGTGGCAGCGCAGTTTGGCTTTTGTCCAGCAACTAAAATACGACATGATGTATCAACATACAATATTTTTATTTTTTTTTTAATATGCTTATTGATATTTTTAGAAGATGTGGACATCGAGCTGAACAGCTGGCCGGGTCCCTGCCAGGTGCTTCTTTCTGGACACCTGTGCCCATCATGTGTCTTAATGCTGCTGTGGCAAGCATGGGAACAGCAAAGAGCGATGGTGCACTGTGTTGGGTTTCTATCCCTGCTGCCTGGACAGACTCGGCCTATGACTTTGCATGTTTGGGAAACCTCTTTTACGCATGCCAGGTGTGTCTGCCTGGGGGAATTGGCTTGCACGCTTGGAATCTTGACTGCTCCGCTGCCATCACGTGCGTTCAGGAACAGCAAGTGTGGATTCGTTTTGTTGGGACTTTTGACTTGCTGTTTGGACAACTTAATCAATCCTGCATGTAAATCAGCTCTCTGCTTCCCCAGTTAATTTTTCACTCGGTTCAAATTAATTGTCTCTCCTAACCTGCTCAGGCCTGATTTTTCTTACTGTTCTATGGTTCTCTCCTTTCACTTTGCCATTTGCCTCAGCAGGCCTAACCTCCCCCAGACAGCTGGGCTTTCAGTTTTGGCTTCAGGTTTTTTCCCACCTGTCCCGTGGGGAAAAAAGTGTAGCGGCGGAAGCTGCTCTGCTTTCTCCCCAAAACTCAGTGGTTCCTGGAGTTCACGGCCCACACTTTTCCCTTCTCCTCGCCTCCTGGGAAAGGGGGCAGCGAGTCATGTAACAGCCCAGGAATAAATGAGCTTTCCATTAAACCCTCTTCCAGTGAAGAGGGTTGGTCACGTCTCTGTATGCGAGGAACAGTGACTGAAGGATGTGTGCGTTGCAGCAGTCCCAAGTTATTAGCCAAGTTATTAGTCCCAAGTCTGACTGTTACTCACATTAAGCTGGGAAGCGGGGCAGCATTTGAGATGCTTCTTTGGGCGGTCGGAAGAGTTGCCCGATGCGAGCGGGCACTGCCAGGTGCCTGGCTGCTCCTGTCACCCCGCTGCGGCGCTCCATCACCCAGCCCGTCCAGAGGGTTTGCTTTGCAGTCTCATGGTGCTGCGATCTCAGGCATGGCCCTAAGCCCAGCATGGTTATTCTAAAACCTGCAATATTCCCAGAAGTTCCCAGGTGTGAAGAAGGAAATAAAATAAACAAATAAGCCAACAAATAAGTAAATACACCCCTCACTCTCCCAGCCTTTGGTTCAGGAAAAAAAGCGGGAAAAAATGGAAACAAGGTTTAAATTCCACAAAGAAAACAGTAAAAACTCTGGCAGTCACAGATTTTTTTAGATACCTTTTTATTTATTTATAAGGGTAGATACGTTGTTTATTTTTGGAGGGTCACAGAAGGGAAAACTACCTATTAACTCCACGTTGTGTTTTCGGTCACCACACTCAGCTCACCCATCTTCTCACTAATGCATTTTGTTACCTATTCGTGTTGACTACCTCCTCTGCTGTGTTTTCTGGTGTGTCTGCTGCTGATGTGTTGTTTTGCAGGCAGAGAGTCAGCTTAAACTGATTACCAGGAAAACAAAGCATCTATGAATACTTGAAATCATACTTGTATGCTTCTTATCTTCATGGGACAATAGTAAGCTGTTAGTGTTGTTTTGAGCCTGTCTGAACAAATTTACCTGGAGGGAAGAAAGAAAAATCTACCTGGATTGCACTCAGGCAGAATGGAACACGCCAAGGTATCAGAGCGCTGTGTAATAGCGGTGGGTGAGTAATAAATCAGCTGAGTAAACTTATACTGGGAGATGAGGTGGGCTGTGTGTGTAACACTACTTGAGCTAACAAGTATTTGTTACTTGTTTTGAAGGTTTGGTTTCTGCTTAATGTAGCCTAAGCTATGCAAGCTCACTAAGTGAACGCTAACGTGTAAGAAGGATCTTTATTCAACTTAATACTAATTTGAAATATGTGATTAGAAGTGTTGAGTGCCTGGGTGATAGATGGCAGATGAAATTCAGTTCTTGTATGAAATATTAATGTGTATGTTGAGGTGAGAGAGGAGGAATTATCCTAACTTTGTATGTGTGGCAACAAGCTCTGAACGTTCTATTTCCATTCAAGAAAAAAATCTTGGAATTATAACAGGTATTTCCATAAAAGCATTATCTCTGTGCTCAACCGTAGTTAAAGAAACAGAATATTGAGGATGGTTATGTGGAGAATAAAGAACAAAGCAGGCTGTGCTGCAGAAACCTGTGACTTGTATGGTTCTGTCCCCCCATCTTGAAAAGGATGAATAGAACTGCAGAAGGTACAGTGCAGAGTAATAAAGAAAAAAAGGTATGGAAGAGCTTCTGCACAAGTAGATGATTAAATAAACCAGGACTTATCATCCTTGGAATGAGAGGACTGAGCACAAATGGAAAAGGTGAACAGCAAGTGGTTCTCATTCAGGATGTTTGTCTCCCACCAGATCTCGGAGGCAACAAATGAAGCTGACAGATGGCAGGTTCAGAACAAAGGGGGATGCTTCATGTGTTGTGTGATCAAGGATATTGTATGTTCCAGGTGTTTACACATAACAGAAAATCAGAAAACGAAGTGAAATTGAGTAAAATGGAATAAAAATGTGTCACAAACCAGACAAATCTCTGTCAAAGCACACAGGTACCATGCCTGTGACTCAGGATGACGCTGGTCTGCATACTGTTGGGAGCATATCCCTAGAACGTGTCTTTGTGTCCTTTTGCTGAAGATCCTGAGGTAAAAGACCCTTTTGTCTGACTTAGGAAGACTGCTCTTCCATTTCTTTTGCTGTGTATGGGAGGCTAAAGTTTAAAAGAGCAGTGCAGTTAGGTTCAGTCAGTTGTAACACACATCTGAACAGATCTTTACAATGCACCAGCCCATCAAGGATTCTTGACCAGAGCCTTGTCATCTCCTGCTTCTCTTCTGTTCATTACCAGAAATAAGTCTAAACTTCCTTTCTTTGTCCTCAGTAATGTAGTATAAGAGGTTGTAGAGTATATTAGAGTTGTTTAGTTGTTTGGCGTTTTTTAATTGTCCAAGGATTTTATGCTCTGAAGGCCTATGCAGGCCTAAATAACACAGCTACAAAAATAATTAGTAATAGAATGTGTGTGTGTGCAGATGAGCTTTTTATCACATAAGCTAACAGAAGGAAGGAGAGCTTCAGCAAGAATGAGGGAGTGGGAAGAAAGTCCGCTGAGATCTGAAATGAGATGGAAAGTGATTAAAGCAGAGGGGGGAAAGGGAAGTCTGATTAAAGATAAGGAATTCTGATGATGTGACCTTTCATGCCTGCTGCATCTTCGATGGCCAATGCAAAGTAAAGAGAAGGGTTGATTTAAAGGGCAGCACAATCTGAGATTGGTTGCACACATCAGTAATGGAGATCAAAAACAAGGAGAAGGCAATTTTGAATTGTGCATTAAAACAAAGGAGGAACAAATGTAGATGTGAGGGACTGGTGGTGTGGTGTCCCTCATCTTTGTCTAAGGGTTGCAGAGCTGGAGAGCTCTGACATGGGTGTGACAAAGCTGCCAGCAATTTCACTACAGTTGAAAATGTAGCAGGGGCTTGTGCAGAGGCTATTACAGAGGCAGTAGTGAAATAGAGACAATTTGCTGTCCATGCTGTAGATTTTGGAGACTGAAGCTGTAATTCAGTGCTAGAGGGTAATATCTCTTTGGTTCCCAAATAAGACATTAGATTTACCTGTACTGGCTTGGCTGAGAACCTCTCACTTGTTAAATGACTTATTGGCCACTCTTGGTGGGTGTGCAACCGCTGCATGAATTTGCAGAGAAGGGGATGGAGGGCTCCACAGCTGAGTGAAAGCCAAAATGTTTGCTGTAGAACCTTTCAGCTCTCACACACACGCACAGATGACTTCAAGGTCTCTGTTCTCCCAGGGCCATCATTCTGTGCTGGAAGAAAAACTGCTGTTAAAAGTCATAATTTCATGCAGCCATGGTGTCCCTATCATTTCTGTCCTCAGGCTCCTCTGGGTGACCTGCCGGATCCCAGTGAGCGCTGGTTGGTGTTTTCCTGACCGAACAGCAGAGGTGGCCAGCGCTGCAGGGGAGGAACATACATCTTCACTGATCTGTGGGGGCTCGGGGTGTGAGCACCAGCTGCATTTCCTTTTCAGTGAAATTCTGGGGGGAAAATAAGGAAACCAAAATCCTGTTTCGCTATTGTCACATTTTGTCCCCTCAACTCATGGCATGTACTTTCTGTAAACATAGCTGCCTTGTGTGGCAAGCATCCACGACTCAAAACTCAAGGTGGGCTTTTAAATACTCTTGACTTGGTCCCTTCCTGGCACAATGGCCTCCTGTTGCCTTCTGCATCCTTAACCTGTCTCTGCTCTGTCTTCTAGTTGGGGTGGAAGCGGGCAGGATTCCTGGGGTAATGATACTAGCCTGACTCTGATGACAGCGTTGAGGGCTATGGGGTGGGTGATGTTGAACAGTTTTTCTCTGCTGATGACACCTCTAAAAATAGCTTCCTTGAGAGAGAAGTGCTGCCTTCCAGCCTTCAGTGGACTACCATCCATCCTTTGTCATCCCTTCAGGCTTTCCATTAATTAACAGATTTTCAATCATAAATAGCTGGCTCAAAAGCCTTTCTTGTGTCATCCCTGAAAATCCCTAACTTTCATATGAGCTATTGTCCTTTTTCCTACAACTCTGAAGTTGATTATTGTGATACTAAAGAATTTCTTTTGTGTGGATCTTCTTCCTGTTGCCTAAAAAAGGCTTATATTTGGGCCCTTCAACACAGTATTATCCTTTCCTGGATTCATTTGTTTCAAAACCTTTTTCAGCTTTGGGATGTTCCCTAAAAAGGCCAGATTCTCCATCTCCTTCCATCACACAGGAAACAGTCATCCATGCCTAGGCCATGCAACCTGTCAGTGAGGAACTGGGAATGAGAATTAGATCCTGAAAATTTCTGAGAATATAGGGCCATCTGATAACGCCAAAGTCATAATCTAATAAAAAATGGTTGAAACGCTACATGCCTATGCTTTTCTTATTCTCAAACTGAACTAAAACTAACGGGACAGTCAATGGGCTTGCCTATTCCCTGACTTCGGCAGTGTCAATGGAGAAAATCAGGAATGGCTGTGTTGGAGCAAACCAATAACACCTTTTTTCCAATATCCCATATCTGGTGGCGATGTGCAATAAGCATCTGTCTTGGTTTATTCTGTGAAACACTGCAGGGGTTTATGCTCTTTGTATCTTATCTGTTGTAATTGTGTATTCCCATCATTTTATGTAAGTATGTAATCTCATTTAAAATCCCCCTAAGCCTTTTGGGTAACGGATACATGTATGTCAGTATCTTCTCCATATGTATATGCATGGAACAACTTTCATGGTTAATTATGCATGGTTTAGAAATAAAAAAAGAACTTTAATCAATTAAAAATGAAAATATGTTAAATTAGGAAGTCTATATTAATTTTAAATGTATTGTCTTTGCCTTTCAGTTTCATTCTTTATTCACTTGCTCTTCTGAGATTATAAATAGAAAACAGTCACTGTATTTTCTCTGTGTTGGTTTATTATGTACCCTACTTTGCTTACTTCTGTCCTTCCTATCTCTCAGGCTTCTGTTCCTTATGAGGCACTTGAAATACCTCTGTGTTTTTTCATTGCCCACTTTTAAATTTTACATATTGCCTGCTATAGCTTTTTATTTCTGAGATAGATGACAAGAAGTACCCATCGTTTATTCCATATTAACCTGTATTACAGCATGATAAAACCAGACACAGAATTACATTTTGTTCATTTGCCAAGTATGACCAAATTCTTGGGACATATATCATTGTAAGTGGACAGAAATTGCGTGCTGCATTACACAAAAGCTCATGGAAAAAGTGAGCAACAAACTAGATAGCTTGCCGAGGAATTCTAGGTTCTTTGCTCAGGTTTTTAACAAGTTGTTTGGAGAGCTCTCTTTTCAAAGCGAGCTGGAAACCCCAGGCAGGTTCCGTAGCAAAAAGAATGATAACACGTTGCACAAATCTTGATCAGTTTAAGAAACCTGGAACTTCAGGGAGTGGAGACTCTTGTACCGCACCTACTGGGTATTTTCTTCCAATAACGGACTGGTCTTACCCAGCCTCCTGCATGTACTTTTAAGATTACTGCTGATCAGGAACAAGTATTGCTTGGTCTCATAAGCGTTCCCAGGGAATTTCGCACATATAGTACTAGTCTAGCATTACACACACCTTTTCCTATGTTAATTATGAGCCTGATTGCGCACTGCTTCTAGGAAAAGAAGTTTACTGTTCCTAATGCCTGTCTGCCTGCCTCCTTGTTTGGCCAGGACATGCAGCATATAAACTCTGCCTGCTGCCTTTGGCCATCCTCCCTGCTGATTGCATCAAGCAAGGCCTGGGAAGGATTGCGCCTTTCAAAAGATAGGTAGTGGCAACTTGCTGTGTCAAAGAGAAGAGGATCCTTAAATTAGACCTTAAATGTACAGAATGAAAGGAAAATACACTGCCATCAGCATCTTCAGTGCCTCTTCTCTCTCTTTTCTGTAAAGTGGTGATGAAAGTCCAAATTTATTTTCACTAGTCTCATTAAAAGTCAGCAGTTCTTTTAGCATAGAAAAACACCTGTCAAATTATACCCTGAAATATGTTAATTATTAGCTTTTTGTAATTATAATCAAGTGCTTTTGTATTTACTAAGGGAAAGTGGTATGTGGGAGCTTAGATAGTATTACTGAATGTAAAACTCCTAATTTAATTTCATCTTGTTTTCCCTTTGATCTGATTATTCTGAATGGCAAATCTATTATCCACGTGAGCACTGGGAACATTGACTTTTAGTTGGTATGTATTCAATTCTAACAGGTAAGATGCTTGCTTGTAAATATTTCTGCAGCATAATTTTCACCTCTGCCCTACTTAGAGCAGATGACAGTGTTTTCATCTTGCACTATGCAAGATGCTTTTAATTAGTTTAGTGTAGTCAGCTATGAATCATTCGCTGTCCTTGAATGCCAGAATTGATGACTGTCATTATGATACTCTGAAGAAGTGTGAACGAATCCAGTTAATGAAATAGCCATTTGGGCATCCTTATTGCTTCCGTTTACATCTTTGTTGCAGTAGCAGCAATAAAAAAGTTTGTGGTTCACAGTTATGATAGTATTTAGATCAAATAGATCTCATTATATGTACTGTCTATGGATGTGCATGCAGACAGTCAGATAGCTAACGTGAAAAAAAGTTATATAATTGTTTCAAGAAAGAAAAGATCGCACGGGATGGTGATTTTCTGATGTACAAGAAGGTAGTAAAGAGCTGCTGACTATTAAAGCTTAAACTGGTAAACATGGGGACTAACTCTTTGACTGTTACCCAGGTATTTTCTTTCCTCAGCTTGTTTCCTTGGTTCTTTCCTAAATGTAGTTTGCTCAGAAGTATATCTTCATCTGTTTGAAAATGCTCACTGTAGTGTACAAATGTTAGAAAGTCATGAGATGGTGTGAGCTTCCCAAATGGTTCAGGTTGGAAACTCAAGGCAAAAACACTCGTGTTCATGCCACACTTCAACTCACATGCTTTAAAACTCTGCTTTGTGTCTAGTCGTGTGAGTACCGTAAAATACTATATTGCTAAGGCTATAGATATTTATACAAGGACAGTATGGACCAAGAATTAAACTTTGGATCTTCAAAGGATGTGTTAAAAGACATTTGTTTTGGCATCATCTTCTTTGACCTGAATTACTCTCAGAAAATTAAGTGTCTGAAAGTAAATTTCAGAAAGACAAATGTGATCTGCTTCAGTAAATAATGTATTTACTTCTTTATGAGGAAAGTGTGTTTTCCTGTTGGTTTTCTTATTTGATTAATGTGCCCAAAGTATTTGGGGAAACGACAATAACCAAAAGTCAGGAAGTCAAAGAATTATGAAGTATGTGTTTGATCAGGAGTGATGATATGTAAGAGAATGAATATAAAAATTACTTTTTATGCTGCATTTTACTGTTAGACTGTACCCAATGAGAGAAGGTGTGAAGGAGACTATAGCCCTTTCCCTTCACAATCTTCTCAACTCTCTTCCAGCAGCATTTGGTGTAGGTGCTTCCATGTTGTTTCACAGTTGTCCCTGCCATTGCCTTTTGGCATTAGATCTATGATATATGTTTGAATTAATAGTAATAGAGAAGAAAACTGCATTCCTCTCCTTGTAGGTGACAGGCAAGGCATGGTACAGAGTAAAGATGCTGCAAGGCATAAAGCCCACAAGGCAAAATTAAACAAAGACTCATCCTAACTGCTGAATATTTGCTAGTTGTTAAATATTTGCTTATTTGTAGTGTATTTATATCTGCTGAATTTAAAGAGGAGGAAGAAAATTTGAGTGATGTTTCTATTCATCTGTGTTTTCTTAAGCATGTGGATTAAAAACTAGGATCCCCAAACAGAGCAGGAAACATGGGAGCTCCAAATGTGACGGTATTGGGCACCAAACTACTTAATGCTTGCCTCCACTTAAAGCAACTGGTTATAGTTGTATCTGAAAATGTTTGGGAAAAATTACTAGGAAACCAGCAAGAACCTGCTGTAGAGGGAGTTTAAAGGCTAATGATATAAAGAAATGGCTAACGTACTTAAGGGATAATCGATGTTTGGATGCAAGTATGTTAGGTTATGTGTATTACAGTATTAAGTGTTCTTGGTTCGGCACCCAAGGATTTGTGCAGACGTTTCTCTGGTGAACTTCTGAAGCATTAAAGCAAATGCCTGACAAGGGGAGAAAGGTAATTTGAATTCAATAGCCACTAGTCATTTGAGAGAAGAATACCAAGAAAACACTGAAATAGAACAGTACAGCCACATTCTGGGGTTCAATTCTTGCCAGTTGTTTTAAGAAACTACAAAAATGATGAAATTTGGATATAAATAATTAAACAAAATGGTAATATTTACATACTTTGGAAAGGCAGTAAATAAATAGCAAAGGAGTATTTGAAGATATCTCAGTTAAAATGCAGGAAACCTCAGACTGCCTGGGAATCATCTCAACAGGCTCATCTTCTCAAACAGGCCAGCACGATCCTCACAAACCTCCCCACCATTCTTCTGTAATGTGTTTGCTTTTGAGTGTTCTTGCGTGAAAAGTTTGGTGCTTGCTTCTTTTCAGTACGGGAATGAAACAACAGTGGTTAGATTTATTTGTAGCTAAATACAGGAGGTCTCGTGCAGCCTTGTGCTCCCTGCTGCGCACCACGCAGTGACTCACGAGAACAGAGCTGAAGGGGACTGGTGCCGTAAATACCTGGTGGTCTCACAGCTTCGTCTGTCAAATTGGAGGCAGCTATTTTTGTAGCTTTAGGTAACTGGATGCGACTGACTCAGTGACAAAAGCCTTCCTCCCTCACAGATAGAAATAACAATCTCTGTTTATATAAGCGTCTGTTAGTCCTGAAACTCCTGGATATAAACTGCAGGTATTAGGAGGCAATGTCAATCCCGAGCAAATACTCAGGTGTACACTGGCCTCCAGAGAGGCAGAGATGCTGAAACATGAGGTCAGTTGTCTCCACAGCTATAAACTTTTTTTCTGTACCTTTTCTAGGTGCAGTTTTATTGCAATACCTCGTTATCAGTTACATTTTGTCTTTTTCTGCGGTTCTGCTAGGGCCATCACTAAGTGTGAACTGGTTCATTTGACTTTCTCAGCAACAGACTGCATAATTTCACCCTTAGAGAGCTTCTGTAATCTACAACCTTGATGTTCTGGCTACAGACTAGACTACACCTAGACTTACGGGTTTCAGCTTTGCAGCATTTAAGCTTCACCTATTTGGCCCTCTAGACAGAATTCACAATCTGGAGTTGTATGCCTTCATCCTGTATGTAGTGAATAGGACCTAAGTGCTTTGTGGTGGTTTTCATGACAGGCAGCATGCCAATAGTAACCAAAGCGAAATAAGAGTGCATCTCTGCAGATGGAATGCTTTTGCTTCTGATGCAGACAGAGTAGGAAGAGATGGTTGTGGCTTCAGAGCGAACACTCAGTGTGGAGTGTGGCTCTGAAGCCCAGTGGTTGGACATTCACCAGGAAGAAAGGGGAGCCAAGCGGTCCAGCCCATCCTGCACTCAGGACTGCTCGTGCAGATACCCCTGGCTATATCCCTGTTCTTACTGCTGATTGCAGTGTCCTGGTCCCATCTACTTACTGCCTCTGAATCCAGAATGAGGCTTTTTTTTTTTTTTTTTTTCCCCGCTCAACACCACAGCTTCAGCAGAAGGCATTAAAATACCTACTCTGACTCGTAATTCGGTGATCACCATTCTCCTAAGTGGGTTGCAGCAAGTGACGAGCTGGAGAACTGCTCCAGTCAATATAGGGTATTGTGAAAAATGTAGGAGAAAGTCTCAGTTCTTTGCACTCCAATAGACAAAGCTGTGCAAGTGTGGATCACAGAATCACAGAATTGTAGGGGCTGGAAGGGACCTTCAGAGATGATCTAGTCTAACCCCCCTGTCAAAGCAAGTTCACCTACAGCAGGTTGCACAGGAACACGTCCAGGTAGGTTTTGAATGTCTCCAGAGAAGGAGACTCCGTAATCTCTGTGGACAGCCTGTTCCAGTGCTCTGGCACGCTCAAAGTAAAGAAATTTTTCCTCATGTTCAGACAGAATTTCCTGTGTTCCAGCTTGTGCCCATTGCCCCTTGTCCTGTTGCTGGGTACCACTGAAAAGAGTGGCCTCATCCTCTTGACACCCACCCTTTAGGTATTTCTAAGCATTGATGAGATCCCCTCTCATTCTTCTCTTCTCCAGGCTGAACAGACCCAGGTCTCAGCCTTTCCTCATAAGAGAGATGCTCCAGTCCCCTTGATCATCTTCGTAGCCCTCCGCTGGACTCTCTCCAGTAGTTCCCTGTCCTTCTTGAACTGGGGAGCCCAGAACTGGACACAGTACTCCCAATGCGGCCTCACCAGGGCAGAGTAGAGGGCGAGATAACTTCCCTCGACCTGCTGGCCACATTTTTTTTAATGCACCCCAGGAGACCGTTGGTCTTCTTGGCCACAAGGTCACCTTGCTGGCTCATGGTCAGCTTGTCCTCTAGGACTCCCAGGTCTCTCTCCGCAGAGCTGCTTTCCAGCAGGTCAACCCCTAACCTGCACTGGTGCATGGGGTTATTCCTCCCTAGGTGCAGCACCTTACACTTTGCCCTTGTTGAACTTCAGTAGGTTCTTTTCTGCCCAGCCCTCCAGCCTGTCCAGGTCTTGCTGTATAGCAGCACAGCCTTCTGGTGTGTCAGCCATCCCTCCCAGTTTTGTGTCATCAGCAAACTTGCTGAGGGTGCACTCTATCCCCTCATCCAGGTCACTGATAAATATGTCGAACAAGGCTGGACCCAGTACTGATCCCTGGGGAACGCTGCTAGCTACAGGCCTCCAACTAGACTCTGCAACACTGATCACAACCCTCTGAGCTCTGTCGTTTAACCAGTTCTCAGTCCACCTCACTGCCCACTTATCTAACCCACGCTTCCTAAACTTACCTATGAAGATGTTATGGGAGACTGTGTCAAAAGCCTTGCTGAAGTCAAGGTAGACAAAGTCCACTGATCTCCCCTCATCTACCCACTCATACAATCATAGAAGGCTATCAGATTGGTCAAGCGTGATTTCCCCTTGGTGAATCCATGTTGACCACTCCTGATAACCTTCTTTTCCTCCAAATGCTTTGAGATTACATCCAAAATGAGCTGTTCCATCACCTTTCCAAGGTTGGAGGTGAGGCTGACTGGCCTGTAGTTTCCTGGGTTCTCCTTCTTGCCCTTTTTGAGGACTGGAGTAACATTGGCTTTCCTCCAGTTCTCGGTTTGCCTAAATGTTCTCTAACCTGATCCTCCTCAACCAAGGGAAAGTCTTCCTTTCTCCAGACATTTTCTCTTACCTCCAGGGTCTGGGGATCCTCAGGACCGGCCTTGGCCGTAAAGACTGAAGCAAAGAAGGCACTCAGTACCTCCGCCTTCTCTGCATTCTCCATCACCAGGACACCCAACTCATTCAGCAGCAGGCCCACATTTTCCTTAGTCTTCCTTTTGCTACTAATGTACTTGAAGAAGCCCTTCTTGTTGTCCTTGACATCCCTTGCCAGATTTAATTCCAAGTGGGCCTTGGCCTTCCTCGTTTCATCTCTGCATACTCTGACAATGTTCCTATATTCCTCTCAAGTGGCCAGTTCTTTTTTCCACATTCTGTAAAATTTCTTCTTCCATTTGAGATTTTCGAGAAGCTCCTTGCTCATCCATGCAGGTCTGCTGCTTCCTTTGCAAATTATGAGTCTGCCTTCACTGAAAACTCCATGTACACCACAAGGCAGATGCCAAGCTACAGCCAGGTACACTTCTTAATGTCCCTCTCCCGGTATTTCCTGCTAGCAGTTTTACTCAACTTCTCTTGAGTGTAGGGCATGTAGGAGGTGATGCAGATCTGGGAATATCCATCCAGCACTTGAGGATGACAGGACACAGTTGCTGTTGGCATTACCCAACCTGAGCTCTTTGTGCGACTGTCTTGAAAGCTGTCACTGATGCAGACCAGTACCTAAGTGAACGCAGAGCACACTTGGCTGGTGTCAACTGATTGGTGTTGCTCCATTGCTATTTCAATTGCAGTCATCAGTACAAACCCCACATCATTCCAGGACAGTGAGCTTGGAAAGTCCATAGAAGTTTTTACTTCTCTGCATGCTTCCACTTAAAATAATTCATAGCAATTTGGTCTGTCTAGTAAATATTTTTGCTGCCACCTGGGATATTTGTTTGCTGATTCAGCACTTTGTTACCTGAGAGCTAATAATCTCTTATCGATGTGTGCAGGCTAGCACAGTAATACTTCTATCTGCGTTAGGAGAACGGGGGTTTGTCTACACAGGGTCATTCAGGAAAACTAATCCAAATTGATTTTTAAAGTAGATTAATTAAATTAGGTTCCATCTCTTCGAATTCACTAAATGGCCAAATTTATGTTAGTTAAATTAGATCAAACCCTTGTTTAACCTTTCTGGTTCAGAATTGCCATGGCTTTAATTTGATTTATTTTAATTCACTTAAAAATTGAGACAAACCTAAGTGTGCTCACTTATATTCCAAATCAGAGACTTCTATCTAATTTAACTAAAGAACTTTAAAGACAAATGTTCAGTTAATTGGGATTCAAGTTTGAGTGTCCTGAGTGAACAAGTATCTCGAACAGAAAGTACTCAGCAATTTATTTGTTCCATTTTTTTAATTGTAAAACATAAATAATGTCTGATGGAGTCAACGTACTCTTGCTGAAAGCCTTGTTTGTGTCCTCAGTAAGTATTTAACGCGTAGATTTAAGGATGAAAGAGACGACTAATATTTGACAACAAAAGACTTAATTTTATCCGCTGATAAAAATCGTACTATTAATTCACTGTAATTTGAAACAGTGTATGCAAAATACCTGATGATAGAGCTATCAGAGCTTGCCCAATACTAACAGCCAAGGATTATCCAGCTGTGTCTTACATCTGGATGTGTTACTGTGCGTATCAGTGTGGTATGTAAACTCTGTGCAGTATATTGTCTAACCTTCCTATGCTTCTAATGCAAAAGATAATGATGTGTGTCACGAGAAGATTGTACAGGGGCTGGTAACAATATGTATGTGACAATTCCCTCATTCCATGTGCCCGCTGCCTCTGGCACTTTCGGTGGCTGGGGAGCTGGCCTGACCTTGGCAGGGGCTTGCAGAGCAGGATTAAATATTTGGTTATGAACACTGGGAGTGAAGTGATGTCTCTGATGTGGACTGTTAACTAAGGAATTAGTCAGACTAACATTGTCTCAGCCAGTTCTTTCCTGATTTATGTAGCAAGGCTTGGTGGCACATTGCTTATTTATCACTGATAAACTGTTCTTCCACAAAACTTTTTTATATATATTCAGTCTCTCACTGCTGTGGACTTTTGATAACATTATGATTTATATTTACCCGTGCTTTTGCCTGACAGTAGTTGAATAACAATAAAATTCCTGTTGATTTTGGGTGGTCAGATGAAAACGTTGAGCTACAACCAATGTGTTAATCAATGCCACCCATCAAAATGCTATGGGTCAAAGCAAAAATTGATATAAAAGTTATTTTATTTTGTTATCTTAGTGAATGGCATAAAGTATTTCCTAGGTTTCCTTATCACTGGTAATGCATTAATGTTGGCTCATACTCCTTCATAGTCTGTTGCTAATCGATAAATTATTTTGATTTGTGTTTTTTTTTTACAAGGAGTGTATAATCTAGAATGAAATTAATCTTTGTGGAAGAGTGAACCTGCATGCTTTCTGGATTCAATTATTCACGTTTCTTCAAATGTCTGTTTTTGTTTGTCTGGAAAACTGCTTTCTGAATTTATAGATGGTTTCAGAACATTATTTTACCACTGCATAATGACAAAAGTAATTTAAATTTACAGATTATTTTGATATGGGAAGCCAATAGTACTGGTAAATTGTATATAGTCTTCCCAGCTGAGCAGATAGATTGCTTGTAGAGGCCAAAAAATGGAACAAAACGAGCATAGCACACAACGCAGTAAGTCTGCTGTTATGCCGGAGAAACACATCATACTCACTAGAACCATGATACCAACGAAGTTGTTGCACTGTTCAATGACTTAATGGTATGCAATGCTGCACGAATAACGTCAGCTACTCATGCCTGTAGATCTCTGTTGGAAAGAGTTAAAAAAGTCTAAAGAGGCTTGTTTTAAAATTATACTGTATTTTTTTCAAGATGGAAACATTGGATGGCCCGTTTCCCTTCTGAAATGCAACTCCCGAGCTACTCTGGTGTTGCTGGCTTTCTGAATTGTTGGCTAATCAAATAGAAGCAGTAGGATAAGAGTTGGTGACAAATCATGCATAATTTGCAATTAAATAGGAACATATCAAATGTTCTGAGGTGCAGTCTACATGCTAAGGCTTATTCATTTGGTTTGGAGCATCCTCAGCTATGAAATTATTAAAATGGAAATTAGTGTCTTGAAATTAAAAAAAAAAAATTAAAAACCAAAAGCAATATTCAATAGCTGAGCGCACGTCAAAACTAGTGAACGTCTTGTCAATTCACTTTTGAGTCTTCAGTACCCCTCTTTATGTTATTCTCCTAGCAGACTGTGATCACCCTCAAGTGTTATTCATGTAGTTGATGTCCTGTGTTAGAAAAATGTCCTTTTCTGTCTTCTGATGTTTGATGCCTTTAAAGCCACTGGGTGCAACTTTTCCAGGTTTCCGTTATAGTGAAAATGTCATTTTTTTTGTGCCTTACTGGAATTCTGGTGTATGGGGTATAAACAGCAGGATTTCAGTAGCAGGGTGCTGCTGGGGGTACCCCTTTGTAGGAAGAGGCCAAGAATTGTCCTGTGCCAGACACAGGCAGTTCAAGCCAGCTCTGAAACACCCCATAGTGTGCCAGAAGTTCAGCCAGCCAGGGGAGCATATGATGCTTCTGCCTAGACATTTAAGAAAAAGCCTCGGCTGCTAGGAGTAGGAGATGTAGGAGGAGATGTGTGAGGAGATATGTGAAGAGATGTGTTTGGAGAACAGGGAGGAGGAACAGAAGAGAGGTGTGGAAGAGGACATGGTTGGAGATGCCCTCCTGGAAAATGATACTCCGTGGCAGAGGAGGGACACTCCCAATAGAAATGTGGCCTGTAGGCAACCAATGCTGGATCTAGGAAACTCCTGAACAGGGACTGTGTCTTTATGGAGGGACCCATGCAGAAGCAAGTACACCCCTGAAGGTACCGCAGCCCATGTAGGACACATGCTGCAGTAGATACATCTGCAAAGGGATTGCTGCCTCTGTAGGACCCACAGCAGAGCGTGTGCACCTCCGAAGTGGAGGACCCACGCTGATGCACAAACACCCCTGAAGGTATTGCGGCCTATGGAAGAGACCACAGGAACCCACAAAGGAGCAGAGGAACAGGAAGAAGCAGTGGATGAAAATTAAAGTAAAATTCCCTGAGTCAAGATTCTTTTGCCCGCAACACCTGTTTAAACTGATTGTCAGTGACAGGTTTCAAAAGTGTGTCCTAAATACTGTTTTTGGTAAGAGAAGCTCAAAATTGTGATTCTCTGAGAAATTCAAAAACTGTAAGAAGTTCTAAATTCAGAATGAAGTATCATAATTTTCAGGTCTTTCAGGGGAGAATAATTCTGTTTTATTTGGGAAGCTACATATTTACCCCTTCCAAAGTGAAGATGACTAGTAGCCATCTTGATTTCTGCAACAATTTAAATGTGCTGCCGTAAACAAAAATTAAATTGGAAGGAATAGTTAAAAATTGCTTGGGCAAACAGCTATCACATTATTGCAGGTACTGCTGGCATGATCGCTATATTGATTTTCTTATCAACAAAATAATATTTCATCCTTACTTAAAATTTCTTTTTAAAAATGGTGCTTTTTTTCTATTAACCAAATGAGAAGATACTCTTGTTTTGTAAGGCTTGTATTCAGAGGTTTACTTCCAGTGAGTTTATTCCTATAAACTTTCCTTAAGGAAAATGTTTGGGGCTGATATATTTAGATTTTTTCTTTGTTATCATAAGTTTTTGTTTTATCTGTAGGTTTTTCATATAGTGGTTTTCTTCTTTCTGTACCTTTCCTCTGTCTCTCCTTCCATCTGCTGCTGGTGATAATGTTTTGTTCTGCTTTCATTAAATATTACCCCGTTTTTCCTTTAATTACAGGAGGTGTTTCTATTTTGTCAAAGATAAATTTGCTAGTTCTGTTTGTGTTGGTGTTGAGAGAAACGCTACTGCTTCATGTCTTCTCGTTAATTTATCTCTTAGTTTTAATGCTAATCTGGTTAAGACATGATTAACAGTATTCTGTGGGCCTCATTTTTTTTTTCTGTCCAGAGCCTGTTTCGACAGTTGAATTAATGCTTTCTTATTTGCTGTATATTTGCCCAGAGCTTAAGTTTGATATTTTTCTATACTCTACCAGTGGTTTAGGTTCCTCAAAAAATATTTTCAATAATTTCAATTTGAAAATTTTCACAGAAATGTAGGCAGATGGGGCAATTAATTATGAAAGTGCTCTTGAAACTTCTAAAATTAATGACACAAGAGTTTAAGAATCTTTTTGCAACATTTTAGAGTGAAGCTTTTTAATTGTAGAGTACATCATTGCATAAGTGCTGGTGAAGGTGTCTCAGGTTTCAGTGCTAATTTATTGGGCCAAAATTCTAGGCCTCTCATAAAATAAAACAAGATAGAGCCAGTCTTATATTTTAATACTGAAAAAGAATTATGCACTGTTCGAATCATGCCTCTCATGCCAGTTAGAGCTTCTTGCCTGTACCACCTTGTCTCATGCCATTTCTTTCTACTTAGAAACCTTATAACAGTCTTTGTAACGTGTCTGATAATGAAAAGTTTCTCTCACATCCCATGAAAATTAGACAACGCATTTGAATGCTCCAAGACTTCTGATTTTAGACCTTTGAACATGCTGTATCTCTTCCAGGTGATACTGTGCTGGACCACACCAGGCAACTGCCCCTTCTATATTCTTCCTAGTAGAAACTTTTCAGATACTTTATGTGATATTGCCTCTTCTTACTTGCCTGGTGTATCACTTATCCACTAAAACACCAGACATCTCAAATACTTATCACAGAATCACAGAATGGTTTGGGTTGGAAGGGACCTTAAAGATCATCTAGTTCCAACCCCCTGCCATGGGCAGGGACACCTCCCACTAGACCAGGCTGCTCAAAGCCCCATCCAGCCTGGCCTTGAACATCTCTAGGGATGGGGCATCCACAACTTCTCTGGGCAGCCTGTTCCAGTATCTTATCGCCCTCAGCGTAAAATACAGATTGCTCAGTTTTCCTAGTCTTCTGGCATAATAAAGGGCAAGAGATCTCACTAAGAAGGCAGATAGGAATGATCTGCTGGCACAGTGCTTCTTGTGAGTAGACCCTTACCAGAGGCTAGGATGGATGGGTAGCGATTTTGAGTTCTTTGTTCAAAGCAATATGACAAGGCCTGCAAGACCATCTTGGAGCCCATTAGCCCAGAACTTCTACATATCTGATGAAGCAAGAAGAGGAGTTATTTTCAAGAAGTGGCAAGACTCTCCTGAATAAATTAGAAGTAATTAAATTATGGGGGCAGGGGGAGAAGTAGCAAATACATATCAAGGGAGGAAACATAATACTGTCTGGACCCCCAGGGGAGTGCAAAGAGGACATTGTCTGTGAAAGTGAGTGCATGCCACTAGGAGGGGGGTCTCTTATAGTTAAGGCTGTCTTTTAGAATAGGTCATGCAGAAAGTCTCATAGTGTGTGTCAAAGTTATCTAGATAAAAAGTGAGAGAAAGATTTCAGACTTGATCTTGGTGTAGGTAGGCTAAATCCTCTTTTACCTTCGGTTCCTCACTTCTGTTTCTCACAGCTATTTGTAGCTGTGGTGACTACTTTGGATATGATAAATTAATTCTTTGTTTTAACCTCAGCCTACTTTGAATAAAGAGGGATTTCAACAGAACTAGCTGAAAAGAAAGCAAGTTTCCTAATCAAAGTGCACCGAAAATTTACAGTATGGCAAGAGCCATGCTTATCCACCCCATTCTTCAAAGTGGACGAACAAGGTACCACCGTCATAGAAGGTATAGATATCAGGATGCCCAGAGTCAGGAAAGGAAGAAATGCCTTCCAGTTGCAAATAATAACAAGAAGAGCTACTGACTGCACTTTCACCTCCCCGCAGTTTCATCCAGAGAAAAAAGACCTGTTTAACCAGATTCTGTGTGAAAACAGATTAATATTCTAGAGAGCAGACCTCCAGAATATACATATGAGTATGTAAGGTGGTTATGGGGCACCTGACCTGTCCACAGCAAAGTGAAAATGTCTTCTCATGAAACCAAGCAAGTCTTCAAACAGGGCTGCTGTGAAATTAAGAACAGTGCAATTACAAAGACATAGACCTTATCAACTTCATTTTTCTCCACTTAAATTTACAAAACTACATTCTTTTTGACCCTAATTACTGTGTCTAACCACCATAAGTGCTATGAATATATTAGCTTGGGGCTGAGCTGCCTTGAGCATCTGCATCCTGTAATGCATTAGTTGATGTGGATGTGCCTTCAGCAGCGTTAGAGAAGTTTGACATAAATTCTATAAATACAGCTGGTTTTTTTTCCACGAAATCACAAAACATAATCAGTAAATTTAAAATAAATTGTAAAAACTTATGATCCATTTTTTCACAAATAAAAGTACTGACAGCAATCTTTCTGTTTGGGGTTTTGAGCTTAAATCTCAGGTTCATCTGTTTATCCTTCTGAATCAGCACACTGAGCTCTGAAAGCAATTTTTTATGTCAAGATTAAGCTACTTTAGTGAATCTTTTAAAACTTTTCTGTAGGATTTGTATTAATATGTACAGTTTTTCTCTTGCAGTGTCCTTGTTAGGGACTTGTTGAGTAGGTGGACTCTGGATGTTGTCTGGCATGGAATTCCATGTTTCGGCTCCAAGTAACTTGACACCAGTCATACCACAAGCAAAGAGGCCGGTATTTCAAAGTGATGCAAATATGGATGTACTGCTTACAAACATGCTGAAGCTACCATATTTCAAGCTTGAAGTAGTTTTCTCAAAGGCTCAAGATAATACTCACGTTGAAGACTTGTTCTGTCTGTGAACAGCACGGTATAAACAGACTGGCAGATTTTTGATCTTGATGAAATTTGCGATACTAATTATCGTTCTGTTCAGTTGGCATGATCTTTCAGTGTTCTTCAGTGCCTTGACTTTTCTCTTCATGACCAATGTACCAACTCCAGGTGTGTTAAGCAACACTATAGACAGAAACTGTGTCGATATAGTTATGTTTTGGACTGGAGGGCAGTGTTGGTGAGAAGGACAACAGTTTCATTCTGTCTTATGCTGACTGCAAAAGTCCCCGCATAAACTTGTAAGAACTTGGAGTATCTTTTCATTTTCTGTAAGCAGAAAGCATTATTCCATTATGGTTTTCTGACAAAGCCAAACACTGGATGCAACTTGTGCTATATTATGTGACCGTGAGCTTTCAGCTTTCTCTTGGTGTAATTGGAATTAAATCTTCTCCTTTCCTCTTTCTCTTAGGAAGGAGGTTGTATTAAATCAGACTGGTTTTTCAGGTTCTGAAGGTCTGAATAGCAGAGGAATAGGAAGAATAGGAAGTGTTTGTTAGTGCTTATCAGTATGTTTTTTCTTCTCATTGTTATTCAATTGAGCTTAAAATAACCCTCTCTAATTACTTCGCTGTTTGACACTGTCAAAGGGTTGGGGGTTGTTTTACAATTTAGCATCTACACTAGGGTTCGAGACACCCTTCTGTTTAAAAAAAAAAAAGGAAAAGGAAAAGTCATTACACTAATGTTTTAGACTTTTTTTTTTTTTTAACAGGATATAGTCAGTATATATACACATACCGCTTGCCATGGTGATTTGCTGTGTGGTGAGGAGCTGAATGCTGAAAGCAGAGATAATATTGGGAGCCTCACGCATGTGTGGTTATGACAGCTGACAGGAGAGCTCAGGCACTGCGGAGAGGGCAGGCATGTCCACAGAACTGCTGCCAATAAAGATTAGTGAAGGAATAGCCCAATTTCCTCCAAATGAAGGGTAAAACTAAAAGGTTACGTAGGGGTGCCTGAGCTCAGTGCAGTCAAAGATCTCTTTGTCGCTGTGCACGTTTTGCCGACTCCTGTTCCCCATCAGTCAAGGTATGAAGGGTGCCTGTTTCTGAAGGCAGTGTAGGTGCAGTATTTTCAAGTACTGGGATAATAGCCTTTAGATAAGCTGTATTCTTAATGCGATTTTCTGCTTCCTTCTCTTCAAGCAGTAACACGGGAAGAGAGGGTTTTGGTAGGTTGTACCTTCATTCCCTGGCACAAGTGGATGGTGACAGGTTTGAGAAGCGTTGAGCACGCTGAAGGAAAAATCTTCTGCTGACCTTGTTACTGGGGCTGACTGAAGCTGCTGGGAGGACCTGGAGAAATAACTTACGACATATTCGGCTTTGACATTGTTTACTTCTAAACAGCTTCCCGTTTCCATGCAATTTCCAAGCTGAACCTACTTGATATTGACAGGTAATATTTTAATGGATAGATTGATTGGACTGGCAGAATGAATTAGCCATCAGCTTGACAACCATGTAGCATTATGTTGTGTATCTGTTTACTCAGCACTGGGTGAAATGCAAGAGTCTATTGAAAATCAGATTTCCATGCTGCTTTGTCAAAGCAAATTTAATCACAGCTAGAACATGTGGCATCCATCATTTCCACTTCAGAAGGCATCAACAGGCACAGATCAGCAACAACAAGCAGTGCTGCCACTGCTGTCTTGGACTCACATGGAAAATTAAATTTTACCATAGATTTTTGATAAATGATGCAGTCTCGCCCATCAAACATGATTACTTAAGTGTTCTCTATTAAAGTAATCCCCAATAGCTTTGTATCCAGGAGGAAGGTCTTACTCCATTTGGCTTTGAGTTGCTCCTCCTAATGTGGGATAGGCTTTTGGATATTGCCTTTGCCCATCAGACACTGCTTTCCATTTGTTTTTCTTTGAAATCTCAGATCTGCCTGGCTGCCTATGTTTACCTGTGTTTTAGTGACCAGCTCAGCTACATACTGTAATTTCTTCTGTGGTTTTCTCTGAAATTTCACATTAATGCATCTTGTCTACCTCACTGAGATCAGGGTAGCAAATGATATTGTAAGAAATGACAAGGTAACTTAAGGAGTGGAACAGTATAGAGGACATGTAAAGATGGAACCAGTTGCTTTGTCATGCCTTAAGTGTGGTGGAGAGCATTTGAAGTGATCAGATTTACATAAAACGTGGAAAAACATTAGTTCTGCACATTTTACTTAAAAAAAAATTTCATCTCCTTTAATTTATCACAGAAACTGAAACTACTCCAGTTTAAAAGCTAATTAATGTTTTATTTGGGGTGATCTTTTCCCCCCCGCTTCCACTTCCATTTAGAATGGCCAAGCATGTGTTTTGTAACACCACTGTCTATTGCTATTATTCTTGTTAAATTTTCATCTGATGTGTTAATGCCTCCATAACTGTGAGTCCAAAGCCTTTTTCTTCCAAACATGAAGATAATAGCACAATTTTTCTAATTCCTACTAATTGAGCTATGATTCTTTAAGATTGTCTCATGTCTTGTACTGTCTCTTGTAATGTCCTCAAAAATTATGTCATTAATTGAGAGGAGCTCATAGTCATTGATAGGTCTTCTGAAAATCGTTTCGCATTTACTGTTTTGAATTACAGTACTGCTCAAAAATATCTTGCGTATAGACATTGAGAGTTCAAATAATAATGCTTCCTGTGTTTCTGTGTTTCCTCAAGCATCAATATTCAGCTGTTTATAAATATTTTTTTGTAATTACAATACAATTTCTAAATTGCTTTCCTTTATAGTGTTGCTATTAGTGGTACCAATATTTTGAATCAAATGTCTGAATATATATTTTTTTTTTTTTGCCTCTTTCCTTGAGAGGCATTTCCACTGATAAAAAATTTATATAGGTATGCGATGATAACCTATGGATGCTGATTAAAACGTAAACTTTTTTCCATTGATCTAAAGCAACATCTTAATTAAAACATATGGCCGTATTTATTTCATGTAACTTAGAAGTTGGCTAATTCATCTGAAGTGATTCACTTATTTGTAGTCAAGGTGGAGAAATACATACTCCAAGGGATGATTCACCATTCTAAGACAGGCACCTAAGAGAGGCCAAGTAAGTCACCTTCTGGAGGTATTATTCTCTCTTGACTGTAAAAGGTGCCTGGGATGAGTAGTGTTACCTGGGAATGTTAAGCGATAAGCAGAATTTGAGGAGGAGATGTGCCAAACAAGCACTGCCTCTTTGGTATACACCGCGATACAGACGTATTGCCGGAACTGCTGGCACCGTACAGATGTGTGGCACACCTGCCGCTGGGAAAGCTGTAAGAAGTTGTGAGCGATGCTCACTCTGTGATTTGTACTGATGCATGCAAATGCTGCACAAGCAAAATGTGTATTTAAAGGCTTAGGCACCATAATTTGTCCCTTACTCTCCCAGGTAGTTGCCCAGCAGATGTACTCTCTGAGTTTTCTGTTATCTGCACTTGGGCATCTGTATCAGGGACATTTGTGTCAAGTGACAGGTGAATACATACAAGAACTAATCAGTCCCTAAGGGGACAACAGTTTTTTCTCTGTCAAACTGGTTTATTTCTCGTTTTCTTAGAAAAATATGAAGCTGATGAAGTGTAGCTTACCTTTCAACACCAAAAGGTGTTTCTTCCCAAAGGCTGCGATGTTCAAGATTTATTACTTTTTCTGCTGTCCGATTTGCTGGTCTGCATGATTTATGATGAGCCTATTCCTACACTAGCTATCAGATCGTCCTTTTCAAACCAGAATATCTCATGTTAATAGTCAGTGCAATTCATAATTGCGTATCACTGGGCCTGACTATTATCTGAGTGGGTTGATATGCATCCACCAGGCAGCAGGTCTTGCTTGATGATCCACTTTCTTCTATATGGGTCTTATAACTTAAAGGTGCTCTCAGAGTGATAACAATAACTCAAAATTTAGAGAATCGAATTTTAGATACCTAAATTATGTATGATGAAGGTTAGCTGTGGTGTCTGATCATAAATAAGAGGTGAAGTGTGGACTGGGATAGCCAAGCACAGTATGACTTTCCAGCCCCATATGGATGTAGTAGCTCCCATATACAGCTAACCTAGTTTTGTGTGCTTCCTGATCTTGCCCAACATGAAAATTCATTGGTTCGTCTGGTTTTGTTGCCTGAATTAAGCGTTAGGCTGCTGCTTTGGGAACGAAAAGTGTGGAGAAACTGCTCAGTTTATGTATTACCTTACTTCATGCCAGCAGAGTAGTTTCTCTGGGTTTTCAGAACAAGGCTGTTGTTGGATGCTGAAGCAACTTATTAATGCAAAGTCTATGAACCTGCGTCTGAGCAATAGTAACTATCAACTGTCTGGAATGGTGATGGACCTGCGTGCTTGGGACTGCTGCCTTGCCCAGCATATTGAGTTGATTGAGACCGTGCATGTATGGGTTTTTTTTCTTTGATATGAGAGAAAATATCTTCTAGTTCACATTCTTTCCTCATTCCCATTCCTGAGAACACTCGAATTAGAAATGTCGGGAATAAAAAGATGAGTTGAGGGAGAAAATCCATTTTGATTGTAGCCATCCAGTCTAGCAAAGAAGTAATAGTGGTGCTTCAAATTTTTGAATAATGCAGTAAAATAGAGATAATGTAGCTGAATTGTATATATAAATAACTTTATTCTGGCTTATTTTAAAACAAATAACGTTTTCTTAATTTTTTATCGCAAAATTTCCAAACACTTCTTGATATTGTGTCCCAAAACTACTAAATTCATGAAACTTTAAAGTTTCATGACAGTTTTACTAATATAACTGAGTAAGAAAAATAACAGATTTAGATTTGATGACTGTTTTATATGCAGTGCAGAAAAGAGAGGAATAGGCTTAGTTGGTGTTTTGAGCAAAGCAAAAGTATTACTCTTTCCTTTGCATCTTTTTATTCAGTAAAGAAACTTGTGTCCAGTTGAACAACACGGGACCTTGGTGGGACATTATTCCACTCTACTGAATCAAAGGATTTTTCAGCATTTTCTGAAGCTTTCTGTAATCACATGGTCTCTTTAATCATTTTAGCAGTAATGTAACAATTTTTTATGCCTCTTTGCGCTCGTATGTATACATCCATCAAGTTTTAAATTATATGCAATCTTTTTACAGCAGTTTAACAAGGGAGGAGTAGCGCATGAAGCAGCAATAAACATTTACAAGCCAATGTTTGTCAATTATCACTTGGGTAAATACATTTTAAAGACCAGGGCATCCTGATTTGCTCCAGTGGCAATCTCATAATTGAAGCAAGTACAATTTAGAGCACACAGTTCTGGCAGAAAAGATACTGGGAAAGGCTAGGGGGATGGAGATCTAGTATTGGAAATAGCTGCTTGATTTCTCATGGAAGCCTGTATTTTTAAGAAAGCAAGATGCTGCTTTCTCTGTCAGTTTAAGCTTTTTTTGGTTGTTGTCTTTTTTACGACACGGGGTGAAAGTGGAAAACTTTAATGAAAGCACACATCTATTGCAGAGGAGACCACTAAGACTTTTAATATAACTGGTGACCTAATTGTACCATGACCTATGTTTTCATCTGTCTCTGAAGGAAAAGAAATTTCTCTTCAATTTGTGTTTTGATAATTACAGACGCTTGCACTTCAGAAGCCTGGGCTTTGGTTGTTTCCTCTTATGCAAGTGATCCCTGAGTGTACGGTCTTCATTTCGGGGTCATTCTCACTCATATTGGAATCTCTTCAGGGAACTCCAGGGGAAAAGGAAAAAAGGTCTTCATCACCAAGGTACATGACATCTGCCATGAGTTGGCAGGTGAATTCCATCAAAATCAGCTTCCAACTCATCCTTTCCTCCCAAGTAGTTTAATTTGAAGCAAAGATACTGGACTTCACTCTTTCCAAAAATCTTGTGTGCGATGACTCTGGTACTGCATATGATCTTCTGCCTCTGCCTTTAAGTTGTCTCTGTTTCCCGCAGAAGTTCATACCTACGGTTTCTCCTCAGTTACAGCGTATCATTCAGACACTGTGTCAGACTTGATTATTTTTTTTTCCTTTTGCTAAACACAGAAAGTCGCAGAGGTTTCCTTGAAATCCTCCATACTGGGTCCCTATACATTAGGTCACTTGAGTAAGCTCCGTGAGGCAACATCTCATCAGGAGCAATCAAGCTAGTCAGGCCTGGTATGCTGTGATCCAAATCACAGAGAAGACCTCTCTTCCTCTTCCAGCTGCTGTCATTTCTTGTCTCTTACAGCCAGTATTTGCTCTTTTCAAGGGCAGCCAATTAGTCAGGCTTGATCCCTTTTTCCCTACACAGATGTTGGAAACTATCATCATTCTTTGGCAAGCCATGGGATGGGACCGAATTGCACTGGACAGTATCACTGTATTCTGTACTGCTCTGCCTCGGGTCGGCAAGTCTCCCAGGAATTTCTGGATTGAAGTGAGCTTAATTTCTAGCTTTCTTTTTCCGCACGAACATGGATGTGTCCTCATGCATGCTTACGTAGCAGCATGCTCTGGGAAGGTTGCAAAGTGGCAAAGTTAATTTTTAGAAGATCCTACATGTGAATCTCTTCATGGCAAAACAAGGTCTTCTCCAGACAAAGGCTTGTTCCTGGTTTCCTCATTTGCACTGTGAATAAAGCCTCGAGTCGGACCTTTGAGGTAGATGCGTGTAGATATTTCTGCTATAATAAGCTCCCTGAAGAAGATGACAAGCTTTTGAACTCAAGCCAGATTTTATGTGAGTAAAAGCTAGAATAAGTAACTTCTTAAATCAAGAAAACCCAGAGTAGCTAGATAAAATGGAGTGAAAAGAAAGCATACAGCATTTTTGTTGATTTACAAAATCTGCTATCCACTGTGTCTGTTCAAAAGGTTTTTGCTTCCAGGCAGTTTAACCGCTCTAAATCACAGCAAATGCTGCCCTGACTCCTCTAATACTGAGGAATTTGCCTTCCAGCTATCTCTTGGAGGTCTGGGTGTTTGCTTCTGGCTCTGGGCAGTCTATGTGAGCTGCAGCGTCCCCAGTCTAAGCTGGGACTCCCTTTTTTCTTGGCAGGCGCTGCAGTCTCTGGAAGATAGGTCCTTCTCTCTATGCTCAGTACTCCTCCAGAAGAAAGGTGGTCTCCCCTCCTTCCCTTCCCTTACTGTTTGGGTTTTTTTTTTTTGAACATCACACGCTTGTCCAAAAATATAAGCAAGCATACACAGGTATTTGAGCTTTCCTGTTAAGGTCTAACATATGCTTTTCCTGCGCTTCCTCTTATACCAAAGTAAAGTTTATACTGAAGGAAGGCCATGTCAAAATTATTTCATAGCCTCAGACAGATGAAATGCTTAAGCTCGTCTACCTTGTCATGCTGTCTGTAAAAAGATTAGGAACCTACCTCTAGGCATGAAGGATCTCATATCTCTGTATTAGGGCAAGATTTTTTATTCTAGTTCTGCCAGAACAGCTGGTTTGTCCACAAAGAAACTGGCAGGTCAGGGTGTTCTGCTGAATTTCAGAAAAGGACCCACCTTTATTTAATGGAGATTGCTTTACTTAATGCTTTATTTAATGGAGATTTTTTTTTTTTTGCACTGCAATCATAGCCACAGGTGCCTCCTTATGAGAACACAAAATGTCCTGAACTACTACTTCCATCTTAAAACATCAGAGGTATACTTCATCTAATACGTAAATTTTTCAAGATCATATCAACGATTCATCCCCATTCATGAATGGGTAGAATCCACTTCTTTCATGAGAAGACTATTGCATCTTACTAGAAACTGTGTCTGGTTTTAGTGGTCAAATTTCATCCTAATTTGCAGGGGACATTATATAAACTGGTAACAACTTGCTTGCAAAAAAATGTATCTTTGACATGTGCATCATATCTTCTAGGATATAGATGTCATGGATGCCCTTCTGTCTGAGCCTTCTGAGGCAATATTACGCAGAGATGGTGTTGAGTTTTAACTCAACAATTGCCAAACAATTTCTTCTTCTGATTATACACCTCCCTCCAGCAGATGTCTTTTTGCCTTTATTAGAGCTCCAGGCTACTCCTGTAGTTGGTTGAGAAACTTCAATGCTGGGGGTCTGCAGAGAGCCTGGCTGGTACTTGTAACTTCCAGAAAACATTGCTCTGTTGCAATGGGTGATGAGGGCTTGAGTAAAGCTCTTGTGATGTCTCTCCTTACGCTCTCTGTCTTTTAGACACTCATGGACTCAAAAGTTAAGTATGTGTGTCATACGCATGTGAAAGAACAAGGGGCATGTTTAACAGCCTTGAAAAGTGTGTACAAAAATGACGCTTTTATGGAGCTGCAGATATTGTTGGAGTCAGGAGACCAACTGTGTTGTTGAGGAATAGTGAGTGTGTTTGCCTGTGCACCCAAAATTGCTGCCTTGCTGTACAGTGCTAGTGATAGATAGCTTAGTGAACTGAGCTGTCGGTCTTTGAAAAGGCAAAGAAAAAGGAAATGGAAAAAGGGAACCCAGATGAAAAACTGCTTGTCGCATCTTGCAAAAATGATTGATAGTTCAAAAGGAATCTCACATTCAACGAATGAATATAGAAGCGCATAGATCTGAAATAAATAAAATGTTGTGACTTAAATGTTGCTTTCTGTTTTCTGGATTTCTGTGTTGTTTTCTTCAGTCTCTCACTCCCCCCATGCCCCACCACCCCTTATGATTCCCCATTTACTTTTCTTCCCTGTCAGCTTATGGTTATTCTTTATAATTTTTATGTTCTTTGTGGATATCCCATATTGATATTTTCCTTCCCCTTCTATCTTTTCTGCCTCTGGTTTGTTCTCCGCTAGTCAGTCCTCTTTTGATAGCCAGAGGAATCTTACTTCCCTCGCCTTTGGCAGCCTATATACTCCATCTCCTTGGAGGCTCTCTTTCCTCCACCATATCTGTATCGTCTCCATTATTCTCCGGCTACCTGCTGGAGAACACATCTCAAAGGCAGATATTCTGGTCTCTTTGGCTCCCACATCACTTGCCATTTCAGACTGCTTAGGCTGAATGAAGACTAGGGATTTTCTCGCATGTTCTCCAACTGCTCCAGCATTTTGGGAACCTCACCATGATGTTCCCTTTTCCTTTGCCATTCCAAGAACACTGTGTCATATGGACTTCCTTAGTACTCATATCTTTGCCTCTTGGACCTGCGTAAGATTTAAATCCTCAGTGAAGATGATGGCATGACCTAGAGTGTGACCTGCTAGTTGGGTCTAGCTCAATGAGGCCTGAAACTACGGCTATTAACTTGTCATTAACGATTATAGAACTGCAGAAGCTTTTGAGTGCATAGTAGATTAAAAATAATAATACAGACCAGAATCAGTAAAACTAATACAGCATATAACTATGAGCTGAACAGAAGTTTTAATAAAAATATCAAATTTTGCTTGTACTAGTAGATTTTTGAAAATGAGAATATATAACTTAAGTAAGCTAAAATAATTAGTCTCAGAATGGTGAAGTTTCCCATCCCACGGCACAGCAGCAGAATTCTGTAAAGCCTTCCTCCACTGAAATTAACTGTTTTATTTTTGTACTAGGTAATTATATTTTGGTATTCAGCTAATACAGAATGCTTTTTACTCTGAACTTATTAGCAGTTAGGAGAAGTAACATGTAATAATGTTTCTTGTGCTGTTACCTTAATTATAACTTCGTATGCTAATTCTTAAATTTAGTTTTAAGTACAGAGATAGGTCTTTATTTTAACTGTGTAGCACATGGAGAAAGTTGGAGTCTTATAATGGATCTTTTCTAGATTATTAGACAACTCTTTTTTTTTAGATTTTAGAAAATAGAACAAGGCTTTATATAATCTCAATGTGACAGTTATTTTTAATGAAGCCATATTGATCGAATGCTTATGGAATGTTCCTAATATGAAATATTTTGGGTAGAGAACACTATTTTAACCAATTATAGCAGTAATTTGTGAGCTGTTTTATGCTATACTAGTGTCTCTTTAAACCTGTCAATAACTAAAAGGATATAATGTAACATTTTTTTTGGAAAGAGGCGCTTGTACTGGTTTAAAAAAAACCCTACAGATTGTGAGAGTGTTTTGCTGTATGTATCCACCCCAAATGACTAGTTCATTTGTAGATGTCTATGCTGTAGAGCTCTGACAGACACACAGTGAATCTCAGCTCTGGATTCCCTCCACTTCCACTTAAGTAAGAGAGGTGCTTTCAGCGGGCAATGAATCCACCTTAAAATAGCCAGCCATCTAAGCCATGTGTACTGAGTCCTTTTATAATTAGCAAAGGTAGCATGGCAAGCCCTTAGGAATAAAAACCAACAGATAAAGTGCATGAAGACAAACTGCGTTCTCCTCACCACAGAGCAAAATTCTGTGGAAGCTCAGCCTACCTCAAGTTGGGAAGAAGAAGCAGTAGAGCATGAGCCCTTGTGTTCTGTGTTTCATTTTACCAGTGCACCTGTCAGTGTTATGTGAATGGTGTGTGGTGTGCTCAGGCTCCTCTGTATTTCTTCTTTACACCAGCCTGTCTGTCTCCTTAGAGGTGTTTCACTGGTGTATACGGTCAAAGTAAGGGGCATGGCCAACAGGTGGAGAGGAGCTTTTATTCATTTCTATGTGACCCTGTGAGGCTGCACTTGGAACACTTTGGTTTGGCTCCCTGGTGTAGTAAGTGTGTTGAGGAACTGGAAGGGTGCCCTGGAGGGCTGCTGTGATGAGCAGAGGCTAGAGTCTGCATCCTGTGTGAGGGATGTTGAGGGAACTGGGCTTTTATAGTTCTTTTCTAGAAGAAGGCCTTTCTAGAAGGCCTTTTCTAGAAGGCCAAGAGCACTCTAATATCAGACTTGAAATGTGTTTACAGAAATTACAAAGTCATCTTAGTAGTGCTGGAGAACACATCAAGTGGCAGTGCACACAAATGTTGGATGGGGAGGCTTAAGTTGGATGTTAGAAAAAAGAACTTCAGTAGGTGGGCCGTGACTCGAACAGGTCACCCAAGGAGGTGGTGTCGGGGAAAAAAACTTAACAGTACTCTTTTTACTAATTAAACAGTCTAACTCAGTATAATAACCATTTGAATTCCTGGGGAAGGTCTTCTGTAAGGAAGTTGAAGTGTAGTAGTTGACTTCAAAGTGTTTCTGTGAAAGGTTTTGAAATCTGTCTCCTTTTAAACCTTGGCTGACAAAATTAGTTCTGAAAAAAATGATGTTTGATAAAGTTTATTTGGAAAGCAGATGCTTGCTGAGTCAGAGTTCATGGGATTAGAATATTGTACACTGATTATATCAGGCAGCAGCTGTGGCTCTGATTCATGTGCCAGGTTTACATAAAAAAGAATATTTCTTCTGGGACCAATCAAAAATACTAATATTTGATCAAGGAATTACTAGCTGAATCTTTATTAATTGCATAGTGAGATGTTCAGTGACCTTTATTTAAGATGATTCTTTAGAGACTAAAAATTAGCTAATCTAAGTGTGTTTCATTTAGAGTAGACTAACCTCAGAAATATTATTAGGAAAGAAGCATCTGTTCATCAATCAAAAAACTCTTTACGGAAAGAGCTCTCAGTTGATACTTCTTACGAAGTCAAAAGAGACTTCTAGATGAAGTAAGTCCACCAAAATAGCAAATTTCGCAGAACATTATAATACATGAAATGAAAATGAAGGATATATTTCAACGAAGTGCAAAGGTAAAGATAAAACTTCATTATGGAGGATGGGAGTAATTAAATTCCTTTTTTCAAGTTACTGTGGGTATGTGGAATATGTTATATACCGTTTTCATAACCTCTGTAATCTTGAGAATAATGGGTTCAATGAAGATGGAATTTCACTGTAGGATTTTACGTACTTTATTCTCTACACTAGCTCGAGAAATTTCATGTAAGTGACTTCAATCTCCACTTGGTATGTCTGGCTAAAATATGATAATAATTATTTTTAAAAAATGTCCAAGTAGTATAGAGTAGGCAGTGGCAACAGAATTGTGTAAGTGATGCTGTGTGTCTAGCTCTGTCCGGAGCAAAGCCCCTTGATTTCAGTGAAGGTTTAAGGCAAGGTACAGGTGAGACTAAGCATTCTTCCAGTCTCTAAGCAATCGTCATTAACCTACAGTTTCTCAAGTTTAGTGTATTTTGGGAACAATTTGCCAGTTCTGTTTGCTGCCCAAGTATGAATTTGGAATATTTCCTCAGCACTATTATCTTTTTTACTGTCATAGGAAAATAAACATTCCTTGTTTTATTTTTGTGGGCTCTTTCTTTCATTTTTCATGAACTATTAATTGGTTAGTGAATTTAACTTCCTCCAAAAAAGATCCTTTATAAATTGAAAATATGACTCTCTGCCATAAAACTTTAAGAAATCATTGCCATTTTTGTAGGAAATGGTTTAAAAGCTGGAGAGGGGAAAATTCATACCTGTTAATTGTAAGCTTTTGGGTTACCTACGCTAGCAATCTGGTCGTGTTTGGCTTCCTAGAGAGTGCACAGGAATGGGGTTCGGAAACAGATCAGGATGGTTCAGAAATCATGTGGTCAGCTTTTAACATAGGTCTTTCATTTAAGTTACGTTTGCATCCAAAATTAGATGGAAATAAAAGTTATTCCCATGAGTTTGCACACAGATTTTATTTTCTTTTTAAGCACTTTTCCAGAATGATATACTTTTGAACAAGTCAGTTCATGCGGAAAGTTTTGCCCATTCTTCTAAATGAAATGTTCCTGGCACACAGGCTGGAGGGGTATTTTCCTATTTTGTTCCACTTGTTACTCTCCAGACAGAAAAATTCATAAAAAATGCAGCATTTTCTTTCACTGGTGGAATGCATTTATAGTGAAAGTGTTGCCACTGTCTGATAAATTGTGGAATGCAGTGGGGTTTCTTTTGTATTTTCTTATTTTTTCTGCTTGAAATGCATAGAAAACTTACCAGCAAAATACAGTAAGTATCATGATGAAAAACTTAAAAAGCTGTAAATGCAAAGAGAGAATTCTCTGTTTCACTTTACTGCTCCCTCCTTTTGCACATCCGTATATTGCAGTCCTTAAGAACATGTTTCCAGTGAGACACATTTTCCATTTAGTGCGCAGGTTGGGAAGTGAATGAGGGTGCATATGGAGTTCAGCAATTTCAGGGTCTGGAATGAGCTTTCTTATTTTTCCCTTTGTAACTCACGCCCTACTTGTTTTTTGATAAATGTAATCTCTCTTCATTTTGTAGCTGCAATATATAGGAAGGACAGGTATTTTTGAGTAGTGGAGAGAACATTGAAAGGATCTTGGCTACTACTCCAGCATTTCCTTGCGGTAGGAAACAACATCTAGGAGGAAAATACAGTACTCCTTCCTGAAGGTAGGCACTGGCTGGTGAGCAGGCGATGTGCAGTGGAACTACGCCTCAATCAATGAGAATATATCTTTTTCTAAGCACCTTCTAATTTGTGGCCGCCTTCTGAAAACAAAAAAACCAACCCTGTCATTTGTAGCCGTGTTTAGTCTTTGCTTAGGTAGTGTAGTAAATTGAAGGCATCAAAAGCACGTGCATAAATACCTCTAGTGATGCAAAGGTTCTGTACAACAGTATCCGCGGCCACATACTCGAATGCGTTCAAAGGGGCACAGCCTGAACTTTGTCCTTTCTGCCTCAAAGGTAGTTTTAGTTGCAAATTTAACAAGGTATCGAGGAGGCTGGGGATTTTGCTTGTTTTCATTTCGTTTTGCTTGGATTTTTAATTTGTAATACGAAAACTACAGTTGTGTTCTATAGAAATTTGACTGCAAAGTAGACTATCCATAAAAAAACAGTATTTAGAACAAAACAGTGAATGGTTTATTTCCTTTTCATTGCATCTCTGCTATATAGTAGGCTGGCTAGTCAGTCTGTGAAGAATCTGATAAACAAAACAAGTGTCTTTTGGACGTAGAAATCAAATATTTTCAGTAACTTTATCGAGATTGTGTTTGTGTTTGCACTCTAGAGGATTTCACAACAGATGCATGGTTTACTAAACTGTTAAGCTTAAGTTATGACAAGTCTACATGTTTTTCTCCCGTTTTAGTCTTTGAAGCTACTAAATGGATTTTACAAAAAGGAAAAAACACATTTAAATACATTTAAATGAATAAATAGGATGTTCCTCTGCATAAAAATACATTCCTAAGTGCCCAACATCCTGGCCATAAAGATAACCACGTCAGCCCTGTTGTTAGCAGCAAGTAAGGAAACAGGAATGTACCCCTTGCTTCTTGCTAGTTTGGGATTTGGGGTTCAAAAAAATCAATACCAAACTTTTGAAAGACACTGAGATTTTTTAAAAGAAAAGTATTTTTAAAACTTTCTCTTCTCTTGTTTTGGTTGATCCTGACCTCTCTTTTCACCGAAAAGATTGCGAGCGGGAGTGCACTTGCGTTTCCCTTCAGCCACGTGGTTGCCTGCCAAGCCTTGCAAACGTACATTTTGCCACACTGTTTGCAGTTTTCTTTTTGATGCCTGTAATGCTACAGAACTTGAATTAATGCACAACTTGACAGTCATTATGCTTTAAAATAATTGGTATGGGTTTCTTTGCTGGTAAAACTGGGAGAAGAAATTAATGAGAGATCCCTTTTCATTTGCAGCTTTAGTGCTAAACTAAAATGTTCCGGACTTTTTTTTTTTTCCCTTCAGTTTCCTGAATTCTTCCTTATCCTACCTAATAACAGGCTTCTGAGTGCTAATTAGTAACTACAAAAAATAGCTCATACTTTTATCAAGAGATGAGCTTTCTTGTTCTGATAATATATGGTAGAGCAGTTTTATTTTGCATGGTGTCTGTGGTACAGTTTGTACCTCAAGAATTCAGTAATTAAGTGAGGGAGGGGACGGGGAGGAAATATCCTTGTGGGGAGAAGGTGCTAGGAGATTTCCTTATTTTTATCGGTGAAGACATGCAAGACTGCAATTCTTTTTTCTTGTTTAATTTCAATCAGCGAGTTTAATCATATTTCAATATCAAATTAAATGATGGTGTATTTATAATTTGGTGCATTTAAAATTTGTTCCTGTTGTAGCAGAAGTCGTTTTGTCAGCATCCCTATTAATAGGGGAATCTATTTTTGCAGTTTAGAAGGAAATGCTTTGGGGTTTGTATGTATTGTAAAAATGAAATACAAAGACTAACTCAGAGCGAACTCAAGCTTGCAGGTCTGCAATTACAGCATCTAGTCACTTTAATTTCAGCAGCTTCTCACAGTAGCATTTAATTCAGTTGGATCAGTCAATTTGCTTTGTTTCTGTCCTTGAAAGACAGTGAGTCTGATTTCTGTTCTGGTAGGAGTGTTTGTGCAGAAGTCAGGCTTCTAACTTGCAAAGGCTTTAGAGTCCCTGTAGCACCTCTTCTTGTGAGACTTGATTAAACTTCTAGACTTAGAGTTTGCAAAATATGTGCCCTTCAATTGTTAAATATAATGAATAGTCCACTGACTTAGCTCTGTGCAAGTGTAAGTCTATGGGAGGCTCTCGCGTGCGTGAGAGCTTGAGCAATGCTGGGCAGAGCTGGGCAAGAAGAGCAGCAGGATGTTGACGTTCCTAAAATCCTCCTTGCGTAAGACCATTTACAACACAATGCCTAAATGAAAACTGAAGAAGTGCTATGGTGGGACCCAGTGGCTGTGTCCACGCCGCTCCTAACCACTGCAGCTGTGTTCAGCTGTCTCCTGTCTATACCAAGTCAGTCCAAGGATGCCTTTGAGTGTTCCTGGCAGGATAACAAGCCACGTGAGTGCATGTTAGTGGCATATTAAGCTTCAAGGGTACGTTTGGGCTCATGGGATCACGTGCATTTCCAATTATGCTTTTCAAAAGACAGGAGAATCCAACCAACTTTGCTAATGTCCCTTTCTTTTCCTGCACTATCAGAAGTGAGAATGTTTCTACAAATAATTAATCATCTCTATTTAGCGTGTACATCCCTGAACTCCAGTGACATACACTGTAATGTATGACTGAGGGAATGGTTTGGGATGTTTAAAATGTAATGGCCTAGCACTTTCGTTGAAGAATACTTTATTCGCTGATGTTTTCTGGTATGAGAATGAAAAGTTAGTAAATGCAGTTTTAAAGCCTATTAATTCATTTACCTCCTGTTCTCATTGAAGAGATTCAAAGCCTGGTAGGTTAACTGTCTTTAAAATCTGTAGTGTAAACATTGCAGGAGATTATTTTTCCAACTAAACCAAAAGTCTGCAAAAATGACATGTCGGACAGAGAACAACTAGAATGATGTCTTCTGATTGTGGGGTGTTTCAATTCAAAATAGGAAACTACAGTTCCTTAATATTTTCCTTCACTTTTCAGAAACTATAGGCAATCAAGTGTTTCTCCTAAATGCAAACTGAAATAGCTGTAAGCATTTTTAGGGAAGTTAGGGGTACAGAAGTATTTCATCTTAAGATTTCTTTTCCCTCTCTCAAAGTTTGTTATCTGTTTGGGTGAGTTACCCAGATCAAATTTTGTCCAGCATAAATAAATATGGCTACAGGTATTATAGTACCGGTAGTTAAAACTAATGATGAAAAATTCCTGTGCCAAGCAAAGTGATTATAGATACTAGTAATACAGGCCAGTATGTAAAGAGCAAGATTTGCTCTTCTGACAGCCAGACCCATGTGTGGTGTAGAATTTTTCTGGCCAGTCTCTCCTCCGTTTGCAGAGAACTTTCTGGATCTTGAAGTAATGCTTCTGAAAACTTGGTTGTAGCCCAAATACTGCCTATTTCTAGTTTTTATTACTTAATCAGTTCCAGCAGAACAAATCTCCCATCTCCCTTTGCAGGAGGAACAGGCTTCTCTGTGAGTCTTGATTATGGTAGGCATTTTCATGGTGTGGAAAAGATAAGAGAATCTGACTTTGCTAATGCTTTTTTCTTTTCCTGTACTGTCGGAAACGAGAATGCTTCCATAAATGATTAATCATCTCCATTTAATAAGCCTATGTCTTCATTTCCTGTAAAAACAGATGGGAAGAAATGTCTGTCTCTATTCTGCATTATTAGGTCTACGGAAACTTAAGAGGGCTAAAGCAGATTTTGGAAATTAATTGATTTGTCCAGTTTGTCATGAAGCAAGGTCTGGCAGTTGTACCTCCAGAGGCCCCTCTGGTATCCGTCCTTCTGGAGGATGCTTGATCCAAACCAGAAAGGATTCCACAGAGCTTGCTAGGCAACGTGATACTCAAAATGGTCCTCAATGAAGCAGAGCTCTGCAGGATTTCATCATGTCTCTTTTACACAACAAGGTTGTTCCCGTGGTATCGCTGGGACTTAAAGTTCATGAGATCAGTTCTTATTCTACATTTCTTTTTTGAAGGCAAACAGTTCTCTCCATCTTACAGAGAAGGTTGAAGTTGTGTGGTTGTAGGATTATTAGGTTTAGGAGATGACAAATGTTGGATGTTGAGATGGCTGTGTATTTGTCCACTCTGTCTGCCCTTTGTATGATAGCATTGTGCTGGGCCTCAAGTGGCTTGTTGGCAATCTCTGTCAGACTTTGCAGTAGTCCAAGTGTAATCTTTGCACACAAATTCCTTTTGAGACCATTTGTTTCTTGTAATTCACCGTGGATTCTTTGCACTCCTTATTTTATCAGTACAGGCTCGTGATGTTGTAGACGGGGTGGCGTGTTGGGTAGTGTGGACCCTGCCAGTAAATGGCTGACTCGCTGCATCCTAAAGGTCAGAGGCATAGGTATAGTACATAAATGCATCCAGAATATCTACAGTAAGGATATCTTCTTTAAGTGATCATGCATTCTGTTTGCCATTTAATATGGTATTTGGTATTTTCCTTTTTTTTTTTCCTGCCACTGCCCCAAAGTGCTGGTTTGCAAAGTTACTGACTGCCCGTAAACAGGGAGCAGTGCCTCGGTTTCTTGTACATTCATAGTTTTTCATGGCTCGGCGTTATAGTCTGATGTCAGAGAAGTGGATTGGCAGAACCATTCTTAAAATACAGCAACAAAGTCAAAAATCACTGAGCTTTCACTCTCTTTTTCCAGTTTGTGGTAGCGGTGCTTGCATTATGGAAGCAGTTAGACAATCACAAGTGATGTGAGCACAGTATGCCGTACAAAACACCCCTCTGGCTCTTTCCTTGAGGACTCTGGCATCATGAAAAGCTAATCTGCAAGAAAAATTGTGAGTATTAAAAACAAATGAATAGTTACTGTGCTCCCTCTTTCTCACTTATGACCCTCGTCTAGCCTCCTAAACAAAAGAATGTAGCAATCTGTCACAGAAAGTATTCTTGACATCCTCAAAATGAGCTTCTCTCCCTTCCCCCTCCCTTTTTTTCTTAAATTTAAGTTGTTGCATAATTAAAATCTCTTTGACATCCTGCGTACACTCATATAGTCATCCTGTCACAGGATTGGTATCCATCTGGCTCACAGCTGATGGAACTTTATACTAACCCACTCTCCTTGTATTAGACACCACTAGGAAACTCATGACCTTAAATGTCACCATGGCTATACTTTTTCAGCTCCCACCAAGTGTAATGGTCAGTAGGCTGCACAGGTTTTTTGTGTTTGTTTTTTTTTTTGTTTTTCTTTTTTCTCTTGAAAGGCATTTAATTTAAAACAACTTGCTCTTGTGCTCTTGTTTAGTAGGTAGAAATGTATTGATTTTCACACATATTATAAACATCATAAATACACTAACAAACGAGCAGGGATCCAGCGATTATTCCAAGGCTCTTTCTGGGCACATCGCCTTTAGCTGTTTTAGCTCTTACACATCCCCACTAGCCAAGAAATACAAACTTGACCTGTTCAGAAAGGATACTCACATTTCAGTGATGCAGATACAGCCCACGAAGAGCTGCGTCTGCCCATTCAGGACCTGCTGGAGTAGGTATGCCAGCAGAGGTCCACCGTACAGCAAACATGCAGTGGTCCAGTGAAGTTGCCATTGGTTGTGCATATACACTATATGTACAGTGAGGCTGACACAGCTGGGAACCGCCGTGCTTGTGCGTGTCAGTGCAGTGTTTATTCAGGGGGTCCCATTCATCCAGGCCAGCTTGTGCATGTATGGTAGGTCTGAAAGGTCCCGGATTATTTCAGAAACCCAGACACAATTTTTGTTTTTTCCACCTGTTATGGTTTGAGAAACCCATAGCAATTTATTGTCATTAAGACAATTATTCTATCACCCAATGACCCCTCCCCACCCGGGAAGGGGAATCGGGGAAAACAAGGAAAAACAGAGGGTTGAAATATAAATAGAATTAATAAGATAAGACTGAATAATTAACATTAATAACACTAAAGAACCAGTATCGATCCCAATACCAATATGAAATACACACGGATTACACTCAGCCATCGCTGTCAGCAGGAGGCTGTGCATTCCCAGCAGGGGACAGCAAATGTCGGACACGGCGAGCGCTGCGGGTCTGGGAGGAAGGGAAGGGATCAGGGGTCTGGCACTGGGGCAAGAAGCTCTCTGGACTGCCGCCATCAAGGGAGAGAGAAACTACGCAGCAAACATTCTAATTCATGTTGAATGTGACGTTCATGGTATGAAATTATCCTATGGGCCAGCTTGGGTCAAGTGCCTGGGTCTCGCTCCTCCTTATCCCTGCACCTGGCGAGCTCAAAAACACTGGGACCTTACTGGGACCACATACCATAGCTGGCTATAAAGTAAATATTTTCACCAATTCAGATGCCAGAGTCTTCTAAAAGTGCATCAGAAGAGAAATTAGTCCTGTGTTGCTCAAGCCAGGACACCACCCAGGCACAAATCTCCAGGAGGAAGAATAGGGCAGATCTGGGAGAAGAGAGCCCTGGTTTTGTATTGTATCAATACTATTCTTGTCACCAGGTTAATACATTGAAAGCAGTTCCGTTGAAAAGCTATTCAAATGCAGTGAGCAGCTGAGCAATGGTGTAATTTAAAGGTGGGCTGAACTTCATGGCAAACAGGGGAGGGCAGATGTCTAGGCGAGGCAGCGCGCTGTGTAAGTTTTGATGTTTTCAGAAGTTTGTCCTGGGCTGGAGCATGCTTTTTTTAGTTATCGTGCATTTATAAAGATCTATTTATGGAAATCCAGGAGTTTCATGAATAAATGAGATGGCATATTCCTTTCTTCATTTCATGAATTACAGTATCAACATTTTAGAGCCTGTTCATGAATTAATAATTGCTTTAATCAATAAAAATAATTACAGTGCTAAGAACATTTTAACAATGAATGCTTTCACGCCGTTTCCACTCCTTTTTAATTAAAGCATGACAACTCATATTTACCGTTTTCATCATGATAGCTCTAAATGGTGAAATTTGTCATCTTTGACTTGGGCTCTAATTATAATTCTTTTAGATGGTTCCAGTTTCTTCTCATTATTCAATTACTCTTGCTCCAATTTTAAACCGACAAATTTTTCCCCTCAAAGTCTCTTTCATGCTGTAAGAATATCTTTGGCTTCATAATGCTCATTTTAAATATTCTATGCTATTCAGAATAAATGCAAATTAAATATATGAAATAGAAAAACAAATATAAACTGCTGAATATAAATAAATGCAGCAGAAGACCAATTATTTCCAGTTTAAATGCATCTATCTTACTTCAGTATAGCATGAAATATTAATATAAATTTGTTGCAAATATAGAAATTGCTAAAAGACCATAATAAGCTTGCCAAAGCAGCATACAAACTTAATTTTTATGCCTGTGAAATAGTCTTCAATTAAACGATCTCTTATTATTTTTTCATATGGAATCTCTTCCTTGCTCTTTCAGTAGATTGCATGGCATTCCCTTAAATATAGTAACTTACTACAATATTCTTGTTCAGCCTGTTCTCCATGTCTTGATGTTACTAATATTTTTTAAACTTGGCTATGTGAGAATAAATTTATGTTCCTCATCACAGGAAGGTCCGTTTGCCTCACAAATATGGGGGTTTTTTTTGCTGGTGCCTCAGAGAAGTGTGTTTTGCCAGGTGTATAGCTAAGAGCGTGAGCCACTGAGGAATTATGAGGAAAATTGTTATGCTTGAGTTGACCATATTCGGGCACGTAGGACCTAGGTTTTTCAAGTCCTTGCTTTCTAATATCGTGTCATGCTAAGGCACTGTACTAACGCGCTAAGACTGAGCTTTTACTTATTTCAGACACAATTGTGAGAGTACTTCCAGGAATCAGCGTAGACTGAGGACTTCCTGATGTCAGTTCATGCCATCTGAATTTAAACATGTGATTGTGATACATATGTCAGGAGCGAAGATCTCTTTGTTCTCCCCAAAACCACAATTGCTCCTTTTCACTCCTTGCTATTAGCATTTCTGTCATTGTATGCCTTTATTACAAATCTTCTACATTTTTCCTGTGCATCAGATTCGCTTGTAATAAATATAAATAAGAAGAGGGGTATTTGAGCAAATATCAGCATGGTCCAGTTGCAGTGCCTGTCAGATGGTTTTACCTATCCTAAAGATGCTTTCAGTTGACCTCTGCGGTTTTCAGGCACTGAATAGTGTCTGCCTAAAAAGCCAAATGCCTCCTCCTGTGCCCTTCACAGACCGTCGCTTACAGCCAGTCTGCTGCTTCAGGACTTCGTTGGGCATCAGCCTGCAAATAGATGCCACTGTTGGAATCCAACCTTTGTGAACTACTGTGATCAGACAATTAAAGAACTGAATTATAGTGTGTGTGCATGGGGGGAAGTAAGTTAAATTTGCAGATGGAAGCCAATTTCTGCCATTTTGTCTCTGGAGTGCTTGACTTAAAATCATGATAAGGTTGTTTCAACAAAATTTTGTGCATGCGGTGTCCAGTAGTTTTAGAAGATCCACTGGGAAGAAAGCAGCAAATAAGCCAGTGTACACATGGATCATCAGAAGGACTGAAAAATTTGGCATCCCCTGTGCAGAGGTTTGCTCTTAAACCTAGTTCAGCAGTCAGCAACTGCATCCTCTGAATGACTTGCCCTTTTCCAGTAACTTCATGCAAACTGGCTTCCCGTAGTGGAAATCTCGGGGTTCATTCCATCTCTGGAACAAAGTGTGCTTCTGGATGCGCAGATCCCTGCCTCCTTTTACCAAAGCACTTCTGACCTGTCCTGTTCTGTCTTTTCTTTCTGCCCAGTTACTTTTTCGGACCCTTTGCTTGCCTCTTCCAGCCTGTCGTGGTTTTGGCCAAATTGGCCAATGGCCGGCAACAGATGCTCTCCCTCCACCTCTCACACATGGAGAGGAGGAGGAGAGGTAAAGAGATTTACGAGTTTAGAAGAAACTAAACTACTTTAATGAAATATTAATAATAAAATATAAGGGAAATAATGAAATAGATACAGTATATACAAAACTGTATTAAGCTCCCAGGATGACATCACTGGCAGGCACTGGGGAAGTCCCAGGCTGGACTCAGCGATGGGTGGGAACTGGATCCCAGGGCTGGAGTCAGGAACACACGGATCGGGATCAAAGGCAGATGAACAGACAGGGTCCTCCTTGGACGTCAGCCATTGAAGGAAAAGAGTTGACCCTTTGATCCCTCAGCTTTTATACTGAGCATGAGGCAGATGGGATGGAATAACCCTCTTGGTCAATTTTTGGTCACCTGTCCTGTCTGCTCCTCCCTGCAGGTGATAACCCTCTACGCTTTTCCGCTTCCAGCCCTCCAAGGGGGCAAATAACGAAATTAACTGACCTTGGTTGTTATAGCAATAAGTATAAGCAAGAGCCTCTCTGCATACCAGTCCTTGGCACTAATTGTAAACATTGGTCTTACCACTCTGAGAATGAACCGTTTTGGCACAACATGCTGTTAATTTCAGAGAGTTAGAAGAAGCCTAGCTAAGAAGTAAAATTACTGACCAGAAAGTTAGTTCTATTTTACCTCAAACCAGGACACAGCCTCTTCTCCATGGAGGTTCTTCTGGCTCTGTCTAGGCACTCCTGTCCTCTCCTGGGTGCTGTCCTCCTTGCACAGTGGAGTGGATTAAGATGTGGTAGATTACTAAAGTAGTAATAAAAAAGTGAGTAGAAGTATAAAACTTGATGATGGTTACACTCTATTTTTTACCTACAGGGCAGTACCCGATTACAAAATATATATGTAAGTGCCTCTTTACCTGTCAGTATAATAGAGATTAGTTGGTGTATAAGACTCATACTCCCTTTTCGCACACAGCAGAATGAATTGCTGGTATATTAATTGCACTTGGTGTGTTAATGTCTTAGTGCATCTTAATGACAAAACTTATTTTTAGAAATTGTTAACTTCATGCGGGTTTCAGAACAGAGGAAGTGCATTTTTAAGCTATTTAAACAGTCAACTTTTTGCAAGGAATATAGACAAGCTTTGGACGTGGTTGTCATACATGTAGACAACTAAGAGACAATCACTGATTTTTATATGGACTTTTTTTAGTGACAGAGAATATGTTCTTATCAAATCCAAAGTAGCGGTCGCCTATACTTAGTTGCTATTTCAGTATGAATTGTAATCACTTTAACGAAGCAGCTATTTCCAGTTTATCACACTGAGAGAGGAGCTCAGGTACCTGTTTTCCTGGCACGTGTGTTTGACAAAATATTAAATACTTGAAATACGATGCGCAAATCCCACATCAAAGTGCTTTTCCTATATTTTTTCTTGAACCCAGAAAATTAAGATACATCCAAAAAGTATCTTGAGTAAATATTTGCATTTGGTGGATTTATCATTTGCTGTTGGCAGCTATTTCAAATTATTTCAAGATATCTGAGATCTGGGAGTAATTTGCCATGAAATGATAAAGCTTTTCCTTTAAAAAAAGGCATAAAAAATAATTGCTCTATAAGATGTAATGTTTATGAGGTCATAGGAATGGTTGCATAATGTGCACATGGTGAGAACTGTGCATTTCATGTTAAATATAAGAATGGCTGCGCACCAGGAAGGAATATTTAAGAAATCAAGAGAACTATAAACGGCCATCTGCTTCATTCTCCATTTTTATTTGCTGGATTAACCCACTGCAATATTTTAATGGATAATGGATCACTGTTCCATCTGCTCATTAAATTTTTCATACCACAAAAATACCTTATCATGAAAAAGGGTTCCTTTCTGTGCAGGGAGGGGACGGTTGTTGGGGAAGAGGAAAAACAAAATATAATATGACAAATGGCACGAACTGTACCTTTCCTGTTAACCTTTGCTGGGATTCCAGTTTTTCCTATACTTGCTCCTTTCTTCAGCACAATGGTCCTTATGTTGCTATGGGGTTACAAAGGAGGAATAAATAACGAGGTCCTGTCACGTTCTTCCCCTGTTCTTCTGGGCAATCCTCTGCGCTGCAAGTAGGACAGCGAGTGGTCAAGGTGTGCTGTGTGTGGTTACTCTCGGCTGCTTTAGGTGGACCTTTGGCAGTGTTGTTGCTGCCAAAGTATTAATTTGAATAGAATCATGGAATGGTTTGGGTTGGACGTTCAAAGATCATCTAGTCCATCCCCCCTGCCATGGACAGGGACATCTGCCAGTAGATGAGGTTGCTCAAGGCCCTGTCCAACCTGTTTGTGAACACTTTGAATAGCTCCTAGGCTGCTCTGACCCTGCTCTTCGCTGAGATTCACAGAGTTGACAGGCTGAGTAGCATGAAGCTTGTGCAAAACATTTTTCATTTCTTCCTATTTTGCCTCTTTTGTACCAGACGGAGGCAATGGAGAAGGAGCTAGCGTGTGGCTGCCTGTGTGCTCTGAGGCTGGACCTCAATTTTGTGCTTTGCTGCAACAGCAGAAAACATTTGAGTCTCTTAGTTCTGCGAATACGCATTACTGCTCTGCCTATTCAAACAAGCAGTGTAACTTTGTTTTGTGAGGTGTTTCCAGGGAGCGTTGTTTTAAGGAATAAGCATTTCTAGGTACTGGGGAAAGCCCTTTCCATGAAGGGTAAGTCCTGGGTCAGAGTGCAGCTTTTTTTAAAAAAAGGGGATGTGATGTTGAGTGTTGTGGTGTTATTCTTAAGATGGGAAAACGGCTCAAGAACAATTTACCATAATATTGTTATTGTAAGATAATAAACCGCGTAGTAGGATTTACCTAAATAGGCCTAATAGAGCATTTTAACCGTTCCAGTGTGATTCTGTTAAGAGTGGGGAAGCACAAAGCAAATTACAGCCGGAGCCTCAGAATCTGATGTTTGCAACAGAGATGCGTTGCAGAAAGGCATTTGAATACATTGTTTAAAAGAAAAAGACGTCTGGTTGGGGTGACCCACCAACCCTGGAGCATACGCCGTTGGTCAGCCCAGAGCTTATGTTTTAATAAAAATTCCTGTTATCTTGCAGTCTCGTTCCTGAGAGGAAACAGCCCATTAAGATCTATCTCATTGCTAGGCTGAATGCGTGGTTCAGATTACTGTTTTCCCCATGTGCACCACATTTGTTTACACTGAATTTCACTTGCCATTTTATTGGCTAATCACTCGGTTTCATGAGGTTTTTCTGCAGTTCTCTTCCCTCACAGCACAAATTGCAGGTTCCACAGTGCCTCTGCCTAGAGACAGGCTGCTTGGTATCTTTGCTCTGTTTGAGCTATCTTACCGTCTTTGACGCGTATTTCTGAAATTAGGCCTTATCCTTTGGTGCCTCCCTCTGAATTTAGTTAGTTTTCAGGTACTCGAGCTCGTCCCCTTTTTCTCTCCTTGTTTTGGTGAAAAGGACATTTAAATATTCAAGGTCTAAAATGCTTCTTCCCAAATTCCTTGCCCTGTGTGAGAGCATTTGCCTTTTGTAATGGGCAGGTTTAGTGTTTGTTTTGTTTGCGAAAATGACTTACCTGAAAATGTATTTTGTCTAAACTAAGCAAGTGAGGCTTGGCATGCTCATGCCTGGCTGTGCACCTTGTCAGCCTTTTTAGCATCTCTGCCCAGGGGGTGCTGGGCCCTGCTGAGCCTCTGTTAGGAAGAGCAAGAAGTCAGAGATGAGTCTTTCCTTGACTCTGAGGACTTCAGCAGGAACATTTTACAACCCATGGCTATGGGGAAATCACCCACCACCTTACACAAATCAGAAAAGGTAGGTCTCCTCGTAGCGTCTCCGGTTCTGCAGTCAAGAAACTGCAGAGCTTAGAGTAGGAACCCATGAAGCTTCTTGGCAGTACATCATCAATATCCAAAGGGGTTGTACGTGTGATGAGATTTTTTTCAGTACAAACATCCTTGAAAATTGGAGAAGCTGCTGTTTTACCCCATCATGTCAGAAAGGCATAGTCAAAGCGAGCTTATACCTGACCACTCATTCCCTGCTGCTCCTACAGTCAAAATTAATTGAGTACCACTCAATTTGAGTAGTGTGGAGGTAACTGCAATGTGATCTCCCTTTCCTAACTACCAGACAGCTTCATAGAGCTGCACTGTTCAGTAGAAGGCTTTGGCAGATTACTACTATTATACTTAATGGCTACGATAATATTAAAAATTAACTTTAAAAAGATTGAAAAAATGTTGATCCAATTTAAAGACGTTTGCAAGACTGCACATATTAGGTAATATTTTCTCTGTGCCGTTATGACTTGGTTTTTCAGTCAAAGAAACTCTCAGAAATATATATTACTGGATTAGAGTGGAAAAGATGACTGATGAAAGGGATGTTACGAACTTTCAAAAAAGAGCAGGGTGTCTTGGTTGCCATCTGGTACAACTGCTGCAGACAATACCATTTAAAAATACTTCTAACTGAAAATGAGGTGAATTGGTTTTGCTCTACTTGTTCATAAAAATTATTCATCAACTTAGAATAATTATGAAGCACTTCTGGCACAGCATAACTTTCCCAATTGCAGTGAGTTCATGGACTTCATTGACAATGGTCATAAGAACGTAGGAAGCACATTGGTTATTAATTAGGGAAAAGTCACTTAAAAGCAAGAATTTCTAATTTTCATTATACGACACATACTTTCTGAAAGATTTAGAGCTAATACAGCAAGTAGATTTTGTTTACCTGTCACAGGTACTGAGAAAAAAACCCCCACTCTCCAGTAGAGATTCTCTCATTTAAAGTTCTTAACATTTTACAGAGTGGGTGAAGCCCTCCAAATATGCAAGGTTTCTGATGATAGCGTGTCCTCTGTGGTTATCTGTGCTCCAGGAACAAAATGAAATACGCTGTATGTATCTCATCCTCAGGGCGTAGGTGATGGCTCCACCTGCCAGTTGTTATCAAGGTTTGTAACATCAGGCTGTAAATTCAAAGTTAAACTTCCACAGGTCTCATACTGCGTGGTGTTGGCTGGTTTGGGGCGTCTCCCTTCTTTTCTCTGTCTGTGCACAGCTGGACGAATGAAGAGCCTCTGGGCTTTAGATTATGAGGCCAGGAATATGTTGAGCACATTTGAGAGCTTGAGTCACATCAATAATTGAAAGCGCTTTACAGATTTTTAAATCTTATGAATTAGTAAATAAAACATAATAAAGTCTTTAGATGTGAAATAAATGAAAATGAAATACAAAGTACAGTTTGCTTTAATAATTATAATTCTTCATTGTGTGCTTCAACATTATCCTATTAAATCACAGCTTTGAATTGCTGAGACTGACGATTTTTTTGGTGCCTAAATTATGGCACGGTAACAAAATGCCTGTTTCTGAGATTCTAATGATTCTAATGAAAAGGAAAAATTAGGAAAATACATAGCATGTGTCATAAAATGTTTGCTCTGCAGTGTTTGGGACACCATTTTAAATTTGCTTTTTAGTGCATTACCTCATCTTTCCTTATCCTTTGATTTTAATGCAAGCAGGATCTTTTTGTGGTAGGTGGAAGTACTCTGAATTCAGACTTCAAGTGCTGTGTACTTTTAGTGCTGTGATTTTCAGACTTTTCTTCACGTACCAGTGGGAAAACATTGGCGGAGGTCTTTTGATTGTCTTTTAGAACTTGGGGGAAATAGTACGCTTTGAATTTCTCTGAAAGTCAGAACCAAATAACAAAGTTGGGGCTTTTTGGCGTTGTTTGTTGGGTTTTTTTTTTTGCCGGCTAATGGCTTATTAGACTCCAGCTGTTTCAGTGCGGGAAGCGGGAGATCACTGCGGGGCCATTTCAGAGTCTGTGCGCCTTTCCTCCTTGTGGCCCCAGAGGATTATTTTGAGAGTGCGCAACTCAGGGCTGATAAATATGACAAAAGCATTCCTCCAAATGGTTTTGATGCCCTTCCGTGCTGACCCTGGACTCTCTCTCCACCTTTTGTCCCATTTCTAAGGCATCTAGTTTTGATCATAAGGTCGTCTTAGCAATCACCCTTCACCTTTTCAGGAGCGAGGCATTCCTGGGGTGTGCATCATGTTCCTAAAGGCAGATGGTTTTACCAGGTATGGGTTCACCTCGCCTGGGGACAGTTCGCTCTAGGGACTGCTCTTGGAAAAAGTTGTGGATAAAAAGGCACAAGGTTCCTCTTCCTCTATTCCATGCAGGTCTCTGACAGTATCTGAGCAGACTCCCAAGCATGGCCGTATGCCTGCTCGTTGCCTGCCACGGCATGCAAGCGCCTGCCCAGTTTCTTGCTATGGAGCCCTGTTCGTATTTATTGCAACACAGCCATTTCCAGTGTGTTGAAAACACACAAAAATAATGTTGCTCCGTCCAGTCTGGGATAGATGGGAGTAGCCCGAAAGAAAACAAAGCTATTAGTGGGGCAGAAAATCAGACCCACTCCTTTTGCACCGCAGATGAGACTTCAAACATCTACGAGGTTAGGTGGGATTCCAGGTAATGTGCTCTTAGATTTATGTGCCATCCTTCGCTGTAGATCGTGCGACATGCCTACTTTCTTTGTCCTTGTACCTGACTCCTCTTGTGAGAGATACAGGCTTCGCAAATGGCACTTCTTTAGTGTCTGTGCTAGGTTGCATAGCTATTTTATGTTTAATCACCCTCTTTGCTGCTTTTGAAATGGGGCTTAATCCACTCATGAGGGGGGTCATGAGAGAGGCACCTTTTACTCTAAGGAACTGAATTTGAGAAACCAAGAGATCTTATCCAGACATGTTTCCATTTCTGTTGGGTTTTTTGCCTTTTTTTAGTAAGTTTCTGAAACAAGGGAACAGCAAAAACAATGCCCAAACAGGGAAAACACTTGTATTTTTTAATTAATTACCTTGATGTTGGAGGCTAAGCACATGCTGAAGAGGTTTAGTGTGTCCTGTCGTCCACCCATCGGTCTACCCCATAGGCCGTAGAGTGAAGTTTGAATTCCTGCTGCAGCTGAATCCATTTCATGATTCTTTGTTGCTTTTCTTTGGTTAGCCAGATTGATCTAGATTTCATAACGTGTTTACTTTGGTGTCTGTTATGCTATTAATTTCCTACTCAGGTATTCAGAGAAAAGCTATGTGTCAATGTGAAGCATTACACCTGCATCAGCATTGTATTTGTCACTTTCTTCAGGTCTAAGGAGTTATGTATTTCATTTAAAAGAAAAAAAAAAAAGACATTAGAGTAATTTGGGGGTGTTGTCATAATCCATAGCATCGCTGAATTGTATTTTTGTGTTTTTAGCAGCCTAGCTTGCAGTTTATGTTGTGGACGTGTATTATATGTAATTAAAAAAAAGTTCCTTTAATCAGTCTTAAATGTATTACCTTTGAATTTGATCTTGTCTTTTAGGAAGAAAATACAAATACAAGCATCATTTATCATTTTAGTAATTTATCTGCTTAAAGAGATTTCTCATGCCTTTTACCATTCTCACTGTGTTTTTGGATCCCTCTGACACTCGTGTATTCTTTTTCAAAGAGTATACTTTACTGGAACTGAACAATGGGATTCAATGCTTGTTTGCAATCTATAACGTAAAATAAAGATTTAATATTTTATTAATTTTCAAATTCATTCCATCTTCTTAGCCGAACGTCTACATGAAGCAGGGATTCAGTGAACTATCCACTATAAATTTCATTTTTTTCACATTAGAGTGGTTTAATGAAGAATTCAGAAGTATGAGCAATTCAAGTAGTTTTCTAAGCGTTATGCATTGTATACAATAATATGCGTAATATTTTACATTGATCTGAGTGAAGTATTTCTAATGACCTCAGGCTTTTTTCAGTCTTGATTGACTAACTGAAATTTTTTCTCTGATTTTCAAATTTTGCTGGCCTTGTTAATCTCTCCTTGGGACAGACTACAGAATTTCTAGGTTTTCAAACAGGTTGTTTCATGGATTAGTTGGGGACGTTTTTCCATGGGAAAGGGCATCGAAGTGCCAGCATGTTGCATTTAATATTCTGAGCAGACTCTTCACAAATTCTTATACAAATTCAACTGCAATGTAAGCAAAATACTGGATTGCTGAAAAATGGAAAAAATGTTTTTGTAGCTGTACTACTTATTTTCTAAGAAGACTGTGCAAGGGGCTTTGGTCTGAAAATGTCATTAAAATCTCTTTTGGAAATACCATAAGCTTATGTACTTAGATACGCCTTGTCTTGAAGTGAATCATGATGTGGGTGTGGACAGTTTATGGTCAAGCCTAGCGAATTTTATTTCATTGAAACTCAAAATCGTATCTTTTAGTTTCAGTGAAATGTATATAAATGTTTTTTCCGTGAGGCCTCTGAGTCTGTGTTTAATGTCCAGAAGACTTCTAAGATGGTACACAGTTCGGTATTTTCTCAAGTACAAGTCATTTTAAACGATGTCAAGGAAAATGCAAATGTGTTTCTGTGCCTGTGACCAGGACGTGCTTAACGCGATCTGCAGTTGTTTTCCATTCTGCCTCTTTTCATCCTTGGGTTCACTGTGCTACACCTGTGTTATAATTTAATCTGGGTTATAATTTAGAGGTATACAAGCTGTCAAATGTTTGATCATGTTCACGTCAGCCAGCTGTGTGGTCTTGCCCAATACTTGGCTTTTAGTGGCCAAACCTTCCTTTTAGTGGCAAAAAAATTGATACAATATAATAAAATAAATGTCCATGTTATACAGTAATTACTCTTTGGAAAAATACATGCCACAAGCTAACAAATTCTCATTAATTTATTTTTTATATTGCTTTAATGTTAGGTCGGTTCCCTCTACAGTACAAGGGAGTATTTCTTCTGGGGACTGTCCCAACTTGCACTGAAGGGGGGAGTCTATTCTGGGGGGGTGTTCATCATCTGTAGTCTTCAACCCATTGTATAATTTGCTACGAATGTCAACAGTAGTGGCCAGCTTTATGTCATGTACACCAGAAACCAATTAAGTCTATCATATCATTTCAACATGCAGTCCAGCTAATAAGTTTGTGTCACCGCTGACGTGAATTGGATTTGAATTGGTGTTCTGGAGGGTAAAGACTGGATATTAAATTATTGATGCTTTGCAGTCTTAAATTTCCTCACTGAAAGTGTCCTTCCCTGCCTCCTGCTTCCTGCAGGGGTTTTGTATAAAACAGACAGGTCAGGTCAGGTCTGTTCTCAATAGACAACCTGGGATTTAGGTTCCCTTTTCCTGTTCCCCCCTCCCTACTCCCAAATGTATATCAAGTTGACATATATTTCATCGTTCTCCAGCCACTGTCTGCTTTTACAATATTGGTATCTCTTCGGTTCCACACAGGAATCTGTGGCTTTATAGCTGAGGAACCAAAGACCAAGAGTATTCCTGTGTGTTTGGAGGTTTAATTTTGTCTCGCTCTATTTCTCTGTGGAGTAGTGTCTCTAGAGGAGCAAAACGTGATATGCCACAATAGGATTTTTTTCATTATTCCTTTTAGTAGCAACGCTACAGGTACTCTGGTTTGTAACACATCAGTGTAGTTGCATCTTTAAAAATAATCTCTTATAACCGAGAAAGGAAACATCACACAAAGATAAAGTCTGCCCTCATATCAGAGACAGGGAGAAAACATCTTTCAACTTAAATTTGTATAAAGCCTGACAAACATAGTTTGCGGTGATTTTACTTGCAGGGAAAAGCCTTTTCAAATAAATAAGAACTTGCTCCAGATTCAGATGACAGTGCCTCTGTAAAAGTCAGATCTGATTTTTTGCCCTTTCCTTGACAATGATTATAGTAAGTGACCTGAATGTGGCCTGTTCCTTTAAAGTGAGCAGCTTTGAGACGCGTTGGGGAGGCTCCTTCCTTTCACCCTTTGAAAATTAAACTAGCAGGATTGTAACGTTCCCATCCCTGTAAATGGGAGTGGTACATGTGCCTGCTTGTGTGCGTTTTCCAAACACTTCCCCTGCTAGCATGCTTACGTATATTTAGTAGTTTATCAACTAACAGATGCCGAGTTTGTTTTCCGTGATTTCTGTTAATGCCTTTTCAATAACTGAAGTATGTGAATAAATAGATGTTTATTATGATTAACGGAGTAACCGTATATTCTAAATTTATTGAGTGCTGACTGGAACTTTTTGGTTGGAAGTTGGTTGGGAAAAATTACTGTCAAACTCATTTACCACGATTGCAGCAGAAGTGCAGTTCCTTCTGGGAACACAGGCATTTGTATAATCTGACTCTGTGGCACTGAGCTATGCTGTGTGTAGTGTATTTATGATTGAACAGAAAGTTTCAAACAGCAGCCTGTGAAATTGGATTTCAGATGTAATGTACCATAAATAAGTGCTATAAAGAATGCCTTTAATGCTATAAATCAGTTTTTATTGGTTTCAGCTATCTCATTCTGGTTATTGTATTACCCACAAAATCAATGGGAATCAAAGAGCTGGAATATATATTATTTTAATGTCCCATCTCCCATGGAAATGGCATATGAGCCCTTAGATCACCTTTTGGGTAGGCTGGGCAAGGCTGATAAATTACAGGCGATGAGAGTGTATTCACAAAAAGGTCTGTGTAAATAGTAGCCGTGTAAGGCTTGAAATGCTTTGGTACAGCACTTCCTTCCTGTAAGGGGATACTTGCCTATCTTTCTGAATGTCCTTTACTTTTGTTGCTTCAGTAAATTTACCAATGTGATTTGCTTCCTGTAGCTCAGGCTTTAAAAAAAATGGCATCACCAAGTTACGTGAAGCGAATGTCACCGCCATTGCATCCGGAGTCGGGGAACGCTTTGAGGGTGGGAGATTTGGTTTCTTTGTGCCTTTAAGCGTTCCCTCTAGCGGAGGCTTGCTTGTTCCTGGTGTCGTGGTTCCAGCAAGAAACACTTCTAGCAAGAAAAGAGCAATAATGCTTCTAGCAGCAGTTGTGAAGAGTAAAATATGGTGTGGGCTCCATTTAAGAACATATTATTCTAGTGGAAGAAAGGAAGGTCATGCATCATGATTCTATGAATAGACTTTTAAAACGAGAAACAAATCATACTATCCTGGGAGAGTGAAGAAATAGGAAGAAAACCTTTTTTCTAACTAAATAACATCAGATCAATTTAAAGTGTTAGCTATGCTTCCTCTATGTTTCTCCTTTCCTTATATTAGTATCTGATGGTAGGATGCAGTTAGGAGAAATGTGCATCTCTGGAGCTCGGTTATTTAGGGCTGGAAATCTGTGGTGGAGGATGGAATACTTGTCTTTACATGTGTTTGAAACGTGCGCTGTGTTAAAAGATGGAAGTACAAACACATTGTAGTAGCATAAGGGTACACTGCTAAATGTCTCCTGGAATACTGGACTGCTTTATGAAGTTACGTATGCCCGTCAGTAAAGCAGACTGAAGAAATAAGCTTTTTGATAGGTATTAAATATGGGTTATTTACTGTTCTACGCATCAGCATTGAATTTTCCCTTATCAACTAAAGGTGGTGTAATTTATATGCCAGAATTAAGAGGGCAGAGTAGACAAAGAGGAATGATCACTGTGGGGATTTGAGCACTGTGTAATAGGTTATTCTTAGTAGAAGTCTGTGCGCTAGGATGATGGTAGGGTAGAGGAACCAGGAGAGCCGATTTACTCATCTTTGATCCCACGAATAGTGTTAAACTGCCTTTGAGTCCAACACGCTCATGTTGACTTACACCCACATCACTTCACGTTGGATTTTAAGCTTTTATTACAAGGATTGAATGACACGTTTTATTATTTGCAATGGTATAAGCAGTTATTCTCACTGGAGCGCAAAGATGTGTGGCTTCACGAGAGGGGAGTGTTAATCATTTACATGCAGACGTGTGTGGTTATCTGTGGGAGTGGGTTAGAGAGACAGATGTCAGACCTGGCTGCTTAATAGGAATGTAAGACATGAATGATACCAAGGAGGCAGAATAAAATGCCCGACTGCCTCAGAGATGGTTATAAAGTTCCCTACTCCTACAGTAATTTTACAGGTGGCGATTACAGGAGACGTAATGATTTCATGCAAAATACAAGATAATTAAAATGTTTGATTTGATCTACGGACCTGTGGTCAATTTGCAAGCCAGCTGCTGACCAGCACTGCACCGTGGCATCCTGAACATCGCTCAGAATTATGCCCTTGGTTCGAGTAATGCTGTGTCAGGTGTAAATTTAGATGGTCTTGTTGCCGCTGCTGATTTGGCTCCGACCTAGTAGCTGGGCTGATTGCTAAGTCCAAAAGAGACAATAAATCTATTTCTCTGATCAAAGAATGAAACGTCCCAGGGTCTTTGGGTGCTGCTAACATGCAAAGCAGCAAGTGCAGCGTGTGGTGTCACAGTGGGGAGGGAGGTGGATGAGGAATGCTCTGAGGATAAGAGCTTGCTTAGAGGTCAAATGGGAAAATGAAGGACTTCACAAGTACTTAGGGTTTGGTGGGCAATCAGCTTCCTGCATATTGAAGAGAAGCGTGGGATGGTGCATTAGTTGCTTTCTTCTCCTGAAGGAGAGAATTTAGATGTTAGCATCTGAAACACAGATAGGGGCTTGTCCTTGCTCACTTCAGGTACAATTTCCTCAATCAGTGAATAAAACAGTGCTTCTTGAGGCTTTGGTGAGCACATGGTCCTACGCATCAGCTATATGGTTTCACAGGAACACTATCCAAAAAAAGTCAGTGACAGACAGATGAAGATACCTGAAGTGTAGAACTGAAAAAAAACCAAAGCCCTTTGCAATCATGTGCTTCACCAAAGGATAGGATCAAGCAATATGGTTTTGACATATGTAGAAAAATTATAATATATGGAATACACATGCACATGTGGAATCTGATAGTAGGTTTGCACATATTTCTTCTGTCTTTGATGCAGTGAAGTACAGTTTGGAGCTGTGCAGTGGCCTATCTTCCCCAGCTGGATAAACCCCTATGCAGTTGCTCATAGCCCTGACGGGGCACTGTGTCCAGAGGTGGGAGCTGCAGATCAGGCAGGAGACCCAAGTGTCCCACATCCCAGGAGTGTGGTCCCAGTAGTTTGCCATTTACCAAAAGATAAGCTGATAAACCAGAAAATTAACTGGGTTAGGCCCTTGGGTGGCTTTAAGCACAACAGCAGCTATATGTGACTCCTGCGGTCTCTAGGCTGAGAATGGAGTTGGGATACTGCCATGTAATAGAGTTCTGGGGACATCATCCCCCATGCGCACTTTTTATGGTCGGCTCTGCTGGGTGCTACAGTCTTACTTTAGGCATTTCATTTTAGATCTATTTGAACAAAGACCTATACTTCCCTTTGGCTCCTTGGGACTATGGAACCAAGAAGAGAGCAATATGAATGACACAAAATGGCTATCTGAGTCTGTCCTTAAGGAAGACTGTTCTAGTTCACCATAGTTTTTACTGTTTTTTTTTCCCTTCCACCTGAAAGCTGATACGCGTCCTGATACTGGTGATCATTATAAAATTAATGCCAGTTTAAGAGAACACATGGACAGAAGGACAAAACGGAACCAAGGGAAACTACAATGTGACCTTAGCAGGCCCCATCTCAGGTTAACCAACAGGGATGCAGCGCTGTGCTGCTTCGGCCATGCTGCCCGCAGGTTCAGAGCTGAGCTCATGGCTTTTCTGGGCATTTCTGTCAGGTGCTCCACTGGATGGGCTTAGCATGGTGTTGTGGTGTGTAACAGTAGGATATGTCCCAGCATTTGCTGGTTGGTACCTTGTCACAGACTAGTATTGAAAATTACAGTGGCAAGGAGGTGAACGGGACCAACTATTGGACCTGTTGGAGTGGGTCCAGAGGAGGGTCATGAAAATGATCAGAGGGCTGGAGCAACTTCCTATGAGGACAGGCTGAGAGAGTTGGGGTTGTTCAGCCTGGAGAAGAGAAGGCTCCGGGGAGACCTTATAGTGGCCTTTCAATATATAAAAAGGGGCCTACAGGAAAGATGGGGACAGACGTTTTAATAGGGCCTGTAGCAATAGGACAATGGTTATGGTTTTAAACTAAAAGAGGGTAGATTCAGACTAGATATAAAGAAGACATTTTTTACTATGATTAGGGTGGTGAAGCACTGGCACAGGTTGCCCAGAGAGATGGTAGGTGTCTCATCCCTGGAAACATTCAAGGCCAGGCTGGATGGGGCTTTGAGCAGCCTGGTCTAGTGGGAGGTGTCCCTGCCCATGGCAAGGGGTTGGAACTTGATGATCTTTAAGGTCCCTTCCAAGCCGAACCATTCTATGATTCTATGAAGATGTCTCTGCTCATTGCAGGGGGGTTGGACTAGATGACCTTTAAAGGTCCCTTCCCACCCAAACCATTCTATGATTCTTACTGGCAGATCTCATGATTTCACAGGAACACCACATCAGAACTCTAATTCATGAAGTCCCAGTATGTCAGTCTATGTCTTGAGACAGAGTGACAGCCAGATGGCAGAAGGCTGTGAGTGCGAGGATGTAGTGTGAGCTCGTGCTTCCTAGAAGGGCTCCTGTCGGGACGGTGCCTGCTGGGAAGCACCCAGTTTGCAGTGCCGAGCAATCCCATGGCCTCTTCCCTGCTCCAAGGCCCCATGCATCAGTACAGCTGGCCATCTGTGTCAAGCATGTAGGATTGTGAAGAAAAAAGAAATAAAAGGACACAGCAGTGGGCTGTTAATGCATGAGGAACGTGGGCTGTTATTTAGGAATACAAGTGGGGTGGTGGTGGAGTCCCTGAATGAAGTTTGTGTGTGTGACTTCTGCAGGTGTGCTGCAGAGGGACACGCAGATGAGCTGATGAGCTGTTGGATTGGTCATTGCTGAAGTGTAACAGAGCACTCACTTAATGCGTATTGATTTGAAAGTGTGGCAGGAAAAAAAAATTGCAGGTTTTGTAACATGTAATTTTTCAAGGTGTTAGCAACAGTGTTAAATAGCTGAAGTTAAAATTGCCGTGCTAAGAAACAGCTTAACTTGAAGTCTCCAGGAACAATATTCTGCCATTAGCTCCCACATCTTCTGTTTCTTGCCTGAAATTGCCATTGCCAGCTGCAGAAATAGAACATTTTCCATATAGAGTATATACTGTTTCGGCCAGCTCTACCAATAAAAAAAGCAGTTTCTGCTCTTTCACCCCCCTGTTCTTTGTTGGCGTGAACCCTTTTGAGACCAGACAGCCGTCTTGGTTAGGGACCCGAGCTGGCTGAAAAGTAGCCCAGCTCGACCCCCACAGCCCTTCCAAAACCCCCCAAGGTTTTTCAACGAGTTCAAATCCTGCACCAGCTCACCCAGGCACAGAACATCTCATCCAGCACAGTCCTTCAGTTTAATCCTTTAGTTTGTACCTTGCCTGTCTTGACTTTTTGATTGCCTCTCATCCACTAGCACACTGTTCTGTTCTTTCCTTTATCCAGGTTGCATTTTTTTTTTCTCCTATAAGCTGATGAATTCGGGAGGAGAGAAGAATCTCTTCTTTTGCAAGTCACAGAAGTGGCTCTTTTTTGTTGCCTGAGCTGCTCTGCCTGTTCTTTCTCTGTCTTAGATGGTTACTTTTAACGAGCGGCACTCTGCAGTTATTTGAGTAGGTCTATTCCCTGGTTCTGCAGGGTGGCACAGATCAGAGGCTTTGCTTCTGAGCAGGACACCCAGTTTTAGTTGTCAGTTTTGCCTTTTTCTCCTGTTAAGTCAATGGTGGGCTCAACAGTGCAGGGTAACCTTTATTTTTCTCTGTACTTCATTCCTTTATCACCACTGACAGTGCACAAGAAAAGATGAAAAAAGAGGCTTCTCTGAATCCTCAGCCAGATAAGCAGAATCCCCAAAATAGAAAAAACGGTGTCAAACCAACAGACTCAGCACTTTCTCCATTCTATTCTGTTCTTTTTTCTTTCTATTCCATTTTCTCCTATTCTGTTTTTTCTGAAAATTAGAAATATTCTAGAATATTTCTGTTTCCCCCCTCCCACCTGAAATCAGAAACGTGTTTGAATATTGACAGTCTTTATCAAAGTACCAAATTATTTGCCAGCTAAAGAGAAAAGGTGGGCATAACCAAAGTATGTACTCCCTGGGCAAAATTTGGTTCTTGAAGTGACTGTGGCTGCTAAGTAGGGATTACAGCAAATGAACAGATTTCCAGGGGTCAGAGTAAGCAGCCCGTGTAAGTGCTGTGTACTGTGCCTGAGACGCAGTGAGCTGATGCTGTGGCAGGTTTCCCATCCCTGGATGTACGTCATTGGAGCGTGCCCTTTCTTTTTTGCGTGTGTCTCTGGCTTTGATGAATGCCAGGGCAGGGAAACATGAGTTTTTACCTTTGTAATGGTTGGGTGAATACTAGTAAATTTGCCTGTTGATGCTGATACAGTTTTTCTTCAAAGTCAACTGAGAGGAAAGTGTAGTCCAAATGAGGTCAGCAGCTGCTCTGTGTGCGTGATAAAATAAAATGCAGAGAAAGAAGAATGGGCTCAATTGATGGTAACACTCACAATCTTGTGCAATATAAACAAATAACCAGACTAGAATTCTGCTTAGAAATTGAGACTTTTCAGGCATGTCTTAATGAGCTCAGCTTCACAGGCGAAACAAGAAACTCTCACAACCTCCATTCTTCATCTGCCTTAACTTGCTAAATTGCATTGACACAGAAGGAACGTGCATTCAGCATGTCTCCTTAGACATAAATTATCCCATCACCCTTTTTGCAAAAGCACTGTGCCTTATTATTTTCCTTTACGATGTGATAGATTGGTAATCGTGGAGTAGCATCTGAAACTATTATGCCACCCTTAAAATGAGAGGATTTTACAAAATAGTTAATGCTGAGATTTTAATTGTCTCTTATTTATCAAACACATAGAGTTTGGGTTTCCAAGCTTCACACCACAGTAATGAGGCATATATTCAGCTTACCTAGTTCCACACACTTTGCCGAAGTATCTACATTAATGATGCAATTGCTTATGCTTTCCTTCTAGTCAACGGAGGAAGATAGGCCCCTTCAGAATTAGGTAACTGAGATGTGAAAGACACTTTGAAGGTAGTGATAGTGCTAAATTAGTCACCTTAACTTAATGATTAAGCTTTAGTGAGCTAAATCGGTGCTTGGCTCTTTGTTTCATGTGAAAAGAAAGATCACTGCAAAACGATTTTAAATCCGAAAGGAGTTTTTAAAAAAATTGCTTTTAAAGTTGCAGGAGAATCCTCAAAGGGGGAGGCTACGCTAGGCATGGTTTGCTAACACTTTTAACAAAATGTTCTCAGTCTCTGATAAATCCTCAGAGGTTATAGGGAGGGTTGAGAGGTACTATAATCTTCTCTTTAAAAACAAATTTGTTTTATAACCCAGGAGCAGCAGGCTGCAACAGCTATTTGTAATAATGTGCATGACAGTAGCCATTGGATAGAGGCTCTTACAGTCACGTAGGCCGTATGTGCTAATACAGTTTGAAACAACCAGAGAGCTTCAAGTTTAGGATTATGTAAAGATTCAACAGGTAGATAAAATGTAGTTGCTTAGTGGCTTTGGGAGGCCCGATGACAAGGGAGTTTCTTGTTTGGGGGGGGGGGGGGATGTGGTGGGGGAAGAATTGCATGAACAAATTAGTAGTCATGAGTTACCAGAGGCCCAGTTAGTGCAAGGGTGTTGTGTTTTGCAGGAGACCAGAGAAGATACATTTTCATAAGGAAAATGCTAGTTAGAGGCTTTGGTTGCACTTTCCTTCCCTGCCTAAGGGACAACCCTAAGGACAGCCAGAGAGAAGGAGGTCCAGAGAGAAATGGCACAATGAGTTGTTAGGCAGAATGAAAACGTGGCTCATGCTGTGGTCAGGTAGTAGGTTTGATAGGTAAGGGTGAATAAGATGAGATCGATGGGCACGGGGCAGTGTACTCACTGGCAGTCAAGTAATGACTTGGACATTGGGAGGTTTGAATCAAAAAAGCTCTGGAGCAAGCCCTCCTTAATCTGTATTCTGGTGGGACTGTAGGATGCACTGTGGCATGACGATGATGGACGGGACTGATCCTGCTGAAGGTACCCATATAAAGTGTAAGTGGATGGTCTGAGCTCATCATCTAGGTGCCACCTTCTGGTCACTACCAAGCGAGCAAGGGAGAAAGCCGTTCCACAGTGCATTTCTTGTCCACCCTCACATGGATGTTAAAGGTGATTGTGATAAATTGCCTTGTGGCAGGTCTCTGTCCATCTCCACAGAATGACTTAAAATAGGTACCAAACTTGTATGTATTTGGGTGAAAAGTATTCTGCTCAAAAGATGGAGTAAAATTAGTGAATTTATACAGTGTTATGCAGGCTGGGATCATGCGCATGTGATTTAAACACTATACCAAAACTGTGTGTTTTGAAATATTTTTAAGGGAAACAAGTGTGACTGTATCCCACATTAAAAAAAAAAAAATGGGGGTAAGGGGAAAAAACAGAAACTTGAAGATAAAGGAGAAGGTGAAAGCATCACATATTCACTTGAATTAGAGATTTTATCTATTGCCCTTCAAATCAGATAGAGGGAAGAGAGACAGACCTGTATGTAACAGAGGAGCTTTCTAAAGTTGTACAGTTGCCTATGGTTCCTACAGAAAATAGAAGAAAACTATTGTAATGACAGCTGTAATGATGTATCTGCAGAAAGCTAATGCAGCACAGTCTTCTGATTTCAGAAGTAACCCGATTTGCCCAGCATGGGTTTGAAATAAAAGGGAATCCTTCAGGTTTGTGTAATCCTTGGTAACTGAAGGTAGCTGCTGTTCAGTGCTTTATCTTCTCTCCTACCAGGACAATAGAGACTGACCTGAAACTTTCTGTATTTTTGCTTGGGAGCACCAAATTGCTATCAAATTTGTTGGCCTGCTGAGAAACGGTAATAGAAATCTTGAGGGAACCTTTCACTTCTGAGAGATACAGGATTCATTTTTAATGCCCAGTTCAAGCATTCTTTTTGCCCGTATTCCCACGCTTACTAGCAGGCACCAGATCTCTACTTTTTAACAGAAAATCTTATTATTGGAATGTCATTCCAATAACATGTCTGTCATTATTATTGGAATGCCTAAACTGATTATTTAAATCAGACAAGTGTTACAACTTCAGAAAATGAACTTTCTTCGGCTTTTTTTTTTTTTTGTTGTTGGGTATGAGGGAAAACCCAGGTGCTGTGACTTCAGGTAGTTAGCTCAGTAACTGACTTCAGGTACCAAGGTTCAGCATTTGTACATTCTTCAAGTACTGGCAGTAATCCTGATAAGCCCACAAATTTATGCTTTATAACTTTTATATTTTTATTATTTTTTTCAAAAGCTGATGGAGTAAACATACTGCCTTTGCTGTTCTTGTGTGGGTTCTTTTCTTGAGTTTGGTTTGTTTGGGCTTTTTTTCTCTTCTTTTTTTCCCCCAGATCAGCCACACATCTTAAATTCTTTGCCAGTTGCTCTCTGGCCAGGAGGAGCCAAGAAGGCTGTAAACCTCCAACAAACTGAACGAGTACAATTTTCCTTTATAAAGAGCTCCTTCTGCTGGTGGGAAAAAAACCACGTACGCTAAACCCAGCAAAGAATGTATAGTCTAGGTTGTGTGGTAGGTACAGGCAGATTTCTGAGGTATTTCTGATTAGGAAATGCGTTATATTTAACTTTTCTGTTAGCAGAAGGGTCGTCGTGTGTGCTAAGGCTTGTTATCCTGTGGCTCTTCACTGACATTGTCCCTCTGTCATGCACAAGTAATATAAGAGAAATTATGTTCTTGATACCTGTCAGTCTTTGATGGACGTAATGGATAATAACATGCAGGCTTGTATGTGTTGAAGACGCAAATATTGTAGGTTTGTTGTCAATAAAATGTGTTTTCTGTATATCATGAAATAATGCAGTGAAAACAAGCTTGCTGAAAGAAGTGGGTTTCTCATGAGCTAAAATGAAAAATAAATTCTGGGGCACCAGCCTTGGGTAGCAAGCTGTGAGGGAGTTCTGCTTTCCGAGACATTTTCCTTCCGATACTGAAGTTGTTGGGACTGCTGTGCTAATACGGTTTGATATTCTCACGCAGCATTCAGCAAATTTTGATAATGGGACAGGCAGTAAAGATGAATACTACAACAAAACTGATTTTCTTCTTTGATGACTGAAAATTTTTAACTTCAGCCAAGTTTATTTTCACTTAACTAAGCTCTTTCCATTGTTTCTACTCTCTGAGGTGCTGCCAGCTAATAATAGGACACTGCTCTGTCCTGAGGCTAATATTAACCTGTGATGGGGGGCTTTATTAAAATGTGGGAAAATCAAAGTGGGCTATGCCCTCTTCTTAGCCCCCAGGATGGAAGAACCTAGAGTCTAATCACTTTTGGGTGTACAATAATAATTGTGAATAAACAATGTGCATCATCTCCAGGGTTGCCGTACAGTGTCTAACTTTTGTATGCATCTTTGTAGGAAATCCTCAAAGCGTAGTGAGATTCGCCTCTGATTCTTCAGTTGTGTGGTACAAAAGACTCTTTGACTGAATACAAAATCATTTTTCTTTGTTTTCTCGGGAATTCTCCATAACTACTGTTTTCAGGCAGTTTAGCAGGACTAAGGAACAGTTCCTTCCTTTGCTCTTCACAGCTGATTCTGATGTGGGCCAGAAAAGAGCTCTCATTTTCTTTGAATACTGCTGCTGTGTTCAGTTTAGCACATTGGTCAGATGTTTACTTTGGATGGTTAATTTTTCAAGTCTGGTTTCTTTAGAACTCCTGGATCTTCCTCCCTGCAGCAGTGTCCTCCTCGCTTATGAGAGAGTGGACGCTTCTGGGGAAGAGAGGAATGAAGGGGTGGTGCTTATGGGAGTAGTTGTGGTCCTTTGAGAGCGCTGTTTTCTTCAGTCTCACTTACCTCCTTCCTCGTGGGAAGGAAAAGACTCGGTACTGTTTAGCTGAAGAGCCCAAGGCAATCTGGACAATGTCGCTTTTTATATCCACTTGGAATTGTCAGTTCTGTGGAGGACTGTTTGTACTGTTCTGCATTGTTCTCCTACAAAGCAGTGCTCAGGGATTTCTATGAAATATTAATATAAAAATGCAATGCTACCAAAGTGTCAGATGTACTTGCTTAGTCGCATTTGGGTGTATCAACTCCAGAAATCGGTTAGCGATTCCTGCCCACTCCTATGTAAGATGTTCTTTGAGATAATGTTTATACAGGTTGAGCTTGTAGTACTCCTACAGAACTTAAAAATACTTAGTTCTTGCAAAAGTGCTTTGAAACCAAATATAGGGAGTAGGCCTGATTTGCTTCTCAAAACTTCTAAGGCATATATATTTAAGTAAGTTCTCAGTAGGCTAATGCACAGGGCATGTTAAGAATCCCTGATGTTGCTCAGTATGAAAACTATTTTCTTTTACACAGAACTTCTAAATTAAACTTTTAATGGCAAAAATCTTCTCCCAGTTGTTTGGGCTTTTTTTTTTCCTAAAGAAAACTGCACTCCGAACCACCTTTGGGCACAACGCGAGTGCCCACGTGCTGGCATCTAGTGTTTTTAAGTCACTGTAGTATACCCTGCCTGCCCTCCAGCTGCCACTCTGGAAGGACATGGGTCTCCCATAGCCGCTGCGTTGTATTTGCTCCTCCATGACAATGTCTTGGAGAAGCTGGGCTTGGGCTGTCCCTGAGGGGTCAGCTCAGAGCTGGAAGAGCTCACTGAGCTTTCTTCTGCTGGCTCCTTCCAGCTACTCTTGAACATTTGCAGCTGTAGCTATGCCGTGCTGCGTCTTCTGCAATAACGTGATCTAGATACTCAAAATAGGGACCTACACGTAATAGGTATCTTTGACCTTGATTTCTCTGCGCTTTGTTTTCTCATCTGTAAGTTTGGATAATACCAGCTGTTCATCTTTCAGGGATATTGTGAGGATAAATTATTAGTGAAGCACTTAAGTACTTAAGGGATGAGTAATATTGTAAAGTCTACAAGGAAATTAAACATTCTGTCTTTCTAGCAGGATCTGAATATTGTTTACTAAATGAGGTACAGGGTCATACACAAAATGCTGAATAGAGAGCTGTGCATCCAAATGAGGCAGAGCTCCTATCTTGGAAAAAACCAAGTGTGAATCAAAACTTCTGTGCCGAGTATGTAAGTGTATATAAGCACATGAAAAAAAACAACAAAGGTAGGATAGTCTACCATAATTCTTATATCTGCAACTTTTTGGCTGCTGACTTACAGCTTTAATACTACTTTTATGAGGTGCTATATTTTGTGATGTATTGTCTGCTGTATTATATAGACACACGTGCACATGTCCTCTCATAGCCAGCTTTGTTAATGGTGGAGTCCTTAACCAGACCATACAATGCAGCCAAATCGAGGATTCAGTAAGTGTTAAAAAGAAAGAAAAAAAGTTAGGATGTTGACTTAGGGGGATATTTTTTGTTGGTTTTTTTTTTAGCATCTGTCTTTTAACATGGAATACAAATTTTCTAAAAGGTTCACCACTCAATTAAACTTTTCTATTAAATGCTTGATGCAGAAGCCATATATTTAACAAGTTTTCCACTCTGTTGCTTTACTGTATAAATAATACGTCTTCTGGAAATTTCTAATACACGCCAGGTATTCATGATGAAAAAGCACATTTGTACTGCCAGTTCAGAGATAATTACTTGCCATTAGGTTCATAAGAACATAAATTTTATTCATTTCTATCATCTAACTTGTCAACTTCTTACATTTTGTCTACACTCTGCCCCTCACTGACAAGCAGCAAATAATTTAGTCTCCCACCAAAATGATAATGACTGGCAAATGAAAATTTCATTGAAAGAGACAGCACAACATCAGTTGCACTGAAAGAACTTCTTTATTTTTAATTTTTTCCAATGATAATTCAAGTGCTGTCGCTGAAAGGAATTTACTTAAGCGACTTCTATTAAGCTGCTCTTATTTAGATGCTTTCTTGTTATTCAAGGGGTAAGCAATACATACCGGTTATTTTGTTCAAAGTATATTTTTACAGACAGTCTTTTCGTCAGTTGTGTTATAACTTGTTTGAGAAAATAATAGAATTTACCACTGTAACAAAGCTTCTTCTCACAGTTTTGTCACTTACGTGACACAAAAAATGCATACAAATCCGATGGGGGATGCAAATGTCTAGCTTCTTATTAGACAAAGGTCATCTATTTTCACGTCGATTTGGTTTTGAGATGCTGTCCAGCAGTAACACTGGGGATGGTTTCAGTGATGTGTTGTCTGTAGCTTAATCAAGGACTCCCACGAAAATCTATTGCCTCATTTGTAGAAGGATCTGTGGCACGCTGATACACAGATGAGTAGAAAAAAATCTTGAGATGTTGGGGAAAGCTGTTAATTTCGTTATTATTTGGGAAAGACTTTACTGTTCCCTGATATCTGCCCACCTCTGTCCATCCAAAGAAATTACCCATTTCTTCCTGGAGTCATTGAAAGGACTTTTTTTTTTTTTCCCCTCAGCTTTTGTGTTCTTTATGTGGAGCTCTTCCTTACCTCAGTGATTGACTACATAAAAACCTTAGAGAATCATAGCTACGCTGGGAGAATATACGCATTGACAAAATTTATATTCCTAATCGTGATTTGGGGCAGTTATAGTATTAGAAAAATATACTTCAAATATTAAAAAGAGTAATCCAGACCAATGTTTAATATATGTAATTTGAAATGAGAAAAGGTGAAGTAATACTTGGCCATGTCTGTCATGTTTGTGTATTAATTTGCCGCTGGAGACAATCAGATGCAATGCAGGGGGAAAAAGAACTAGCAGTAGAGAAGCAATTTTACAGTGAATTAGTCTCTGGTAAAGGTTGTTTAACAGGGGAGCCTTGCCTTTCCATCAAAGAAAAAAGAAAAGTAAAAAAAAAAAAAAAGTAACATCACCTTTTCCGCCATTTGGTGGTAAAATTTTAGTAGAGTATGATCCAGTTAGTCCCACAATGGCTTCCAGCATATGAGTGCTGACAAGATTTAGAAAACAAAGAATGTCCTCTCAATGTGTGTGTTAGATATCGGTATTGTGGACTTGCCTTTACGCTAGCAGGAAAATATGCACATTTTCACATTGAGATGAAATGGTTTGTGAAACGTTCATGCTATGCATCGAGTACTCAAGAATACCTTAGTAAACATACAGTTGGAGGCTATTAGTGTATATTATTGACTTCAATTAGAGTTTACTGTGTAGCTAGTAAATGGGAAAGTGTGGAGTTGCATGCGTAATGCCAAATTAATGTAAATGCTTGGAGGAACAAAATGACCTCTGATTCCCTAAGATATTTTACTTTGCAGGTCAGTGTAGCTGCAAAGATTTTGTTAATACAATGTTAACGCGGATACAAACTCACAAAGGTGGACAAAGTAAGTAGACAACCTGCGTCCTGGGGATAGATACTTCTGTACTCTTCTGCCTCTTTCACATTTCCAATTACCCCACTGCTTGTGTAGATATTCTTGATAGTATTTCGAATATTTTGTTCTACAGCAATGCTACATAGAAGCTTCAATATAAGCCTGAACAAATTTCTTTCCTTTTGTTTGTTTTTTTTGTGAATTGTTTTGGAAATCTTAAGGTCTCCAAGAAATCTGGATCACTGAACACCAGGCTCTGAGAAACAGGAAGCTGGTTTAGGTTGTTTGTGGAGAATGCACACAAATGTAGGCAAAATATAATCTAATGCATTTGCTTACAGTTTTGTTGTTAACTGTCAGCTTTCATAGTAGGATGATGTATTTCATTCAAGCATTTTTTTCATTTCCTTTTTCTGGGTGTAAAATTGACAATCTTCCTTTGAAGAAAACTTCTAGGAAGAAGGATTTCAAAAGAATGAAAATGTACAGTTAAAAAAAATATAATTAAAATACAAGTGTGAACTGGCAGCTCAATTTCTGTACTTCTAGTTTGCCAGAGTCCTAGCTTCTCCTGGTGCACCTGGAAAGTCCTGGTGCCGGCTGTGGCTCCAGAGCTATTAGGATCCCTGCTGGAAAGTCATCCTTCTGTATCCTCACTCCCTTGCAAGGCGCTGAAAGACCCCAGCGATGTTGAATACCAAGGCAAAGTTGCACTGCCAGGAAGGCTGAGGTTTTCAGTGTCTCATCAGATGAGTTTGCAGGAAACTGGTTGAGTTTCTACCTTCCTGTTTCTGCTCAGAAGTTTGTTTGAGGCACTTCCATTTCAGTGAATCTGGTTTTCCAAGGAAAAAAAAACAATGCAAACGACTAGCAACATTTACAAGAAGAGAGATTTCTGGCCAGTTGTCTTGCCATTTTTGGCCAGAAAACCAATGTGAGATTAATTATTTGTTTTTCTAGCTGACTGCAAAGGTACCTCTGTTACTTTCCTACTCATTCTTCTTGAGACCACGCTGAAGCTGCAGCTTAGATTTTCCCCCTTAGTTTATTAAGCAGAGCTAGACAAAGGCACTGATGCATTAAACGCAACACTTCTATGGATTCTTTTAGGTCAAGGAATCTTCCAAAAGCCTCTTACTCTAAGCAGGCAATTGGTTTGTAAATTATCGGAGAGCTGTTTACTCGTATTCCTGTAAGGATTTGTCATAACGTGCTGGAAATAACCGCTCTGCTTTGCAAGGTGTCTTCCGGTCGGGTGGAAACCATCTAACACCCAGTGGGTTCGGTGTGTAAGTGGGTCTGAGAAATGAGAAAGACAAGACACCACCTCACAACTTAATATTCAGACATCGCTCTCCTCCGCCCGCAAGCCCGGGCTCCGGCGGGTTTCAGCAATGGTGTCGCTTTCCTTCTCTGCACCGAGGCAACCAGCATATGTCAAGCCATTTGTACCATCTGCCACACCAGCGTCGGGGAAAGCAAGAGGAGCACAAGGGGGACGGATACTCGAGGACTTTAGCGGTAAATTATTTAAATAAGAAACACCAGGCTTGGAGTTGAAAAAGCTGCATAATCTTGGCGAGCCTGGCTTTTCAGCAGGCGGTCAGGAAAGCGAAGCACAGCTGAGCCGCTCCTGCCAAAACAGCAGGATATTGGGTAGGCCCAGTCTGTTCGTGTACCTGCACTCCTGAAAATGAAATGGTGAAATAAAAGAGCGATTCAAATGCAGTTTGTGAGATGGCTAATCTACAGCATGTTTTGCTCTATGAGAAAAGGAGCCTTGATACAAATGTTTACAAAGAGAGGCTTGAGGATTTTCTAAGTATGCCGATTAAAAGTTTACCAGCAAGGATTTTTTTCAGCTTGGCCATGGCTAATTACCTCACTTTTGAGAACTTCTCAAGCTGTATCTCTGGGTTTCTTTGTCATGGTTTTGGGGTTTTAGTTTGCACTTTTTATAAATAGGCTTAGCAGGGTGGCACTAAAATGTGGGGTGGGTCTGTTTGCCGGGAAAATGCAAGAGTTGACTTCCCATGTGGCCTTCTTGGCTGGCAACTGCAAGCTTAAGTATATTACTCAGTTGTATTATTATTATTATCATCATCATCATCATTATTGTTGTTGCAGTTGTTGTTATTATTGTTATTATTATTAAGTTGTATTATTTATCTGCTTCTGCTCACCGCTTCGCAAAACTTGGACCCATTTCTTGCCTGGAAAGGAGCAAAGAGAGGACACAAGAAACAGGTTCGTTGTACATGAAGAAAAGCGTGGGGTTTAAGGGAGACTTCTGAAAACCTACTGTCTTGCAGCTCTGCGCCATCTTTTTCTTGGTGTACAGTAAGAAGGACCGCCCCAAACAGTTTTAGGTCTGAGAAAAAAAATGAAACTGAGGAAAAAAAATTAGGGGCTGTAAGGAATCTGATTTATAGGGGTGATGGCAACAGGCGAGGCATCTGCCTTCCCATTCAAGAATCCTGCTGTGATTGATGCAAACCGGCGTGTTGTTGCAGGATGGTGTGGCTGTCGCTCACCCTCGAGCACAAATTACCTCTGCCTGGTTGGTAATGAATATACATTTCTTGTTTTGCCGTGACCATACAACTTTGATCTTAATGACGGCTAGAAGCAAATATACATTGGGGTGTGTGGGGGGTGTGTGTGTGTGTGTGTGTAGAAATGAGGGCTGAGATTCTCTATTTGCCTTTAGACACTGGAATTTAAGAAGACTTTCCCATGTGGTAAATTTTGTGACAAAAATTAGGCGCGTTTACTCTGATGTTTCTACAAGGTCTCTGGGTTTAGATCTATGCAGCAATTTTCCCGCTTGCTTCCTCGCACCTGGCTCCTGCTTTCCTGCTCCTAAAAGTGAAGAAAAAGAATTTGAGTGCAAATTCTCTCCCAGCCCGGCGATAGGCTGTTACACGGTGGGGCTGCTTGCTTGGTTGGTTTTGCGTATTCGCTTTGCTTTGTTGCCAGTCTCCTGTGTAGAAAGCTATTTGTGCTTTAAGAAACAGAAAATGACAAGTGCTGCTGAACCTGATGGGCTCTCAAAGCCCTGAAATGGAGGGAAGCGGGAGGTTTGTACCAAGTGCCGGTGTGCTGACTGACCTCGGTGTGTCATTTAAGTGTTTTAACTACTCTTTAGCTCACGTCAGTGCAAAAAACATTAAGGTGTTCACATATAAATTTCTGGCAATGACGCTACAGAGATTAAAAGAACGGGACAGTATTTTATTTGTCGTCAATGTACTCAAAGCAGATTTGCTGAAAGAACCAGCATTAACGACAGAGCTATAACAAGCTTTCCCAAATCATTAGTTTTGAATAAATGGTGTTTGAGCACGTTGAAATTTTGCATGAACTTATGAAAAAAAAAATTAACTCTTTTGCAGTTATCAAAACATATGACTTAATTTACTCTGCTAATGAGAAAAATAAATGCCTTTTTGGAACAACATGAAAAATAATCATACCCTCTTTCTTACGTAATCGAAAAATATTAAGTGATTACTTTTATGACTTTCCTGTTTTCGTTCTGTTATAGGACTTAACGTACATAGTCCGTAGTCAATGAAAGGACGGTTGTATTATGAATTGTCTGTTTCTTAAATCATTGAAATCCAGTTGCCTTCCCTTAAAATACTTATTACTTTTTACTGATTACATATTCGTGGCTGGTGCACCTTAGTGCAACGTTCCAAAAGTTGCATTCTTTTTGAGGCCTACATTTTGTTTATGTATAGCATCTGTATGCCGAGAAGCTAGAAAGAGTTGCAGAATCCAGTCTGCTTGGTGACAAGTGCATGACAGTGACTGCCTCTTAAGTGCTTGTGTCTTTTAAAATGAAGACCTTCCTTCTTCCTTGGAAGAACCTTGCTGAGTGAAGAAGGTCTCCAAAGCATTATTCTCCCGGGTTGCCTTGTCATCTCGACTGAAGCAGCATGACCACGTGCTTACATGTAACTATTTACCTTCTGTTTCGGCATCATGTCGAGTTAGAAGATAGTTGTATTTATAATAGACACCAGTATGAAATTATGAGTGAGACTAAAGAAAAATGACATCTGCTCCAACTCCTGTTTCTGTAACTGTGGTATCTAAAGCAAAAAAGTAGTAGAATATGAAGGAGTGGTTATCAGTGAGTATATTACTTTGGGGTTTTTTTGAGGAGATAAGATAGGATTGGACAGTTCACTGTGTAAAAAATGTGTCAAGATTTAGTTCTCTTTTGCTGCTCTTGGCTCATGTTAAATCAGATTGATGACCAGCCAGCCTCCTATGTTGGACCAACTCTGTGGGCACTGCCAAGAACTATTGTGCTTTTCAGAGAAACACTTTAAAAAATAATCATTAAAAACTTCAAAATAAATCATTTTATGGTTTGCTAATAGAACACAAGTAGGTTTTTGTGCGGCTTTTAATAGTGCTAGGCTGAGCTAAACGGCTTTAGGTATTTTACCACTGGCAGTAGAAGCTGTTTAGTTCCACGGCTGGACATTGATATCCTGGCACAGGAGTATTTGAATCCCTTTCCAATGTCTTTGGCCCTGGAATAACATTGAATGTTAGTTTAATTTCCAGCACAATTATAAAGATCCATGAAAATTTTACATGAAAGTTTAAGATTGGAAGACTGTACTTAAAAGAAAAGAAAAAAACCAAAAAAAAGTCAATCCCAACTGCACACTCCCCCAAAAAGCAATGGTGAATGCTTAACAGGACATAAAGGAACATGCATTTCGGTTTTACATTAGAACAAAATTATTAACCCGGGATGTCAATTTTTCTTTATAATATTAATCTTTTCTATCTAAAAGTACATTGAACTTAATTTTTAAGCATTTTTTTCATAGAGTGCTCTTGGCATATGTCATAATTAATTATGGTAATTTCTGTCCAGTATGGCAGGATGGAGTCAAGTCTACACTAACCTAGCTTCATCTTTTTTTAATCTTTTAAATTTATAACTCCTGAGGGTTTCCAGAGGGGGTGGGAGATTTTTCTTATTTATTATACTGAATTTCTCCTGAGTCTTTCTTTACCGAAGAATTTTGATGTAAAGAATCTTTTGAATTTTGTTATTTATTTTTTCCTGATTTTGTAAAAAACATAATCTTTTCTTGTCTTTTCCTGCAGTTTCCTCATTTCCCATCTACCTTCCTGAATGAAGGCATAGCTTTACTTTTTTATACGTAGGCTCTACTTCCCAATTGACCCCCAATCTGGAATTAGTGGTTCAGTAGATGTAATGTGAACATTGAATCAGTCTTTTCTAAATTTGATACTTGGAAAAATGAAACGTTATTTCTGCAATGAGCATGCTGTGCATTCTCCTTCCTGCACAAGAAGTTGCTTCAGCTCTTTAACTTCATTGTGGAGGTACGCCAGGGCACCGACTGGCGCTGAGCAAATGTGGGACGTGCCATTGATTTCTGCTAGGGAAACTCAGAACATGCCACCAGCTCTTCCTGCTTTCTGAAGTGACTCCCAAGCCAAGCCTGTGAAGAGGTAGCCGTGTTGGCACCCTACCCCTGTCTTCTCCCCCACTGCTACCACTATCATTTATTACAACTGTTGGCAAAAAGAAAACATAGAAAAAAGCCCCCTACCTGACAAGTAAGTAAAGATTAATATCTGGTTTCTGATGAGGGTTTTACACAAACCTGCCTATTTCTTAATCAAATACAGAAAATGCATTTTGTATGTAATACAGCTTTTTTTTTTCTTTTTGAGCAGAACATAATTTTTCCCCGTGCTTGTTCCTCCTAATACATCTTTCTGTGGTTTTCATTTCATATCTGAATATTTTTTCTGTGCATTTTTGAGCTTTGATTTTCAGGGGGAGATGGTATCTTTTTTTAAGCTCACCTGATACACGAAAAAAATGGATGAGCTTCTGAAGTTCATCTCTTACCAAGCTCTTCTCAAATTATTGAGTTACTCTTCTCACCTTTGTTGCTTTTACATCGGATCAGCAGACAGCAGTCTGTTGGCCGAGTGCTTTATCCTCTGCAAACATTTGGCTTTGCTACTCTGGGATTTTCTGAAACATATTGTGAAATTCTCAATGATCCTTGACAAAACAGAAGTGAACATGCAGTTTTTCAGTAATTTCTCTAGTATTGGAATAATGAGGAAGAGAGGTGTTTGTACAGATCTTGGCATTTGTGACTGAATTATTTGGAAACCAGGCAATACATAATAATTTTGTTTAAGAATTTGCATTATTTTATGTGACTTCATTAAAGGAGAAATGTGATGATCCCGTAATTTTTAAAAGTCAATAATGAGACTGTAGCTGGAAAATGTGCTGCTCCAGACTCTGGGTGCAAAAGTTTTGAAATTGTATCCTAACAGAATAACTGCATTTTTATATTAATTTTGTCTGGTGGCGAATGACTACACAAGGTGAAATTAGTCCAGTGCCTCCTAATTAGGACCGACAGCTTGTAATACAGGTGCTTTGGATGTATGAAAAAACCAACCTGAAAAGGAAAGGAGCTCTGTGAATCAGACTGTGCGGTGATGACTTTATTTATAGCCTAGTTCATTTACGACTGTAAGTAAACTTGACTTCCACACACAGCAAAGTGTGAAATATCCAAATTAATCACAGACATAAGTGCCAGGGGAAAATAGATTTTAAGAGGATCAAAGGTATGAAATGAGAAACAGAAAAGAATGGGGAACAGGCCGTTTATGGATTAACAGGCAAAAGGGTCGCTTAGCCCTCAGAAACAGGGCTCAAAGGCAGAGCTGCTATTGATTTTTTTCTTAACTGAAATCCCATTTATACTGAAAAGAATTAAAGCATAGACACACTAAACAGATTACAATCTTCTAGAGCCCACTTGCATGTAGCCTCTGAATTTACCTGGCTGGTTGTAAAATGCTAGTGCCGTAGTCTGTCCACCATGAAATGGGTGACAGCACAATGTGCCAGTCTGTCGATCCTGTCCCACCATGTGGATCCCACAAGTTCAGCAGAGCTCTAAGCAGCAAATTCAAACTGGGCCTGTGAAATACTCATCAGATTTTAGATGGGAGTGACCAATGGTCCAGTCATGCACTACAAAGAACATGTGGATTTTGGACAGGGCATACAGTGGGAGAGAGAGCAACCATGATGATGGATGTGTGTCCTGCAAAGCAACTGAACAATGAAGACCCTCTTTCTGGATCTGCCGTAAGCTCTGTTGCTCCTAGCGGAGTTGCAAAGAACGTGATGTCTGACAGACATCACGGTGACTAGCATGTCCCAGAAAACCCACATGGCAGTAGGATAATCCACTCCTCTGTTACATGCTACTGATAAATGCCTCAGTAGTACATTGGGACACATACTTCCCATTTTAGGACCTTAAGAGGCAGTGGGCACAAACTGGAAATTCCATCTGAACATAAGGAAAAACTTCTTTACTTTGAGGGTGACAGAGCATTGGAACAGGCTGCCTGGAGAGGTAGTGGAGTTTCCTTCTCTGGAGACATTCAAAACCTGCCTGGACGCGTTCCTGTCCAGCCTTTCTAGGTGACCCTGCTTTGGCAGGGGGCTTGGACTAGATGGTCTCTGAAGGTTCCTTCCAACCCCTACCATTCTGTGATTCTGTGATTGATGCTGTGATTATCTTTTGTCTCAGGGGAGAACAGCTAAGGAAAGAGTAGTGTAAGTGACGTGGTGTCATCTACAGTGAAAGTCTGTACCTTTGGTGAACCACAACCACTGACAATGCCCTATGGCACTCGATGTCCCACTGTTCTCTTCACAGCAGGCACCTTGCAGCTGAAGGCGACTGAAGCTAGACTGAAGTATCTGACTTACAAAGTGATGTGCATTGCACCAAAAAGTTCTGGGATTCTCTGTCTGATTCAGTTTGGTTATATTATTGTCTGTCGGGGACTTAATGGACTAGATAAGTAGACGGTGAGGTGAACCGGAAACTGGATGAACTGCTAAGCTCAAAGGGTTGTTGTGATCAGTTGCACAAAGTCCAACTAGAGGCTGGTAACCAGTGGTGTGCCCCAGGGATCGATACTGGGGCAAGTACTGTGTAACGTCTTCATTAATGACCTGGATAATGGGACAGAATAAACCCTTAGCAGGTTTACAGACAATACAAAATGAGGAGGAGTAGTTGATACAACAGCGGGTTGGAGCTGCCATTCAGAGGGACTTTGACAGGTTGGAGGACTGGACTGACAGGAACCTTATGAAGTTCAACTAAGGGAAGTGCAGAGTCCTGTAATGACCTGGCTTTGATGTTGTTTTACTGGATGACTTTGGATTAACAGGTAGGTGAAGATTTTCTGTCTCATGGCGTAATTGCTCTGTTGTGACCAACAGACCATTCCCTTCTTGAGCTCAGTTTTCATTCTCAAGTGTGCCAAACTCATAGCCATGCAGTACAGCTTACCTGGTGCTCATCTTTCCCAGTGCAAGAGCTTAATACAAAGACAATCAATATTTTCACCACAAAGAGGTGAGAAAAATGTTTGTGTCTGTTGGCATTCCTAACCACTTCAGGCAATTAACTCTTGAGGCTTTTGACCACAAGTGAAGTATGTCTCTCTTCTGGCTCATTGTGACTTGAACTGGTGTCCCTCTCTCTGTCTCTATCCCTCCTTTTTAAAAAATCTTGTGTACTCAAATTCCTGTGGAATACAGATGTTGAAGAGCGTTCTGTGCCTTCACCAAGCAGGCTGGGAAGTTTCCTAGTCATTCCTGTTAGATTTACGTTGCTGTGCAATGGGAAGGAGTGATAAGCTGCTGTTCAGTGCCAGAGCTTTCATGGCTCACTTCAGGGAGGTGGAGATTTTTAGAACTGCATAGCCTTTGTATTTTAGAGTCTGTTTTGGATAGGACAAGAAAACCTTGTCAATAGTTGTAATTCTGGAGATAGATGACAAAAATGAGCAGAAGTCTGAAAGAGAAATGCTTCTGCACGCAACATTTATTTGAGTTATAGAATTTTTTCCCCTTGGGGGACAGTGAATGGATGCTGTAAGTTTTTAGAGGTTTGAAAAGGCATTGAACAAATTAACGGAAGAAAAATCCCGTGAAGCCTAAAGTTGCCCCCTCTGAATTAGAAAGTGCATGAATCAAAAGTTGGTGCATGCTAAGAGTGTATGCATGCTTACACTTAAACTTCTCTATTTGTGACCTCCTGATACTGAGCTCTGTGGACCCTTTGACCTGACCAGTACCTCTGTCCTTGTGCTGTTCTCTGAACTGGTCCCTCTCAAAACCTGAGTCCTGGCTACCCCTTACAGCTGCACACCACAGCGGAAGGCACTGCTACTTGGTCTTGAGCCTTGATGCAGGGCCCCAGAACTCAGGGTCTCAGGAAGAAGTTGTGAATACACTGGATATTTCTCCATGTGGATGCTGGGCACTTTCTAGGATTCAGGTGGGGTGTACATGGACTGTGTCAACTGTGCAACGTGTCACCATCTGGTCTTCTTAGGTCAATAAAGTGCAAGTTCTGGGCCCCTCTGTACAAGAGGGACACTGAAGTGCTGGAGTGTGTCCAGAGGAGAGCTACCAGGCTGGTGAGGGGTCTGGAGACCAAGTCATGTGAGGAGAGGCTGAGGGAGCTGGGCATGTTTAGCTTGAAGAAGAGGAGGCTGAGGGGAGACCTTATTGCCCTCTACAACTACCTGAAAGGAGGTTGGAGAGAGGTGGGTGTTGGCCTCTTCTCCCAGGTGAATAATGACAGGACCAGAGGAAATGGTCTGAAGTTGCAGCAGGGGAGGTTTAGATTAGATATTAGGAAGAGTGGTCAGACACTGGAACAGCCTGCCCAGGGAGGTGGTTGAGTCACCATCCCTAGAGGCGTTTAAGAAACGTCTAGATGTGGCACTTCAGGGCATGCTCTAGTGGCAGAGATTATAGGTTGTTTGGTTGGACTCGATGATCTTAAGGGTCCCTTCCAACCATGAAGATTCTGTGATTCTGTGATTTTCAGATCATGATCAATTTATTGAAAATAGGATGGTTCCCAATGTCTTTTAAAATATGTCTGCTTTTATGGAGGCCATAAGCTTAAATCTGGAAGAATAATTTCAGGCAGCACCATTGAAAACATTGGCTTCTATAACTTCAGTTTTTTACAGAACAAACAGAAGAAAAATTGCAAGCAGAAAACATGTTTTATGTAAATACCAAAACATCTCGGTAGAGCCAGCACAACATAGGTAAAAATAACTTTCTGGTTTTCTTCCAGGTTTGCATTTGCATTTTGAATCAGTCTGTACACTTTAGAAACAAAGTAAAATTAGAAGATTGGAGGTGTAAAGCAAGGTTGAGGGTTTTAGTTCAGATAACAATGTGTAGATAGAATTCTCTCAAAGTGCAATCAACTCCTGTTATACTGTCAACGTGATATTTGACTATACACAAACACAGACTGCTGCAATGACAATTTTATACCCTATTGTACAACTCCAATCAGCCCTGGTGTTTCAAAACAAGACAATTTGTCTTGCTGTAAATACAAAAAGAATTATACAAATGTATCTTTCTGCTTTATTATCCTGGAAACCTCATAGATCATATGAAATGTTTGGTGTGTGGCAGTCCAAGGAGAAAAACAGAAAAAGAGATGGCATTTAATTTGGCTTCTTGCTATGTTTACCTCTATCTGATGTGGGATTAAGTTGTCATTTATGCAGCTTTAACAACATTTTTATTCCTTTTGAAGTTTGTGAAATGCAGGTCGGACGAATTGCACAATATTTCGTGAGTTTTCTCAGTGTTAGAAGTCATTAAAAGAGTGCAGCAACTACTTGGAGAGGAAATGCAAGAAAAGTATTATACACCTCAGGAAACTGAAACTCCCATTGCTGAATGTGACATAGAGAATATCACAGAAACATGTTTAAAAACCATGTTGACTTCTGAATGATTATGTTTTTGTTTTGTTTTTTTTTCTTCTATTGGCAATCCAAGAAGTTTGGTCGAGTGCACAAAGAGTTATGCCAGTGGCTATCAGCACCTTAGCCTTAGCTCACGGGGCAAGTGCCAGTTCATAGAGGAGGTGCCTTGGCAGTGAGCTTCAGGGAGGTAGAAGGGTGAGATGGAAGTACCACTGCAGAAGTGTTCAGGGTCAGGTATTTCTTTATGCATCAAGGAAGAACTGGCTTGAATGAGGAGTAAAAGTTGGAGTAAGAAATGGTCATTACTAACAGCTGAAGCTGAAGTCTTTGATTGTTGCTTTGGTTTGATTTACCGTTTTCTCAGTTTTGTTTGACATTATGCTTTGTTGTGTCTTTTGCTTGCAGCCTTGCCTTCTAATTTCACTTTGGCCCAACATAGACTGTACCTGTGTTACCAGCTGCTCAGATGTTTGAGAGGCAGATTGCGTTTGGCCTCCAAGGGGCTGAGATAGGGAGTTCCTCGTTCCCTGTTGGTGCACAGAGCAGACTGGATGAGAATATTGAGCTCAGGGCAGTGGCAGCTCAAGGACATGTGCCTGTTGGGCAGAGAAACAAAAAGCCCACCCTAAATTAAAGCTAGGTGATCATTAATTGCAATGGAATAGATCTGTGTTTTTTTTTTTCTCAGCTGAAATTTTCATTTCTGAAAAGTGTAGCTCAATTCTGCATAGGGCTTCTATATAAAGGTCCTGTTGGTCATTGTTTTTTCTTTATACCAAGAAGACTTTGTTTCCACACAACAGCTAACTTTTAAAAGTGTACTATTCTGCAAAATTCCTACTTGCACTCTCCGATTATTTGCAAGTTGCACATAATGCAGTAGCATTTGTAATGTGTGCATAACTGTAATTAATTTTACTACTATAGAATTTCCATATCATAAATACTCGTTGTCCTGTCAGGCTTCAGAAGATGTGTCTGTAGGAATAGCAATCTTTATACGTATCATCAACAGCAAAACAGAGAGATTCTTGTTTGCCCTGGTAGCTTTTTGTATCAGTCCTGCCTGACTTGGGCTATGGAAAATGCTTTGTTAATAAGTTGAAGAAGTAACTAGATGGAAGTTTTACTCAATTTCTATGGTTTGGAAAATGTGTTCAATCCAGCTTCTGAAACATACTTACACAAAAGCAGAAAGATGGACAACTTTAAAATAAATAACCTTATGTCCTATAACCAACATAGGATTCTCTCGCGTTGTGGGCAGGATGTCTTAAAGCTTTACTCCCTTGACTGTGGCTGGCTGTCATCCACATATGAACTGCATTACTGGAATCCAAGTGAACTTCTAGCTATATTTTATGTTACATGAGTAAACAAAGAACTGGAAAGTATTATTTTGTGTTGGTTTATAGTGCTGTGAAAAATTACTGCCACTGCTTGCCTTAATCACATGCAGTAATCAAAAGACAATGCTGTGCAACATTAAGACACTGATTTCAACCAACAACAGTAAAAGAAAAGGAAAAAAATTGTCAAATTAAAGCTCTGAAAATGAGCCCTGGCCCTGCTTGCTTGTATACACATATATATTTTAAAAAAACCTAGTAGCTATATAAGTAAATAAATAAATAAAAAAACCCCTAGTAGCTATATAATTAAATATGGTAATGCATAGTCTAAGTAGTGAAAAGCTGTGTGCTCCATTCATATCTTCATGCTTCTTCAACATTAAGATAATGATTTTATTTTGGGGGGAAAAAAATCCGATTACTCTATGACTGATTATAAGCAGAACTGTAAAATAGCTTAAGATATCTTAAAAGACTTCAGGTTACAGCAGTGGCTTTGCTTAGTCTTTTGCCTGTCATCCAAGAAGGCAGTTTCTGATTTTTGACGAACAGACAGGAATAACTAAATAACCTCTTACAAATGGAAAGAATTGCTCTTAAAACCTTACCTTTGAAAACTTGGAAAGGTTTACAGTTGCAGAATATCAAAATAAGTAGGGCGTTCTTGTAATATTTTTCATAGAGTTGGATGAATTTGTGAAAAACACTTTGACTGTAGGCTTGCCTTATTTTTCTACTGCTGTCAAGTCCATCAAGCGTGTGAGCTACTGCAAAAGGAGGAAACTAAAACAGTCAGGAAAAGAGAGGAAAGTAAAGGTACAGAAGTTTTCTGAGCCCTACAAATTAGGAATAAAGTAGATGTAATTATATCTGTGCCACTTGGTCCTTTTGTAAATCTGCTAATGTTTTTCTATTACTCTTTTTTTTATTTGTTATATGGCATTTCTAATAGAAGGAAATATTATAATTTGGGGGGGTCTCACAGAAGCATTTACATATGCTAGGTCTAGTTTTTCTTTTGCTTAATGCCCAAGCAAAATTGCATAGCTGTAAGCAAGAACAAAATGTAATTATGTTAGTGTGTGTATTGGTTATTTATTTATATTTATAATACCTCAAAGGCATAGTCATGATACAGTACCCCAATGCAAGAAGTGCTGGATAAATGCAGAACAGAAATATTATCTCTTCCCCTAAGAATTTGTGATCTAAATTTAAGACGAGAGAAGAAACGATTTCAGGAGAATAAGGAAGGGAACAATACAGTATTGCTACGGTTACTAGTACAATACAGGATATTACCTCCGTACTCGGAATGGTAATATGAGAAACAATGACCTTCACACAAGAGCAGAGTAGCATCTGCCTAGCTTTTCGAGGCTGGGGGCAACGGGCATCCATGGGAGGAGATTTGAAGAGCAGTTTTGCATTAAATTGAAAGCATGTGCAGGGCTTAGGGATCTCCTGAATAAGTGGATCTTAAAAAAAAGTTAAGTCTGATGTCCAAGTTGCAGGTCCAAGATATGTATTGTGGTGGTGATGAGAAGAAACAAGAAAGGCGGCATGACATGCTTGCTTAGTCATGTTGAACCTGCATTGGCAGCTGTAGGGTAGATAGGAATGCGAGTCAGGAGTTTGTTTTGTTGCATAACTTCGGGCAGCTACATCTGAGTTAGTCATTTAGATTCCTGTTCTAGATGATGCAGAGAAGCAGACACTTTAAGGGCACAAATCATCTGTCCTCTTTTAAAAGCTGACTTGGGAGGGGGGAGTGAATTGTGCCCTAAAAGGACATGTATCTCTGTTGATGAAAAGGCAAAAAATGACCAACTGAGTCTAACTGGCTGCATTGTAGACATCTACAGTGCAGATATGTCCAGAGTGAAGTGAGATGAATCCCATGATGAGACAGGTGGGAAGCACAGGCTTTATAGGAGAAGGAGAGATAGGCATCATGGCAGAGCCAGGTTGACTCATTTCTCTCCATGAAGGCGAGAGAAAGGCCAAAATAATTTTTCATTTGGCATTTTTCAAAGGAATCAGCAAGATTCTCTGTGGAGAGAGAAGTAGAGACGGGAAATGCTTTGGGATTTTGAGGAACAAATCCTGGACATTGAAAAGCTCTTGGGGACTGTCAGTGCGGGATTCCTTGAAGTTAAAATGAAGGTATTAAAAGGAAATAGAGGATGGCTAAGCTAAAGGAAGAGTGGATGAATCACTGATGGTGAATGTCACTAGGGATACTTTGCAGTGTGTACTAAAGGTGCCTTGTAGAGCAAAGTCAGGCGCAGGGAAAGCAAATATTGGAATGATCCAGGCACAGGAACTGGCAGGATGGGCTACGTATAGGGAACAAGAGAGAGATGATTGAAAGATGAACAGTTTCAGCAGCTTTGTCACTGGAGAGGCATGAAGACGACTTGAATTCTGCTAAAAAGCCATCAGACCTAATGCACTATAAATCACATACAAGTTGGTTGCCAGGACATGATTTGGGAAGAGTGAGGAGCTCTGGTGGTGCCTGGAAAGGGAGAGTGGAGCAACAGAGGCTTCTGAGAGAGAAGCAGCGTATGTGGTGAAGAGGAATGGCCTTTTGCGAATAGAGGTGATAAATCGTGGCTGCAGGTCAAATGAAGATCTCACTGTGATGGGAACAAGGAACTAAAACAGGTCAGGCAGGTGGAAGCTGAAGTCATTAGGAAGGCTGTGGGGCTCATTAATGCTTCGGGTAGATAAACCGTCTCATTGCTAAATTTTTACAGTGATTTCTGCTCCATAATCATCAGTGATCACAGTCTGGTTTGCAACGAGTTTCCAAGATTTATATAACTAATAATAACTCTTACACAGCTTTTTGGTTTGGAAGAACTTTAGGAACAACACAGATTAACCTCATTTTCTTTCTATGTCAAGATGAAATTAAAAATACATTTTTCTGTAACTTGGTTTATTTTTGGTTACAATATCTGAAGCCAGTTAGGGACGCTTACTTGTTCTGTTTCTCTCAGCTTTAGAAAGTGTTTCTTGGTTGAGGTATTCTGCAGATACGTATATAAAACAAGAGAAAATAATACATACCAAATTTACAGTTTTTTTCCAGCATATCAAGTTCTCCTTAGTTTTTCCTTACAACTTTTCTATATATTTTTCTTTATATTTTTCTTCTATTGTTGGTAGTAGGTCCTTTCCTGTGCAGAAGCTATCCACCAGCTTCTGAAATCAAGCCTTTGTTTTTTAGTGACAGAGGCCTGGAAGGGAGATTACATCCAGAATGAAAGCAAGAAAGATTGACAAGTGCTTATTTCATAATTAAAGTGAAGTATTTAATAATATAGCATTAACTACTGGGATTAGAGCTGAGTCTTTTTAAATATGTTAGGCAAACATGCCTGGTAACAAAAAGGCTTAAAGTTGGGCAGAAAGGTTTTCCTTCTGGAAGCCTTCAGGGACACCTGCACCTTTCCTCTTTGCTTTCAGGAGTGCTCTTCTAGGCACCCAAAATGAAGTTTGCAAGTTTGGCAGCATGGATCCTGAGAGGTTTTTTGGGCCTCTCAAACCAGTGGAAAGCTGAGAGTAACTTTCATTAAAATAAATTGTTGTTTCTATTGTATTAACCGCTATTACAGCTGGCTGCAAAGTCTTCATTTTCTGTAGGTGATATTAATCACAGGGTGCCTGTAATGTGCTGCTACTTATCCTGAACAAATACAATTAAACTATATTAAAATTCCATAAGGAATTCTCTAAATGCATCTATTCCTATGTGAGTATTAATCATTTTTTCCACTTAGGAGCAGATGTTCACTCTTCCTGTTTGAATTCCTTTTTCCAGCACAAGCTGTGTGACATTGAGGTACGAGGCACGCAACGTTAGCACATGTGTTTGGAATGGGTTTGAGCTATTTAGTTGGTTGTTATTCGTGCCCCTCGGGTTTTGCTTGATTCCTTGTCGTATAGGACTAGGGTTGTATAGGTTCATATAGTCATATATCGCTAGTTCCTGTGTCACTAACGCCAACACTTTCGTGTTGGGAAGACTCATCATGTGGTGACGTTTTAGAATGGTGCATCCTTAGTGCTTGAACTAAAAGCAAATAGCAAAGCCTGCACTTCCTTAAGCCAACATTTTCCCGCTGGGAAAAGGCCACTCGAGGCCTGAAGGATATTGGGGCTGCTCTTCAGAGAAGCTCAGTTGCACACTTATCCAAGATGACGTGCAAAGATTTAAAACTTTAGGCTGCTGCTCAAGGAACCTTACTTCTCTTACCACAAACCTAGATTTGTCATAATGTCTCCTACAGTGGAAAATCAGAGATTTGGTAGTTTCAGTGTTCTGTGCATGGAACAATTGCATAACCTCATAGTTACGGGCATGTGTTTCTTTTCCATTATTCTAACAGAGGAGGACTGTAAACCTCCTTGGAAAATGAAGTACAGCTATAAAGATTTTCATAGTAGTTGTGAAAAAAAAAAATCATCATGCAATCAGACTGATGGGCAAATCATAGAATCTAAAAACTACAGTCAAGGAATATTGCCTGGGCGGGGAAAAAGACAAAACCCTTTAAAATAATATATAAAGCTAAAAGGGAGGAGGAAGCTACAATGTTTTCACAGCCTATGGGTTAGTATAAATGTGACCATTGCCACTTTTTATTGTAAAAGTTTTTTGCAACCAAACACAAAGGAAAACATAGCTGGCACACAGCAGAAACATTTAAGAAGACTGGCTTTAAATATAAAAAGAAAATACGAAATTCCTGGCAGAACATAATCCATTTAGCAGTTTAAAATTGTAACTCGATAACAATAGTTTCCTCATGTGAAGCGATGAGAAAGGTGGAGAAAAGCTAAATCCATCAAAATCTATCAATTCTTAGTCTTCTTAAGGAAAGTACATGGAAGCGGCTCGGGTAACATATTTTATAGCCACAGAAAAAGGACAGACAAACTGGCAGTTCTTGAACGGTTGGCTTCAATCCCTTGCAATATGTTGATGGTTTGCATTCAGGAGGGGGGATGATCACGTCCAGACGTGACGAGCAGCCACGCTGCTTTCCCCAGACCTTTTCTCAGGGTCAAATCTGGCTTCGTTGCCCTCCTTCTCAATGAGCGTTGGATAGCAAGATGATGTGGATGGTACCATTGTCACCTGGATGTTGCGTTGCTCCTGGAACAACAGCCTGGGCAAAATCGCTGACTCAGGCGTGAGCCTGATAAAAGGAGATAATGGATGCGTGAAGAAATATTTTCAAGAATTAGCTAATACGCTGTTCTCACCCTTTGTTGCCAATTAGTGCTCTACATATGCCTTATGTAAGGAAGACTGAATAATAACTCAGTGTTATTTTTGCAAATGTGAAGATGGGAAGGGGGACAAGTGAGTGAGAACTCTGAGTGAGAACAGTGGTAGCAACATATGGAGCTTAAAAGCGTGTCTTATGAAAAATATGCTCTAATGCTCCATTTTTATGTGATGTCAGTGGTATTACAGTGAAGTAGCTGCTGCTGCTCGCCGGCTCTGCCATGCCATGTGGGAAGCACAGCGCTTTCCTGGCTGGCAGCGCCAGCAGAGAGTGTCCACCAGGAGAAGCTGGAGTGAAGGGGGGTGGAAGGGATGAAGGCCATAACTGCCAGCTGAATGCTTCATCTGAAAGTTGTGTCCTAGCTCAACTAATTATAACTTTCCTTTCCTTCTCTGTTCACCTTCAGGCAATAATCATTAGGGCTGTATGAGTGTGTTTATATTTACTGAGAAACAGCAAATTTGCTGAACAGTGTGATTTAAAGTCTCAGAAGCATTTGAATGCATCAAATAATTGTGGCTGGAAAAAATCCAAGGCTTAATTGGAAGTTTTCTCTTTGTTAATCCCATAACTAATTTGGTGATTAGGGCATTCACCCTTGATGTGGGAGAACTTTATTCAGTTCCTCTCTCTACCTCAGGGGCACAAACCCAAACTTGCCAAATCTGAAGTGCACCTAAGCACCAGATCTCATCCTGTGCCTGTCCTACCAACATGCTTTCATTTTGGATAAGAGAATGGTCACTGGGACGATGGCTAGGACCCAGACGCCTGCAATCTAATCACCTAAATTAGAGAGTATATTACTTCTTGCTGTCTGTTTTGTTTGCTGGTAAAGCTTTTTATGCAAAAGGGAACAGCTCCAGAAAAATATTAAGGACAGTAGTTTAGGCTCTCATGTAATATTCTGCTCTGGGAGAGTTCCTAAGAAGGCAGACTTTGGCAGAAATTCCTACTCTGAACTAGTTAGAGAAGGGATTTCAGTCCAATTCTTTTGCTTTTAAACAAATTCACGTTGTTGACGGTACTTTGACGTGGATAAGGTTCAGAGACATCTTCAGCTACTTCCTAGAAGAGTGTAAGGGGCAGTTCAGAGGCTGCCTGGACTCGAATACCTCTGACTTACTCAGTAATTCCTAGCTGTTTCCTTGATGATCCTGTTTAGTTGTTAAAACTGGATTAATTAATTTGGGGTGGGGAAGAATAAATGACTGAAAGAAGGTAGGCATTGAATACTGAAACCTTCACTGCATCATCCATTATGTGCTCTGTTTTCCCATTACAGAAATAAATTCTATTTCTCTGTTTCTGTTTCTTCTAACTATTAACCTTTTTTGTTGCCTCTTATGTCCCTTACAAACTATAGCTTGTCCCATGTCATAACCTTTCTAGTGTTGTTCCCACATGGTGGTGGTGTTCCTTTGTTCTTGTCCTTAAATAGGTGTCCTTATTTAAGCTTTCAGTATAGGGTTTTTTTTTTTTATTTTTTATTCTGAGGTCACTGAAGAGCTCTAAATGTGATCATATTGTTTTATCACTGTTCTCTGTACCCTTCCTCTGCAATAGCATAGTACATTGCTATTGTATTTAATAAGACTCTTTCAGGTCTCCAGGACACTTCTATCCTTTGTGCTTCTCTCCCAGGAGACCCTTTCAACCTGTTCCCTGGGTAGGTTAAATTCCACTTTTCAAGTTGGTTGCCCTTCTCTTCTGTTCCTACTGATTCCTTTCCTTAAAATAGCAGGTTCTTTTGCTTTGTTGTCAGCTTCGCTGAGCTTACTTCCACTTAGTTTTCCCAATTATGTCCCTATCAAATCTAAAATATTTGCTTCTCCAGTAGCTTCCTTCATTTTTAGGAACAGTCTCCTGCTGTACCTCCCAGAGCTTGGATTGTCCCCTAAGCATTTCCGCTGATTGTAGAAATCAATCCCTTGCCTTGTCCCAAAATTGTAGCTCCCCACCATGATTTTAGCCATGTTCTTCAGGGCCTTTATTTTCAACCAAGTCAAAACTCTGCCTTCCACCTCTTCCAGAAGCTGAAAGTGAGAACATACGTTTAGTTGGGGGGTTTTTTTGTTTGTTTGTTTGTTTTGTTTTGTTTTGTTTGTTTTTTACATAGGATACAACATCCCCTTTTTTCTGTATAGTTACTTTAGGAGACTGCTGTATGCTTGGGCTTTTTACTTCACTTTTATGTTTGCTTTTTGTGCATAGAAGAGTTGTGCTGCTGGACTGTTGAACTAGTTCTTCATTTGGAATAGATAAGGATTTTAGCCAAAGAAATGCTTCATTATTAAATACTGTATTTCCTTATAGTTTCCAGAATAGCAGTTTATTAAAAGATTCAATTTTACTTTGGATTTCATATGAGTGGTTAGTAATTACACTCAGTTTAAGAGCAATGAAATGTTATTTTAAAATCTGAATCGTAGGAGAAATTAGGAAAAACTGGCTAATTAAACAATGCGATCATTTGTAATGGTTCCAGTTGCACAGTAATGTAATTTAGAAAATAAATTGTTTGAGAAGTATTTTAAATAATTATGGGAGATAACTACGTGTTGGTGTTTGCTTTGCAAAAAGTGCACCACATAGTGAAATTATTTTTTAAATCACTGCTCCTAAACCATATATGAATGGAAGGAACCATTTGGGGCTTACAAATGTGTTTGTAGCGGCTATCCCATTATAAGTAAAATATTTCATCTTTCCCTTGGATGAAATTGCCTTCTCCAAGTCCTGCCTTCATCCTTGATACACCTTACAAACTATTCTTCTGAAAAACAGACTGAGCTCTTCCCCAGGACAAGACAGGCAGCAGAAAGATACTGTAGGTAATGTGACTGTCCCCAAACTGTCCTCGTGTTTCTTTGTGTCCCAAAATGGCACTGTACAGGGGTGTCCTGGTTCCGGTGGGGATAGGGTTAATTTTCCCTGGTATTCCATGCCATGTGAGCCACGCCCACCCTGAGCTGCCGGGGGAGGGGGCAGGAAGTTGCTGCTTAAAAGCGGGCTGGGGCGTCGCGGGTCCGGCTGGTCGGCGAGCGGCGGGGAGCGGCGGTTCCGTAATCGCGTTTGTATATTCCCCTATCCGTGTTGTTGTTGTTGTTGTTGTTGTTGTTGTTGTTGTTGTTGTTGTTTGCCTGTTCCCTTTGCTGTTCTGTTAAACTGCCTTTGTCCCAACCCAAGAGTCTTGCCTTTTCTTACGATCCTTCCTGTATTAGGAAGGCACGTGCGAGCGGCACGTGGTTCTTTGTTGCCATCTGAGGCTAAACCACGACAAGGGGAAACAAGGTGCCTGGAAATCTCAACTATGAATTATTCTGCCAAAATAACTTCAGTTATATATACATTCTGGGGAAGCTGACAACTCTGAAAATAGGTGGAGACACTATCCTACAAAATCTCCTACCAAAATAATATTTAATATTATGAATAAAATCATAGACTAAGCGCTTCTTCCAGTGGTGGATCCTTTTCCAAGTGATTGAGTGCTGAGCAGTCTTTTCGAGTACCTTACTTCATGTCGGAACCTGGCCCACTGTGGAAATCACATCCTTTTTACAGGTCTGTTGAAAGGCTTTTGTCTGCTTCTTGAAAACACAGAAACCCAAATATTTTTTCACTGTATAGAAGCTGGTAGTGTTTTCTTCTCATACTGAGCCAACAACAGGTGTACAAGTTAACACAGAAGGCATCAGAACTGTCCTAGCATGAATTAATTTGAAGAGAGGTAAGGCAAATGCCACATTAATTCTTTTCTCCCCTAAAGAGTGTAATCTGTGATGACTGATAGAAGTGTTTTGAAAAGAGCATTTCAGATAACAAAGCGCTGAAGAATACTGATGAGAAAGTACTTCACCTTCTCTTTTTTACTATAAATTCTGTGAATGCTTCCGTTTTACAATGTTACAAAACATACTTTGGTAACTTGGCAGATATTTTCTTTTTCAGCAAAAGTAAAATTGTCTGGAGTTTTTGATAAATTTTTCATGAGGAATCTCGGTATTTTTCCCAATTCTGCTGCTTGTTTATGCTGAGATTGATCTACTAAAGACAAGGAATCTTTTCCAGTCCTGCCCTTTCCAATCCTACTCTTCCAAGAGTATGATCATCCTTGGGCTTCTCTGGACCAAGAAGTATTCCTTCTGCAGTCCTGGTTCTCCTTAGTTGCATTGCTTATGCTTTTTATTGGAGAGTAGGGAGTTTACCCTGTTTTAGCTTCGATCGTATCTTCTAAAGCTGGGAGTCGCTTGTGAGAGAACAGGATTGCCATTTGCTTGTGCATCCTAATTAAAAATGAAAATAAAACTTCTAGAGAACAAACAAAAGTGTGAAATCTGAGACACTTGCTAGTCAAAAAGGACGGGTTCAAAGAATGCAATACTCAAAGACTTTCCATTAAATAGTATTTCATGAGAGAGACACGGGAATTGGGTTCATTAGTATTTATGTCTACTACTAGCACTGGAAAACAGGTGTCAAACAGTCCATCCCCCTGCCAGGGCAAAATCTTTTGGGATTTTTCGGCCCCTTGTTCTCTCTTTGCCTGAATTCCGCCTGCCCCATGCATGGGTGTGACGGCCTGCCAGGAGTTAGTCCTTTATGATTTAAATCAAAGCTGGTTTTGCATTATGTGAGTTAAGTCCATCTATTTGAAATTTGTGACGCTAATTTGCTCTGGACTCTGACTTGATAGCAGATGCCAAGTTCCTGCCCAGAACAAATTTTACAGCTCAATTCCTTTTTCCCCAGCTATTAGAAAGGGGATGAGCAAAGGGGCAGAGTTGATTAGATTTATAGGCAGTCCTTCTGAACCGCATGTTTTGTTTTGTTTTGGTCTTTGTTTTCAATTTAAGGCAGATGCACCCAACATGCTTTTTTTACATAAGGTATGTTGTATTAATTTAAAATAAGTAAAACAATGCAATGATCAGAAGCCCTGATGAGTTAAGGATTCATGCTAATGAGAGGAAACAGGATTTTTGCACCTTGCGCGCTTTCCCCCAGGTTCCACTAGACACTGTTTCTCTCCTAAAAGTATCACCGTTTGCACAATTGTTTAATATTAATTTAGGCTTAGGGAAGGTGGCAGGTTGTCATTCCCGACCTCCAGTTTTTCTTCAGACAAACCAGTGAGAACTCCAGCCACCTTCAGTCCTTTAGTCTCTTCCAAGAGGGTACCATATTTTATGGTACTTTTTACAATGTGGTTACTGGTCTGGGGAACTGAACAGCAGCCCTCAAACATGTCAGTATGGTCCCACTACTTTCAGGTACAGAAAATAACAGCTAATTGCAATTGGGAACTTTTTGGATCATGCTGGCGCATTCTAGTTGGGTGGGTGTAATTCAGGCTTGTTCAAATGACTGTAATTACTCTGTCTGAGTTAATGAAGCAGCTATTGCATTACACTTTATGAAGCAGAGATTTATAATTTTGGAGTAAGTGATACTTGGGAAACTTAATGAATTAAGGAAATTTTTTTTCTAAAAATGTAGTCGTTATACATAAATGCTGCTGCATAAAGAAAGGGACAGGGTAGCAAAATTACAAACATTATTACCAAAAAAAGAAAGATTTGAGTCAGATATTAGGAATTTCTTTCAGCGGTGAGGGTAATGAAACACTGGAACGCATGAGATGAGGCCACAGTTTCCACAGGCAGTGCTGCAGGTTTTTAAGAATATCTGTCAGGAAGGCATTTGTGCATACTCATAGCTACGTGACCTTTTGAGTTACCTATTGATTTTATTCATCACACTTTATACATACTGGTAGTTCAGGACTACATGGGCAGTTCAAAGCCATAGATTTCACATCATTTCTGGTTTTGTGGAAATTCAGCTGAGGCCTGGATCATGAGCTGTTTATGATCCATCTCCCGTGATTTGTAGGTGACCATGAATGGGTATGAGATTCTAAACCCTGACTATGGCTATGTCTCCTAAACCCTGCTGCGTTAAGACTTCAATACCTAGAGTTTAAGCCCAGACAGACACCCAGTCTGATGACTTTCAAGGGCTGCCTAATTGCATTCTTGAACTCAACACTTATTCACTAAGATATTGCTTAACTCTAGTGGCCTGGGAAGGTGCTGGCCCCGTAGGTGTTATCAGATGAATTTAGGAAAGTGGCGTATAAATCTTCAAGAAATGCCCAGGAAACAAGATATGGTCAGGTCTTAAATGGATTTTGATAGTGGACGCTGTTAACATTATTTTTCATGGTTAGAGCTGTCAGCCAGGGGGCAGGGGACACAGGTTCTGGTTGCTGATCAACCTGGAGAAGAATGATCTAGCCTCTTGGTAAGGGAATTTTCCTGACTACTAGGTCTTGAGCTGTTCTCAACAAGAGCTTTCACCTTCTGTGCTGTGCAAGCTGGGCCCAGGAAGAACGCAGGCAAAAAAAAATGCTGGTTTAATGGGTGAGGAGGATCCCAGCTCAGGGATCCCCAGAATATTGATGTAAATTACACAACTACTGATAAAAGCTAAATCCAGTCTCGGATCTGAGTGACTGAAGGTGCCTCACGTTTCCAGGTGGTACCCTGTTCTCTCACTGAAGGAAACAGATGCGCAATTTGAGCAGGCTTAGGCTCCCTCTAGGCGTGCACATGTTCCTTATGAGTTAATAGAGGCAAGAAGATACTCTTGTTATGTGGAATTTCAGAGGAACTTATTTGCTCCAGAGAAGAAATATCAGTAGTTATGGTGGGCAGGCAGGATGCTCCCTGCTCTTCTGCTCTGGTCCACATCACTAAGTTAGGCACATAATTATTGTGAGTTGAATTCAGCACTTCTGTTTCTTAAAAGAATATTGTTATTTGTTTTTCTGAAGCTGGAAGGCAGTGGATGTAAAAACTGATGTAAAATTACCAATTAAATGCCTTTCCAGTATGGGCAGAAAGTTCAGGTCTTCAAGCAAGTGCTGATGATCCTCACTAGGAGGGACAGCCTCGTGCTAGAGAGAGATGAAAGGCAAACTCTTATATACCAGCTGTATGTGTAAAAAAATTAAGGAGTGTTGTCTCCTTGGTCTTCAGCTGGCCGACTTGAAAACAAGCTAGGTGAAGAATATTTGCCTTCTGTAGTCTTCTCAGGCTGGAGGTAGACACCAGAGAGACAACAGCTAGTCGTGTGGGAAGTGGTTGGGTGGCAGTGCAGAATGGTGTCTCAGGGATCTGGAAATGTTGTGTACCTTCTGTTCCCAAATATCTCTCAGTGCCCCCTGGTTTCCATTTGCAGGCCTTGCTCCAGTGAGGCTTGTAACCTGAAATGTTACACAAAACCACTACCTTTCTCAAAATCTCCTCATCACTTATAATTGGGGCCCTCACTGCTACCTGGGGAAATGGGTTTGCAGATGCATAGGAAGAAGCACAGTGTGTGTCTGGTCCCTGGACTTTTTGGCTGTGTGGCAGTAGGATACATTTTTAACCAATACAGCTCCTATTAAGAATATTTTTATTCAGTTCTGCAAGGAATAGTGTCTTTGAGTATCAGTTAAAGTTTAAGGCCTCAGTCAGGCATGCACTATAACGCTATGTATGAACTGGCTCAAGTTCAGACAATTTTGACTAGGCAACAGATGAGTAAAAGGACAGAATGCAGAGAGAGGCATAGACACTAAAAACAGAAGTCAGTTTTCATAAATTCAATGTCAAAGTAGTCATATTTATTACCGCATATGCATGACAACAGAAGACTTGCTGTTAAAGAAGGCACCAAAAGAGAACAGGAGCTGGTAATTTCCATGCTGAGTTCTTCCCAAGCCTAAGAAGAATGGAGGAAACTAAGGAGAAGCCTTAAAAGATAAAAACTGATTATTTAAAATGCATAGCCAAAGCTCCTGCTAGTAGAAAAAGGTGAGCGCTCACAGTAAGAGGAAAAATTAGATTTCTTATTTTTTTTTAGCAAACAAAAAATCCTTTACGCTTTTTTTCCCTGCTGTCCTGTGAATATTTATAACAGCAAAAGAAGAACTGACAAACTACATAAAGAAATAGTAAAATTAACTGTCTTTTTCACTACCTTGTTTCAGTCATTGTCATGTAAGATTTTAGTTGTAACAATGTCTAATATTTTCACACGGCTTTATGATTTTTTCAAGTTGACTGAGCCCATTGAGCACTGAAATTCTGTAAGCAGATCTCTGATATTATTAAATTTGTCTATTACATATGTGCATCTAAACAAGGAAAATATGACCCTGTATTAAATTTGGGTTGAGTCATGCATAATTCCTCAGCACTTCGTATGGAGATGCCGTACCCTTTTCTCTTCTCTCTCCCTAAACAAAGTGCTGCAGCACCTGTAGTTCTTTGGCATAAATCAGTAGATCAGAGCAACTCCGGCTGTGGTACCTCAGGGTGAAAAATTAAGACTCCTTTGAATGCCACATCTGGTATTGAATTGTGTGCAAGTTAGATTAATGAAACTGAGGTTTTCTTAGTGTGCTGTATTTATGTATGAAGGTGCTTCTAGAAAGTGTGCTGTACATGGCAGTATAACATACTGTAAGTATTACACAGATCTTTTTGGCATTCATTTTTAGGGAGCAAGGTGGAATTCAGTAGCATTCAGGGCAATGCCACAAAGTCTGGGAAACACAAGAATGTAGGTTTCTCCAAATCTATCGATGATGCTGGCCTCCTGTGTGAGGTGAGTGAGACCTGATTTAAGTATTAAGATAAATTTATTAAAGCAGTTGAAAAGTAAACAATATATCCATTTTGTTTAGTAGAAAAGAAAACTAATTAGGTTGATCTGTATTATTCCTACTATGGTCCAATTACCTAATTATTCTTTGGCCATGATAGACTTCCACCCCTGCTGGTACTGAAAACTGGTGTTGACCATAATACTTCTGGTAAAAGCTCTAAACTCTTCTTTAGTTTCAAAGCAACAGGTCAGTGGGATGCTGCACAGGACTTTGGGGAGCCATTTTTATTGAAAATTAGAATGAAATGATGGAGGAGAAGGCAACGGAACTATTTAGAGTTGGAATGATGTGTGGACTAGTACCAGGGCTGCTCTAATGCATTTTGAGGGCTTTTCATGTTCAATCAAGGCACTAGCAGCTCAATCATAGAATCATAGAATGGTTGATGTTGGAAGGGACCTTAAAGATAATCTAGGTCCAACCCCCCTGCCATGGGCAGGGACACCTTCCACTAGACCAGGTTGCTATGTGTTGGAATAAATATAAGCTTTTTTCTGGATTGCAGGCACAAAGCAAAGTTTTTCCCTGTGCTTTGGGCCAGGCACTGTAACCGTGACCTGTGTGTACTTGCATGAAGCCTCTGGAAACCATTTCAGATTCCTCAGGGACCAGCCCGAACCTGGATGATGCAGCCTTTTGATTGCAAAGCTTTGTTCAGGTAATGTCAACGTTTTTTGGGAAAGTACTGCTATGATGCATGTAACCACTATAGACAAAACCGGATAGAAACTTCTTTAGAAGGTGCTTTTCATAATGTTCGGAAAGGATCAGAACCAAAATCATTGCAAAACAGAACTGAGCTGTGCAGGAAATAGCACAGAAATGAGAAGAGTAAGCTGGCTTAAATAGAAAAGATTTAAAGTCTTTAATGATAGCTTAAGGTAATGACAGTAGTGATAAAATAAGTATGTTTTAAGTGGTTTGTTTTAATCTTCTTTTGTATTTGTTTCCAGAAGAAAGACCAAAGAACAGGGAAAACTGTAACAACTCATATCTAGTTTTTTATAATTGAAACAATCTTTCACACTCAATTTTGAGTCCTCTCTTTGCAAACCCAAAATACTGTTTCTGCAGAACATTAATTCGGGCAGTTTAATCATTAGCAAGCTCCAATCAAATTACTCTGTTTAAGTGTTATTATGCAGAAAATGTTGTTTGATATATTTCATATTTGCTTATTATCTCACTCGTGATTTGTGTCCTTCCCATTTGGATGGAAATGTGTGCTTAAAAAACCGGAATTTTAAATCAGATTTTTAGTGATTGCATTTATTTTATCTTTATTACTTAGTTCCGACGATGTCTATTTTTCACTTCAAAGCAACAGATCTACTCAATTTCAGTACTGTTTTCTAGTCACTGCTGGACTGAGTTTTCTTGATATCTAAGCAGCTATCAATGTAGAGATTTCAACAGGGTGTCCCAGCAGGTAAAGTTTCGGGGTTATGCTTGCAGCCATTCAAAGGAGACAATGATGTTCTGTAAATCTTACGTCTTTGGTAGCCTTGTTGTTGTTAGAGTTATCAGGAGAGCTAATAAAACTGGCTGTAGCAGGCAGAGCTCAACCTCTTCGAGGTATAGTCTGTGAGAGCCTTCACATCCTACGTTTTTCTCTCTTCTCTTGGGCGTGCCCTGACTTGAAGCACCAAACTAACCAAGAACTGCCATGGCTTTACAGCTCAGAGCCTGCTGAGATGCATCTGAAAGGTCTTATCAGTGACCTACCTGTGCTGTTGCACACCCAAGAATACCTGTGCATGTCCTTCAGTTTCTGTATTTACTAGGTCTCCCTTCTTACCATGCAATTTGTATTCATGTGCTGGGAGAGGGGAACAAGCTTTTCAGCTTTTTCGATTCAGAGCTGGTGTCTTAACTTTCGATGAACTCGTGCAATCAAAGAAAATAGGCTCTTGACACCTGCTAGTTGTGCTGAAAACATAAGTAATTAAGGAAAAAGCTCCAAATAAAAACTAGAAAATTGTAAATAACAGCTTTTCTTCATTCTAAACGCTAGGTTAATTTAGCAGCTTAAAGGATTGTAAGATACAGGGATGTCTACGAAACCATAATGAACCCCCAAATTTTGGATTTCTCATAACTGTCTGTTTTTTAAATGTGTTACATGATTTATTCATTTGTACATGATTCAGCAACATATGTTAACTTTTAAAACACAGTTGTGTTATTTTAATAGAGGGCTTTAAACTCGAGTAGTTTGTCAGAATTACCCATTTATTTGTCAACAACTGTATTTGAAAGAGAGAGGATATTTTACAACGAGATTTTTTAAGTCATACATTTTTGTCCATCCTGACATCAAGATGATTTGTGGAGTGACTATTATGCTTTGGGCACTTTTATAGCACTTCCCAGTTTATGGGCTGTGCAGTGCTTGTTTTGTGGCTTTAAACAGCATTATGATTTCTGTAAGCATTTTGCCTTCATGGATATAATATAATCAAATTTGTATTTTGAAGCCTATAAAGTGATTACAAGAAGAAAATGCAATGTTATTGCAATGGAAAGACAGCTGTCTCTGATAGATGGCTTACTGAAACATATTTGTTTGATTTTGGGGATGAGTTAGTGCCTTCATTGGGCACTCCTTTCCATACACATTGAGCATTCAGGTTGTGGGTTTTTTATTTACTTAAAGTCTTCTTTCAGTTAGCTGTGCTATAGTAGATGTTGAAAGAAAGTTAACTTCATGTGTTCTGCAGTTTTTTGCAGAGGGTTTTATTCAATAGCTCTGATTTATGGTCTGTGACCTGCTTTGTTAGATGCTCAGAGTTGCTTTGAATGCATACTTAACAGTTGTGATCCTCAAGGTCTTCAAGCATTTGGTCTTGTGTTAATTTACCTGCAGGGGACTATTAACTTGTCTTATTAGTTTGAGGTCATTATTTCCTGTCTGAATGAAGTGAAACCCAATTAGCATTCTCAAGTGTTTCAAATGTTAATTTGGAGAAAAGGGAAGTGGAGGGAAAGGCAAAAAAAGGAGAAAAGAGAACAAAGAAATAAGAAGGATTTGGCCTTTAAAATACAAAGCTGCAGTTCCATTTCTAGTTACAGTGATGCAAAGCTACCATAAAAAGTTTTATCTTCTGGGGTTGATTTAGGTGCACTTACTCCTGACTTCAACAGAGATGAGAAGCTCTCAATAGGTGCCTGTTGTCCAAGGGGAGGTCTCTGCTTCTTCTAGCAATGGCAGTCAATTCTGTATTTTTGATTGGTTTCAGGAGAGTCAGGAAAAAACCATTCAAATCCTGCACCATGCAATGGATGATGCCATGTGCATTTGCATTGCACCTGTAAAGCACCTGTTCGTAGTGGTACTTGGCATTTCCAGGTCTCTGGAATAGCATCGATACCTACAATCTTGGTGCCTGACTTTTCTTTATAAGATGTTGGGAGAGTTACACACAGAAGAGATCCACAGTGCAAACCAATGCCTTGAATTAAGACACTTAAGTGGTGCAGTTCAGGCTGTGTCTTGAATTCTGACCCTTTCCAGGCTTAATTGCCAGCATTGAGCCATCCTTCAGGATTGTCTCCACAAGCCTCATACAGGCACAGTTCTTTGGAAACAGATAAATGGTATAATCTTGATTTTGGTGTAAGGATTTACAAACTGATGGGGAATTGGCTTGTTTGGGTTTAGGGGCTCTTTGTTCCCCCTCCTTTCTTTGGTTACGAAATGAAGTGTTTCAAAATAACGCCATATTAAAGGTTGAGCACAAATGAGTGAACAGTGGTAACTCTGAAAACCAGTGGTCAGGTTACTCGCCCAAACAAAATTCTGGGGTACACTGCCCAGTATCAAAGTGGGTGTTTTGTGTTAACAGCATAAAATATGAAGACATGGGTATTTTGAGGACCTGTCTCTCTGGCTGAGAGCCGACCTGCTCAGAAGTCCCACTCTAGATGCCTAAATCCTTTTATGAGGTTGGTGTCAGGGAGCGTGGCAGAGCAGGGGAGGGCACTGGTGCGGTTTGGGTGCTGGGGCATGGACGGGTGCACGCCTGGAGGGAGAGCAGTCAAACCCTGGCGCGCCTCACTCTGTGTACAGGTCTCCTGTCCGTGTTTTTCAGCATGAAATGTCTGGAGACAGTACTGACAGATATAGGTCAAGTTGCTAGTTATGTAGATTTGTAACACCTAAATAATTTTTACTTTCAGCCTGGGAAATGAAGCTGAGTTGATGGTACAGTGTGTTTTAGGAAGTGTGGTATCAATAGTTTAATCTTAGTCTATTTTATCAGCTACAGTATTCCTTAGCCTTGTGTTCTTGCTTTTTCTGTAGCAATTGCTTGTCTATGGGGATTTACAACCACAGGAACAGTCTCCCACTACCAGATTCCTCTATGTTAGTTAACGGCTAGCGTTTCAAGGTTTCTTGATGAGCAATATTTTTGCTAATTCAAATATCAAACGAGGAACTCCAAATAAAAGTTACATTTTTTGGATCCAGAGTGAAGGCTGATTTTAGATTACGGTCCTAGTGGGTTATCTGCGAAAGGCTGATTCTGTTCTGTAGCATGTGGAATTTTGTGTGGAATCATGTTCCTTGGATAAAGAGCCTGGAAAACAGCAGTTGCCAGTGTATTGCCAGTTTCTCACGATGCAAATTTAGTCTGGAAGGAGTTATAACACTACCCTTACTGCACACATTTAAATATTTTGTGTTTAGTGTTTAATGTCTCATATTTGTTCAGTTTTGTAGGAAAGAAAACATGCGAGCTGAGGTTCTTTTCTGTGCGACAAAGGGGGAACAGGGTTAAAGGTCTTAATTTCTATGTTGCTGCCTTCAAGAGATTGCTCTCAAAATGTTGGATCTGATTTTCATTACTAACTCAACTGTTTTCACCTCTTCAGGCAATGGAAAGTGTCCCATCAAGTAGGAGTGATTTAAGGCAACATTCGGTATCCTGATGTTAGAGAATCAGTTGATTGTGTGTAATTAGTCAGACTCAGGAGCACATCAGCAACACTTCAATAAACACTGTTTCTCCCTGTCATCAGCTGTGACTTCCATGTTCAAAACTGATGCATGATTTTGAGGCAGAAGTGCTTATCTGGAGGAATGAGTAACAAATGGGATATGTAACTTCCCATCTTCAGGTTACTGATTTGAATCCAGCCTTAATCGGGAAAAATGTTCTAAAGTTATCTAAATATCAAATGGGAAACTGTAAATGAGAGTGAAGTTAGCTGGACGCAGAGCGAAAAGGTATATTCCCCAACTACCTGGCAGGCACAGTCATTGCCGGAGGATTCCACTGTACTGTTTTGTTTAAAACTTTAGTGCCAAGGTTGAAAAGATCCTAATAGTAATTTTCTTGGGATAAGTCTTCATTTTCTTGTTTTGTAAACTTCTGTGAAACTACTCAGCAAATGCTGGATTTCTGTATTAGTATGTGTATGGTGCCGGCTGAGACCCTGTAAGGGAAAAAAAAAATGCAGAGAGTGTATCTGGAGAAGTAGAAAAAAGTGTGACATGGAAGTAGAACAAAGTGTCTCCCTGGACTGAGGGGACAGAGAAGGCTTTGATATTTCTTGAAGTAATGGCCCGGATACTGTTTTCTACCGTCTTGCACCCTCTGTGCATTTACAACCATGACCATTGAGATACTGGCTGTGCAAAATTCCGTAATTCTGGAAATTGCTTTTTCACAGCGTGCCCTGGTCTATGTGAATATGCCGCATCCCTGGAAACATTCAAGATCTGTCAGTAACATGCTCTGAAGCAGTAAGGGAAGTGTGAGAGTAACGTATGGTTCAACATCCTGTGCCAGGTCTGTGCATGCAATGAAGGTTATAGAGCACTGTGGGCATTATACTGTCAATGAAGAGAGGTAAAGATGTCCACATTCAAGGGGAAAGGTGTGCCTATCAGAATTGTTGGATAGAGGGCAAAGGAACCCTGAAGATGCAGATTGGATAAGGGATGGGTTCATTTTTTGCAAGGTAATCATAGGATGGGAGCCTGGTCCCAGGAGACACACCAGAGGAGCCATGATAATACCAAATATTAGGGCTTATCCAAACTTAGGAAATCTCTTGAGCCCATGGGCACAGTGAACCACTACATGAATACATTCAGGTGAAGTGTATCAAGGCCACACACGTGACTGTGACATCCAACGACAGTATCTCTGTGTGCTGAAAATGAAAGATCTGTTGTTATTTTGCCTTTGTTTGGTCTCTCCAATCTGTTGTGAGGTTTTCTCCTGAAGTAACATCCAGAATAAAGGGAAAGTAACTTCTGAACCCCTTTCCCAGTAGAAGCTGTTTCACATGTGTCACAGTAGAGTCATTGAAAAGGGGAAAAAGATGCAGTGCAAAGATAAAAATGGAAGTAAAGGCCTTAAAAAGAGAATTAATGGAAGACTACTTAGCCTAGCACCTGACCATACAGTGCTGCTTCGTTCCTTTGTTATCTCAGATCAGTTCTGTACACGCTCATTGTTATTTTGCTCCTTCTTTGTGCATTGAATACCTCACTGTATCAAAATGGATCTATAAATGGACATTGGACTGTCTAGGTGAGAGGAGGACAACTGCTGAACCCCTTCTTGATAATATAAATATGATACGGTAGGTTGGCTTGAAGATAGCATTTAAGATAGGAAAGGTATCTAATATACCTTCAAAATCTACCTGCTATTTCCATTTTGTCTTACTAGTGACTAATGCATGTTTCCTAAATAAATTCTCTTTGGACTGTCTTGTGCCACCAAGAAACATACTTCAATCTAGTGACCCCAGGTAAAATCTTAGTTCCATTGAGAAGGAGACTGAAGCACTGGTGAAAGAAGAAAAGGGTCTGGGTGGAACACTATTGAGCCCACAGAGAATATCCTTCATCTGCAACAGAAAGCAAAAATTTCTTCCTAAATACAAGAACTGACCTGTTCTGCAGCTGTGCTGTCATCAAGTGCTCAATGAATACTATTTCATTTAGTTCATGAATATAGATGGCTAATTCCTTGGGGCAACTGATTCTATTAATACAAAGCATATGCACAACCACCACTAATAGCAGAACTCTGCTCAGTTTCTGGTGGTTTGACATTATTCACTAGAGGGAAATGGCAATCTCAGAAGAAAAGGATGCTGACAATAGGGTTCCTACGACTGCAGTAGTTCTGCTTTAGTCAATGTAGACTTTTAAAGAGAGTGGTAATGAATTTATGTACTTGGGCAGTTGATTTGAGACCTTCCACGTCTCTTAATTTTGAGGCAGCTGGTAAGAGAGTTTTTACTCTGAGTTCATTATGGAAATTACTATACAGTGGGATGATTATCATGCTTAAAGTTAAGCATTGTGCATAAGTGCATTCTGGGCTGACTGACAACAGGACAAGTTGGGAAACTGACCTTGAGAAGATAATCTCAAAATAGACACAAGTGTTATTTCCTTTGTCTGTATGGTAAAGTATGGAATAGGAAAAAACACTTTGTACATCCAAAAGTAGGAGAACATCTCACCTATAACAAAAAACCATGGCAATATAAAATGTGGAAATAGTGACTCAGGAAAGGAAAGAGTCATTAAAATATCAGGGTGTAACCACTGCAAGACCCTATCTAGTGGGGTCAAGAAGCTTTTAAGTCTTCTGGCTCCACAAAATATTACGCTTTTGGCAAAGGTAGGCAAAGCTTCTTCTTACGTATAAGAGAAGTTAAAAGGCGTAGAAATGTACCAGCGGGAAAGCTGAGGGAAGAACTTCCACGCTTTCAGTAGGAGCAGGAGGAATTTCCCTTGTGTAGCTCTTGAAGACCTTTTGTGTTCTTCTCACAAGTGAGAAGAGGTTCAGCTTCCCAAGGTGTTGTGGAATAGATTCCATCTTGAGTCAGCAGCTTGTGCAGAGGAGATAGAGTTAGCATCTCTTTTATTTGAATAGACCGTCCATTTTAGCTGCCTGAGAATTTTATCATTTGTAATTACTGGAATCTTCTAGTTTAATTTTCTACAACGTAGTTGTAAGTGATATATGTTTTTCCTCCAAATGTTCCTGGCTGCAGCAGAGGTCCCAGTCAGCTTTTGAAATGTTTTGCCTATTGACTGGTAAAAACTGAAAAAGAAACTTTTCAGGTCATCTCTTCAATTTCGCTCTTTATGCAACATTACTTCCCAGCAAATATTCCTAAGTAATTTAAATTATGTAATTGATGGTGTTTTCATCAGCTGTGATTACGTAACATATTGCTCATCTTATCTTCATTATACATCCGTGGGGAGGGTTACTTTAGATTAGACATAGCTTGGTCTGCTTGGCTGGACGTTGTGACTAAAAATGTAGTACAAAGCCTTCTGAGGGGAACTTCACAGGGCTGTGAGAGGAGCAGCTGCAGTTTGGGAGGGGGAAATGTGGCAGGTGTGAAGGAGGCAGAGGGCAGAACTGGCTAATAAGGCCCTGGAAGATGAAAAGAGGCCTTGAAGTAACTTTCTAATCCTCTGCAAATAGATAAAGCCTTCTTTCCTGTCCCTCTCACCCTCTTCCAGGTGGTTTTTGGGAGAAGCCACCTATTTGTCCTATTTCTGGGCTTTGGGCTGGAGCACTGTGTTCAGAGGCTAGCTTCTCCTTCCCCATCTCGCTCTGGGCATGCAATGCTCCTTGCCCCAGTGGCTCTTCACAGCCAGACCTTTTCAGCCCCAGACACTACCCCAGCTTCCAACACACGGAGTGATGGGGCCAGGCTTTCCTCACGTCTGGTCCTGTGTGAAGGTTCCAGCTGGCTCCCACGGACCCACCACAGCACATACTACAGGAGCCCCTCAGCCAAGCTGCCCGGACAGGCAGACAAGAAGGGAAAAAACTGCGAAACAGCAGGGGGAATGCCAAGGTTATAGAAGGAGGAGGAGATGCTCCATGGTGCCAGATCAGATATCCCCTGCAGCCAGTGCTGGAGCAGAGGAAATGTGAGAGTGGAAGGAGCAGCAGAGAGAATCTTGTTTGTATTGGTCACCCCACCCCCCCATACACACACACCCCCACACACACACTGCCCCTGTACTGCTCAGGGCACGCAGAGGAGTCTGGAGTGAAGTTGAAATGGGAAAGGGGAGAAGAAATGTATTGGTTTAACATTTGTCTGGTTTCTCACTACCTGAGTCTATTTTATTGGCAATAAATTAAATTAATTGTCCCCAAGTTGAGTCTGTTTTGCCCATGACGGTGTTGATAAGCAATCTTCCTGTCTTATCTCAACCCATGAGCTTTCCCATCCTATTTTGTGCCCCTGTCCTGCTGAGGAGGGGGGGCGAGTGAGCGGCTGGGTGGGCATTTTGGCTGTTAGCCAGGTCTAACCCACCACAGAGCTCTTGGGTAGGTTGGAAACGGGAGGTGCTGATGCTGGCTGTGACCGTATGAAAAGATGCATGACTCTAGTTACTGTGTGAGACCTGCTGATCTGTGTGCGCGGTGGGCTCTCAAACGTGTTCTTGTGGTCCTTACAGAAGGCAGACTGAGCAGTGGGTAAGGTGGCAGGCAGTCGTGGTGGTCTGATCAGATGTGGGTTTGGCCACAGAATTCGCGGTGTCTGCTCTGTCTGTGCAAATTGGCAAGCTCGCTGTGCCTTCGCTACAGCCACGTTGCGTGGCAAATTTATCTTACTTTGCCATTCTCTGCCTGCCTCTACTTTCGTTCCTGCTTTTGCTGTCTCTGCCTCCTTTAGTATACCAGTCATGCGTATTTCTCTTAGATGCTTATCTCTTGTATTCTGCATAGGCACTGTTTTCTGCCCAGTCTTTTCACCGTCCCCCCCCGCCCCAATCTAGTCACTTCCTACTCACAATTTAATGTGTCAAATTAGAAATCAGTGTATTTTTTATTGGTTTTAAGTTGTAAATGAGCATGTTACATAAATCCAAGACATCAGCATCATTCTGGACTCTATTTGTCCTTGTTTCATACTGTTTTCATTTATTATCTGTTATCTGTCTTCATTTATATATGTTTTTAAAGAGAGTTTTCAGTTCGTGTGCATTTATTTTTCAGGTGGAGTTTTGTGTGGCACGGCACTATACTCTGACTAAATTCTGAAAAGATTGTCTCTGTTTCATTCCCTTACTGATTCTTTAACTAAAAATAAAATCAAAATGAATATTCTTCCACTTGAGCCAGGTTTTAATGTTTTTGATAGTAACTAACTTTTTTTTTCTCTAACTCTTGCATAAATAAAGTTTCCTTTTTAGTGGTGTGGCCAGGTAAAGTAGGTAGATCCTTTAAATATAAAATCGGTATCTTCTTACTCGTAACTCTGGCTGAAATCAGCCTGAATTAAAAGTCTGAATACGTGTATTGTAATCTGGGGTAAATGCTAAAATCTTGAAAAATATTTCATCTGTTACAGAATGTATTTATTCAGCTTTGTAGTTTCGGTCACATTTATTTCTGGAAATATGGAAAACACAAAGCACTGTTTGAGCTCTCAGGACAGGCTATTTGGCAGTGCTAGATACTTGGCATTTTGATCTTTAATTGGGGAAAAGGGTGAGGCTATTTTGTATTTGTGCGTGATCATTATGGTTTTAATAATAATAAGAGATGGCCATTGCAAATTCAGCCTTTCTTCTCTATGTGAAGGTAGACCAAACGTGGCATCCGTCCGGGAGGAATAGCGTTTTTATCCTCTTTGGAGGATAGAAATTGAGTTCAGTAGATAGAGGATAGAAACTGAGCGAATTATTGAGTTCAGTTGTAAAATTTGTAGTGATTTTAATTCTGTAGTTCTGAAGCCTGGCAGAGGAAACCACTGAAGGAGATACCTTAGTGGAAGCGCCTGTGTGTTGCTTCTTCTCTGCCAGCAAAGTTCCTTAACGAATTTGGGATACCTGTTTGGGATATCTTTCTTAAATGCTTAAGCTTTGCAAGCTCCTTGTTGCTCAGGTCTGCCTTTGTGTTTGACCAAGTAGATTTGGGCATGCCTGAGGCAAGAGGGCATGTCAGCTATCACTGTCTGTAGCTGGGAAAGGGTTTTCCAGTAAAAGAGGGATTCGATTTGCAAGCAAAAGCCTTGGAGCTGTGGAGCTCGAGAGTAGAGTTTTATATAGAAAGAAAGTTTGTGCATGTGGAAGTCTTCGAGGATTAAAGACACTCTGGAAGTAAACAATCAGGACCCTCATTTTTGTAACGTTCCCCTTGTGGGAAAGGGAATGGCAGCTGTAGTTGCTTTACACTGTTCCCAGTGTAATCACTATCACATCAGTGCATTGAGCATTCAAGTGCCTCAGCAATGTCTTCCTCTACTAACACATATTAGACCGGGAGACAGATGTTTATGTCGTGCTATTTTATTCCTCATCAATCAGCAGTTTCCCCAACTATCTTATTTTTAACTTGATTATTTACTAATGAGCAATAAAAGCCACAGTGCCTACAGCAATGTTTGCACAGTGGGTCGTGAAATAGCAACACACACACTCAGTTTTATTTCTTTTCATGTTTACCGCAAATCAGGTCCTCTTCTAATGTCTATGTCCTTGTTTAAACCTAAGTCATAGCCGGGTATTTGTGTTCTTTCAGTTGTTTCCTTTCAGTTACAGTCACAACATTTTGTCCACTGAAGTCCTAGCAGCTTGTAGCAGTCTTGGAGACCAAGCCCAGTATTTTCCCTAGAGGCTGTATGTCGGGATGCTGGAAATGAATTTCTGATTTTTTCTGGCTTCCTTAGCCTACATTAATTCTGATTTGTTATGAAGTAGATCAAAGCTAATAGGAAGTGAAGCTTCTTTCAGCTAAAATAAGTGAAGGGGTTGAGGTGAAGGGGTCCAAAGATGCCACGAGGCAAGATGGCTGTTAAGTTTCGGAGTGACACATGCACTGTAGTCTTGAAACACACTGCCTTAGATCATCTATCCGGACAGCCCTACCCCTACAGAAAGCCAAAAAAAGGCTTCCTCTGTCAGTCTTACACAACAGAATAAAACATTTTGGCTTTGCACCAAATGTTCAAGTTTGCAACACAAAGCCAGAGTTGCAAGAACTGAAAAGAGGACATGATCCAGGATGTAAGAACGACGTTAAGAGGAGTGGGGAGTAAAGACAGATGCCGTTAATGTGAATGGCTACGGGGAGAGGGATTGTAAAGCTACTGTTTGTCAAATCCAGTGAAGAAGAAACAGAGAAACTAGTCATGTTTGTAGAAACACCAAAACATACGGAACAGCAATGTAATTTTCCTGAAAACTGATGTAGATAACAGGAAAACAGGGAGCGTATGTGTGTTAAGAGGCAGGGAAGAGCGAGAAGCTGGGTTTGAAGCTATAATCGTAGAACCAGAACATAGAACGTAGAACAAAATCGTAGAAACCACAAACCACAGACTACCCATTGCATGACAGTGAATTAAAAATAAAGCATTGTACAAACTGGATTGAGTTTTGCTCTGTTGAAGCTCCAGTGTTACAAAGGTATGGCATCTGAATTACAGCACCCGAGTACTTCCCAAAGTACGCTTAAGCTGCCTGTACCATATCTCACTCTTTCCATGTTGCTTTTCTTGGCAGAAAAATTAAAGCCCGCTGTGGCTTGGCTTTCTTTAATTGTTCAGTATGCTGCGGCTCGGTGCGCCTGCTGCTGACGGCAGTGTCGGTGATGAGTACTTCGCTCCTGCGGCCGAGGGTGGTGTGGGATGTATTCATTCGTGGGTCTTCCTGGAGTTTATTTCACAGCTTCTGATTTGCTTCTCAAGAAAATCCAGTGGTTTGCATTGGTCGTCTTTATCCTCGTTGCATTGCTTGTCTAAACTGAAATATTCAAGTGGCTGCATTAAATTAGCTTCAAGTTGAAGCTAATTTAAAGTCTTCCATGACAAGAGAGGCGATTATGGTTTCTGAGTGAATTAGTTGAGAGTAACTGGAAAACAGTGGAGAGAGTAGCCGATGGCTACTTTCAGTGCAAGTGGCTGCTCTTTTGTTGGCTGTATCGGTGTTAGGGCTTGTCTGCACAGAAACTTGCACCACTGTAGCTAAATGTTTTGGGTTTTTTCCTGCGTTAGTTAAATTGATAAAAACGCGGCAGATGGACTGGCCTTTATTTTACATCTTGCATATTCTTTTCCTCCAGCCTGGGATCGAACTGCCTCTGCAAGAGATATTTCCTCTGCTCAAGGTGTGGTCCCCACTGTGAAAGTCTGAGGACGCCTTATCAGAGAAGAGTTATATCTGCTCACCTTCAGGGACTCATTATTTCTCCGCTGTATCATTGCACATTTTTAAGGTGCGAGGAGGGAAAGAACACCCAGCCTACCAGAGCTCCCGTGATTAATGTGGGCTTAGCCTCAGTAAGTGCGACGAGGTTTCCTCTCCTCCTTTGAGGAAGAGATGAAGGGGCAGACTGAGGCCAGCAGATGGATAGCCGGGCGCTAAGTGGATTAGCTCAGCGTTAACTCGCAGCAAGGCCAGGATGTAAAAACGATACTTGATCAACCTGGCGCCGGATACCAGCAAGCAGTCTATCGGGGGATGGTAAATCTAAACCATAATGAAGTACCTATGCAAGGACAGTATTAAAGTTGGGGGAGTTTCTTTCTTCTCCTTTTTTATAAAAAGAGATGTAACTCCCAAGAAGAAAAAAAGTAGCTTTTTCGTTCTGTTTTTTAAAGTTTTGCATTTTTTTTCCCCCAGCTTCAGATACGTTTTGCAGCTACGGTGGAAGATTTTCTCACGCAGTTCTGTATTTTTATCACCAGACTATAAAAGACCTTGAGAACCACTTTCAGTCATTCTTATAAAAGTGATCGGTATAGCAAAATCCCAGTATTTTCCCTGTAATGTGCCAGTGTCTCCTTGAAATCTGCCTTGCCCTCTAGCAGGTAGTAGTTTTTCCAGCCTGAGTGCACTGCAGAGGGTGCGTTACACTCTGCGTAATCTGCAGGAAAGATCCACTAAGTCCGGCGTGTCTCCGTGCGACGTGTCTGTTACTGGCACCTTGCTCCTCATTACCAAGCTCTGTTCTAGACTGGGAAGAAAAATGCTTGCACTTCAAAATATTTCCCAGCCCATTTGCAAGCTCTACAACATTTATTATTTTCATCATGTTTAATAGCACAGCTCCTCATTTTTGTGCCCTTTTATTGCTGTTATAGTAATGTGGGCTACGACTTCATTTGCCTTCTCTAAGTAGGCAGTATCACCTCTAGTTAGCATTTAGATGGGAAAATATCTGAGGGTGTTCGGGAAGCATAATGGCTGTTCAGAATGTGACATGTATCCATCTAAAACAAGACTGAGAGTATGCTGGGAAGTGATTTATCAGAAAATGTTCCCTCATCAAAACCGAGTACTTTCAAGTGAAAATAACAGTTCCAGTAAAACCTTAGTAAAACAAACAGTTTAGATCAAAACAGGAGAGGCAATCCGTGGTGTCTGTGATGATACGGTGCCTGATATCCTCACTGGGTAAGTGCATGAATTCATTAGTCAGATCTTCCTACCTCTGTTCTTCCACACAGCAGGAGACTGTCCAAGCCCCCAGCCTGCCGGCTGTCTCAGAGTGCCTCTTCCATGCTGGAGCTCTTTCACCACATATTAAATTCTTTGGTCTAGCAGTTTGACCCTTACAAGCTCTATAGCAATAATCCATTTGGCTTAAAGGTCAGTCCCCTTTCTGCATGTACAAGCTCTCAATCGGTCTTATAAAATAGGACAGCTCCAGTAGGAAGGACTTGATGATCTACCGTGGAATGATAGCATAGAATCATAGAATCATAGAATTGCGGAGGTTGGAAGGGACCTTCAAGATCATCAAGTCCAACCTTTAACCTACCCTGACAAAAGCCACTTCTAAACCATGTCCCTCAGTGCCCCATCTACCCTTTTTTTAAACACCTCCAGGGATGGTGAATCCACCACCTCCCTGGGCAGCCTATTCCGATGTTTAATAACCCTTTCGGTGAAAAAGTGTTTCCTAATATCCAATCTAAACCTCCCCTGACATAACTAGAACCCGTTTCCTCTCGTCCTATCACTTGTCACCAGGGAGAAGAGGTCAGTCCCCATCTCTCTACAGCCTCCTTTCAGGTAGTTGTAGAGGGTGATACGGTCTCCCCTCAGCCTCCTCTTCTCCAGGCTAAACAACCCCAGGTCCCTCAGTCGTTCTTCATAAGGTTTGTCCTCCAGACCCCTCACCAGCTTTGTAGCCCTTCTCTGGACACGCTCCAACACCTCAATGTCCCTCCTGTAGCGAGGGGCCCAAAACTGAACACAGTACTCGAGGTGGGGCCTCACCAGTGCCGAGTACCCGGGGATGATCACTTCCCTAGTCCGGCTCACCACACTATTCCTGATACAGGCTAGGATGCTGTTGGCCTTCTTGGCCACCTGGGCACACTGCTGGCTCATATTCAGCCGGCTGTCAACCAACACCCCCAGGTCCTTTTCTGCCGGGCTGCTTTCGAGCCACTCTGCCCCAATCCTGTAGCGCTGCATGGGGTTGTTGTGACCCAAGTGCAGGACCCGGCACTTGGCCTTGTTGAACCTCATACCGTTGGTCTCAGCCCATCGGTCCAGCCTGTCCAGATCCCTCTGCAGAGCCAACCTACCCTCAAGCAGATCAACACGCCCGCCCAGTTTAGTGTCATCTGCAAACTTACTGAAGGTGCATTCAATCCCTTCATCCAGATCATTGATAAAGATATTAAAGAGAACCGGCCCCAGCACTGAGCCCTGGGGGACACCACTTGTGACCGGACACCAACTGGATTTAACTCCATTTACCACCACTCTCTGGACACGGCCATCCAGCCAGTTTTTTACCCAGCGAAGCGTATACCTGTCCAGGCCATGAGCAGCCAGTTTCTCCAGGAGAATGCTGTGGGAATCGGTGTCAAAAGCTTTGCAAAAATCCAAGTAGATAACATCCGCAGCTTTTCCCTCATCCACTAAGTGGGTCACCTTATCATAGAAGGATATTAGGTTTGATAGGCATGACCTGCCCTTCACAAACCCATGCTGACTGGGCCTGATCACCCTGTTCTCCTGCATGTGCCGTGTAATGGCACTGAGGAGGATCTGTTCCATGACCTTCCCAGGCACCGAGGTCAGACTGACTGGCCTGTAGTTCCCCGGATCCTCCTTCCGGCCCTTCTTGTGGATGGGTGTCACATTTGCTAACCTCCAGTCAGCTGGGACCTCCCCGGTTGTCCAGGACTGCTCATAGCAATGTGGAACAGGATGGAGGAGGCTTAGGTTATATCTTGAATCTGAATCAGACAGGGAAAGGACTTGATTTTGCAAGGGTGGCCTTAACCACTGTGGTGTGGAATTGATGCATGGCTTTTTCTCGGTCTTCCCTGCTAGAGCTGCGCTGAGTTATAAGAACTATGAAGTGTCAGTGGTGTGGAGAACTGAAAAAGTATCTTCTTACACGTCGTAGTCTAAGGACAGATTTTTGTACCGATATAGCTGTTTCAGTTATGGGTGTGTGTGAACCAGTATGTCTTTTCAGTGTGAATGGTAATTTCTGTGAAAGTGTCTTTGCTTTTCATCCTTCTTAGAGAAATTGCTAGATGTATATAGAATAAGATCCATACCAGGTGAATTTATTGCCCTAATTTTATTGCTACAGCTTTATGTGTGGTCAAACCAAAGCTGGTTCAGTTCAACTTTCTGAAATCTTTAACTGAGGCCCCTGACACAAAATCCACGTTAGTCTGCATGTGTTTACCAAATTCTGCTGAAAGTTGCAGCCTTCGTGACCCAAACCCCAAATTCTTTTGAAACTGATGCTAAAACTCACACAGATTTCACAGGATCAGCTTCATCCACTAAAAAAGGGAAGTAAAAAAGAAAAAAAGAGAAATTAAGTATTTTGTTCCCATTGCTTTCAGCTCAGTTATGTCAGGTTCCAAAGGTTATGTACTTTGTTATATTGGAATAGTAAGGCTGCAATCTGACCTTGCAATTTAATTAACAGTTCCATTGATGATGTGCTGATCAGAGCTGGAGCTTTTGCTGCCATAACTCTCTTGGCTAGGTAGAATTTAAAGGAGGAAAAGGGAGATGTTAGCTGCTGAGGGAAGCAGGTGTTACTAGAATTACACGCAGGGAGGAGAACTGTTGCGTAATAGATGTAGAATTTTTAAAAATCAGTTTGCTTTCCTCCTGGCATCTCACTTTTATCATAAACTGTTGTGTAGTGTCATGGAGTTCTGTTAAGCAGATGGTGCATTTTATCCCGGTGGTGTCTGCTTATTACTCGTGGATGAAGTGGTCTTTCTATGCAGTTAGTTAAAGTGGAACTTGAGGTTCTTTCGCAGTTCCAAGTTGTTATTTAGAGAGGCTTAAAATGTAAGTCATGGGTAACTCGTTGCTCATTTTATTTTATACACGCTTAGCACTAGGCGTGCTTCTAAAAATACAAGTAAACACAGATACCTAAGTGCGCCTGAGGAAGTTTTTAACGAGCTTAGTCTCTGTTCAGTGGAAGGAATTGGTATTTTGTGCCAGCTGCAGGTTATATTAGGTAAGCTTTGCAAGACTAGGGGTAATGAAGAAATAGATGGAGCTTGTAGAGCTCTTTAGGAATAGGTTCAACAAACATCTGACAGGAATAGCGTAAGTATGGGAGGGTGCAGTGAGTGACTGCCCGAGGTGTCTCCACCAGCACTCACATCCAATTCCGAAACTCACAGGTTTTCCAGTCAGCCCCTCAGATGGCAGATGGATGGATGGTATTGGCCTAATTCTTGAGACGTACAATCATGGAATTTGAGACCCAGACTCTGGGCAGCCATAGAGGAAACACATGTGTTTTTTCCACTCCAGTGTTTAGGCTTCCCAGGGAGCTGGTAGGATGTGGATTTTACAGAGGCAGCAAGTTTTGCCTTGCTTTGGTTTTTAGCCTTGGGGGTTTTTTTGTTTGCTTGGTTGGGTGGGGTTTTTTGTTGGTTTTTGTTTTTTTCCCCCCCCACTTCCTTTCTTCTTTTTGCTATCCTGACATCTGTGCTGGTTTTCAGCCTGTTTGAAGAGTTCTACTGTGGTCCAGCAAAAGCAGATCATTCCTCCTGTTGGTTTACTGTGGGAGTCAAATTTGAGAACTTGTGTGTGTTGGGTTGGAAACCTGGGACGCTACTGAAAACCACTGACAGGACAAAGCGCTGGCTGGGATGTTGGCTTCATTCTTCCTGCATCACTGGAAAATTTCTAGGAGATTGCACTGATGTGTCATCACTAACCCATATTATCTTTTTAAAAGATTTTAGCAGCTTGAGCTGTATGTGATCTTCCTTTAGAACTTTCGAAGGAGAATAGCTTTCTAAACAGCCATTGCACTACTTGCTGTTCCCTACCTCCTGCTACTTTTTAACACTTGGTGAATGAGATGAGCTATTAATAATTTGTACCCTATTTTTCTTACCGTAAATAAGTAAAAGGTCTCCATCACATGCTAAATACTGTGAAACATTATGATCAAAGGAATTATGAGCATGTTAGCCTCAAACTCGCCTGACGTTCATTTGAATTCTGCTGCTCTAATAGCACCCTTTAAATTATTCCTACATCATTCAAGCTACAGGTAGTTCTTTGACACACACATTCCCCTTTCTTTTCCAGTGCGCTTTTTCATTTTGATCACCGTTGTCTAAACTGTTTGAATAGAATGTCACTCATTTGTGTCATTATTGGAAATACTAACTGTGTGTATCTGTCACACACTTCCCACGCTAGCGGTGAAGTTCAAACACTTACGGGATGGTTAAAGGAATAGTAACAACACAGGGGTCTTCTGTAGTGGCTCACACAGGACTCAAACATAGTGCCCCTACATAAGATCAGTGCAGGGAGGGGTTTTCAGCCTTCCTTTTTCTCTGGTTTCCTTCTGTCCAGTTCTTCAAAGGAGATGGTGCCGATGGTGTCCCAGTGTGATTAGTGAACAGGACTATATTGTGGGCGCAGGCAATGCTTCATCTTAGGCTGTAGCTATATATCAACATTTATAAATAGATCATCTTGATACCTTTTCGAGACAGCTAGTGTTGTGGTGATTTTATTTGATTTGCGCTTCTTCAGAAAGGATAATTATGACAAATGTTTCCATTACCTATTGCTAGTGCTTTGGGAAAGGAAGAAGTCTGTGATTGCAATTAGCTCCTGTAGACAGCAGGAGAACTTTAACTAAAACTAAGTTTGCTTTAGTGTTAACTGTTTCCTTTGCAGAAATCAGTCAGACTGCAGTCTGACTTTTCTGTGGGTAAGGAAGACGCTGAATGTCGGATGCAGCATTTAGGCCATGTGGTCAAAATAGCTTGACACTGAGTGATGGCACTACAGAAGTCACACGGGTTTGAACCACGAAGCATACTTCCTCCGTTCCTCTCTAGACTGCAGTTTGTCTCGTTGAAATTCTCACTTTTCTGTTTCTGTCAGTTCTGTCTCTGATCTTCCCGAGGTGATCCCTTTCAGATAAAACCTTGGCTGACTTCTTCCAAGTCTGCCTCCCCACTCACTGATTTGCCCGTCTGCCTTCTTTTTCAGCAGAGACTCTTTCTCTGGTGGACTCTCAGCTCCCTCCAGTTTCAAGACTAGCGAAAAATTCTCTAATCTTCTCTTACTTCACAAGACGGTTCATTTTCCAGGGAAAGACCACCCATCGATAACATACTTAGGTTAATTTTTAACCTGCATGGGCGTTTCATTGCTCTCTGCCCCAGTCAGTCAGGAGAGCAGAGAGGGCTCTTCACTTCAGCTTCTTTCTCCTTTCCGCCTCTACAGCCGGAGATGTTGTTAGGCACTGCACAAAAGAAGAAAGTAGTCCTGGAGGTTGCAGAATAGGTAATGCTTATTTTCTTCCCATCTTTTTGGTCAGCAAGTCAACATAAATCCCAGATCTCTTCAGAGGGGCTGGAGCGGCAAGCATGTCTACTAGCTGTTCCAGTCAGGAGACCTGTCCTGGCTTTAGAGGCTGGAGCATTTGAGTCAGAAAATCATTTTGATTTGCCCGAATTAAGATTGACTATATAGCTGGTTGAATTTTTAGATACTCTTAGTTGTATGCAGTAGTAACAACACATCAGTAGGTAGTACTCTACTCTCCAATTATTTCCAGTAGCCCCAGCTAGACCATTTGTATTGTGCAATTTGATTTATAGCTCACAGAGTGTCTTAGGATGTGGTGTTAAGGCATGTGGCTGATGAACACCGTTACTCTTGGGCAGGAATGTAAAGTACTCGAGTACACAGCTCCTCAAGCTGTTGTGGAAGAAAGTACTTTAAATGGACTTCACCTGGGAAAGACTCTTGAAACCCATATGTGACCTTTTTGTCTCAGCAGTAGCTTGCTGTTCCCTTCTTTCTTAAGAGTACAGACCCGCAATAAAGCTATCTACCGCAGAATAATCAGAATGGTTAACCTCTGACAGTCAGTTTCACATCTGGAGTCTGGCTTCCTTTTCAAAATTACTTACATTAGCCTGCTTTCTTGACAGTCAGCGTATGGGATGAGGGGTTTCTATTAACGTTTGCAGAGAAATTATTAACATAAGGTGATTCCCATTCACTTTCTGGTTAATACTTGGTGACTGGGCTTGTTATCCCATGCAGATGGCCTACACTTATCATAAAGTTTTCCACGTGCAGTATTTGTTACTCAATCTCTATTCCTAAAGCTGAAGATCTTTTCCCCTCCTTTCAGATGGCTGAGATGCTTAACTGCCTTCGCCCATTATGACTGGCTTTTGTTCTTTTCTCTGTTGCAAGATTGATCTGGTTTTCCGAAAGGGTCAATTACATAGGTCATTTTTCACTTGCCGCGTTTAAAGCTTCACTTAGTTCTTTCAAGTTCTGTATTAATGTCAAAATACACAGATTGTTGAGATTACAGGATGCATACATATCAGTTTAATTGTACTTTATTCACCTGATTTTACCAGTCATCTGACCAGTATGTGGCTGTTTAAGTGTCTGCAATGCCATGAAACTATTCAATGGGACCAGCAGCATATAAAGATGAATGCATTTGAGTCTTCTGGAAGTACTCTGCAATATGAGTGCCATACGATACGTATGCATTATCTTTTTTTGCCTTGGACTCCTTCAGTAACCCTGGCTTCTAGTGAAGTTGTTATGTACTTCAACCAAACCTTCTAAGTGCAGACTGCTGTTATTCACTGTTTACACCATTGTACTTCATGACTGTGCTTAATCAAGAATTTGCAACTAATTTCAATACCAAAATGATAAGATTTCCAAAGAGCAGGTCTGTTTACATCTTGTTGTATCAGGTCATGAAGGAATGTAAGTGGCAAGGACTCTCTAAGGTTGTCACTATTATGATTTCTTGTAGCACAAACTTTGAACATCCAAAGCTTGCATCATCTATGAATCACCCAGCTCTACGTTTTCACTTGTTAAAAAGCTGTAAAGAAGCTTGCAACACATTTATCGTGACTAGTTCTCTGAAAATGCCAACACAATGCCACAGTGACTTGCATGGAAATACTCTGTAATAGCACTGAACTTGTGTCGTAGGGGTGGAACACTGGAGCCTTCCTACGGAGTGATGAATGCAAAGGAGCCACATCCTTTTGTTGGGGAAGATCATTTCAGATCCTCCAAATCAGATGACTCCTCACTTTGTGCTTTACTCATGGTTCACCTAACATCTTATTGCCTCGTATTACGTTGTACAGGTCTCTTTGGAACACCTGTTTGTAGACACACAACAGAGTTTTAAAGACTGTCTCAGAAAATAAAAAGCAAGAAAATGTGTAGAACATAGTTTCTCTTTTGCGAGTGAACTTTTTAGAGCAGGGTCATGGCTACTTTAATTGCAGGCCGGGGTTGAGGCTCCTCAGTTGTCAGAAGAGGGATTGGTAAGTAAGGGAAGGGAATTCGCCTGCCACCGCCAAGGCCACAAAGGGTTATTGGGTCTTGACAGCTCTTCAGCATTTGGCTTCTCTTAAAGCCAAGGGTTCAGCTCTGTGACATTGGGGAATGGGGCAGAGAGCTGACTAGAAATAGGAACCCCAACTGGCTTCAGTCTGTTTCAGGTAATAATGTCTTTCTAAGGCTACTTGCTTCAGGTGTAGTTGAAGCCACACACCTAGTGTCATGAAATGTGTGACAAAAATCTAAGGGGAATGGCAAGTGGTCAAGACTATGTGAGCCAATCCCTTCCTGTCCACATGTTTCTCTGAAAAAAGAACTAAAAGTCATCTTTCTCAAGGAATTTCCCATCCAAAAAATATTGTCAAAATTCCCCACTGAGCCAAAAATGTAGTTTGAGGGCCATAAGAAGTTCCCGTACTCACTGCAGGAGCTACCCACATCCAAAGGCAGCAGCCAGAAAGGGAAACAGCATCTTTACAAATGCTTCCCTCCCTTTTGAGGCTGGGGGAAAGGGATAGATAGAGCCAGGACAGTGATATGGCACTTTAAGGGAGATGATGGATAATTGTTCCTGTCTTTCTTCTTCTCCCTCCATTGTTTGCCCTGGAGCGCTGAGGAGTTTTGGTTCAGTTTTGGTCCTTGAGCGGTTCCTGATGCAGCATGACTGCATTCCCCTTTTACAGTCAGTGAAGAGTGTAGTCTCGCTCTCAGCTGTTTCTGTACACTAGCAAGAAAAAAAAAAAATCAAGCTGGGTGACCTGCCAAGGTAACCTTATAAATTTCAGTGACTTTAAAAATTTCATCAACCTTAACCATATGTGCTGAATGCCCCCAACAGCTGCAGGTTAAGAAGGGCATTCAACACGTAATTACCTCAAAATTGACTTTTTTCTTTTTAGTGCCCATGAGTCTATGCTTGCCATGGCTGGCTGGCTCCCATTCAAGTGACGATCCAGCATGCTGCACACTGGTGATGCAGCAGCCACCACTGAGCCCACTGAAGCATGGGGCAAGCTGGGGGTGGGGAGGATAAGTGCTGCTCTTAAGTCTGTATATTGCCTTTCACCTTTTAAATCTTTTTTGCATAAAATTTTGCAAAAAACATGCAATATGCATTTTTGTTTTGTTTTGTTTTGCTTGCTTGTTTGTTTGTTTGCTTTTTAAAATGGCCACTTAATAGACCCTCTTTGCAAACAAGCCATTTTGCGTGAGGCTTCTTGGACAATTGCAGCTTTACTCATGGTGGCAGCTGGGCAGACTGGGGTTACACTTATGAGGAGGGACTCAAGGGGAGGACTGAATCAGACCTCGCAGGTTTATTGTCTGGGGCTGAGTGTGGCTATTGATGTCAGGGCATTCAGTATCTGTATTTGAGTTACGTCTGGCACGTCACTTTTGAAAACCGAACCGCTAATTTATGGAAAGTATGCTTAGATCAGCAATTTTCTGGAATAGATTGGGTTTTCCTACTAGAAATGTTGGGTAAGGTGATCATGATCCCTCTTGGATTGGGGAATGGTGGCTGAATAAAATCCATCAACAAGTTTAGAATTACTGTAGTGCAAACAGAGCAATCCTAGGTTTGATACTTGATTCTGCCTATAAGGCAGTGAGGAGATTATACTGTACAACCCAAGCGTAAAGGACGTCAAGTTCCTGTTTGTTGTAAGGCATTTACACCCTCTCACCAGAGGAGAAAGACAATATCCCTGTTGCATGGAGGCTCCTCCCGGCTGTGAAGAGTATTTTGCTGTGGCAAGTCACTTATTCCCTGTGTTACACTTGGAAATAGTGAGACGGGGAAAGAAATTCTGTGCTTACACTTGAAAATATTGTTCCTCTTTGTATGAGAAGTGTGCATCCAAGTTGCTGGGCTTGAGTCTCTGCAGTGATACTAAGGGTGGGATTTATCTGACTAATTGTAGATGTCTGCATCAGAGTTACTTGTCTGGGCTCTTCTTATAGTCTATGGAGAGAGATATACACTTTTATGGCATGATGCACTGCATCCTAGAAGTATACCTTTAGGCATCGGAAAGGATCAGACAACTTGTGACCCTGAAGGGGTCAGTTTCTAGTGACTGACTTGGCTGTTGGTGGGTGCCTCTGCAGATGTCCCAAGTAAGCGAGGTGACCCCTTGAGGGCCTGATGAAGGAGGCTAAAACTGATTCCCGAAAACAGCTGATGCCTGTAAAAGGAAAACAAAAATCACTTAATTTTAGAAGTCTTTGTAATGGCCCGTAGCCTGTGACCTTCATTAAGACTTTTAGGAATGCAGTGGCCCATGAGAGGGCTTACTGCAATGCTGTGCTACTAACTGTGTTTCTGATCACTGATAAAGCTGGGAAGATCTGCATTCATGTGAGATGCCACTTGTTCCTAGTTCGGAACTGGTTTTTATTCCTAGCAGGTTTGTTCTTAATAATGTTCATGAATCTGACTTTGCCATCACGATCACATATTGATTAAATTCAATACTTGATTCCGTTTTTAAACTTGAGTAATCTGTCACCACTTATAGATAACCATTTTTCTAAATATTCTTCAAATCAAACTTTCATATATTTAATATAAACTTTTATCTGATACAATGAAAGAACAATTCTATGCTTTCATTACCATCCAGGAAAAGGCCTTTCTTCATATGGAATATTTACCTAGGTAGCAAGTGGCTAACACTTCATTACCACTCCACATTTAAAATAGCAGGAACCATAATCTATTGCGAGTAGTAATGCAGGCACAGTGATACAGAATCAATTAGTTGTTTTTACATTACACATGCAGACTCCACATTTCCTGAAATGTCACCGAGAGACAAGCTTTAGTAAAAATCCTGCCATTAAAGTAGAAGTTCTGCCTAATGCGAAGCGCTAGCTGCTGTTTTATCAGCGTAATGAATAGGGAGAGAGGAGATTACCTCCATAATCAAACTCCCGCACTGGCTAAAGTTCAGTGCTGTTTCAAACCAAGAGCAAAGCCTGTCGGTAGTCATCAGTTGGTGGAATCGGCAATGTCAGTGTTGTAAATCAGCAAGCGCTCTGTATTTTCACAGCCATTGCAGTGCAGCAGAAACATAGGTCTAATTTCCTGTGATTTCTCATTTTAGTGCTCGAAGGCTGATTTTAATAAAAGAACCATGCATCCTAAAAATGGTAGTGCCGAATTATAATTTATTTATCAGTGCTTCCTCTAAATCATGACGGGTTTTGTTCCTGGGCTTTTGTACTTAAAAAGGAGAGGAGCATCCTAAAGGGTACATTTTGAAGGTGAGGAGAGTTTTTTTGCTTTAAGGAAAACTATGATTTTTTAGGTGTATATTCTGGTTCCTTTATTTCAGTGATGGCAAGATTATAAATCTGAGAAGCTGGCTTCTGGTCTGTCTTATACTCGAACAGATAGAATGTATATTTTTATATCCTTAATGTATTTTCTGATACTATATATAGCAAAAATGCTTAATGAGCACATAACACAGAGTCAGTAAAAATGTGGCTCTTAGTTACTCAGCCACAAGTTCCCTAGTCAGATCCCTTGACAGCTCCTGGGTCTGTCCCCTTGTTGCTGAATTGAGGTGATGATATCAACCTTTCGGGCGAGCGTTTTTTCATCATGTTGATGAAAGGTTTGAGAGGACAGAAATTAAGCCTGCTACCCTACTCTGCTGCACATGTTCTCCCTTCTTTATCAGTGCGGAGGATTTTTTTTGAGGAAATCTCTTTGCCCTTTTACAGTTGCCTGTGAACTCTGTTTGTAAAGTGGGAACAATAAAGTTAATCCTTTGATTTCTGTTGGTGAAACATACTCTTTAAAAGCTAAATATCATTTACTATTCAAATTCCATTAGATGAAAAGTATTGGGGAGATTCCCACTGTGGCCAAAACTACGAAAAGTAAATTACAAGAGAGCTGCAAGGATGAAATTAAAGCGTGTCCTATAGTTATAGTTGTGGCGTAGCTGGGTATCAGGATTGTATCTGCATCCGCACCCAAATTAGTAATTTCCTGCATGGTCTGGGAGCTCCCCAGTTAGTCATGTACATAGATGAGACAGTGGATTGCCTTGAGACATGGACCAACTTGAGACAAGGTGATTGACTCAACTCTGAGCCACCTTCACAGCGATGTATTTGACTAATCGGTGCAGGAGCTCTCCAGGTGGGAATTTCAGAACTATAAATTCACCCAGGCAGTTCCTGCCATGTCTTCACCAATTGGTAGGCACTACTTCTGGGCTTGCACCTGTTGATTAACATCCTGGGTGGAGAACCTGGTTGTATGAGACTCCCCCAGGCAGGTCCTTTTGAAGAATTGACCAGATCATATCTAAACAAGATGTTTGTCCATAATCAGTAGGAACTGTTCCTGCAGATGCAGAAATGGTCATTCAGGACATCTTTTGAATGTAGATGAGGTGTTTAAAAGATGTTTTGTAGGTAATTTAAGATAATGCCTAGCAAAGGACCATGCGTGTGCTGGTGTGGTTGCGTAGGACCATGGACCAGCTGCATACAAGAATTCAGTAGACTGGGGAGCCTCATGTTTCCTTCAGGAGCTTTCACAAAATAATTTGAAATTTTTACGGTGGAATTTTTGAGTGGCATTCTCCCATTAGAGAATGTTCCACAAACTTCTTAGTCAAGCCATGGCTTTGAAGGGGGTGGTGAGACCGCAGAGAAATGTATTTCTGGGTATGCTTCAAGTTGGGTGTGTAGCTGAGAAAGGAGCTGGTTTGGTGAACTGTCCCTTACTCACTGGTCAGAGTTTCTGGTGGTGTAGGGGTGGGTGGGGGAATTGGCACTGACTCTTCAGTTATACTGAAGGAGTTTGAAAGAAATGAGTCTTGACAACAAGGCAAGCAGCACTTTGATTTTTCAGCCAAGCTGAAAGAGACTTTGTAAATGAATACACTTAAATATTCCATTTTGGTTTTCCTCCCAGCAATATCCCTTTTTGTACATGCAGGAAATATCACTGCAATCAAAAATACGTCGAAGAAAATGTAAAGACTTTCTAAATGCAACACCTCAAAAACTTAGTCAAACCTGGTAGACATACATTGTGATTTGATTTTTGGAGAGACGATGAGTCACCTGTGTCACAAAAGAAGTTAGACTTTACATTTCTATTTCTGGGTTATGGGGGTCATGTATAACCTGTAATGCAGTTATTTGATGCTGAAACTGCAGAATGTTTTGGCCTAATTATTAGAATTTTCTTTCCATCAGTTGCACTGTTTGCATTGCAAACCTTGGAGCTGTCAGGATCAGGCAGTTTTATTACAGCATATTAATTACTTGCTATTTAAATATTTGGGGTGGAGGTACTACTTAAGACTGCCTGTGACAGATCAGGTAAGTGTTTTTTAACCCTGTCAAAATAGCCAGCCAAGGTTAACTTGAAACCTGAAAAGCCTGAGCCAAAGTAGGGGGAAGATTACTGCACTAAAATGGGTGTAAAACAAAGGGAAGCTTAAACATATTTTCTAGGGATCAGAGAAAACTGTGGACTTGACGTTTTGCACTGAGGAATACTGTCATGGTTTGGCCTCAGATGGCAACAAAGAACCACGTGCCGCTCTCTCGGGCTTTCCCAATACGGGAAAGAATTGGAAGAAGGCGGCTGTGTCTTGTGGGAGAGGAGAGATGTGGCTGGTGGTGAAATCTCCGTTGCTAGCCTGGTACCTATTTACTGTAAAAGTCACCCAAGTAATCATCAGATGGCAAGGACAGACAGCACCGTGTCATCTAACAGTTGTCTTTCCCTCACATGAACTTTTCATGGAGCAAACCTCTGTAGGTGAGGGCAGGATGGCTTTTGGGTGGTAAAGAGCATAAGAAAGTGAGGAAAGTTCTTCTGGGCTCAGGAGCACGAGAGGATGGGGGAGATGGAAAGGTGGCTATGACTTCTATTGGGAGTTCAGTAAAGTGCCCTCCAAGTGAAAATGATAATGGGAGATATATCCTGCCACGCTTTTGATGTGGAGAGAGAAGGGAAGAGGAACAATTTAGTCTTAGATTTTTTAATCTCTTTGTAAAATACACTGGAGCTTTTCTTACTCTGGAGGGAGCTGGAGGGGTTTTATAAAAGTGAAGGTGTTAGTGTGTAAGGCTGTCGTGCTGTCATTCAAGAAGTGAAGTAGATTCTGCTCCTAAGGAAGTCACAGAAAGACTTTGCGTGTGGAGCCCACTGGTGTGTTTGATTAAAGGATATTTTCCAGAAAGTCATACAGTCTTAATCCAAAATTTCAATAAATGTAGTATCTAGCACTTCCTTTGGTAGTTTGTTTCAAAGGTTAATCACCCTCTCTGCTAGAAGCAGAGGCATTAATTCTCATTTAAATTTATCTAGCTTCAACTTCTAGTCATTGGTTCTTGTTATGTCGTTCCCCATTAGATTAAATAGGCCTTTAATATTGGCATTTTCTCCCTGAAAAGATACAGCTTTGCTGTAATCAAATCTCTTCTTCATCGTATTTTGAAAAGCTAAACAGTTTTAACTTCTTAAATCCCTCACTATAACACCTTTCCCCAACACTGAGCTGAACGTTACGTAGGTTCTCCAGGTTTATTTTATTCCTGTAAAAGGAAAATGGCAGAATGCTATGTGATGTTCTGGTATTGCTCCCATCGATGTGATATTTAGAGGTAAAGTTGTCTTTCTCCTAGTTGTTGCTCCGTTTATCCAACCCAGGGTTATGTTTGATATCTTTGCTGCATTGTCTGTGTCACATCTTCTCTTGGTACAACTTCTTTGCCATTTTTGAGAGAAAAGGGAGACCGTATCATTAATTGTTGGAAAAGGGAAGGGGATAGTTCCTCTTTATTTTACCTATCTTTTATATGGTCTCTAATAAACAAAGAAACTACATTCCAAAGAAGAAAATGAAAATTTAACGTGTCAGTACAGAAATCATGGAAAGAATGGGCACATTTAATGGCAAGAAAAGATCTACCGTGTCATGTGCTTTTGCTTTATTGCCAGTAGGAGACCTGCTAGAATTATTTGTGCTTCATCTTCAGCTAATTCTTAAGCCCAGTGGGGAGCAGCCACTGAGTTTGAGGTCAAGTTTTCAGAAATAAAGCTCTGATATAGTGATCTAAACTCTGAAACCACCCTGTGCAAAAGTATCAAGCCATTTGTGAAATGATTTGGTAACATCTAAGGACACGGTTATAGAGGAGGTTTCTGTATTCCTCTAATTATAGAACTGACCATGCTGTACAACATATGTGTGAACTCTGCAGCCAACTGCCCTTCAAGTCAAATTTGTGTGTCTCTTGCTCGTCGAATTATAGCATTTGGATTATCGATTGCTGGTTCTGCTCAGCTCTCAATATCAAAGTCGGTTTGAGGATGCTGTTAGTATTTCCAGGTTACGCGATTGTGCCGCGTTTGTCTGCCTTTTCTTCCTCAGTGAATCTGCTGGAAAAATTTGATAGAGTTGGAAGGGTCTCAGGTTATTAACCCTATGCATTTCGTAAAGTGAAGTAGCTGGGTGCAGTAGCTCCGCTTGGGAGATCTGTAGTGTGGGCTCCCCCCAGCAAAGAGCAGGGGAGAGGTTTTGCATGTCTTAACCGTGAGCAGTGGATGCAGCTGGAGCTCGAGCCGTAGCCCAGATGCACAACTTCTGTTCCTTCTTGCTTTGTTGATGCCACAGGCACACATGGGGCATCTTCTGCTGCATTTTGATTCCTTTCATACAGTGCATCTGTAAGGCATCCTTTTCCAAATTAAATGACATTTTCTCATGCTTTTTTCTAAGCAGTACTCCAATACGGAAGAGACATTTGTAGGATACAATGAAAGTACAATGTACTTTGTAATAGTGTAAGGGATAGACATGCATGCACACAGAAACAAAAAAAAAGGCTTTCAGAAGAGTGTTAGAGTGTCAAATTAAGCAAGTGGAAGTGGAAGTCAAGAAATGCCAGAGGTAAGGCTATTTCATGCTGGTTTAATTTAGTTCTTTCATATGGATGACTTACAGTCCAGGTGTTGGACTGACAGGTGCCTATTATGTATATTCACTCTGACACCAGCTTATTTTGTCATTATAGTGAGATAATGCACAAGGACCAAATGCGTATTGCAAGGTGAATGAGCTGTTGCATGCAGAATTCTTCATTCACCAGTTGTATTGTGCCATCTCGGCATTTTCAATTTAAATATTAAGAAGTGCAGGGGGCAGGGAGAAAGTGGGACAAGGTGCCAAAATACAGCACTTGATGCAGGCTGTCTCACGCAAATGATGTGCAGGAGACTCCTTTGCATCCACAGCAGGGACCAGACCTTTTCAGTTCATGAGGCAGCAGGTAACTCTTTGCTAGTGAGTGGACCAGCGGCCAGGCTGAAGGACTGTGAAGTTCTCGCTTACCGGGATCTCTCACCTGCCAGCAGAGCATTGCTGGGAAGTCCTTAAATTTTAGGTTCTGGGTGGAAGCATGCTCCCAGTCTTTCCTTGACCTTCTTTTTCTGCTGCTGCCCTTTCCTCCCTAAGGTAGTCATGCATGGGCATGCAGGAACTGTTTTGCAGAAGTGGTATAGTGTGGCCAAATGTGGATAACGCTTCAACGCGGATCTGCTCCTGACACTGGCGAAGCAGCTAGGATGTGTTTTGTTGCTCCAAAGCGTGATCATGTTCAGGCTTTTCCATTAAGTGAATCCCAAATTCTTACACGTGAACCGGGTAGTAGGGAAAATAGAGATTTATTTTTTTTCTCTAACACTGACGCTGCAGGAGAAAAAAGCCAACTTCATGCACGTACTAGCCTTTGAAAATCTCAGCCCCAAATATTCAAATTTGATGAAATTGTGAGTACTGAAATTATCATATGAAAGTATGGCACTGCTTTAGAGGGATATAATTCTGCCAGCTGTCAATATAGTAAACTGCTACATATAATTTGGTATTTCATTATGTAAAACCTGTTCCTCTGAGTCCTTCATGTTACAAATTTGCTTAAGTTAAGATCCTCCTCATGAATTTCAGGCTAGTGAATGCCAGTTAGAAGAATTATGTATGACATAAGCCTTGTTTAATAATAGTTTTTAAGATTCAAGTGGTGGTTCCCTGCTCTGGTGAAGGTTTCATATATCACATCTTCAGTGATGAGGGAGCCCATTTGACATTGCTTAGTCTTTACTGGGAAAGATACTGCATCAAAACAGGAAGATTAGAGTTCATGATGCAGTGCCCTTTTTGATATTCCAGATAAATAATTCCATTTTAATCTCACAGTAGGAAAACAACTGATAGAGATTTAATGTCATATACAAGGAGCTGCGCAATGTGTTAGTTATTTGTCAGTCTGATGGAAGAGCAGAGGAGTTTGCTTCCTTTGATTCCAGACACGCTATATTTTATGACTAACTTTTACTTGTTTTACTTATTCCAGATAAAATCTGTCATGATTATACATCAGAAAACATTTCATTATTCCATCCATGAGAAATAACTGTAGTCAGTGCAGAAGCAACAGATTGCTGCCTCTTGCAAGCTTTATGGAAGTGTGTTGTAATGGGATCGAGTAGCCTGGATCGATAGTTCTCTCTAGTAATACAATCCACTGTCAGATAACTTCCAACAGCTTTACAGATTTAATGAACTCCCTCGGTTGATGATAAAAATATAATGTAAGAAGGAAACTAAAACACCATCATGTATTAGATATAGCCCTAGGCAACATTTTATGACCATCTTTTCTTCAGTTGTATGTTTTTAATTATAAAGCCAGTATGCATCAAGCACTGTCCTGAAATCCTCCATCAGTGAAATTCATCTTGCTCTTCTCAAGTCAAGGATAAGGAGGCTTCATGTAGGGAACTAAATGAGAATTTCAAGCTCTGTGTTCACAATACTTTGGTGGTAGTATTTCAACCTGTGAGCTGGAGGAGAAGCCGTTTCTCCTTGTGCCCTCTTTGCGGCCATTAAACTCTTTTGTCTCTGGCTCCCCCCTGCCCCATCCATAGTAGGATCTTAATTGCCACAGGTTTTTTGGAACTGAGGAAGTCACAGAAAGAAGTACGAATCTGTGGTCACCGAATCAGTGAGAACATGTGTCTGAACTGCTACTAAAAACATTGATTAGGAGTAATGGGTAAATAAAGTCTTAAGAAATTAGACCTATTGTAAGGAGGATATATACTATGAAGAAGCAAACTGCTTAGATAAGACACTACAGCTGTAGGAGTAACCTTAAGTGTGCCTAGGTTTGAGCACACTGATACAAGAGGTAAGGATTTTTGCCTATGATAGGAAGGTGGAAAGCCATATAAATATGTTGGAGGATCATTAAAAATTATTTTCGTCCCTAGAAAAAGGTCAATAAAAAGTTGCCAGTGCCATACAGTAAGAATTTCTTTTTTCAGATTTTCATCCAAGTGAACAGGAACTCTAACGCAGGTCTTGGATGTGACGCAATACTTAGTCTAAAAGTTATGAAAAGCAAAAGTAGCAGCGGTGTGACCTCTGGACAGACTGAAAAAGATACACTGTGGTTGTTCTTATTTCTTCCTGTCTTTGCTCTCCAAATGAAAAAAGAAAGTGGCATTGTGATGATGCTACTTACTAAATTTCTGTTGGGTGTACCTAGATTTCCTCCCAGGAGTTTTGATGCGGCTCCTCAGTGGTGCTGAGCTCTGTCATTCACGTGCTGCTGCCGTTCATCCTTCCTTTCCTCCTTTATGGGCGGTGGGAGTGTGGCATCCACCTCAGTGCTCGTGCCAAGCCGTAACTCGGATGGTGCCAGCATCCTGGTAGCGCACTTTCGAAATAGGCATTTCCCTGCCTAGCTGGAATTAATCCTTTTGCCAGGTTCAACCCCGGGGGAAAAGGTAGTGCTTAGTCCTTTCCCACTGAGCAGTTGGAAGAATCAAAGTTCAATGCGCTGTTGGAGGATTCAGGTGTAGGTTGGCAGTTGCGGTCAGGCCTTGGACCACCTGAGACCAGGTTACCTCCACCAGGGCAGTAGACAAGGTAATCCAGGAGCCATAGAGGCTTCCTGATTAAGATTCACATCTAACAGGAGGCCAGATGGAGTTGTGTACTTTCCTGAGCCAGCTTCACGAGGAGCAGTGGATCTCAAAAAGTGATTTGGCCCAACTGCTCAAAAACATGCAGTGTCTTATCCATCCATCCCAAGCAAGCCCCATCCCTGCCACTGCAGCTCTGTGACAAGGGGAACCTGCAGACCCCCACAGTGGGGGCAGTTGCACAGGAGCTGGCTGGCCCTCTGCTCCATCTATCAGGCTGACAGCCGCCATAAAAAAATAGGAAGAATGTTTATGCCTGATGCACATAAGTGCCAGGTATTTCTTCCCTGAAGAGTCCAATTTTTGGCCTATTTCAGAAGACCAAAGTGCCGCCTGCACTGCCTTATTAGAGGAACAATGTTCATAAAAATGTTGACACTGCTTACTGTCATGAGCATTGGTAACGTTAGTGGAAAAAAGGCAAAATTTATGCAAACAATTTAGTTCTGTTAGAATTATTGAAAAGGGGAAATATCTCCAAAGCAATAAAAGCAAGAAATTATATTTATGACAGTACCAGAATTCCTGGGGAAATAGTGCATTAAGTAAACAGGAACCACATTGTGTATTTTGTTACTGTGCTTTTTACAGAGCAGAAGCTTTTAAACCAAACAGGGTCACACTGGCCCATAAAAGTGAATTCTTCCCTTTTGGCTTAGATATATTTCCTAGCAGAAGACATGGAAGCAGGAGCAGATGATTGGAATGAATGTGTAAACTGAATTTTAAAAGAGGAGGTCCACTTAATTCTTCTTACATTATTTCTTCGTATGATCCAAGCTCCAAGGGTTGGCAGACGCTTTTATAGAAATCCTTTGTGTGTTGGACAGACGGCATTTCATGCATGCTGTTAGACCTACTAAATTTTTCTTAAGGAGCCTGGATGCGGCTCAAGCCACAATTTCCAGTGAAATTCATTCTTGTTCAGCTCTAGAATTCATCATGTTAGTGACCTGCTGCTTCTTAGAAGAAGGAAACGTCTCATTACACCATTGAAGACCACTGAGATACCTCAGTGCTAACTGCATTTGATTGACCTTGAGTGATTTTGAGCGTTGACTGGTCTTTTGATGGGACTTAGTTTGAAGGGACACTGGGTTTTGTTGCAAATGGCTTGTTTTTGAAACACCTTGGGGGAAGTAGGCATATTTTTTTGAAAGAGGGAGAAGGAACCTGTGAGATGAATATGATAAGCTTTTAGCTGAATACAGTAAGCTGAACATAATTGGTTAATGTGTCTTTTGGGAATTCATATTCCAGAATTTCTGCAGGAATAGAGATGCTTCTTTCAAAAATGAGGGCCTTCCTTTTGGGACTGTGAGCTGTTTGCTGTTTACTGGCTCCGCTAGCTTAGATGGGGAGTGACGTACCTTCTCTGATGAAGTTCCAACCAACGCAGGGATGCCAACAGAGAATGAGACTAGCAGGCCACATCACAGCTGTGCAGTTTAATACCATCAGTGACTGCAGGCAAATGGACGTAACATTCTCTTGGACACAACTTGAAGCAGTAAACCTTTTTTTCTTCTTTTTAGCTCCTCTTTCATCATCATTTTTGATATTGCATTTTTATCAATCTTCTCTTTCTGTGTCACATAGGAATAATTTAGCGAGTTGGATAGCATGGCCATCTGGTTGGCTTAAGTAAAGAAGCCTACAACCTTGTGCTTCCAGGCTTTGATCCATTAAGCATCCAAATGTAAACTGTACTTCTTCACAAGTGTTTATTGGATGTATATATAAACTGGTATGTAGCAGCCACGTGCCAAAGGAGAAAAGAACTTGGAAAAATCTAGTTACAGCACCACAAGTCAAAAAGTATCAGTAACACACTGATTAAACTACTGCATATGACTCAGTGAGTCTCATAAATCGCAGTTGTTTCCTGGTAAGAACTTTACAGAAAGGCACAGTTGTGTAGGCCTGTCTGAAGAGTTATGTGGAATAACCCTTCCTAGCTTTAATGAGCAAAGAGAAGACCCAAAGGCAGGAGACATGACTCTCAGGATTACTCTTGTCCCAGTCAAAGACAGAAACAGTTCTTGGGCTTTTACCAAATGAAGCAAGAGCTCCTGGAGGTGTACAATGTTTAATCGTGTTTATAACCTCCTTCTCAAAGTCTTAGTCTTACTAGCTTCTTAAAGTACATCAGTAGCAGAATTGCTCATTGGTCACTGTAACTGTCAGAAATATGTTTTTAACTAATGCTAGTCATGGTGTCACCTTCATTTACACAGAGCAGGTATTTCTGATCTTGATTATCCCTCCAGAGTTCCTTTTGCCTGATCACTCGCAGAATTAAGAATCTTTTTCAGTTCAGAGGTCCCAAAAAGCCTGTTTTGTAGTTCATTCCAGGGGAGATGAGATTGCTCAAGGTGAGATTCAGTTGTCTGGTCCTGGAGTCTTATGTGATTTTACTAGCCGAACTTTTTTCTCTTCTAACTGTTCTACAGCAGTAATTTTTTATAAAGCTTACCTTTGATCTTGGTATGCTTTCACTGGGGCACAGTGCGTTCTGAAGCGAAGGCTTGGCAACAGCTGTCACAACCTAATGAACAACATCTCTGAATATCAAATGTAACACAGAGCTCTGTGAGTGTGGGGACTTGTTCCCAAGAAATGTCAACTCTCTTGCTATGCAGCATGTAGCAAATACAGTTTATACAGCTATCTCCCAATATGTAACTGCTAGTCTGCAGCCTAAAAATAAGACAGAAATTTTATAGGTGACAAAAAGCAGTAATGCTTGGTTGAGGCATTAATGGATGAAAATACCACCTCCATGTACAAAAAGTCTGTGCTCTGCTGGTATCAGCATTTTATGAGAGACAACCTGCATGTTTCTTTTTGATTATTTTCTTCTCGTAGCCCTAAGGGTGTCTATAGAGAAGATTAAGACAAAAGAGATTTTTAGTGGCAAAGCAAAAACACATTCTGCCCCCCCTTTCCAGAGTTTTTCACAGAGGAGCGTTTATGCCCTGATGCCCACATCCAGTTATGCTAATAGAATACCTAAACCATGTGACTGAAAAGAGAATAATTTGGAATTTACAAAAATGCAAGAGAAAGGCAAAATTTGCCATTATCAAAAATGCAGGAAGTTTTAAAGCAGCAGGCTTGGCAGGATTTCACTACACTGAACAGATTTGCTAATTGTATTTTATTAGTTCAATCTTGTTTTCTTAGCATGAAAAATTAACAATGGATCTATTTTTTTCTTTCCTTGTTTGAAAGCGGGAGCTCTCCTAGGAGCTCTATCCAGACAAAGCCATGTTAAATAACAGTTTATGAGAGCTGGATTGGATAAAATTTGGAGATGATTGATGACATGATTGCTACTGGTTGTCTGTGGGATGTCTCAAGCTTTTAACTTTTCTGCTGGGAGTTCCATGCATAATGCTCCGGCTACATAGATCTCAACAAGGCAGCCCTAGAGAGCCACAGTGTTTAAATGTCCCTTTTAACAAGAATATTCATAATGCACTGGAGAAAGGTTTGCTAGAGCTGAGCCTTTATGGAAACATCTGTTACTCAAATTTTGATTTTGGTTTGGTTTGGTTTTAAAATCAAAGTGTATAAGTGTGTATACCTTCACAAAGAATCAAATCCTCTTGATTTTTGATAGATCTGTCCCACAATAGGATATTCCTATGTAAGCATCAACTCTGAGCACACAGTGGGGAAGAAAATGCAATATTCAGGAAAAGTGCCAAATTTCAAAATACTTGAGATAGTAGCACATCTGAAGGTGCACCGGTGCCTATCTAGATTTTACTGATCCCGTTATACTCAACTTCAAAGAAGAAAGGTTTGTTGAGAGTAGCTGTTGCCTGCTGTAGTGCAGCACAACAGGGTAGACACAGAAACCCCACTGTGGGTCAGACCAAACTCCAAGCCAGCAGTTTAACGATATTATAGGAATCGATCAGGGCTTCGAGCAAAATAAGCTGGGACTCTTCCCTGCAAATACATTTGCAGGAAACAGTATAGTACTGCTCATGAGAGAATATAGATTTAAAAGAAAGAGTTCACTGCTGCTGGATGTGGCTTCTCACTGAAAAATCAGTGTAGCTAATGCGGAATTGAAGGTACAGGAATCAGAAATTTTGTAAGCTTCCAGCTTTGTTGAATTGTTAATGTTTAAGAAATGACACTTTCATTAAATAATTATTTTTGCAAAGCATGCTTTACAGTTCAAAGCTTAAGGACTATCCCCTTTGTATACCTTTTTGTCTTTCAGGACAATTATAATTACTGTAGAAAACCTCATTGTAGTGATTAGCGTTTTATCAATGGGTCTCAAAGCACTACCTAAAGGAGCTAAGAATCATTATCCCTGTTTTGTGTGTGAGGAAAGAGTCAAGAGATGATGAAGAGACTGGTAAAGGACAACTGGGAGACTATAACAATGGCCGAAATAGGAACAGGGCCAAGGACCAGCCTCGTACATTATCAAGGAGGCTATTCTTCCTCGGTCTTTGCTTTCTAATGAGGTTTTCTCCCAAAGATTAATATTCAGGTTATATCGTTTAGTTCTGTGTTTTTCACTGACACAGAGAACTGCAAAGTGTGGGGTTTATACTTAATACAGCACTTAGCATGTATTTAAAAACTGAGCAGCTGTCTCCCCTTGAAGTCCGATGCTCTTTACCCAGTTGTGCTGAATCAGGCATTTCCTACAGTACGCTCCCTAATGCAGAACAACAAAATGATCTGTTGGATTCTTCCCTTTCCATGAAGATGACTATGGCCAAAAAAACCCCAACAGTGTGGTTATTTATACCAATGACAACTATCGAGTCAGTTTTTTCTGACAAAACGAAATTTTCACTTCCCTTCACGTGTGCTATTCTGTTTAAAACACAATAGATGTTTCTAATCCAAATGTGTCTCATCTCCAGCTAGGTGCAGGCTAAGCCATGTACTACCCCCTGAGGGTCATTTGGATAAATGAATCTGAATTGCCCTTTAGAGATGTATTTTCCCTCTCTCTTGAGTGCAGGGGCAACTTGTGGTGACCAGTATCCAAACTTGCATGTCTCAGGAACTCCAGACTAGGTAGGAAAGGCTTCTTTGACTGTTTAGGGAGAGGGAGCGTACCTCCTTTTTTTTTGTATGCATGGTTAAACTTATCAATAGAAGAGTATGTCAGCATGTCTTCACTAGAGGTTACTCTAGCAGGTAGCGTTGCTGAAGCCTGGGTGTGCACAGGAATGAATCATTCAAGACAACGCTGGTTTTATGCGATGTTCCACAGCACGTCCTCAGAGTGGAGAGAGCTGACATGTTGTTTGAAAAGGTCACTTAAAACCTATAGGCAGTTGGCAATTATTAATATTTATTACTTGTCTAAAGAAGTTTACGTGCAGATACTTACTCCTTAAAGGTTGTGAGCTGTGGCAGATAAAACTGATAAAGTTCCTGTTCTTATCTGTTAGCAACTTTTCCCCCTTTCTCTTCCTTCTTAAATTTTTTTCTGCGCATCATTTTTTTCTAGTTTTGCTGAACGATTTGGAAGTGAGGGAAAATTATATTACTATTATTATTATTTGGAGCTACACAATTATACTATTAAGGTTAATGATGCCAGCAATTATAAGGCATCTAGTTATTTGGAAACTGTCAGTTGGGACAAATTGTTCTTTAATGTCTCTACACATGGATTACTTTGATGGGAATGTAGGAAATCGGTAGGTCAGTGCAATATTTCTTGTTGCTTTTCGCTGTCAGGAAGCTTTCCCTGCTGTCCTTGAAAAGTATTGTAGGAAAGTGTAAACCACATTATACCACCCCTTATCTTTCTTATGGGTATTAGTTACAAATATTCTCATTAACTCTCCATCAATGAATTATGGACCAGCTATTTATGGTACAGAATTATAAATTGTCTGGGACTGTTTGCGCTTGTGGGTTTCTGGCTCTGAAATTTGCCTCCTTTTCACAAAACTGGTAGTTATAAAACACACCTGGATTTCTAGAGGATGAATGGCTTTGTCGTGTATGCCTCCCAAATAAAATTTTCCTTCTCTGTAAGATTTTGCATTGCTTGAAAATTTTTCCTCATAAAAAAAAAAAAAATTGCAAATACCAGGCCAATTACTCAGCTGCGCTCACAGCGAGCCCCAAGTCCACATGCAGCCAAGAGGGAGGAATATCTATCAGCTCAAAATTTTGCAATCACTTGTTTTGATAAAGTCCATGGTATTTAAAAACCTAGATGGGAACACTGGTGTTTTCTGCCATTCCAAGCTCTGTTTCGAGCGTTCACTAAACATCCTTCAGTGAGCACACGTAGTGATACCTGCAGTGCATTTCCCTAGAAGATTGCCAGGTTTATTTTGGGCAATTAGATGTGACAACATCAACATTTAGACTTTTGCTTGTATTCCCTGTACTTATTAAAGAGAACAGCTGGTTAATACTGATAATGTATTGAAATGAACACATATGGATGCACAAATACATACAGTTATCTAGGGAATAGTTGTCATGATTTTATGATGCTACTCTCATGCCAGCTAACAATTAAAGTTTAAAAAAAAAAAAAGTTTCATTTGTTTCAAAGTGATAAAACGCAACGAAAGATCGATGTCTTGGTCTAGGGAACACTTCAGGTTAAAATGCTATTTGAATGCTTAAAGTGACGATCAGCTTAGTAGAAAGTGCTTAAAACTGCACTGCAAAATGTTAACTATATCAGCAATGAGGGGTGGATGCTATCCTACCCACTCTGTGCAATTTCCAGGAAAAAAAAAAAAAAAAAAAATCCACAGCAAAACCCAAACCATATATTGCACTTTATTTTCAATACAGGTGAAATACAGTGTTTTAAGTGGGAACGCAGACAGTGGTCTTGGAATTAGAGCGGCGCTAATGAACTGCTGGTGAGCTTCAGTGAGAGCCTACCCAAAGCACCTAATGACAGAGACACGTCTTAATGTACCTACTGGTAGTAAATAGAGTACTTGCTGGAATTGCTCCATTTCTGTGTTCCTTTAAAGGTGTGAATATGGAAATATGGGAAATATGAATATGGAAATATGAGAAATATGAATATGGAAATATGAATATGGGAAGCTGGAATAGAATGGAACCAAATGCAGAAAGATTTGGAAAAGTTTGGGGTTTGTTTGTTTTTTTGTTTTACCCTGTTTCAGCTTCCCTGACAACCTTTCCTTTCCCTTTAAAGGAAACTAAAATCTCACTGAGGAGTTTTATGCTCAAAAGTAGTTTGTTTTAAGCAGTGAAAAACGTTCTTTGGATCTTTTTACCTTTGTTGCAAATACAGATCCAGTTTGCGAGCAGCACTCTGAACTAGCTCAAGTTTGAATTTTACAAGATAGGAAAATTCCTTCCACTTTTAATGGAAAGTCCAAAAATGGTTTCTTCCCCAAAGGCTAGAAAATGTAAAATATGGATTAATTTTTGTTTTCTTAAACAAGTACATAGTTCAACATAATTATCCAATGACTATTGTTTATTTAGCCTTAATATTTAGTTGCTCATGTGAAACAATTGTCCAGGTTTTTGCAACAACTTTGAAGTCTGTTTAGGAAAATAAATACTGTGATTAGAAATTAAAAGTCATGTTGCTCAGTATAATAACTACATTAGTTTTAAGCAATGAAATGGAGGTAGGCTTTGTTCTTTAATTACTATTATTATTATTTTTCTTAATATGTATGTGCCCCATGCTTATTTCCTGCCTGGGGCATCACATTTGCACAAGCTGGTCCTGAGACTATTTCCAGCCAGTTTTGCTTGTACACCATGGCGTATAGTTCATAAAGAACCAGGTGACTGATTACACTGGTAGAACAAAAGGGTAAACAAGAAAACATTTAACTAACCACAGGAAACCTAATTATAATCAGAATTAAGTTATATTTTCTCCTGATTTCTGAAATATTTTTGGCATGGGAATTATTTCTGCATCACTAGCTGTAATTGTTTCTTAAGTATATATAAACATTTTCGCAGTTGCAAGATGCAGCATCAGATCAGAAATGATCAGAATCATTTCCAGCGAAGGCTCAGTTGCAAAGCTACTAATGATGGGTGCTGTAGGGGTATAGCCTCTCAGCCCAGTCCATAACAGTACTTTTCTCAAGTACATTTTTGAATTAAAATATATACATGGGCTTTGGATTCCCCAGCACAGTGGGTTTAGATCTGAACTTTGTACGTTGGGTGGAACTATGTTTTAGGTGCAGGAAAAATAGTCATGATTGTGACCCCTACGAAATGGGTATCTACCAAGATCCTAATGAAATCGTTTAGCTAGAGTGATATTCTTAATGAAGCAGAACTAAACTCTAGTCAGGTAGTAAAGCAGAGGACTTTCTATCTGTGCTCAACACAGCACTAAAGAGCAGTAAATCAGACTTGGTGAACTTAGGGATAATTGTGTGTCATAGGTGCAGGTCTCGTAGCGTTAGCGTTACTGGTGGATATTGACTGTAGAAGGCCTTTTCTAAATGGCTTCTGAGTTACTGCCCTCAGGACTGCGATGGTAAACTCTGCTCAACAATGCTGACCAAGCACTTTATAAGGCAGTCACTCTGACATTCGTGCTCAAGATGCCTTAGCAGCTTGGTCAAGCCAATGTAGAAGGATCAACAAAAATAAAAGGGGTTTATGTAGGATGTGTTAACTCATGTGTTAGCCCCCTTTCCCCTGCCAACAGCAGCATCTGTTTTGTTTCAGCCAAAGCAAAACCATAATATTTGTTTTTTCAGGGAGTGAATACTGCATTGCCTAGAAAAATCCTTTCCTGGTGAGAGGGTTGAGGATCCAGGGGCATCCTCTCTGCCTCAGCGATGCCTGTGTGTGGGAGAAGGAATCGCCTATCTACCTTTCCAAAAAACGAGGAAGGTCTGCCAGCAAGTGTTGCCGTTCTCTGTGCTCCCCTGCCCACAGAGAGACCTTTCATGTTGTGGTCCAAGAGGCTGTAGGTCCTCCCACTAGGAAGGACCCTGATGGCAGCTGAGCTGCAAGGACACAGGCACCAGCAGTTCCCATTTGTGCAGGAGGTTGGACACTGGTCAGGTTGATCAAGGAACGTACAGAACTCTGGCACCCTCGAGGTGGTGCTTCAGTACATCCCTGCATCAGGGGCTGTCCCTTGGCTTTCCACGCGGAGGATAAAGCCTGTCCCAGGAGAGCGAGAATCCCCATCAATGGAGGGAATACAAATTCACCTAACACTTTGCCTGTGCAAAAAGATAAATCAAGCTTTGCATTTTTAGTCTGCTGCTTCTTTCTCTTTTATTGCTGTTTATTAGGATCTGAGGATGCTTTTCATTAATTCTGAATCCCCTTAGCAATGGCTTGCAAAAATCTATGAACAGTGTATAAGAGCAGACTGGTTTGGTCTGATAAAAAAAATCACTTACCACGTGCAACATTGGTGTCAGAGGTGTCAGAGGTACTGAAGGTGCTTCAGTACCTTCATTGAACTTGATGCCACTTTTTTATTCCCTGGTTCTGTCTGCTAAGTTTCAGTGGAAGCCAAATTCCTCCTCTAAGGGGAGCGTGTGAAGTAGTTGCCAGTAATAAGACTTGAGCCAGAGGATGACAAGTGAGCTGAAGAAGCCCAGCAGCAATGCTTGTAAGAATACTGTGTCACGGAGATCATTTTAAGGCCATTATTGATTAGGGGAAGATGAATGTGCCTTTTAATGGTATTCTTTGGTGTATCATTGATCTTCATAGGGCCCTACCAAGCTGCCTTCAGGTGCTTCACTGAGAGCGCCATATGTTGTAGCCTGGGGCTGTGCGGTGATAAATTACACGGCACGGATCCACTACCGACTGCTTCCCTCTCCCTCCAGGATCTTCACCAAAAGCCTGCTTGCTGCACTGGCCCAGCAGCAGGCTCCAGCGTCTCTTTGTTTTCTTACATCTCTGGTAAGACTGATAAGGCTGCTGTGGTGACTGAGTAAAGCTTCTGAAATTCAGTTAGGAAGGAGTAGGAAAGCGGCTTGCCCCTTCTATACAATTAATTGCTTGGAAGTTACGTTCTCTCTTTGTATTTGTTCTCGCATAGGCAGGACATGCTGCAAAACAAACATTGGGATTGCAGCTGTATCGATCGCCTGGATTGATCAGGCCTGATCCCCTATATCACGCCGACCGCACCTCCCGTGGTGAGACGGCGGCGGGTCGGTTACTGAAGGCAATCCCCAGCAAGAACGGCGTCCAGTACTAGGCACTACACAAAATTTGCCAAACAGATTATAGGCATCTGTTTTAAAATAACGTATGTTTAAATAAAATCTGATTAAAGACTATTTTAAACTTTTTGAACCGTAATTATTTCTGAACAGTTGCTTTCCTTTTATCAGGGGAAGTTTTGTGTTTCATACGGCACGAATAAATAAACATTGTGCAGAATGGCTTCATGAAGAATCCATATTGCAGAATTAAAATAATGTGATCGTACGCACTTTTTCTTGTTAAGGCAGCTGGGTAACTCGCATGCTGCAATTTAATGCTTCTTTATATGCAGTAAAAATTCATGCCAGCAGTTCGATAACCAATATGTTTTGTGTTCCTTCCTGCCATGACATAGAATGAGGCCGTTTCTGAAAATCTTTTAGTTGAGCGCTGTACATATGGAGAATATTAACTATGCATGTATTCTGAAGCTACCTCCTTTTAAGAAAAATGTCAGGGTTTTTTTGGTAATTTTTGTACTCTTCAGTCTAATACATCAACAAGCCGCCATGAATTACACATACATTTATTTGTACGTATTTTGCATTAATGTAGCTTTGAGACATACTCTTTCACGAGAGAATGCATTTAGTATGAATACTTAAATAAAACTTTTCTTACATATGAAAGATAATTAGGTGTGGAGCTCCCAGGAGCATACTATTGGATTACAGTTAATGGCTGTGAAAGTATCAAGAAGACTTAAAAAGTGTTAAACTGTTTTGGACAGTCTGTATTCATACTCCAAGGTAACTTACTGCATTATCATTAATTATTTTGGGGTCTAAGTGAAATTATGGAAGCACTCAAAAAATTGTACACCTTTCCCTTTTTTAATTTAAAACTGTAATCATAGATCTTAAGAAAAAAAAACATAACCTTTAATTTTTTAAAAACATTAAATTCCCCTGGCTAATAGATTTAAAAATTAAAAAAATATATGGTTAATTAAACATTTTTCTCATTGTTGAGAAAAGGAGCAATTATGCCATGGTTCAAGTGTGATTTAAGTATTTCGGCTCATCTTCAGATGAGGAGTAATCGCCATAATGACTTTTGGTGGCTCATGGCAAACCGTGCCTTTAATGCAATAAGGCATAATCATTCTTTATGGGATCAAAGGCATTACGCTTATATTTAATATACACTAAGTACATGTAACAGGATCTCCACGCAGCCTGCGCCAGGGTGGCTCGGGTTGGAGCGGCACCTCCTCAGTGCTGGTTCCTCACCAGTTGTGGTTACCCTACAGATTACTCTAACGGTGAGTGGTTGAGACTCAAATTCAGTGACGGCATCAAACTCTGTGCTTTTTTTAAAAACAGGTTTTTTTCTGGCTGTTGAACCTAGTGAGAATAGCCATGGAGGAAGGGACCTGAGTTTGTGTGATGGAAGCCCTTGGCATGTACTTTCAACCAGCCTTAAAAAATACAGCTGAGAGGTAGGGATGGCAGCATCCTTCTCTTTTGGGTTGTCTGTTCTGATGCTTGCCAGCCTATCTGACACTGCTTCAGCAAGGTCGTGTGGGGTGGAGGAGCATGGCTGTCTTCACTGCTCTTGGCCATCACAACTTGAGCTGGGCACAGGAAGGACTGGCATCCCTCCATGGCACAGACAGGTCCATAATGCAGTAATGTGGCCAGGGAGGCTTTGAAGGGACTTGATCAGTAAGTGATTGCTGTGATGTTCCTCCAGTTGTCTTAGATGGTGAGAAGTTCTCTTTGGGACCCTCTAGTGGCCTTGGCCACTGGTGGCAGCGCGGGGTGACTTCCCAGCCTGTTCTGCTGTCTTGTTGTGCAGCTTTTTTGGGAGGAAAGAGTTTGCTGCTGCCTGAGGGCTTTCTCTGTTCACCATTTCAGCCAAAACACATGCAAAAGTATACACATTTTAGATTTTCCTTCAGATTTCTGCATTTCAGGGGGCAGAGATTTTTGGTGAAGGTAAACTTGGTGAGCCGGGAACAGCCCAGAGGCCCACTTGGTATCTCCAGATTCAAAACAATGCTGGAAAACGGTGTGTTTCTGGGTGGCTTCTGGGCAGAAATAAGGACTGTTGCAGTTAGGACTCTCTTCTGAGCTTCTCTCCTGTTTTTCTTCTATAAGGATATTTTTCCCAAGAGCGCCTCAACAATTCGAGCTGCAAATCTGCAGACTCTGGTACATAAGCTTTTCCTGGTGACATGTTTATTAATCTTAGTTGTACAGCATCTCTCCAGGTGGGCAAGTTTGACGTATTTGCATTATCAATCTAATCTAAAACCTTCTGACATAACCAGACTGAGTGCCTCCCAAGTATTTAAAAGCAAAAATATTCTATTTCTTATAATTCTCTAGGTGTGATGAGTTCTTATAATTATGAATTTTTCCTGGGCTTCTATCTGTAAATGACACGTTGAGGAAAAGCTGTGCTAAATTCTTGCAGTTTGGCACGTGTTTCATGACTGTTCTTATCTCTGACAAAGTAAGTAAGTAGATAAATAAAATGTTCAGTAGTCCAGGTTTGGCTCTTACATCAGGTTGGCCTCCTGCACTCATAAGCTTCCCCCTGTTAGGTGACAGTTTAATTATCCTAACGGGCAGTTGTGATTACAGAGTGCAAGGTGACTTGTCAGGTATCCAGGCATAATCCCATGTGCATTAGAGTGAAATGCAAATATTAAATGTCAGTTCAGAAAGCTGAATCACGCTATGCACCGAATGGCTTGCCAGGGCAAAATACATGCCTAAATGGTGGTTCCATCATATCCTTGAACTTTTTCATCTTGTGTCTTCTCCAGGCTGCCCGGTTTCACACAAGGAGAAAGCAGAGCTCCGTACCTACAGAAGACCTGCGTTGACCTGGCCTAGAGGCAGCGCAGGCAGGGAAGGCCGAGAGGCTGGGTGGGCAGCAGAGAGTTGTCTGCCAGTCTCCAGTGGTACTTGGTGCCCTTGGCTTCTGCAGCTCCTTGAAGGTCCCAGGATCTGCCAGTAAGCCTACTGAGTTAAGGAGTGGTGTCCTCCATGCAGCTTCAAAACTCCACACGTGGAGTTTTGAATTCTTGAGAGCGCTGCCTATTTTCTTTCAGCCCATATCTTGGTCTTATTGAATTTCACTTTTGCTGGCTGTTTTTCATGCAACACCAGCAGCACTTTGGGAGATGGCAGGAGCCGGTCTTTCAGGGGTCCAGCAGGATGTATTTTCCTTCACTGTGGAAAGGAGATCTTTCATCTCAGTGAAAGCCTTCAGCCCAAGAGTTGACAAAGAATAATCCCTAGTCTCAGCAGGACCCCCCGTGCCTGCTTTCTGAACAAGCCAGTTCAGAAACAAACAGAAGGCACAGGTTATACGTTCAGCAGTGGTTTGTGAATTTTATAGAAACATGGTAATTTCTGAAGTTACAATACTATTACAAAGTGTTTTAGAGTAGAAGGTAGATGTTGGTTGATCACAGAGCCTGTCAGGACTAATCGTCATTGGCATCTTTTTGGTTGAGGAGCAGGACAAACGGGGAGCGGCGGGAAGTCTTCTCTCAACTTCTAAATATTGGGGTACTCCAACCAGGACCTAAGAAATCATCTTGCAGCACTGCGGAGCTCTCAGAGCTGTTGCTCAGTCTCCATCGTACTGTTTCTTTCAGTAAGCGAAACACGAAGTGGAGTTTTCCCCATTCTCCTCCTGGCAGGGTTCTTGTCAGGCTGCTTGGCCAGACTGGACATGGGTGAGCCCTGCACCTGGGAGGATAATTCTGCTCAGCGAGAGGTGGTGTCTTCTGGGGACAACTCAGTCTGCATGTCTGTCTTATGAGGTATTTGTGATCCGGAGGGGTGCTGTGCTGGGTTCCTGCGGCAGCGGGAGATGTGGTCGCTTTGCTTTGCTTTGTGGTGACTCAGTTGAGTGAAAATCTTTCACGTCCAAGTACTTCTGAATCAACCTGTACTTCTTCCGCCAGCAACAGTCAGGTTTTCTTTCTTCTTTTTATTTGTATTTTACTTCGTCAGGGTCTGCCCAAGACTGACTTTCACCTCCGTGGCAGATGTAGTGGAAGCCACATCTATTCCAGCATGCTGGCAGCAGGCAGTAGGGCAACAAGGCTGTACCTTGATCATTTATGGGTGTATTTTTAGGTGTGTTCACTGCTTATATTTGAAACTAGATTTTCCAAGAGGTGCTAGATCCCTTGGAAAAGGACCGGGTGCCTGCTCTCAGACAGGCAGTGACCCCACCACACGCCAGGGCTGGACTCCTGCAGCACCCAGCATTGTCCAGGGGCTCGGGGTAGTGGTGTGTCTGGCAAAGGGTTTATCTCCAGCTAGAAAGGGAGTTGATGGGACCACAGCAGAGCGCTGCTAGGTTTTTATGTGCGGCCTTGTCATCTGCCCTTGGCTGCGTAACTTGCGTGAGAGACAGCAAGAGATAGAGACTGAGGGTAGCCACCCACCTCCTCCCTGGTCAGAAGATTTATCCGCAAGGAGACCAAAATCTATTGAGGTGGTGACCACGCGGACTTTTTGCATTGTCAGGCAATAATTTTCTCTCATATAAGTCTGTGGTTATTGGGTTTTATAGCTGAGCAATACAGCCAGGTTTTACCTGTCAGTTTACGGATTAAACATGCACACAAAAGGGGCTTGAATTGGAACAAACTTTTCAGTGGTGGAAGCGTGGAGGGAAGAGGATGGCTGGTCTGTTCTCCTCCAGTCTGCGGTGAACAAAAGGCTTGGGGCAAGGAGGGGAAATAGCAAATGCCAGCTCTGCTGTCTCGGCCAGCAAAGCTAAGCTCCTAAGCTTTTCTTCTGGCATTATATAAAAGCATACCGCTATGGCTGAGAATTATTAACATCCAGTTGTGTGGCCTCTGCATACCTGCAATGAAAGGGAATGGAATAAAAGCAGATAAATCACTTATCTTTGTGATTTTATCAGAAAAAAAAGTGCAAGCAGGTGTTCATGCAGACATATTCTGGTCTATGACCTTTAGTTTAAAGGATTTATTTTGCATTATTCCTTGCTTTACAGCTTTAAAGACATAGTAATGAGGTACTCTCTGTGCATCCTCCTACTCAGAGAAGCTATATTGAGAAGTACAGCTGCAGCCAGCGGGGTGTTAATCACCACTTACCGACAAGCAGGACTAACACAGGCAATTGGAGAGTGTGGTAATTTTCTATAGGACGTCTGCTCTCGCCATCCTGTCTTCCATTAATAGGGTAACAGTTGAAACGCTCACGCATTAGCTATTTTACCATGGAGGATAGATTTATGTAAACAAACATTATTCCGGGGTGAAATTAGCCAAGGTATTAAATTGATAAACGTGACTGCGAACAGTGCCGATGACAAGAAGGCAGGAGAAATACGGCGGTCTTCTGTGAGAGACGGAGTACCCCCCATAGCCCGGGATGGTGGGCTTGGTGACCTGTGGGCTGCTAACATTTACATGAGATTTCCCTGCCCTCCATCAAGTTGAAAATGGATTTACGGTCTTCCTGCCTCTTGCTGCTGGCCTTGACAACAGGGAATTTCAGTGTCTCGTGTCATTTCGGACAACTATCATTAGAATGGTGATTTTTCAAGATAATAATTAAATCTTTGTAGCAGGGTCCCATCACAGTGTTGTCTCCTGCAAATTATGTCATCTTCTGACTCTTCACAATTTGCTTCCTTGTTCGGTTTTTAGGTTTTTTTAAAAAAGCTTCCATTAGGGATCACATTACAAGCACAAAGGACTGTATTAATTTTGGATCTCTATTACCTTTTCCAGCATTACTCAAAATTTATATTGTCTTGAATACCAGGGGACCAACATGATGGATCCAAGTGGCTAATCACAGTAGGATAAAAGGTTATTACAACCCAAAGAATTATGAGTCTCATAAAATATTATTAAAAGTTAATGTGTTTGATTTTTCTCTTAAAATTATTCAAACAATTTTACTATCTCTGGGTAGCTGACAATTTGCAAGAGGGTAATCAGAAAATATTCCAAGGAAAATGTGAATGCATAGCTTTTGGATTGTTTCATTATGTGCTGTTTTACATTTGTTATGACTTTTAAACTTAATTATCTCACAGGGTAGGTAGTGATGCACTCAGTGATTTGCCAGGCACCGAAATATTAAAATATAATGACTCATGGTGGAATATATGCATCCAGATATTTTCAGTGTTATTGCTTGCCTTTTAAAATATTTAGATCCAGAGCATGGATTGACACTAGCTCTCTCTTTGTTTTAATGGCTCGTTAAATAGGAAGATAAATCCCCATTTTAAAGAGAAACAAGAAAATAGCTAAAGAGCTTTGAACCTCTTATGGTGGTACTCTGGCTTCTCTTGGCTTACCTTCATCTTCAGGAGCTAGATGGCTACATGCATCAAAACCACCTCCCAGATCTAATTCAATGAAAGTTTGTTTCTCAAAAAAACCCACCCAGAAGTTTAAAGGAAATTTCACAAGTGATTTTTATTTTCTGGTGTTTTTATTATTTGCATGCGTACTGGGTGTTCCGTTTCTCCGGAAAACGGAAAGATTAAGAGACCGCTCTTAATCTTTTTATGATCAAGTCCTTTGATTTGCAAATTGGAAGATGGAGAAAAATAAGAAACCAAACTGAAGCATTTGGCAAGCTCCTTCTTTTCTACAATTTTGTCTTTAAAGGGCAGGGAGAAATAGGTTAGGCAAGTTACATTTTCTTCTGTGTCTCAAACTTGACATGTAAATTTATCAGATGTGATAAGTCCGAACACAGAGAGGTGGGGTGGTGCCTGCTTCTTTGACTTCATGCCCGTCTATGAACAGTGCAAGGAAAATACGCTGGGCATGAGTATTCGGTGTTCACTCACCTACCATCTCTTCTTTAGTCTTTAGAAGTAGAAGCGGATTTTTTGTCAGTAAGTAGTTGATGGTTTTGTTTTGGAAAGACGCGTTGATGGATCAGGAGTGACCAGAGACATAGGGAAGCTGGATGCAGTTTTTCTCTCTCCCGCGGGCTCCTTGTGTGACTCTGAGATTACTTAATCTCTCTCTCTAAAGGCAAGGATGATAATATATTCCTACTTGGATGGGATGACACATCCCTTCCTTGGGCATGAAACGCTGTGATGGCTGGATGCATGCAAGTACTCAGAGAGGTCTAGCATGGGGATTGATTTTAGCAGCACACGGTGCACCAGCAGAAGCTGCTGTTGAGTCTGTAGGTGTTGCATCCTCCCACAGAAAGTTTCCTCCATTTGCTCGTGCTTTAATCCCTTTCCCTTTCACCAGAGCTAGTGTCCGTGCTGTGATTGAAGTAATTAATGTCAGTCATTCAGTGGACAGAGAGGATGGCGTACATAGGACCTAAGGGGAATTTCAGTCCTTCAGCAGCAACAGATTTCTCTCTGCTGGCTGAATGTTGATACTTGGGAATAGGCAGGTAAAAATAGATCCAGAGGACAGATAAAAGACTACTTTTACAGCAGCTGAAGGATATGACAGTTTAAAGCAATAGCTTTTTGCTTTGTGTAACAGCCCTGCCGTATTTGAGATGGTTATGTAGAAGGTATTCCTTTGGCTTGCCTCTCAGCCTGCAGGTTCTTGGCTCCCTTATACTTACAGTTTATAGTTTGATGTAGAACTGAATCTGAAAAAAAAAAAAAAAAAAAAAAAAAGAGCTGTTTTAGAGAGAGGGATGAATACCAGTGAATGAGGGTGGGATTTCCTCTGGCAGAGTAGCATCTGAACCACAAGAGAGCTGACCCGTCTCCTCTAAACAAACCCCGATGTACAGATTTGTCTGGGGTCCATTCTTGATGCAGAAGGCTCGCTCTCGCGGTGGCCAGCATCACAAAAACGTTGCGTTGGCCGTGTGAGGAGGAGATGCTGCTCCAGACTGTGTTTGGGTGTTTGCAGCATTTAAAGGCTGTGTGATCACTCCTGCGTCGGCTTAACTGTGCTTCAAAACCCGCTTTGTACCAAGCGTGTGGATACTGTTGGTTATGGGTCAGCCTCGCTGTTAGCGAGAGGATTCGTAACTGGTGGTAGCACGGCAGCTGATCGTAGGGGAGGGCTGCACTCTGCTGAGATAAATTACGGTGCCAGCAGGCAGGAACTGATGCCAGTGATTAAACCCATCGCCTGCTCTCACCACTGTTCAGAAAAAAAAAGAAAAGATTTTTGCATGTGGAAACTTGACAAGGAATTATATGAAATACAGAAAAAAAAAATCCACTTTTTTTTTTTTTTTGGTGTCAATTCCGTACCCTTTGAGGTATTTCTGAGGTAGTGTACGCTCTGCTGAGCAGCGAAGTGTTGCTTGGCAGGTGTCACCAGGTGGCACTGCTTTCAAAATGTCATTGTGTGCTAGGAAAGGCAGAGATTGGCATCTCTTTCCTGCTGACATTTTAATACACCTTTCTGATGAGGGCATCGCTGTGTGAGAGGCCAGAGAGCTTGCTTTTGGCCGATATCTTTGATTGAAGCTGCTCCCTGGGAACAGGGCATTGGGGTTTGGCTGAGCGTCTTGAAAGAAGAATCGCCTGTGTGTTATTTATGACAATCTCTGCTCCAGGATGAGTGTCTAAATGTAAATTACTCAATTTGCCTTTAGAGTATATCCACTCTGATTTCTCCTCCACTGAGAAACCAGTCTGCAGGGCGCTGACATCTGCTAGCATTCAGAAAAGAAGCAACACATGTTCCTAGAAGTTAAAAATGGAAGAGACATATTGCGTTTTCTAACATTGCTTTTCCCTCTGCCAGTGCCAGTGTTTGTTCCCGGTGCTTGGGTCTGGCTCTGCTTAATACAACTCCAAGTGACTTAAGTTAGTACAGTTGCCATCATTTCTCAGAGGAAATAGTGCCTCCACCATCCAGGTATCTGTTCTTCTGTTTAATTTACAGGTGGTTTTTGTTATTGTCCTGTCTTCCCTTAATGTTTAGCCATTTACTTTTCCTTAATTAATTTCTTTCCCTGCTTTGTTTGTATGCTTTAAATGGCATAGTTTTAAATTGCATCGTCCTCAAGGGATCCCATCTTACAACCGTTCACGTCAAGGGAGGTGATTCTTCCCCTCTACTCAGCACTGGTGGGCCCAGTTCTGGGCTCCTCAGTATAAGACATGGGCATACTGGAGCAAGTCCAGTGAAGGATCACTAAGATGATTGGAGGACAGGAGCACTGGATGTATGAGGAGAAACTGAGAGAGCTGGGTCTGTTCAGCCTGCAGAAGAGAAGGCTCAGGGAGATCTCGTCAATGTATATAAATACCTGAAGGTTGGCTGCAAAGAGGACAGAGCCAGGCTCTGCTCAGTGGTGCCCAGGGACAGGACCAGAGGCAACGGGCACAAAAAAACATGGGAGGGTCCTGACCAGCAGGAAACACTTGTTCACGGCAAGGGTGACCGAGCACTGGCACAGGTTGCCCAGAGCAGTTGTGGAGTCTCCATTCTCAGAGATACTCAAAATCCAGATGGACATGGTCCTGAGCAAATTGCTGTAGTTGATTTCCACTGTCTTCAGGGCTCAAAACCCAAGAGTTTATATAGCCCAGGTTCATAGATTTGCTCCTCTCCTGTCAACACTTTGCTGCCATTCCCTCCAGCTTGTTAGCATTTTTTCTTATCCCAAAACATTATAATTAATTCAGACGTTAATACGCTTAAGTCAGCAAAGTCATGCCATACCATAGGATACTTGTGAGTGTAAAGTGAAAAATCTCCCTTTTTTCCCCAAAGTGTATATGTCTAAAGCACTTCCCATATTATTCCATATTTCTGAGTCTAAAATGTTTCCATCCTATAAAATACTTGTTTCAGATTATATTTTTCTCATGTGTTTCCATACAATTTTTGATGAGTTTTTTTACTAAGTTCTCTAAGTAACTTTATATTGTTTTCATGCAGTTACTCAGCATCTGCCAACTTAGTGTCGTCATCATAATTAATTAGTGCACTTGATACCTTTTCTCTGAAAGTATTTAATCATAGTATATTACACTGGATAACATTGCATCAGATAACATTGCATCCAACAACACGGATCAAAGTAGCACCCTTTATATGTTCCTTCTTACAGTATTTCCAGACTCGACATTAATTTCTATTTTTTTCCCCATCATTTAATTACCAGTCTATATGACCATGTCAACAGCTGAGAAATGTTAGCATTTTTTTCATGGATTTATGGGACAATACTAGATTTTACAGCAGTTCTTATACAGTGATTGCACTCCTCTAATACCTGCACTGTGGTGATTGAAATCCCTGCAAGTTCATGCTGCACAAGAAGTCAACCGCCTTCTACCAGAATCTAGATACACATTTAAAAGCCTAATTTCCATCCTGTTTCTAAAACTCTTGGTGTCTGAGCTTACAATTTATGGGCGAAATTGCTATCACTTATCAAGCTCTCAGCTCAGGCAACCCACCACTGCATTTCTCAATGAAATCCCTCAATGTTATTGGTTCTTATCAGAAGCAGAAGGGACTGAATAACCCTACGCTTACCGTGCACACACCAAACGGCATCGTAATGTCCTCTGCCAAGTGACAGCAATGAACAGGTCTTGGCAACAGCTCCGACACAACAGAAGTTTGAAAAATGAATTGGACCGTCATTTATTTTGAATGATACAGCAATAAACGAATGACTCAATGGATCACTGAGCAGCCACACTTAAGAAGCTGGAGAACTCAACACAACAGTGAAACAGGACAAGTAGCACTCAACTTTTTAAATGCCGAAGAGATAACCATCTTTTAGAAGTCAGCATTTTGTAAAATAAGTGATGGAACCAAGTAATTTTTCCAGTAATGTAATGCACATCATCTGGGGAAAATGTCTTTGCCAGGTGGTCATCAAACACCATGACTGATTGCCATGTTGTTCCCCAGTTGCTGAAAAGAAAGGAGCATCTACCAAGTGCAGGCAGTTAAGTACTCAGTGTGATGGCTGTCAGTCCTTGAGTTGCATTTGATCTAACTTCATTGACATCAAGAATGGGGTGATGGTGATGGTGGCTGTGGCAGGGGCTTGCAAGCAAAAGTGAATGTAACTGTATGGAGCTTAACTGGAGCACACCTTCAGGGACAAACTTATTCCATGTCTCTCAGACAGCTGTCTTAGGAGGGGTTAAAACACCTTTGGAGGTACCCACCTTTCTCACTTGACTGCAGAGGTAACAGAAATGCCTAACAGAGTAGATATTTAACATTTGCTGACAGCAGATGTAGGTCTCACCCTGAAAGTCCTGTGAGAGGAGGTAAGTATCAGCAGAAGTCAAAAGGCAGTATGTTAAACTGAAGATATTTTGAATGTGCTTGCACTACCATTTTCATCCTAAAAGATAGGTTTAGAAATAGGAGAGGCTAACATTTAAGAGATAGCTCCGAAAAAAAAAAATCTGTGTTTGAATGCCTGTAACAGTTACATGTTTTCTGTCTTAGAAAAATGTCCCCATTCCCGGTGCCAAATTCCCAAGAGGAATGTTTTTATCCACATAATTAAATTAAAATAAAATGTCAACAGGGTAAGGAAAACCAGACACAGCTGTTCTCAAACCATCGAGATCTGTGCTACACTATAGCGCACTGGCAGAGTGCACTCCCAAGGCTTCCAGGGCAAGGACATTTAAGCCAAAAACGGTTTACAGAGACCAGTTATTTCAGTACTTCACAGCAAAATACACACGTGGCAACTCCGAGGTCACAACTGGGAAAAGTGAGAGGAAATTTGGCTAACAGAGTCTATAGATCAGGGTGATGGTTATTTAGAAGAGATATCGCAAAAGTCAGTATTTCAATTTACTGAAGGTTCAAGAAGAAAAGAGAGATTCAAGAGTTCGGTAGTGTCCTACAGACTTCAAAGACCAGAATAAATACAAGAATGCAAAGATTTTATGGAATTATTGGCTCCAAAGAGTCTGCAAAACTTTGATTGTCTGAAAAAGAGATATCTAGTCATTGAAAAAGAAGAAATCAAACGTCACATATAATCCTTTTTTAATCATTGATATTGTATCCCACAGAGTCATGTGATTGTATTTTGGGTGTATTTCCATATTTTAAAGATAGAAAACATCCATTTTATCTGGATGTTTACCTGTTAGCTGTGGTGTCTCCTCCTCACAAACTCTTGAGGTCTGAAGCAGTCAGGTTTCAAACCCAAATGAATGCAAAACATCTCCAGAACTGAAGCAATATTGCAATAATTATTTGCTTACCGGTATTTACATCACTTATTTGCACTTTGAGTGAATAAATCCCTGTCGGAGAAAATAAAACTGTGATTACTTTAATTCAGTTCATTACTTTAAGTCCACCTATCATCCAGCTAATTTACTGTGCTCACCACTGTCTCTCTGCATAATGAATTAGATAATACTTTTTAAATGTCCACAAATAATTGAAGTCCTGCTTCAGCAAGGCAGTTAAAGCCTGTCTTTATCCAGCAAAGTGTACAGGCCCGTCTTTAACTTACATCTTACATCTTTATCTTAACTACAAGGTAGTGATGGCGACCAGACAGTCAACTGGTCCCTCATACTATCTCCTCGAACTGTTATTTTTATCTTCAAGTAAATTTGCTTGTGATGTTGTACTTATTAGTGAGTATAAAGTGGTAGGCTGATTTTAAAATCAAGTTTTCTGTGTAGCTTAGATGTATGTCTTTTTAAGGCACATTATGTTAATTGTTGTTTGACTGACAATATATTGTGTCCATACATCCTCTGGATTAAAAAAAGAAAGGTTTGTGTTATTTCTGGATGTATCAAACATTCCTTTGGTATTAGGCATTTTTACCCTATCAACTGTTTGTGTTCTTGCACCCAAGAATATATTTCTTGATGAGAAATATATGGACAAAAATAAGCCATGCCATGTGAACATCTTTCTTTTAATTGTCCATTACCTGTGTCTTAGTTATTCCTAGCATCTGACACTAAGCGATGGCTCCAAAACCACATTACTGCCTTATTAATGTCAGTCATTTCCTTATTAAGATTTGTACTGCCTGAAAGATGCAATGAAAAATAAGAGACAGCCATTTCCAAACAAAAAGTGCGGGAGAGAGAGGATCGTTTAGTAGTAATGGTATTTTCATACCAATAACCGTTTCATCATCCTGGGCCATGCGCGCTTGCCATCAGTACACACAGCAAGACTATAAGATAGAGAAATTACTAAATCTTCAAGATGCTTTATTGCGTTTTAGTCTTGTTAGGTTATTATTACTAAAATTCAGGATTCCAGCTGGAACTGAAAAGAGGTGGCCTGATTTCCAAAGACGTCGGTATTGAATGAAGTAGTCTGAAAGCCCGAGCCGTAAGGAGCGAGTACCAAGGCTGGGAGTCTCAGGCTCAAAACCTCGCCCAATTCCACTGTCACAGGAAGCCTGAGTTGGGAATAGTAAGGTTTCTCAGGAGTCTCCAGTTGTGCTATTGTGGACGTGCAGTACAGCTGCCTGTTTGGGGGGGGTCTGGAGGCTCTCAGGGAGCACAAGTGGGGAATACGTTGCTTCAGGAGCCCTGCAGACGTAAGCGAGTGCCACACCAAATAGTAGTCACAGCTGCTTTTGTCAAAAGCTGGGGGTGGTGTCTAGAAAGTGGAAGATGTTTCTTCATTTTCTTCCTCAGCCTGAGGGACTCGGGTTTGCCTCTCCTGTTGCCCGCGAGATGGTTGCAGCTCCGCGGCTTCTGCCTCTCTGAGGAAGGAACTTGTCCCCAGTCTTTGGTCTGGTGCTGTTTCCTTTTAACCTAAAAGAAATCAGGGGGCAAAAGTGTGAGGATATGAGTATAATAGGAGTTGTAGGAAATACTAAGCCAAAAAAATTAAGTGCAACGTATTGCAAGGATGATTGTGATAGTAAAGGCGATAAGGAAACGTGACATTCTATACCCTGAGCAGACTCTGTGCGACATGCTGTAAATAAACCACTGAACTACATGCTTTCAGATGATGATAAAAAGAAATACTGAACAGGCATCTCACTTGCTGAGCGCTGCTTGTTCTGTGCACTGCATAAAGCAGGGGTCCTGTGGAAAAATAATATTTTTTTGTAGCAAATAAATAGGGTATCATAATGGCAAAATAAAGCTGCACAAATAATATTATTTCTGGCATTTTCTAACTCTGAGGACAATATCTCACCTTGTAATAGAGGCCTTTATACATTTATTTTCTCATGAAATCGACACGGTATTGTTATTAAATATGTTCTACTCCTTTAAATTTTATGTGTGATATTCAACATTTAAGGAATTTAATATTTCAGTTGTGTCATTTACTTTCTTCTCGTTCATATGGTTTTAGTACGCTGGAGCGAGGAAATGTATGTTATGTGGAAAGAATTGCGGAGGCTAGGTAAGTTAGGACAGACATACAGAAGAAGCGAGCGGGGCAGCAAAACTAAGCAGATCATCCTGGTGTGGTTGCATGCTCATAAATCCAAATTAACTCCTGCGCAGTTGTAGCAGGTTAGGTACCGAGGCCATAGTTTGACAATACAGTCAAGCTGGCTTTAGATCTCCTAGTACTGGCCCAAAAGCGGGGTGAACAAATGATGCAAAGTACTACTCCGGCATAAATTGGTTTTGTGCCAGAAGATTTTGTGCCGGAATCAGTGGTTTGGCTCTACATTACCCTGTGCCCCATCTGATACATCATCTATCCTCTCACTTCTGGCACACGTGAAGACATAAAACCAGCGTAAGCACCACATCATGTACTCTAGCTAATTCGTGTTGCCTGGGTTTGCCGTGGGTTGTATTTTCATTGCCAGGCCACCTAGCCACACGCAGAGCTGGCGTTGGACGGTGGTGGAGTTGTCAGGAGCAGGGTGAGCTGTCTTTCAGCCTACCTGAGGATCTCCTCAGCCACCCTTTCTGCATTGTGGCCTCAATGGGATGCTCCTCTCCTGCTTGCTGAGCCTCGGTGGTCGGTTCCTGCATTCCGACTGTTTCCATTTCTCTTTCAGAGCTGACATGCTGTTTGATGTTGCCTCCTACCAACCCCTGGTAATAACATATTTTCTGGTAGTCTCTTTGTAAATGAATGGAAAGCGTTCGTTTTTACAAGCGGTAGAGAAAGAACTGCTGTTTGTAACACCCACATCGTGAGACCCATTTTTAAGAAAACAGAAAACAGATTTCTTATTGAAGGTGAGAGAACATTTTCTATGGCAAGCATCACATCCAAATTCCGCTTTACATTTATAACTAAAACTGTACTTTTGTCTTTTCTTTTTTTTGCTTTGAATTAACTCATCAGCATGTGAGATGCTTCTCTCATCAATGTTAATAAAAAAATAATAAGTATGACTGACTATGTGGGTGGCTTGAAGTAGCACAGGGATGGCTAAACTGAGTCAGACCAAAGGTCCATCTAGCCTAACACCTTGTCTCCAACAGTGGAGATGTCCAAGGAGGACAAGAACAAGGCAAGCATGTAATGACGATACCCCTGAATATACTCCCTGGGCCAAAAAATTCAAGGCTTGAGAATTTCTTGCTTAGTGGAGATGTCTCTATTTAGTAACTCTTATTGGGTTTACCTTCTATGAACTAGTTGAGTAGCTTCTTGAACCCATTTTTAATATGATATTTTTTTGTTCAGCTTTTTTTACAGAACATGATTTTTCTAAAGCCTTTTTAGAAAGCTGAAGCCAGGTTCAGGCATGGTTTAACAGAACAAAGTCCCGTCGCGTGTTGTAACTGCTATAGGATGTCCAGCATTGAAAGTTACACAGAGGTTTTCAGAATAATTTCTGGCTCTCAGATTTATTAAAAGAACCTGAACTGACAGTAATGTACAGGGATCTAAACCAAGCTCTCGGGGAGTTTGTGTATGTGGGATGCAAAAATTGGGTGGATCCAGTTTCAGTGAGCTAAAACTAAAAAATCCCAAGCTGAACAAAATTCCCTATCCCGGAAAATAGTAGAGGGAGAGGCACGAATGAGGGCAGCGCTGTGAAAATGGGGAAGCAGCCATGTGCCTAAACCAGCACATCTCTGGGTTGGATCTGTCCTCAGCTTGGCTTCGTCGGTCCCTGCTCCCACCCCGGCGAGCTGCAGGCACAGCACAGTGGCTGATAAGGGTTTTGAGTGACACCATCCCACTCAGTTTTGCTCTGCAGTCAGCTCTATGTGCAGAGAAATTTGGTGCAGGAGCAAATGGGCTTAACCCTAGCTTGGAAAAAGTCGGTTTTCTTCTGTATCAGCCCAGCACATGGAAAGGCTCTGTTTCCTCTGCAGCTCCTCCAGGCATAAAGTTCTCCTGCTGCTGTATGAGAACACAAATAATGAAGGGGGAAAGAAGGCAAGAAATGGAGAAAAAAAAAAAAATAGGTGGTACCAAAGGATGAGAGAGAAGCTGGGAGGAAAAGACGAAGAAAAATGCACGTGTAATAAATGCATAGTAAGAAACACTGTAATTTTCCTAGCTCTGATGAATCGCAATGTTGTCTTCCCAGTTTGAGTGTTGAGATTGTGCTCAGGGCTCACTGGTTTAAGGATTTTATCCCCAGATCCTTTGCTCCAAGGCATTTAACATGGATTTTTGATTAATATCAGGTATTTATTTTTTTTAAATTCAAGGTTCGGTCTCTAGGATATATGTGTTTGTAGGGTATTGGTTTGTTCTATATATTCAATTTTTACAATAAAGGCAGGCGTGTTTTAGAATAAAAAACTCTTTCAGGAAAACTGTGTATCCTTCTCTCATTGCCTGGTCTGTTGACATTTGCACAGTATTTTTCATAAATACCTCTTCCCATTCTGTCAAGAATATTGGGACAAAAAGAAGCAGCAATTAGGTTAGGGCCAAGTTGTGATTGTCTTTGTGAGCCTGTATTTTCCCTTCCTACCTACCAGCCCCTCTTCTTCCGACGCGGTAGACTGGGGTGTCTGCCAGGGAGGACTTGGGTCTGGGGAGGGATGCCAGGCTGGGGGAGGTGGATTGGTGGCCACTGCCCCCAGCCCTCACCCGTGGACCAGGCTGTCGGATGCCTCTGTGGTGAGTAAGGAGGGTCACCTGTGCCTGCGCACCCCGCTCACGGCAGTGGCCCAGCCACACTGCTGGGCTTTTCCCCTTAATGCTCAGGGAATACTAATGTGACCCCTGGGCTAGTCCCCTGCTACCCCTCTGAGGATCCCCGCTGCTTTGCCGAGTGGGATTTTTTTGATGATAAATCCCTGCCTGTGCTGATGATTGTTCCTAGCAGTAAGAGTGGTGTTACTGGAAGCAACGTGGAAAAATGTCTGAAGCGAGTTATTTTTAGAGCTGTGGTTCGCATGAGTATGCTTAATGCTGGTGTGTTTATTAAGGCCATGGAGCAAATTAAAGTGTCAGGAATAAAGGTCTGTGTGCACGCAAACTTCCTTCTCGTCTAGGCAGAGCCATAGTTTAGCCTGAACATACAGCAGCTGCTATCTCAAGATGGAGAGCGGAGATACCAGTACTAAACAGCACTTGGTGAGACTATTGGGATGTATAGTTTTGTCATATATGAAAAATGATACAATTATAAGCAAAAATTTTGCCTTAGAAGAAGCCCATTGAAAAGGAACATCTTCAAAGCAAAAAAGCAAAACCAGATTAGTTTGCATCCTTTTCTTTTTTTGGCTGTTTTTACTGGGCAGGTAGCACATCTTCAGTTGCTCAGGAAACTATGATGAAGTTTCTTTTTTAAATTCACAGATAATAATTTATGTAAAATTATGTAATATTCAGTATGTGTACCAGAAATAAGATTGGCCCAGACTAAGTGATCTACTCTGTTAGGTAAAAGATAGGAACATTGAAATCATTACAACTGTAGAATGTTCAACTGTTCATGACATTATGTCATTTTAACCTGAATTTTGCTTTCCTGTTTGCATCACTGGTGGATTTTATTGACAGTGATATTCTGTATGAAACAGAAGGCAATTTATAGAGTCTATAAAGAAATCTTAATGAATGTTTCATATTCAAATCTTTGTGTTACTTAGGATACACATCAGCAACTTTGCTCCTTGTTAATGCAGAAATATCTTTCATAACCCTGTTATCATCCCCTTTCCTTTAGGGAAAGATAGTTTGTGACCTGAAGAGCAGTCTGGCTCTTCAAAGGGAAGGGAAGAAATCCTCAACTTGCGAAGGTAAAGATCCTTACCATTAGGTATTCCTAGACCTCAAGCTCAATTTCAGGTGGATTTTGTTTCTGCTGCCTGAATTCACGTTCAGCCTCTGCCCAGATGTTCATTAATTTCCGTGAGAGATACATTTGAAAATAGAGTCCTGCACGCTATTCCCCTGGCTTTTAGTTCAGAAAGATGCATTGAGATCATGTTGAGTCTCAATGTCAAATATCTCTGTGGGGAAAGACTAGAAAGCCTGACCTATTTGCATATGTGAGGGGTTACGGCAACAGTCTGCTGCACTAGTGTAAGAGGAGTAGGTTATTTTCCAGTAATAATAAGATTGCAAAGATGATAACCTGCAGTTCAAAAAAAAGAAATTCCTCCTTGTTTTTACAGACAAAAAGGAAGAAGAGTGAGAACATCAGCTCAGAGACTGTGGCTGGCTTTTAATAAGGGCTGTATGGCTTCATGGCCCCTAACAACATTTATATATAAATGAGTTGAGATAATAAGGCTAATCAAATGTCATGCTTCAAGTAGTCAGTCCATGGCCTGAAGGGATTGGGAAGTGCTTTTCCTCCACTGTACAGATGTGCTTCATTGATCAGGATTTGTCCATTCCGGAGGAGGGCTGCAGAGCCAAAGGCATCCCTGATGACTTGCTGCAGCCAGTAATTCATACGGAGTCCCATCAGCACCCTGGGTATTTTCTTTTACCTGAATGCACAAGCATTGCAGCAGCGTGAACTCTGTCATCGACATTGGTTGAACACGACCATGTCATATGGCAATATTGCTGAGTGATCGTGAAAACTTTAAGCAAAGTTTGCACTGCAGATCAAGGTGCTTGAATGAGTTAGCAGATTGGCGGGTTTGCGCTGTATCAGCGAGGCTGAATTCACATAATCGCTTGCTAGTTTTCCTGAAACGTAAAGAATCACTCATAAAAGTTGGCAGTTAGAAGCCTAGGCTTCTTTATTTCATTTTATTACCTTCTTTCTCCTAGCACAGCGTCCGCAGCCGATAGCGGTACAGTGCAGCGCGAGCCTGGCATGTGTGTCAGAGCCTCGATTCGTTAAGATTTGAGGTCAGAAGGAGATAGTCCAATTTCTATTAGATATTCCAAGGTCAAAGGTATGGTAAATAACAAAAACCTCACAGAGCTACAATTGAATTAAGAAAATGAGGATATACAACACTGTCTCCATAAAATGTTCAGAATATTAAAACAAGGTATCCCAAACAAGATTTGTTTTTCATATCTGCTGGGAGTTGAGAGGACAGTGCAAATAACTTTAATAACATTTGCACCTTAACTGTGGTGCCTACGGGATGCATTCACACAGAGCTGAAGTCACTAATAGTCACTTACTTGGGGTTTACCTTACAAATTACGATATAACGTAGGGGCAGGCTGCATCTTGAAGGCTGCCTCGCCATTGCAGTGTGAGCTGACTTTGTGAGTCTGTGTCTTAGTCTGTGTAAAAGATCTCATTTTGGCTGGTTATTGCAAGTAGTGAACTTGGAAAAGCTTTGTCCAAGTTCTTTGCGTGCCAGATATATAGTGGAAATGGTACACGAAACCCGATTGCCTTTCAAATTACAGTTTTTGTCATATAAAATTATATCATAAACTCAATTCTAGTCGGTAAAAACTTTTTGCTAAGATACTGTAGTATCTGCAGACAAAAACTTTTAGTCATAAATTTTTGGAAAGCAAGTCAAGCTTTTGCTAAGATTTGGGGATGATAAGAGGGCCCTCTTGTGGAGATTATACATATGTGTACATATATATACACACACATAGCCTAAAGTGAAATAGAAGAAATCTGTTAGGTCAGTGGAGGAGGAAGATGGCAATTTTGCTTATAGAAAAAATTTCAGGTTATAATTAAATGCTACCAAGGATTTTAGTAGGAAACAAAGCTCGGTGTGAAATGGGAAGTCAGTGGTCTGTGTTATAAGTATTCAGCTGAAGTACCTTGTCATCTGCCTGCTTAATGTCTTACAAGACATTAAAAAAAAATTAAAATCTGTACAGTTACACCACAAGAAGAAGAATGTTAGGGGAAGTTCGCATTTCTGTCTTACAATTGAGCAATTTTCTTAGGTTTTGTGAATCGTTTCAATGAGTAAATAGGAAGGACTACTCTTACAGTGTTTGCATTAGTAGAATCTCCTGAAATTCTTTAACATCCATATTGTTTACTTTATGGGAGGCAAATCTCCAAAGTTATGACCAAACATACATATTTTAGAAACTCAGCACGTAGGACAAGAAAATGGTTGTGATGCCTGGATTTTGTGATGATCATTTATAATTTATGGTCATTATGCTTGATGTCAGAATTAATAAAGACTTGAGGCAAAGCTTAGAGAGAATAAATTGATGTACTTTCAAAGGGATCTCAATTACTGGGCCTTTTTATTGTTAATTACTTTATTAATTGAGCAGAATTACTGCACTGATTCAAAATGAGTTGCAGTGAAAAATTCCCTCAGAACTTTCATCTGAGCATCCCAGATTTGGAAGAAGGCATCTGCAAACTGAGCTATTAGTTGGAAATCAGAGGCGGCTTTGTTAGGGAGGGAGCCTTGGTACGTGCCATTTGTGGCACAAACTGGTGTCCAGTGAAGGCAGCCGGCTATGGAGGACCACTGGTGATGCCTGTGCTGCTTGTCTTACCTAGGCAGAGAATAAAACGGAATGGCAACAGCTCCTTCAAAAACAAGGAAGAGGATGAAAGTAAACATCGTGGTTGAATTTAACATAAATATTTTTGCTCTGTTTCACACCTAACAAAATCTGACTGAAGAAATATAAACGTCAGAAGATTTAAGGGTCTGGCTACTTTTTATTTGTCTATTCAGGGGTTCTTTGAAATTTAATTTTCCCCAAAAGGTGTATTGTTGGCAGCCAGGACTCTTGTGATAACAGATCTCTCATAATTCTGCATGAAAGTATGGAGGGTTTTTTTTTTCCCTTTATAACCCTTACAAAAGGCCTTACGTTGTTTACATTACTGAATAGGCAGGGGTTCTGTGTCCCCATCTCTTTGCTTTGGATCTGCCTGCTCACTCCATCGCCCAGGCAATAACCCGCTCTGGGGAGACTCCTCCTGAAGCAGGGACTTGTTCTAACCTTGCTGGCAGCTGCTCAGAGACTGCAGCCTGGTAGCGAGGAATGTTTTGTGGCTTGTCCTGTGTTCAAAAGGGATATTTTATGAATCCTGTCGTGCTAAACCATTACCCATGATTATAACCATCAGACTTGATCAGGAGAGTCCCTTCCTTCCCAACCTGGTTTCTGTAACCCTCGGAGGCTCAGTTGGCAAAACAAGCTCGAACTGCAGGTCCCTCTTGCTGCACCGTCTCCAGGTTTGCTGTTCTCTTGTCCCTTGCCTGTCATCACCTTTCTTTTCTCTGGCCAGCCCTTGTTTTCTGCTGCCGCCTGATGCTGCAGGTCATGCCCTCAGCTTGTCTCTCCCGTGCTCGTAACACCTCTCTGAGAAAGGCAGGTTCAGGTTCCTCCCCACGCTGGGGGCAGCTCTGGGAGGAGGCAGGTCGTACAGTAGTGCAACATCCTGATTTCATTTTCCATTCTGTGCAGTGGCATAGCAAAGGCAGAGACAGGAGAAACAATGTTTTTGAGGAAAGATGTCACACGTGCCCCAGATTTTCACAGTTCCTTTCAGACACAGCAATGATCTGTGCACAATAGGGATGAGATAGAACGAGGGCGATGTGAGCAATGGATTCCTCCTTTGCCAATCCTGGCCACAAAGGATTTATTATTCTCTCTGGCACAAAGGTATGCATGGTCCTGCATACAATGTCCTTAAAGAATCTTATGGACACTGTATGTATTTATTGTTTTTGAATATTATTTCCTCCTATGCGTGCTCATACACCATCTCTTACAAGGTAGAAAGTTTTTATTATGCACGTGCTTCACAAAACAACCAAAGTCTTATTATTTGATTTATTATTGCATTTTATATATCTTTCAGAGCAGCTCTTGCTATTTCACTCCTTTCAACAATTTAAAGAACACTTAGAACAACTGAGCTTGATATAATTCAGGCAAAGAACAAAGATCTCTGGAGGGAACTTTGTTAGATTTGTGTCTCATAAAGAAATGATTTACAATTTGTATCAAGGTTGGTTGATGGAAAGTGGCAGATTTGTTTTTCCATCAAATCGCCTAATCGTACATTTCTATTCCAGGCTGCTTCGCTCTCAAATAAATTGTCATTTCCCCATCTTAACCGTTCTCTATGTTCTCACACGCTGCAAAGCTGGGGCCACAATTCCCAGCCTTTGGACTGAGACATGTAAATACCCAGCGTCTGTCTCTGATAGCAGAAGGGAAATTTACCTTCAATAAAGTGTTTGATAGAGTGGCATCTGCAAAGTTACTATACAAGTCAGGAAACGTAAGACCGAGCATAAGAATTTTCTGGTGGACAAGCTGGTAACAAATCGGGATATGCTGGAAGAGGAACTTTCTGGTTTAAAGGAAAGTTATTAACGAATTTCCTCAGGGCTGGTCTTAGCTCTGATCCTATTTCATGTTTTCCTTCACGATGTTGGCACAAAAAGCTGAAGTATGTTAATGGAATTTGCTTAATGACCTTGAGGATTTCGGTAGAAGAGGTGGAATGAAGTTTGATAACGAAAAGTGCAAGATCATGCATTTGAAGCCAGCAGAAACAGATTTCCTCTATCATCCAAGTGCTTATCAGCCGAAACAGGGGGAGCAGAAAGACCTCTGTATATTAGCCAGTAACACAGAGAGTATGAGTTTCCAGAATTAGGTGGCCGCATAAAAAAAATAATGCAATGTGGGGGTGTATCAGAGAATACATTGTCACTGGAGATAAGAAATATTTATTATACAAGGCACCTGTGAGGCCTCATGTGAAATTTGCCCAATTCTAGCCACGTGTAGTGAAATGTGAAGTCGTGCAAGGTCAAATGCCAGGAGAGGACTGCTTGGGTGGTCAGAAAGCAGAACCAATCTCAGGAGCTACCAACATGTCTTACTTTTGTGAGCATCCTGTCAAAAGCTAGCATGGAACACTGGGATGTGGGAAAACTCGAGGTGCATCTCTGAGTGAAGTGATCTAAGTGTGACCCAAGGGTTTTGGGGGACTGCAGCATGATCACTTCTGGCTTGTCTTATCAGAAAAAAACAATAACAGCTAGTTCAGCTTCGTAAAATGAAAGCCAAGAGGTATGATTGCTCTCTGATCTCCGACTTAAATGCCATTTCTCCTTCTCTGATGTTACATTTATAAATCCTCTTGATGTATTTGAAGCGTTAACCCAAGAACAGGTGGATGTGAGTAGACCAAGACCAGGTTTAGTCTGGGAATAAGACTCATGTTCCTAACCATGAGAAGCAACATTCACAAGCCGTTTTCAATGGGAGCAATGGCAAGAAAAGGATATTTCAAAAGGGGCTAGGATATTTTGTGAAGGAGATAATAAAGTGCTGTTATCTGTGTGGAGGGAAGTGCACTCTGAGGGCTCTGGGAGCCTCCTTTTGCTAAATAAATCAGCAGGCCATGTTTTCTGGGTACCTGAGTGTCCTTAGCTCTTACTCCTGTGTGTTTTTTCACTGGCAATGAATGAGGCTGAGTCTATCTACATGTTTAAATATAGAGTTAGATGCCTAACTTTATGCTCCGTGTTTGAAAATTTATGCCTAAATCCTAAAGGCAACACACCGGAAAAACATGCGTTAGCTTAGAAAGCTCACGCATATTCATACGCTGTTTGTGCGTACTTTCTAAAATACTGGCATTAAAACTATGGGTAGCTACATCATTTCATTAGTCTAGGAGTTGTTCAAGATCCAGACTTGATACCTGTGAACAGAATTAATTTCTGCAGGGACATGTAGTTGCTGCACTGTCCTCTCCAATTTCTAGAGAGTCCATATCGAATGAAGTGTCATTGAAATAAATATTCATGAAGTTGCTCAATAATTCAAGGTGTGCCGATTCAGAGTGTTAAAATCGTATACAAACCCCCACAATCTCCTAAAAGGCAAACCACGTTCCCTGTATTCTGTCTTGGGTAGCCAGGTAAGAACAAGGGAGGGCAGATATGATCTAGTTGGAGAGTTGGTTCTGGTTTGATGTGTTTTCTGAGAGGACTGTACATTTGGTGACAGAAGACTCTGCACTGTCATGCAGAATGGCAGAACCCCTGGGGCGAGAAGGGACCTCAGGATGTCTCTGGCCCAGCTCCCTGCTCAGAGCAGGGTCACCACTGAGCACAGATGGGGTTGCTCAGGGCTCTGCTCTGTCCAGTTGGGTCTTAAAAACCTCCAAGGATGGAGGGTGCACAGCTTCTTCAGGCAAAGGTTTCTCAATGCTTAATTATTCTCATAGGGAAAATTATTTTCTGTGCATCCTCCCCTTTTTCAATTTATGACCAATGTCTCTCCGTATCCTACCATGCACGTCAGTGAAGAACCTGGCTCTGTCTTCTCACTGACCTCCTCTTAGTTACTAGAAGGCTTCTGTTTGGTCCCCACCTAATGTCTTACGCTTGTTGTGTAATGAAAAAAGGGACTTGCAATTTATAAACAGAAAAATCAGGACTTTCATAATGAATCCTAAAGCGACAGATAAATGTAAAAGAGACTGCAGCTGGTGACAGGGAGTATCCCTGCTAACATGCAATAAAATGTGAAGGTTCCCGTTTCCTAAGTGCTTCCCAGTGCCCAAACACCCCATTTCATTTCTCTTGTCCGCAACAGACTCTGTCACCACAAGTGACTTCCTGAGCAACCAACCCAACCGCCTTTGTTTTCCAGAACCAGAAATACAATCCCAGCTGTTTAACTGCAAGCCCTCCCCCTGGCTCACTGATACACTGATATATCAGCGAGGACAACAAAATTATGGTAGGCTGGTATTCTAACTGCTGGTTTGAAGATTTGTGTGAAATTATAAACAACTTAGTTAAAACTTCTGTTTGCTTTGGGAATGCTCCAGCTCTAAAAACATGCTTAGAAATGAGATATCCTAATGTGACTGGGGTATATATGTATCTCATTGGTACAAAAAGTCATCAAGTGGAGGTTCTGTGTAGTTACTTCTCACTTGTTGCAAAATGTTATATTACTGTTTAGTTTTTGAGGTTGGCCTGAAGCTTGTCCTCTGTGAACATGTCTGTGCAGGCAAGGGAGCCTTTGACTCCAGGCATGGGGTTCACCTTACAGATGGAGACACCTGTATGTAGGTGCCTACAATGTAGACATCTCCAAGTTAGTGGGTATCTAAGCTCCTGTTGTAGTCAAGGTACACAGTGCAATGCATAGGCATCCTCTGAAGTGATGCACCTCATGCCAGAGCTTTGGCCAACTGCTTCACCCGCTGGACACACACCACTGCCTCTATTGAGCAGCTCCCCGCTGGCCTCAGGGGTTGCTTAGATGTGTAGCTTATATGTAGACCACTGCATTTAGATGTCTTACCCTGGAAGTAGTATCCAGTCCCTTCTCTGAGCAGGCGTGTCCTACAGATTTAGCTGTGCTGCATATCACTGAGATAGCAGAAGGGGTAGTTAACCAACAGAAGCTTGTCGCCAATTTGCAAATAGGAAGCAGTGGGCAGTCTTTTTTCTGGTTGGATTCAAAGCCATGGGACAAAATCCCAGAGGAATAATAAAACGTAGCTAAAATTTTATCATTTTCTACCTCAAAATGCAAGTTTGGCCTTTTTTTTTTTATTTAACTCTGCTGAAGTCAATGGCAAGTTCTCTTTTAATGCGGAGTAACCAAGCGTCTGTAGGACATTACAGCCACTGTTTTAAGTAAGCACAGCGCCGCCATCACAGTTAAAACCAGCAGAAGTGGTGAGTGCTCAGATCCTCTGCAAAAACAGCCAGTTGTTTTTCCTACATGCTGAATGGGTGTTGTATGTAGTAAGAGTGGGTAAATGTTTACTTCTTCATGGCGACAGCTGTTCTTTCAGTAAAAGACTTTTAAAGAAACCCATGACAACCTGAGAGGACAGCTAATAGTATTAAGGTCACAAACTTTTCCAAAGGATGTCTTAGAAAACCATTCCCATCACTGTGGTCTAGCATCCTGTGACAGATGCTAAGCTTAAGAAACCTATGCGCGGTTGCGACATCATCTTCGCAAAAGTTTGTGGGCTAGCTAGTGCTTATCTGAGTTGGTGGATAAGCTGTATGATGCTTCCTGTAGCCAGATGGGCACGCATATAATTTGCGCACGGTTTCATAGCTTTTTCGTTACAGTACTGTTGTGTTGAATAAGAAGCATACAGTCAGTTCCTGTTCTGTTGGGCAGTTTGTCTGTAAATTAAGCACAGCATAGATGCAGTGACACTCTGCACAATAAGGCTGCCAGCCATGAGCTGGTACATCTGCGTTATGCTAGGATGACTTTGACCCATTCGGATCAGCCCAACAATGTTTCTTTGCTTTCTGTCTCCCCCCGCCATCCTTGTTGCATGCTCTTATTCCCTAATTGTTCGTGTATTTCATTACCCTTATTTTTGCGTCATTTGTTTACCCTATTTACCATTACCCATACTGATGATACTTTGCCTGAAGAGGTCGCTGATCGGTGGTTAACTCTGTTACTGCCTCTGAGAAAGCGGGTTTCAGGATAAAACTGGGAGGCATCAGGCTTTTGTTCACATAATGCAGATTCTTCTTAACCCTTTGTCTTGCCACAGCCTCTGTTATGAGCAGAAGTGTAGTGCCAGGCTGGCTTTTCCTGACCTTTCCTTTACCGAGGAAAGGTATTTCAGACCTTTCCTCGGGAGCACACTCACTTCTAGGATTAAAGCTGCTAACTTCTGGTCTCTACTTGGGTCGTAAACTTGACCAGGGCTTTTATTTTCCCTGCTACCAGGAAGAATCAGAATGTGGATGGTTTTATGTTGCACCTGGGCTTTTCAGTTGTTTTCGTTCTTCTTTCTTCTGTCTGTTAGTGTCTTCCAAAATATTCTCTGGTGACTCTTTTTCTCCACCTCAAATACTCCTCTGTCTGCGTCAGCTGCTATGGGTGTGCTGTTCTCCTTTCATGAAGCTCATCGCTCCCTGCACGTGAGGTCCTGCTTTTGAAAGAAGAGGGAATAGCTTGGTTTTTCTCCTCTCTGATCCTCCGCGAGAGCTGCGCGAGCTCTCCTTGTGCCGGCTGCTCCACACAAAAGTGGGAGCGACAGAGAAGATGCCATTCATCCTTCTTCCCCAGGAGGCCCTAGAGGATCTTTTTGTTCTCGATGTGTGGTGATCCTTCCCGTATTTAGTAAATCTCCCTCAGCCAGGATGTCTGTTCCATGGCGATAGAACAGGCAAAATGCCCTGGTTTGGGATCACCTTCGCTAACATTGGAGTCTGCTCGTCTGAAATTAATTTCTAAACCAGAGCAATACTACTGAAGGATTAATGTAAGATTAGAGCATTTATATTAAAATACCTTATAATGTGAAAGAAATACATGTTCTAAGGTTATAACTAGAAGCTTGTTTTAGCTGTTCAATTAATTAAAGGTTTTCTTTGCCTAATGCTAATGAAGAGACTGGATTTCATGCCAGCGGGACTAGAGCCTTCTGAATTCCCAAGTGCTTTTTAATTCTAGTGTAAACAGTAGCGTGCAGCCCACGCTTCTCCCTGGTGCTTGTTTGGGCCCTTGCCTGGATTGTCAGGCCTGTGCCCTGACCATCACGGTGCTGAGCATCTGTCCAAAAAATCAACTGTCCCATAGTGGCGACTTTGATAACCCATTAATTTCAGTACATTGTGCTCAAAAGGAGATGGTTTAATCTGGGGAAGTTGTATAAAGTTTCCTTTCAGGAGGAGCTAATGTAGTGACTAATGGGCTGGTGTTCTTTGAAATGTAATCTAAAGTGTTTGTACATGTCTGTGTGTTTATATAGACAGTCACAAGACACATTGGCAAATACACGCTATGCATTTACCATGATTTTTCTTCCATTGACAACTGCAGCTTATGGCCAGATTTGCATGGAAATGTTTACACACACACGTGCACGCATATGCTTATAGATAGATATAGATATAGATATAGATGATATAGATGTAGAGGTAGAGGTAGAGGTAAATGTAGGTATAGATATAGATGTTATAGATATAGATATAGATAGATATAGATATAGATATAATTTGTAGGGGTTTTAATTAATGTTGAATGCTTTGTGTAGAACATCTTCTCACTGACACGCCGGCATATTCCGCTTGGCGAGCCTTTAAGCAGCAAGGCTGTCTGTGACAGCAGTTTGAGTAATCGATGATGGGAGTCCACTGAAATGAAGCCAATAAGTCTGAGACGAGTTTGCTTTGTCAAATAGGGTAACAGAAGTTATTACTTAATTCTTTGCTGAGTATTTCCCACAGTGGGTGGCTGTGGAGTTTAACGTAGGCATGTAAGCACCAGTATGGGCGACGCAAGGGGGTCATTTACACTGACAAGATGTTCGGTGTGTAGCTGAATTGATGCTCTTTTACTGAACAGTAAAGAAAAGAGAGATTGAAAGCCATCCCCAGTTTCATATTTTTATGAACTACTTTTTGTCTTTATTTTGAGCCGACTCCCCAGCCATTCCTAGTATGATTGCACACTCTGTATTAGGCACTAAAACTAAGAGCTCTGAAATGCTGCTATATTTAATCCATAATTGTCAACATTTGAAAACAATTTCCTAAGATAATTTTTATAATTTTCCAACTGAAACAAATGTGCATGACCTATGTATTTTTACTTATGTCATTATTCTAGGGACGTGACATCCTTTTCCCTGCAAGAAAAATTTTTTGCCACGACTGCCGCGCAGCATCCCCCAGTCCTCTGCGTAGCGTTGAAACAGTGTCATCTGGCCCGGATGGGAGAAATCTTAAGGTCTTCCAACCTCAGATTGTTTAAAAGGGTGATGGAGAGTCACAAACAGAAGGTTAAGCAGAAGGCTGTAAACTGTGAATGCGGCAGGGGATCACTGCACTCTTACTTATTAGTGCCTCGGAAACTAAATGTGTGTCAGGCTGCTGTGAAAGGTTGTGTGCCAGATGAAGAAGCCATTCAGTTGGTAACACAAGAAGGCGACACTCTGAAAGGCGCGCAAACCAGAAGCAAATTAATCAGGATAGTGAAAACAGCTGCAGAAGTCAGGTGGTCACAAGGAGGAGCAGCAGCAGCAGACTGGCGAAAGTTTCTCGCCCAGCCTGCGTTAAGGGAAGCTGCGGATGTTACACAGAGACGCGCTGTTCTCATTTCCCTGCATTTGCTTCCTACTCCTGTTTATTGCACATCAAACACATTTACATATCCAGGGATGAAATGGAAATGATTGATGCAAAGGAGGTATTTTTGTTAATTGTTGTTGCTCTGAGTCATGCCTGACTGGGACTGCTGGAGATGGGTGAGGAAAGACAGAATTATTATTAGAGGTATAAATAATTGTCAAGAGCGACTTTTAAACCCATCTGTTACCACATATCAACATCCAGCATCATCTGACGAGGGGAGGGGCAGCCATACAAGGACTAAGCCAATGCCACGTCTCTGTCAATGTAGATGTTGGCAGCTGCCTCTGAATCTTTGTCCATTTTTTTTCATTTCTGCTCCCTTGGAGCTTCAATCATTTTCTGTTACAACCCCATCAAGTGCCTGCTGGATGTTGCAACAACAGTGTCTTACGCTCAGAGATGGTGGGTGTTTGAGAGTTTGGCTGCTTTACCTGCACAACACTAGTGAAAAGTGTCCACTTTTTGTTCTGTTAGTTGGAAAGCAGTTCTTAATGTGCTCTCATACATGCAAGGTAGAGCCAAGATGAGATGAGCATCCGATTTGAGAAGGGAAAGCTGTGCCTGAAGTGCCTAAAGACAGTGCTTTTCACAGCGGCACTTTACTGCAGAGCACACAAGAGGATTTCTGGTCCTTCCTGCTCTTCAGGAGCAGTGAAGAGGGATTTTAGAAATATCTGTCTATGGATGGTTGTGTGGTCCTTGGGCTGTGTAAGTAACTGAAGTGGATTAAAACAGCCGAAGTGCAGTTTGATTGTGTGTGCGTGGCAGCCAGAAAACCCAAGCCCCAAATTATTTTTCAAATACCGTTCTTCAGAGCGTCATCTGATGCTAACACAAATCATGGCTCCCAATGCGAGCGATAAAGAAAATACATCCATGGCTCTCCCTAGTTTATATCCTTCCACCTGTAACCCTTCTGTTGTGCAATAATCCATGAAACAGCTGTTTCCATTAGATAGTAGTTCAAGAAATGACCCTGCATAGTACGTAGTTTGGGCTCATAACCTTATTCCAGAAAATATAGTATAGATCCTCTAGGGGGAGAACTCAGAATGAATAAGGACAAAGCATTCAGCCCTGTTCCCTTTTGCTTAGTTTGCACTGGGGAAAATATCTGCATTTTCAGGAATATGTGAGAAAATACCTGTTTTTATGACAAACCTGAGGTTTATGGAGAAGCTACGGGGAATCTTTAATGGCAGAAAACGGGTAATATCTGAAAAAGAAAGGCAATCGTCTCAGAGATTGTTAGCAGTTTCGAGATTTTTCGTTCGGCTGGAGTTAGCTCATGTACGAGATGGCCCTCACGAGGTGTTGGTTTGTTTGCAGGGTTAGACGTCTGTGGCAAGCTTGCCTCCTGCTTACTTGCTTCATCATTCTCTAAACTTAAAGAGTATTGAGATCAGACTTTTCTTAAGAAATCTTAGGGCTCATGATTTATTAATGTATTGTTTGCAGTCAGATGAGTCACGCGAACTCACAAGCCTATTTTGGTACCAGACCGTGTGTTAATTTTAGTCATGAATCTTCTGCTGGTTATTCTGGCTGACAGAATCATAAATATTTTGGTTTTGCTTTGTCTTTATGATATCACCCTGTAATTCAGGTGAGTTTTTATTGAATAAAACATTTCTCAGTAAAAAACTCAATCTGTGAAAGCCTGCTTGAAGCACACTCAATTGCAGTCCATTTCAGATTGCCAGAAATACATGTACAAACTGAATTCAATAGCTAAAAGATGAACAGGCAATGTGAGTTCTGCAGTTATTTGCTCTATTTCAAATCAATATTTCTTGGTGTCTCTTTTGTATTCTTGACAGGTGAGGTTGAATAATGGTAATCTTTATATCAACAAATGCTTTTGTACTACACGATGATAACTAATTTCAATCAAGCACTAGTCTAAAATTAAGTCATATGAATGGATTTTGGGTCTCTCATTATCTTCACTCCAACCCATTTAATAATAGGGTTCTTCTTAAGTAGATGGCTCATGCCAGTCATTCACATGGTGTTATTTTTAGCAGCATCCACATGAAATTGCTCATCCGTCTCTCATATTCTGACCAAGCACTGTATGGATTATCATCTTGTTCATCTTGTGAGACATGCATGTCTCAGTCCAGAAGAGAAGTGGCAAGATTATAGAAATCTCTTTTCCCACTGTTTCTGATATTACTGAGGGTTAGCATTCACTTCAGTTAATTGGCTTTTGTATAAAGTAACTACCACTGAACAGTTCATAGGTCAAAGTAATTCCGTTTCTCTGATAGCTGCTTATTTCCCTTGATCTCTTTCTCTTTCTCCCAATTTACCTTGTATTTTATTCACAGTATTTATGAAGCTTTAAGCTTTTTACTGTCTCAGAAGTAGTCGCTTAAACTGCCTACATTACAATGGAAAAAGTGAAGGGGGTGGTGGCGGTGGCTGATAATCGTTTTATTAGAGAATAAAAAAAGTGCAATCCTCTGAATCTTAAAACTGTGTTTAATTATATGTTTCAGGAATTTCTATTACATCACGATGCTGAGGGATCCGGTGTCACGGTATTTGAGTGAATGGAAACATGTCCAGAGGGGTGCGACGTGGAAAACTTCCCTTCATATGTGCGATGGAAGAAGCCCAACACCAGACGAGCTGCCTACCTGTTACGAAGGAGACGACTGGTCTGGAGTCAGTTTACAGGAATTCATGGATTGTAGCTACAACTTGGCCAACAACCGCCAGGTGCGCATGCTCGCAGACCTCAGCCTGGTGGGATGCTACAACTTGACTTTCATGAATGAGAGTGAAAGAAATATGATTCTTCTCCAAAGCGCCAAGAACAATCTGAAAAACATGGCCTTCTTCGGGCTCACGGAATTTCAGAGGAAAACGCAGTATCTCTTTGAGAGGACATTCAACCTGAAATTCATTTCCCCATTCACCCAATTCAACGTTACGCGGGCCTCCAATGTGGACATCGGTGAGGATGTGCGGCAACGGATAGAGGACCTGAATTTCCTGGACGTGCAGCTTTACGAATACGCGAAGGACCTGTTCTTGCAGCGCTTCCAGTACTCCAAGCAAGAGGAGCATCAGCAGAACCGGCTAAAGAGGCGAGAGGAGCGGCGGCTGCTGCGGGAGCAGAGAGCTCACCAGTGGCCAAGGGATGAGGCAGCAGAAGTAACCGTCACTGAAGATTATAATAGTCAGGTCGCAAGGTGGTGACGCTCCTCCATCTTGACTAACCGATGAGAGGATCAGAGAGTTTGTGCAACTTGGCTACCTGGGAATTAGCCAAGGAAAGCCTACCACTTTGGTAAATGAGACGGCGTCTGACAACTACCCCTCCTTGTCTCTGTTTTTCTTGGTTTCTGCCCGTGAGGAGAATGTATTTTTTTTCTCAGTCGGCATTAATTAGCGTTATTAAATGGCAGTAGAATAGATTCCTGTCCAAAAAGACTTTCTTCAAAGCCCTAAGCTATGAGGATGGTTTGAAGAGAGAGTGTTACCAGATGTACCCTATACAATCTGAGCTACCAAAACTTGTGCAGACGTGAATGAAAAATAGAAAAAAAATATCTTTTTTGGTTTCTCTGTGACATGAGGTTTATTTCATACAGTCCTTTGCAACTGTAGTGCATAGCTTTCTAGTGAACGAAATGGAGGAAAGCGTATTGCCCTTCAAACCTCTACATGCTGTGTTTTCATTAAGGGAAGAATTTGCTGAGGTGATTAAAAAAGACCTAGGAAATACGGGACTGAGTTCTAGAGAACCTAAGAAATGCTTGTCCTGTTCTGTTAGCCAGCAATCAGAGATGGTTTGTAAGGAAGTGATGGGGAGGTTAGCTTATTTCTCCGTGGATGATGAGAGTTCCAAGCCCAGCCAGGTAGCAGCCGTCTTTCTGAGCACGTGTGGCAAAGGGAAAGCCTCAAGAAATGAGGTCCACGCAGTAGCTGGGCACACATCGTGGAAATTATCTGTCTGGAGGCAATGAAATCAGCCTTCGCATTCACAAAAGGTGAAGAGGGGCCAAGCAAACTACAGGGAAGAGGAAAGAGAGGAGGAAAAGCTTAAATATTAGTGTGACATTTTCCAGATTTGCTGTAAAAGCCTGGAGATAGATTGTCTGTGAAGGTAGGCAGGTTTATGATATTGTCTGTTAAAATACATTGATGCCAAGTGAATACCATTTAAATTGGTTTTCTGTCTAACTACAGTAGTGGCTAGAAAAAAAAATCAGATTTCATTTTTATAGGATACATAATGGATATGTGGAAAGTCTTGATATTTATTACTCTGTATGAAGATTCTTCGTAAATTTATTGCTTTCCTGATGAGAGATCTGTATCTGTTTTTCTTCCTTGCCTAGAAAAAGATTCAATGGGTTCTTCCTCCACATGTTGCATCCTTGTGGCAAAACTGCATCTATTTATTCCGAGATTTTATGTTGTTCCATTCGTAATAGTGAAATTTTAAAAAGAGGGTCCTGTGCACCATAGATCTTTTGAGAGAGTTTTTTTCCTTCTTCTTCTAGCATAAATGTAAAGCATTAGGAGGAAATTTCTCTAAGTGCCTCAACGTGGCTGCTAAATCGAGATGCTGAAAGTATATTACTGCATGCATGAATGGCTTTTACCTTACAGATTTGCTAATTAGAACTGCCGGAGTACCTGATGCGGATGCACATTTCTCATTTATTTTCAAAATTCAAAGTTTTATCCAGTCGTTAAAAAATAATGTTACAGAAAAAAGAGGCTGAATTTGCAAATTTGTCCTTTCATTTCCAAGTCTTTTTTTTTTTTTTTGTAGTGCATGCTGTGTCTTCTTTTCTTCTGACGATGCTATTGCTACTTCTCTATGCACAATATGAAAAATATGATCTAACAATCCTGTGGAGAGTTAATGCATACAGTAATACATTAAACATGGAATATCATAATGGCTATTAAGTAGTGAAGAGGGCTACCAGGATGATGCCTCATTATCAGTGTAGTTTATTAGCAATATGCTGCTTTACGCCTGATTGTCAGTGTGCTACTTTTGGGCTGAGTAGCAGCAGGTTTTGGTCCCTAATACCTGTTCCACTGGTGGACCATGTGCATCTCCTCCCACCTCTGCATTCAGAAGGCAGAACGTGGCACAGCAGATCGTTATTCTCCTGGCCGAGCGTGGGATGTCTGCCTTAGAGAAGAGCAAGGAGCTCTCTAGACTCCCTGGACACCTGCTTGGATCCCCGTCACCTGGAAGAGGCACTGAGACACCTCGCTCACGTAGGGACGCCTGCCTTCAGAAGTGAAATTACATTGAAATGTTTACCGTCTAGGACCGAAGCTCGCTCTGGGTATCCTGGCTGCAGGATGGCGAGGCCATGAAGAGCTAAGCCTGAGTGGTATTATTGCACCTTTAGTGCAGCGCAGGTAATTCTCAGCGAGCTGCCATCTTACTCACTGGCACCGGGGCTTCAGGCTGGGCTGGCTCTGTCCCTGCGGAGGCAAGGAGCTTTCTGGCTGGCGATGCAGGGATGATGGGGATCTGGTGACGCAGGGATGACAGGGAGCTGCTGCTCCCCGTTCCCACGCCCGTTGCTGCATCTTGCTGCAGACCCCGCAACAAGAGAGGGGAAGGATTCCTTTGGAACCCCACATCCAGGATTTGCAGGTGTGCTCCTTGTTTCCATGAGTGCAGGGGGCTGTGCGTGCTGGGGGGGCCCTAGAGGACCCCCCCCCAGCAGAGGCAGAGGTGGGGTGGGCAGTGGTGGGGGGCTGGCAGGCAGGGAGGGGGCTTGGCAGGAGCAGGGCTGTGTGGGAGACAAGCCAGACACATAGAAGGAAAGCTGCAAGGCCAAATTCACACTAAAGAAGAAAGTAAGTGAGGAAGTAGAATCGGTCCCAACCCATCTTTTGTTGTAAAGCATCCCTTCTTTTTCATAGACTCATAGAATGGTTAGGGTTGGAAGGGACTTTAAAGATCACCTAGTTCCAACCCCCTGCCATGGGCAGGGACACCTCCCACTAGACCAGGCTGCTCAAAGCCCCATCCAGCCTGGCCTCGAACACTTCCAGGGATGGGGCATCCACAACTTCTCTGGGCAACCTGTTCCTGTGCCGCACCACCCTCACAGTAAAGAATTTCTTCCTGATATCGAATCTAAATCTCCCCTCTTTCAGTTTAAAATGGTTAAATCGTTACTCCTCACCCTGTCACTACAGTCCCTGATAAAGAGTCCCTCCCCATCTCTCCTGTAGGCTCCCTTTAGGTACTGGAAGGCCGCTATAAGGTCTCTCTGGAGCTTTCTCTTTTTTTCTCCAGGCTGAACAACCCCAACTTTCTCAGCCTGTCTTCATAGGAGGAGTGCTCCAGCCCTCTGACCTGAGGTGCCCTTCCTCCTCAGCATGAGAAAAGGGTCCCCATCCTTGCGTCCCTGCCTCTTTCCCCAGCAGGCCCCCTCTCTGCACCACTCACGGCAGTGGGGCCCTTGTTTTTTAGTTAGAAAATGCAGTGTTACCTTTTCAGGGGAGAGGAGAGAGAGCTCAGAAATTGTTCCCTGCAGCCTCACCAGTGACTGTAAGTATCAGTTACAGCTGTCTAGGCATACCAATGTTCTCCGGAATGTTCCTTCTGCCTGACAACAAAACAAAGCCTAATGAGCAAAATCGAAGCAGTCTTTGGGCGGTTTACATTAGCTTTAATAGTTTGGCAATACCTTAATGCGATGCCTAACCTTTTCGTCAGTCATTTCCCAGGAGACAAGATTAGGGTCCTGAAGAGCTGCTAATGTGCTGTAGCATCTATGTTAACGGGATTTGCCTTAACGCTTGGGATTTAGTTAAAATTGAAGTTGGTTTGTTGTGGGTTTTTTTTGTCCCTGGAGCCTGTGTTGCAGATAGCCCTGGTTGTGCAGGAGCGGTTGAGGAGGGGGAGCACCAGCAGCTGAGATCTTGCCCATTGCCCCTGGGACTGAAGGACCCGGCACCTCCTTCCTGAGCGCCAGCAATAGATCCAGCAAACTCACTGCGCCAGCATTACTGGTTTTCTGAGCAGAATTTCCTGGCACGTGACAAATAAAGCAGTTGTTTGGAAATACTTTCAGGCTGACTTCTAAGACACAGGCTTGCAGCTTTTTTCCTCTTGGGCGCTGCGCCCGAAATAACGTAACGCAAAAGCAAAATAAAGGCCCTGGTTCATATCTCTGTTACTCCAGGTTTTCGTTGCTCTGACAGCATGGACTTCACTGTAATTACACTGGCTCGTATAAGATGGGAGCACAGCATGTTTCTTTCAAAACCTTCATGAGCAACAACGCTATAGGATTTCTGTCCATCTTCCTGGCATTATTTTGTTGCTTAAACAAGGCAATTTGGCTTCTGCTACTGTGGTGCTGAAAGAAATCTCATTCTTTTGTAATAGAGATGTACTTGCTAATCTCTCCCATCACATCCTCTGCACTGGCTGCCTTTTCCAGTTATAATTCACTGTGGGCTTGGAGCAGACAGAGAAACATGCTTTGTCGTTAAAACTTGTTCCCGGTAATTTGATGTCTAGTCCAAAAACTCAGCCTGTGGCCTTTGGGACGTACTTTATTAAGGAATGAAAATTTGCCCTTTCTTCCCCGCTCATCAGTGCTAACGATAAAATGCTTTTTCACCATGAGGAAAGAAAAAAACACCGTTTCTGATGATGGGTGTTCTTCACTGCAGTTATGTTAGCAGTGAGGCCGCGGTAGCCTTGCTAGGGCTTCTACCCAATACGCGGTAGTTATTTGCAGTTCACTAAAAACAGAAGTACCGAACAAAAAAAGTGATGGAACTCAGATCCAGAACCAAACTTCCTAACTGCAGCATATCCGTACAGCCAAACCACGTGGCAGGTCACATCACCGTTGCATCTGCAGTTGTTTCAGATTTGACATCCATTACTAAAACATGAGGTTTCTCAAGTTGGCCTTCTCATTAACACGTGCTTCCTTCTGCACTAGTGGGCTCTTGTTTCCCACCGGCAGTCTTCTATCAGTGATGAGCACTGACGTTTTAAAACCTATCTCACTGACACTTTATTTTTCCTCTGTTGCTGTTCCCCTGATATATGTGGAATTATTCTTTTTTAGTCCAGGATAAGGAATAACATGTTTCCAGGCTGGTGGAGAATACTCTGTACGAGATGAACAATCACAATAAAATCATTCTGCTGGAGCAGATTGCTGTATCCTCCCTACAGGTGGCAAAAGCATACTCGGAAAAGGTACCCAGTTTGCACTGAACCACTTCTTTCAGTTTGTTTCTTGTAATACTTTCTTTGTTACTATCTTGTGGAGGGAATGGATTCCATAGCCTATAATGTCCTTGGCTTTCTTCTTGGCCGTATCACTAGCTCTGTGATTTCAAATAAATGTTGGAAGTGAAAAAAAAAAAAAAATCAAGAGTTCCCATCAGTTGCCATATTTAAGATGAAAGGGTAAATTAATAAGCTGTAAATTACTTTATTCTTTAGGAATTTTCCTTCTGTTTATGTGCAATAATGTGTGTGAACTCTGCTACTAAGAGATTGTATTGTGAGTAACCATATCTACTTTTATTCCTATTTACAAGATAGTTTGTAGACCTAGGCATTTTCATTGATGTAAAGCACAATTTAATGAATTATTTAATGTGTTTAACCATTGTGATGTCAAAACCAATTGCTTTCATATATTTATTTGCTGGTGGTTTTCTGTAAAATGATGCTCATTAAGAAATCTTTTAAAAATGAAGAAGTTTTGTTGAATATTGTTGGGTCCATGAATTACTTATGAGCAACAAATAAACATTGTTTGCGTTTTGGAAACACTAAAAGTTCCATCTTATCTACATAGCCGTAAAAATGACTAAAAATGCCGGGCCGGTTCCAAGCATTAGTAAAGATCCACCGTGACCATAATTATGTTTTTTTAACAAAATGTACATGAAGCAAAAGCATGTTAATGTAACTTCCTATTCAATTATGTTGGGGCCCAACACCAAATCTTTTGATTCCAATTGACTTTGGTGGGCTTTGTCTCAGATTGAATTAAGACCAGAGACTCGAGACTTGAATAGTCACCAGCACTAATTCAAGTGACCCCAGTGTCAGATTTTCCATACGGATTGAGTTAAGACTTAAGTATGCAAATAGTGATAGTTTATTCATTGGACTTCATTTCTACTCCAACGGCACTGAGGAACAGTCTCATGAGCTGCTCTTGGGGAAGGAGGAGAAATTGCAGTCTCTTGCCACACCGTTAGTCTTGTATGTGTATCCTCATACCTTCTCAGGGTGGGTGGACCTTGGGAGGAACTGGTTGCTTATTCAGCCAGACTATTTCATGTAAGTGCCTGAATACAGTGAACTAGGACAGAGATGGGAGCATGGAGAACCGTAACAGACTTGAGTAAGGAGGAAACACTGATCTCTCTTCTACAGAGTAACTGAGGCCCTCTGTTTGGTCTCCTCCTTCCAAGAGTAGTCCAGGCCTCTGTTCTGTTTTACGAGACCAATACTTCTTCACATTTCTCCATTTTCCCAACAACGAGCCTTGCAGACATGCCACATCCCTGGAGATAAGTCTGGTTAAAAGAGAAGGCCATGCTATGGCAAATCAGAGTGGAGTGATCACGACCCACCACTTTTTGATCAAAGTCAGCTGACCTCTGCTGTGGGAAGCTGTATTAAAGGTAAAAAAAATACATAGTCTGCATGAGAAATTACTCTTGGGACACAACAAAGACAGCATTTGATGAGGGCAGAAGAAGAAAGGAAGCTCTCAAAGGTTCTGGTTAGTTTTTTTTTTCTTAATTGTTCTTCACAGGTCCTTAGACTCAAACAGCTACTGTTTAAAAAGTGCCATTGTAAACAGGGTCTGTTTGAACCTATAGTAATCAATACCTCTCTATAATTTACTTTGATATCAGTCTGCCATTTTTTTATTTCTCTAGCTCCATTCATTTCAACACTGAAGTCATCTGTACTGCTGGTTTGCTCTTGAAGTCTTCATATATGTGGATATATATGCATCTGGACTCTTAATATATTGGAGAACCTTACAACCAGGTTAATAATCATGAAGAACTAGGTACAATTATACAAACGCGTTGCAAGAGGACTGTGTTAGATAACCTTTTGTAGCCCCCTTCAGTGATGTTAATGAAATCCCCACTGCAAGTTTATATTTTCATGCCACCCATACCTATGTTAGGATATAACATTTTAGGGAAGCAAAAGGGTTGGAGGACTTTGTCATCTCCGGGTTTATGTGGATTGTGGTGGTAATATCTCATTGCTTGCTTGGCTGCTGCTGTGAAACAAGCTTGGTTCCTGGGAGACAGATGTCAGCCTCTGGAAACTCATACTGTTGTTTGCAATCAAACGCTTAGAAGCTGATGGCTGAGTGGACATGAAGGCTGGATCCTGACAGTGAATGCCAGATGGCATGGGGAGTTAGTACTACTGGGAAGAAATTCGGGCTGCTAAACAGAATCATCCAGTGCTGTTTATGGTGCCCCGAAGTTGCTCTCCTGACCTCTAGCTGCTGCTCCCAAAGGATGCAGGTCTCCAAATAGATGCTTCATCATATCTATAAACCCTGTGCAGATGTCTCGGATAGCTGCAGATCTCCAAACAACAGTCTGTCTCCTGGAGACTTATAGTTAGGAATCCAAGTTGTTCCCAGTGTTTGTACCGTTTAGAGGCATCACTCTCTGCGAGCTGAGAGTCCATCGTCATCACCGGTTTTGAGCACAAAATTAAATGCACTGCAGGGCAGCATGAGTGATAATGGCAAAGTGAATGTCGTTACATTTCTGGGTCCTGCACTCTGGTGAAAGCAGTTACGAAGCAGGGGCAGCAAGATGGTAAATGAAATAAATGTCCGTATTGCTGACAAATATTACTATCTAGCAAAAGGAGAAATGGATTTTGCCACCAGAAGACAGATAATTTTTTTCCACATATATGGTTACATTTCAAGAATACATCACAAAATTTTACTGTAATGTTCCGTTTATGGCACAGTTAAAAGCAAGAGTGAGACTCAGCATTGCTGGACTGTGTTATGTATGGTTGGAGAAAGGCTTTGATTTTCAAGATTTCGTTCACATTCATTTCTATTTTAGCTACAGAGGCTATACAAGGTGTGACACCTTTGAACATTTGCTAAGAAATTTGTGAGTATGCCCCTAAAATTCCGAATATGAACAAGTGAGATTAGAGAACATGGAGGTAAATCGGACTTATAAATGCTACTGTCCTGTAAAAGCACAGAGTGCTGAAAATGTGTAAGGGTGAGAATAAATAAGGCCTTCCCTACTCAGACAAGGGGGCTACTGCAGGAGTTTGTCCACTGGGTAAGCAGCTCGCCGCTTCCCTGTGAAACGTATCGAGTGAGATTCCCTTCACGCAAGTAGAGATCAGCTGGCAGCCAGCCTCCTCGTGCAACCCCTGGGGACCTCCTTACAGGCAATGGAGGGAAATGCGCTTTCAGGGCACGTGCGTCTGGCCTGCTTTAGGCATTTACAATGGTGTAAGAAGAGTCTCATTCCAGAAATGTCTCCTTCCCTTGTCTGTTTATAAACAGGGGGAAAAAATCCACAAACGTACCTTAGAGGAGGTAAAACCTCAGCCATGAAAGGGGACGAGGGGGCAGCACTTCACTTTTGGAAAGGCTGAGCTTGAAATGAAAGTAAGGCTTCCAAGTGGATAGGTCTAGAGGCATCTGAAGATGCGACAAAAAACAGAAGGGGAGAATTAAGGACTGAGAGAGCTGATCTGGGGACCCTCTGTGCAAAGACCGAAACTACTGTAATGCGTGAGGTAGCAAAGAAATAGGAGAGAAGCGGGGGGAGGCGTGCAAGCATCAGAGAGACAAAGGGACACCCACTGCAAGAGGCAAGCGTGGGTGTGAAGCTCCCCTGAAAAATCTGCTTAGCTATGCAGATTTCAAGGGAATAACTGGCAGTCAGTTTTGGTGGATTTCTGTTGTACTCCAAAATCTTTATACAGAGTATTTAATGTGTCCTCAGGCCCAGCATCGTCAGGCAGGGTCATACAAAACCACCCGTGCTCTGCTAAAAGTAGTCAAAGTCACCCAGCCGTCCCTCTGGGATTTCACTTCCACGGTGCCCCATCCAAGTGATGAACAAGCAGCCCGCTGTTGCCACACGGACACGCAGAGACCAAGCGATGCCTCCCTTTGTCTACGGCAAGTTTAGAGTTAGGTTTGCTCCTGTAGCTGTGAGACTGGAAATCTGGGACTGGTGATGCTTACGACAAGCAGCGACGACAACGTCACAGCTACAGAAGTGAAAATGTTTCTGACTAACAGGATGCAGGAGTATGTGTGCTAATAAATGGCTGGATGTTAAACAGGGAAAAGAAAACAACCCTAGGTGAAACCCATCAGCAACAGACCAAAATAAAACTTTATCATTGCTATAATTAACATTGCAGTCTAATTGGCTTGCAGATGCATGTTTTTTTGGTCAGGAGAGGGTTTCAGCAAAGAGATCATATGAAAATAAAAACTGCCAAGAAAGCATGAACGTTTTGTAAGACTTTAATGCTACACAGCTCCAGGTATGGTCCAGGGGAGCAGGGGGCTTTCACCTCAGGAGTGACTGAAGGTTAAAATGTGTGTGTGGATGCTTGTGTCTGCATGACACAATGTGTTTGCCAAATGCCGCTGCTTGCCACTTGCATACAGTTTGATTCCTACGTGTAAGACCCATATGCTTTGGATTCCTAGTCAGAGAGAGCCCAGCCACGCGTCTGCATTTATTTTAGGGGATGTTTTTATGTAAGGACCAGATACAGAGAACTGGTCCTCCATCCACCACACACTGCCGAGAGCAGGAGTTTTTCCTCACCTGCAGTATTGCCAGAAGCTCAGCAATGGCTTGCTGGCTTGAGAGCGTCCATCCATGCGATGGAGCCTCGTGAGCTTTCTGTTCTGTCTCGACTCTTTTCAAGTGCTTGCTGGTGGTAGCAAATGGTTATGCAGAACATTTTTAAGACAGTACCCACTTCAGAGATGAAGGTAGAATAAGAAATGTTAATCCCTTCCCCAGCCCGCCACCATTCTTGGGTATGCTGTAGGATTTGTGTCAACGCCCTCTCAGGGACTAATGCTTCTTCCAGCAAACCCTTTCCTCTGCATCAAGCTGCTTTTGTGAGCTATGGACCAAGTACCTGTCTCAATTTAGCTTCTTTGGACCTTGGCTGGTCTTGCAGCTTTCCTTGCTTATTCTCCCCTGCTTTCTGAGTCCGTTTGACTTCTGTTATTCCCACATGAGCACATAGTTCCTGTGGCTATCCATGGATTGGGAGCTCTTCTCAGCTTTTGCCTCCCAGCTCAATACTGGGGGGGCATAGTGATACCCTTGCCCCCTCCAAGCGTCCTGCTCTCCACGCAAAGAACACAAGAATAGACAGACATCCCAATTGTAGTGAGTCAAGACTTCAGGATGTGGCCTCAGCACTGACCATCTAAATGGTACAGCCATCATCTTACTCAGCTGTGTGTTTGTGAGAATTAAATGGCAAATAAATGAGTTGCAGTTTTATGAAAGGTTTAGATAAACAATCATAGGATGTTTCATCTTCTATTTGGATCAACTGGGCAGCTAGCTCAGCAGATCATGGGCTGAATTTAAATTTCTCCTGGGTCTGAGCCAGGCTTGTCTTTGCCAGATTTTGTTTTAAAGAAGCATCTTTATTTATAAACTCCAAGGAGAATTTATCAGTCAACATTGTTTGTGCCACATTTAAACCTATTTAAATAAATCACAAAATGGAATAAGTATCTGAAGGAAGGAATATGTAGGAAATATGTATTTCTGTTACTCCTGGGCAAAATACACACTCTCGTTGAGTCATAACGGTCCCAGGCTTAGGAAATACAGGCACTAGTAGAGAGTGATTAATCTCCTGAAACACCTACCTATTCCAGGACAAACTAATCTGCCTTTTTGTTGCTGTGTACTGCAAAGGGAGGTAAACTGAAAAAAATCTAAAGCAGATAAATTGTATCCGCAGACTCTTTAATTTTTCTGCTTTGATGCCATGCCCACTGGATGACCCCAAGCTTACAGTGACCTTTTTAACCTAACTGAGAATTCTCCCTGGCACATCTCCCTCTGCCAACAACATGCGATGAACAAAACTACAAAGATTTACATTAAAAACATTTTTTGGAAGAGTTGAACTAGGGTCAACCATTGGCTTCTTGTAAGAGCAGAAAAGGATATATATATGATCAGTTGTCTCCTCGCTGCCAGTCATTTTCAGGTCAAGAACTTCTTGACCAAATTTAGCGTCTCTGAATCTAACAGGGCTTTTCGTGGCCTTTTTTTCTTCTTTGAATTTACCCAGTTGCTCCTTGAGCTCAAGTATCAACTTCTGGTACCTTTTAGCTTAAATATGATGAAAGTTTCATGAGCACAACAGGAAACTGTCTCTTTTTGATTCTTTGGAGTGGGACATCTTCTGGTTTCATTTAAGCATGCCTAGTTCTTACATTGGAAGAGATACTGAACAACAAGTCCCTGCTCATCTTCATGCAACTCCTAATTTCATAGTTCTCTGTCATTTTTGTGTCTTTCCTCTGGGTCTGTACCAGGCAGAAGAGCGTAAGACTGTTCAGTAAGTGCCCACGTCTTTGATTATCCCGGTTTAGCTTGCCTGCAGCGTTTCTCATTCTGATGTATCTTTTCTTTGGAGATGGGAGGACCAGGGCTGCTCACAGTACTCGATACACAAGCACACCAAGGATTTCTATGGTGAATATGAGTGATGTTTTCCACATTCCTTACTGTTCCTTTCATAATATTTCCTCTAAATCAGTTTTGGATTTTTCTGAGCAGAGCTGAGCACAAATCTGACATTTCCATAAAATTATCTGTTCTAATGGCAAGATCTCATTTCCAAGTAGCAATAGTCAACTCAGAACTCAGCACAGCGTATCAAAAGCTAAGATTAGGTTTTTTTCCCCCCACGTGCCTCATTTTCAATTTATCTAAGCTGAATTTCATCTGTCATTTTATTGCCGTCATTCCGTGTCATTAGGGTCTTCTGCAATTCACACTCAGCTCTTGTCTTTAGTACCCCGAATAATTTAGCGGCGATTCTCCAGCACAGATTAGTGTCCCCAGAGTTCATTCTGCACCCTGCCCAGGCAGCGGGGGAGCAGAACTTGAGGCACGCTGACATAACGCCCCAGTAGCAGATATAAAGGCTTCATTTGCCTTCCCAACCATTTTGATGAAAGTGCTGAGATGTATGCTGCCATTCTGCTGCTCTCGCCACGGAGCTGAAAAATCAGGTTTTATTAGTGTTGAAATTGCTTTTCACACAGGTTGCCATAAACAGAAAGGTATTGCTTTTTTGGTTCGTTCTTTTAGCAGAAAGTCATACTGAAAGGGTGCTTAATACCCTTTCTCATCTGTATTCTCGGATTCTTTAAAAACTTTTGAAATGACATTGCTGCTTCCTTCTTTCACACGCAAATTTTGGCAAAAGGAAATTTCTGTCTTTCCAGCGCATAAGCAGCTCCCGTCTTCACTTGGTCTCTCTGCTGTAAGGCTATAAACAAAGGCATATTGAGTGAGCTGGCAGTGAAATTACAGAAAGCTGAAAAGGTCAGAATCTTAAATCATAGATCAGATAAGACAAAGAATTTCAGCTATCTCACAGCAAATAAGGTACAGAGGATGTGATGAACACTGTGTATAACACAGCATGAAACCATGTATGGAAAAATGTGAAGTGCTATAAACTTCCTTTTCTGATTTAATTTGCTCCAATGGCATTTAGAAATTATAGCAAAAATGCATTGATAGCCACGTTATTATTTACACGCAGTAGGAAGCAAGGCTGAGCCTCATGCAGAGACTGTCAAGGGGTGGGGGGGGGCGGTGCTTTTAGTTCTGCAAAAACCTCATTAATTGTGTTTTGGTTTGGAAGCTCAAAAATCAAACTTGCCACCCTAGCAGCTGCCAGAAAGGTATAATTACAATGATTTAGCGCTTATATTTCAATAGCATGCAAGAATTCAGGCTCTATTACTTCTCTGGTTGTCTGCAGTAGGGAGGCGTGAGTGAGGAGGCGCCCACTCTAGAAGCCATAAAAAGTGGGATCAACCGAGATGATACCTTGCTACAGCCCGGTCTGTATTTGCGGTGTTTTTTCTCCAGGAGCGTGCAGATGACCCAGGGTTGGTGCTCAAAGCTACCAAAGCCGTTTTGAGGTAAATAACCCCAATTCCTCACTTGTTGGAAGCAAGCCAGCCTTCATCATGAGCCGACGTCGGTTTCACAAACCAATCCCCCAGAAAACCCAGATTATGAGGAGAAAAGTATCATCTGGAAGTTACGTGGACATCTTTCTCCGTGAGGTCAGTTACTGGAGAGCAGCAGGAAATGGAGGTGAGCAAGAGATGGCTGGAGAAAGGAGCTATTGCAGAAGGCGCTGGGTGACTTTTTGGGTGAAACCATCCCTCTTGCTTTGCCCTTTTCACTACAGAGGCAGCAGCCGCTTCGTTCCCCTCTGCTGGCAGGACGGCCCCAGGATCAGGCTGGTTTACAGCAGGGAAGAGCTGGAGAAGAATCAGGCAAATAGATTTTGGCAGTATTGTGGAGCGTATTTTCTTCAGCTTTTTCCTGTAAAGCTCAAGGACAAGATCTTTAACATTTCTTCTTAAAATATAAGACTTAACTTCTTATTTATGAGCTATTTCTGAAACTGAAAACGTCTCATAGCCTTACTTCAATATCCCGGTGTTTGGCCTAGCCTATAAATAATACAGGTCTATGAAGAGATGCATTTCCATGCCAAGGCTGTAAATACATAGTGAATATTGATACACACTCTCTTTTAAAGCAGGCAGGAAAAGCTGCCTGCCCATGGGTACGGGATGACTCTGGAGAAGGGCTGGGGGGACAAAGAGGTCTTCTGTCCAGTGGGAATTTTGGGTTCTGGTGGCTTCATACATCTAGTGCACTGCTTTTGGCTCTTACCAAAATTCCAGGTAAGGAACCTCAAGGTTTTAAGGTTTGCAATGATTTAACTGACTTTGCTTCTCAGCGGAGAGTTAATTCAAGACTGTTAATTAGCTGTGAGCAAGACAACCTGCCTGAAACCCCAAGTACCTTCTTGCCTCTCAATGGGGAGGTCTTGGTACAGCAGGTGAGGGAAGCGGCATGGAAAAAGTTACAGGTGTTGTGCCTGTGCACCACCCATCAGGGGAGTCCATCGAGGATTTTTGAAGTATACCCCAATATATCATCCAAAATTCAGAATTAAAATAAAACTTCCTGAGACAATGTCTACCTCCATGCAGCTTCACTGATGGGAAGAAAGATGCGCTGCAGGGATGTTTTTCCATGCTCTTCCCCGCACACTAAAGACTTCTTCAGGCCACGTGTCATTCACAAGCACCAAATTACGATGGACCTTCCCTGAAAGCCACCCACTTTCTGGTTCAACTTTACAGTTCATCACAGTGATACAGGCCCAGAGGAGGGAATGGAAGGGGTCTGGGCCTGCTTTTGGGGAGGGAGTTCCAGTGACACAAGGGGGGGAGAAGGGAAGCCAAGAGGGGCTTGCGGGACACCAGATCAATGCGTAGGAGGCAGGCAAAACCAGATTCTTCAGGAAGAAAGCGTCTGCAATAAGCAAAAGCAGCAGAAGTGCTCAGCACTTTCAACCACTTGGAGAAAAAAAGCCAGGTAGACAGCAGGAATTGCTGGAGCCCGGTGACATCAATTATTGACTTCCTAATTCCACTGGAAAAATGTTTTCAGAGAGGTCTGTAGAGCCAGCGATGTGGTCTTGAAGTGCAGTAATCAAAACAGAATCATCTCAGGGACCAGGAATGGTATTTTCTAGGCTGTAATTAGTCAGTAAGCTCTCTGCTGATTCTCTGTTCTCAGTGCCCTCCCTTTTCTGGCAAAAATTGTTAAAACACCCAAAATCTTTGTTCAAATACTTAAACCTGTGAAGACCCCCACTGTTATCAGAAATAGTGTAATTAGAGCCCATGGTCATGTAGCTTTCAACTTTGCCTCTTAGATATTAGTAAAATGGCTGAATCTCTGATTAAAAAAATAATAAAATCCAAGGGACCAAAGCTGCTCTCTGTCTGTGCAGAGAGCATCCCATGGAGCAATCACTATTTAAACTCTGTGGTAGCTGTCATGCCAGGAGGCCAGAAGAAAGCCTTCAGTCCCTGAGAAAATTATCAGGGACTTAGAAAAGGCAAGAAAGACACTGTCTCTTTCTCTCTGCTTGTCAAAGTGTGAGATAGATCCCAGGGACCTGTGTGTGTTAACCCCATCAATGCCACAGCTATACGGGAAGCAGGAGTGGTTGCACGAATTCCTCCCTCGGATTTGCTCTCTGTGCCCTGCCGGCTTATGAGAGCTGTAACCTTTCCTCTGGACAAGGATTTGTCAGCTGTTGTTTTTAATCTGCGTCATTAATGGGAAGACCATTAACAAATTATACGCTGCAATGTGTCAGTAAGTTTACATCAGAAGTCATCTGTTTGTGGCAGTCACAGGAGTCCCACACGGCGCTTCTGAGGACCGCAAACAAACACAAAAGCAAAATCCCAGACGCTTCCAGCAAATCCACGTTAGAGCAAGCAACAGCAAACAGCCCAAGGTCTGCATCCTAACGCGCTGCTTTAGCTAGTCCCCATCCTTCCCTGCATTCATTTACTGCATCTGTGCCTGCCTAAAACCCAGCCCTAATCCTGCCCCTCTGTGGCACTGTGTCGGGTTGCTCGTGTATGTCAGATGGAACAGGATCGGGGCATCAGGGTGTATTTTTATATTATGCTTGATCTCTTCTAACAGGGGAGAGGCCAGGTTTGCTCTCCCCTGCCTGCATGCCCTGACCCATGGCCTGCACCATGCCCTCCACCGGAGCCAGGGGTGGTGTGGCACACCGGGTAGATGGCCAACCCTGGAAGACCTGGAGAAGGGGTTCAAGCTGCCCCCCACTCCCTCTGTGGGTGCTCCAGTGCCTGACACCAGGGAACAGGGGGAGAGGGAGGACTGAGGGTACCTCTTCCAGCAGCACCTTGCAAGAACAAACCCTGCTGGTCTCCAGGGGTGCACTTGTATTGACTGTGGCACAATGGCTCTGCGTGTTACCAAAGCCCAAGTTTAGCCAAGATAACTGATGAATAAGGACACTGATTAAAAAGGAAAAGAAGCAAGAGAGGGTTAATAGCCTCTGCTCATTCAAGGCTGGATTATTGGTTATTCCCCTTTTTTGAATTCAGAGTATGGAAATATATTAACCTCCAGTGTCTGGGTTCGATTAGACAGATACCTGAGTTCTGTCTTTTCCCTAGGATATATCACTAAAATGGTATTTCCTTTTTAATTTACTCTACACGTGACACCTTGTCTTCTTGCTCACCTTGCAAGATATTTTCCCAAGCTCTCTGGGTGACTATTTACCTGTTGGAACATTTACATTGATGCTCCAGCGCGGGCAGTTTCTCTTGGCAGCTTTCCTTTTGGACCCGGTGGGCCAGACTTTGAACTTTTTCAGCTTGAAAAGGTCAGGCCATTACAGAAACTGACAATTTTTAATTTGGTAACCTCTGTGGGGAGCTGAACAAATAAATTAGTGTGAGACTGACTGCTTTAACCAAGCTGCGGTTGTCGTTTGGGGGAAGAAGTAAATTAATTCCAATAAAAAAAAAAATCCTTGATGCCCTTCTGACAACACCGGGATCTCAGGGAGGAGGGAAAGAAATTTAGCTTATTAATTGTTTAAGTCTTTGGCAAACTCTCAGAGTTTATCTTTTCTGTTTGGGTAACGCTAATTTTTTGCAGTTGTGTAGACAGAGGAGACTCTTGGCCATTAACAGCCCCTTCGCCATGCGGTGGTCTGGTGGGACATTGCACGTGATAGGACATTGCACATGGGACATCACCCCCTCGGGAACATTTACAGCAGTTTGAGTGGTTCGTGGCCACAGCATCTCATGCAGAAGGCAAATTAACCTGTCGCAGAGAAAGTTGCCGGGGTGTCATCATGGCTACACCAACACAAGGTGATGGGAAAACTCACACCAGAAGCATGGTCCCTTGTAGACAGACCCTAAGGTTTGGGGGGCTTGGGTTGTTTTTTTGTTTGTTTGTTTGTTTGTTTTTCTTGAGGATTTGATAGAGCCTGCCTAATTGAGTGGCCTGGGGTTTATCTCTAGTTTGTGAACACTGTACCTCCGCTGCTGAACTGCACAGGCCAGGACATGCCTGTGCCATCCTGCCTGTGCCTGTGCCACTCAGCACCCTCCTACATGGTCCCCAGGCACAGGTCAAGGTGTAGCACAGGCCAGGGACCACACTCAAAAGCAGCTCAGACAAGGCTGCTGTCTTTCATTTCCTCATGTTTTGCTTTGGTTCTGTTAGGAGCAGGAGCAGAGGTCGGCCGTGGTCACTGACCCATTCTGAGGCCAGCTGGGGAGGGGCATCTTGCTTTTGTGGAGGGCAAGAGCAGAGGGAGGGCCAGGAGAGCTGCTACAAACCTGGGCAGATCCCTCCTAGTGTGGCTGCTGCCAACCAGGCGCCAGCTGTGCAGGTGATGGCAGCGCCAGATGTGAGCAGCTGGAGGCAGGGGAAGGGGCCCCCTGTTCGGTTCCTCGGAGCCCTCCAGACTTCTTACTGACACCAGGCTCAAGGCAAACCACCCTGGTTACCCTTCTCCTGCCTCTGAGAGGGGGATACATCCCTCTCAGGGGTGTCAAGTCCTGTCCCTGGAGGACTGTCTGAGACAAGTGAAATAAGATAAAGCATTTGCTAAATGCCTCTAGTTGCCATAAGCGTCACAGGATTTCTTTAGACAGATACCACCACAGAGTTTCTTCTTCCTTTTGTTTTAAAATAAAATCTCATCTGTAAAGGAGGTGAAAATCAGTAGTTCAGTTGTAGGATTTTTAATGGCTATGGTTGTGTGACTGAGGTGTGTCATTGGTGTCTCTGTAGACTTTTGTACACTAAGCATAGAGGAGCAGACCTCTGCTGGAAAGGCAAATGCCAAGGCAGCACGCCAGGTTAAAATGCAGAATATTTCCTTAACTACCAGCCACTGACACAACAGGTTTTGTAAAATTCGCACTGAGATGCCTTAAAGTTGGCACTCAGCTCCTGGAGAGGCACTTAAAGTGCCAAGTTAGGGGTTGGTGGGGAGCACAGAGGTCTCCAAAGGGACCTGTCACACTGAGCCCCAAAACAACCGGTGTGAAATGCCGAAGAGAGGGCGGTGCACAGAACCTCTGCCGTCCCTCCTCCTCACATCTAGCACCTACCCAGCTGCAATGGGGCACCTCTGCCAAACTGGGGTGCTCTGGTGTCGACCTCGTGCATGTGGGTCTGGATGTCCTGCACCTCTCTTCTTTGCAAACGTGATGGGAGGAAGAAATGAGATTTTAAAATGCATAAATGTAGGTTGTAAATTGTTCTGGCCCAAGGATGCTCAAGCCTACTGCTCTCTCTTCCCAAGAGGCTGGCAGGGCCATCCATTCAGCTGAGGCCAGAGTCGAGGTAAAGGAGAAGGAGGAGGGTGAATAGCAACCTTCTCCGCTCCATTTTCAGCTGAGCTGTGGCACTGTGAAGGAGTTGATAGACTCTTAGAGCTCATCTCAACAAAGAAGAAGTTTCGGTACCTGTGTTTCCTAGGGAGAATGGTTGGCTGAAGTCTGTGCTTTGTTTGGTTGCCCTCTTCAGTTCACCTCCATGTGGGGAGAGGCTTTTTGGTTCTGACCTCACGTTCTTTTTGCTACAGAGATCTTACTTTTAATCTTGGTCTGCTTTCAAGTCGAAATATATTATCCAGCCCAAAGAGACATATTTTCTTACACACGCGCTGCTGTTTCAAGGTCGGTGCTTTGTACGCAGCTCTCGCACTTCGGCACTGTTTCGAAGAGTTCGCTTCATCTCCAAGGATGTGCCTTAAGCACTAGCAAGCACAAGATCCAGGCCTGTGTGTGGGTCAGTCTAATGTGAGATAGACTTCAAAAATAATAGGAAAAACAGTACCATTCTTTTCCATGAGGATAGGCTTGTATATGAAGAGGCCTGACTCTCCCTCCCCTAGCAAACATTAAGATCTGAATCACCTTGTCTTATGTTTGCAAACTATACCCTAGGTGCCGATTTACTACGTGGAGCCATCTGTTGCAGTCACCATCTCTGCGACCCTGCTGAGGCACAGAAAGCACATGTGAGACCATAGCTCTGTAACCTGGTCCTGGCTGAACCTAAGCCACCAGCTAAATAATCATTTTGAAGGACATGAATCCATCATTGGTACTGAGAAAGGTCAAGGGCTTGGCCACACAGGTCCAGTGCAATGACACTGCACCTCCTGCTTGGAGAGGTCCAGCATCTAACGACTCTGCTGACACAGGGTGCTTGGGAGGTCGACTATGTGGGTAGAAAACTGTGGGATTTGGAGGAGTTTCACTATCAGAGGTAGAAAAGGTTGTGGGCGTGAGGAGAGGACACGATGTGGAGTTTTTTTAATCTACATAGCTTACTTCAGTTTCTGTTTTGTTAGAAGTGGAAGCCACACTAGGTTCAGGACCTCCCAAACCTATATTTGGGTTACTACAGAAGCTTTTATTTAGCATAACATGGCCCTTACCGGAACTGCTATCATAAAGCAGAGCATTTAATGTTTCCTTTCGATAAAACTGGAAATGAGACCTCGTGTCCAGTTCTCCAACTGGTTGGATATATCACACTGGTTTTAAGCTCTATTCTGTAAATCAGTATTCAAATTCATGCAATCTGCCAAGCAGGTAATGAATATCAAGGAGGTTTTCCGGGAAAACCATGGCAAGTGGAATTCTTTAGCTGCTGTAATTGATGCGGCCTGTCTTAGGAAATAATAAACATCATGTTTTAGGGAGCAGAAGTCTGAAGACAGAAAAGCCCTTTGAAGGAGAACCATTCAGGGGACAGCAACAGAAGAGCACATTAAAACATAGGATGTCCTGCCTTTCATGTCATTAGGTGGTCAACACAAACACACACGGGCTATACTGTTGTTGAATATACATCACTTGAGCCAAAAAGGCCTTTCCTAGTGCCAGCGCCCTGCATGTGGTAAAGCCTGTCCCTCGCTGTTGAGTTTGCTAGCCCACTGCTGAAACAATAGCAAGTGAACACGGTGGTATTTTCTGCTGATGATTTCTGACAAGGTGGGAGAGTTGCTCTCCCTTCCGTACTTAGCTGAGCTTCAAACTCAGGGCTCAGGACTTGATGTACAGTTCATCTGATGAAAGCATTTTGCCTAAGAGGTAGTTCAGCACGTCCGAGGTACAGAAATGGGCTATTACTGTTTTCATTTGCACAGTAGTTATCCACTCATCGTAGCTCATAGATCTTCCTCTGTGGACAGATCTTGAATGCGCCTCGCACACATGGCATTAGAGGCTCTCCAGCATGCTGTAGTGAAATGTCATTTTGGGGAGGATTGAAATCCTGGGTCTACAGCAGCCGCTTTGTGGGAGCACATTGAAATGGTCCTGCAAAGTCCTATCAGACGTCTGAATTTATAGCGTGAGGAGGAATGGCCACAACCATTAAACATAGGCAATTGCAGGTGTAGTTTTGTAAGGGAAGGTCCCGGCTTGGTGGGTTGAAGCTCCATTGCAGCAGGACATGAGATGGTGGCACGAGAGGAGGATGGGTGGGCAGGGATTGCACAAATAACGCCTGTGCCACGGTTTGTACTTTGGCCCCATGGGAGACTGGGTTACCCAGCTCATGTCGGCATGATCAAACACTGTTCCCTCCTCTCAAAACAGGCTGACTTTGCCTGTGCAACTCATTAGGAGCTGGTCCTGGACTGTCCCTGCCTCTAAACTGTCACCAGGCAGTGTGCGGGAGAAAGCCGAGTTAGACCTGAGCTGGGGAGCACATTAACAAGGCAACAGCACCTTGGTTTGGCCCTGGCCCACTTTAGACCACTAGCGTAGACATAGCCAGCTGCCTCCATTCCTCTACAGAAAACAGCTTGTAGGCTTGCCCAGTCTGAGTCGATGGGGGCTGGCAGACACTGGAGATGTTTACTTGAGACCTTGAACCTTGAACAACTGGTGAAAGCAGTGCGTAATGTGGGAACCCCCGCAAAAGATACCAAGCAAGTGCCTGTTCTGAAGAGGACAGTGTTTGAGGGCAAAGATTCCCACACCTTCCTGGAGTTTCTGCAATTACAGCTTAGCAACAGGCACAAAGAGCAGCGGTGATTGAGGAGTCTGGGTCAGAACCTCATAAAAGAGTTTGATAAGGAAAGAGAGAGCAAAGCTGGCTTCCTTCAGCTGCCAGGCATCTCTCTGACCGGCAGCAAAATGAGTTTGACTAGAGCATAGCGGGTCTGCTGCATTTCAGGAGTCCAGATTTCCTTAGAGCAGGTGATAAAGCAGAAAAGCTGAAAAGTGTCTGTGGTCACCCATCCCTCAGCGTAGCTGCTCGGCTCTTGTCAGGCACGTTCTACATTAGTAGTTCTGCTCCCCGGGGGCTCACTCTGCCGTCTGCACACCATCTGAAACCCAGACCTCCCTGCTGAGACCCATCACTCCGTCCCCTATCTGGAGAGTCTGGAGGTGCGGCAGAAGGCCATTGGCAGGCTGTCGATTTTCACTGTCACAGACTGTCTAAACATTGTGACCTGTGCTCCTCGCAGTGAACTCGAAAACGTAACGTGCTTTGTCTTCCCTGCCCTTACAAGCATTGTCATCCTCTGACTGAAACCGATCTTTAAATAATGAATGCGCTGTCACGTCTTGTGCTTTTTTAGCTATGAAGTGTGAGTGCAACAGTATAAAACTCACCATCTCTCCGAAACATGGCTAATAAGTTTTTACTTTCATTTGATACCACTTGCACTGGCTGTGGCTTTCCTAGTCTGAACGGGGGCACGTGTGGCAAATGCTGCATGGTGTAGGAGTCAGGGGGTGTTGGGGTGTCCTTCCTTGTTGTCCCTTGTAGGGGAAGCTGCCAGAAGAAGCAGAGAAGCTCTGTGTTACGGAGGGTTCTAGCGAGCCGTGAATGAGTGTGCAAAGGTGATGCGAGCTCTGCATAACCTGCATATGTCAATTTAATTGAGAGATGTAATGGCCATTTTACTCGCTGTCAATTTTGTATTAAATATGCACAAGTAGCATAAGTGCTACTAATGGAGAAGCCTTTTCAGTGATGGGTTACTGCTTTTTGAAAAAGTTGCATTGCACTCAGCCCAGACTAATGTACTTAGGCTAAACTACACCTTGAAAATGTGTCTAATTGTAAGTTTTTATGCTGGGTGCAAACCGTAAAAAATTCAGAAAGATAAATGCCTACAAACCTACGGTTTGGCTTCGTACAAGAGAAGGCAGGGATGTGCCCCTTGGGCTGAGCCGTGCAGGGATCCAAACCCAGGAGCTGGCAGGAGGTTTGGCTAAAGGCAGGAGAGGTCGGTGGGTACTTAAGTCACACATATGTACACTAGTGACTTGGGAAGATACCTCTTGAGATGGAGTTCTGGTAAATTATCGTTGAAAGATACTTTCTGTGCTATTTTACATTAAAATAAAACCACAGGATGGTCCCACCCGCCCAAGCTGTGCAGTAGCTCTCAGGGATGGTGGACGTCAATCCTGTGGCTCCCACTCAGGGTCGAGGTGAGGATGAAAGGTTGAGCTGAAGGGATCCTGGATGAGGTTTTGGCACAAGAGGAGGGCTGAGTGTGCACAGCAGATAGCAGATACCCCTCCACACCCGGGCATTGACATTAGCTGCAGTGACTGGCTTCCTGCTGTGCTGCACCTCATGCACCAAGAGGAGCATGAGGGAGGTAATGGCATCCTCTGACAGACACATGATGGCCATGATGGGGCTTTTCCTCAACTGACCCATGAGCCTCTGCAGCCGCCTCCAGACATTCCTATCAGCAGGGCAATTCATGGTCTGCAGAACCCCGGGAGCATCCTGGGCACCAGTCTGACCACCACTGTTGATGGGGCTTGTGCCACCATGAGTCTGATCAGGAAAAGGGTGAGGAAAAGAGGAGTAAAAGACATCTGAAGAGGAGCTGAAGGGGCAAACAGGTGACTATAGGTTTGCAAAGCAATTGAGCACCATCCCAGCTTGCCCTGCTACTAACTCAAAGTCTTAAAGCTCATGTGGTCTCACGCTGTCTGTGGCACTCAGTGCTTACACCTGTGGGCACACACAAGGCTGTGCTCATTGGAGCAAGCCCAGAGAAGGGCCGAGAAGATGATCGGAGGGCTGGAGCACCTCTGCTATGAGGACAGGCTGAGAGAGTTGGGGTTGTTCAGCCTGGAGAAGAGAAGGCTCTGGGGAGACCTTATAGCAGCCTTCCAGTACCTGAAGGGGGCCTACAGGAGAGATGGGGAGGGACTCTTTATCAGGGAGTGTAGAGATAGGATGAGGGGTAACGCTTTTAAGCTGAAAGAGGGGAGATTTACATTAGATATTAGGAAGAAATTCTTTACTCTGAGGATGCTGAGGCAGTGGAACAGGTTGCCCAGAGAAGTTGTGGGTGACCCATCCCTGGAAGTGTTCAAGACCAGGCTGGATGGGGCTTTGAGCAGCCTGGTCTAGTGGGAGGTGTCCCTGCCCATGGCAGGGGGGTGGAAACAAGATGACCTTCAAGGCAAGGTCCCTTCCAACCCAAACCATTCTATGATTCTATTTCCATACATGCCTGTCCACTTCTCAGGCAGCTTCCTGCTCCCTGGCATCCCCCCAACATCCCCGGTGAGAGGCTGGGGCGTGCCACACCTCAAAGCAGGCAAGGGCAACTGGAGCATGTCTTTCAAACCCGGATCAAGCTTTTCTTCTTGACAAAGAAGGAAACACACTTTTTGTGCCTTTTGTGTGTTGTGTTTGCCATTTCAGGGGGACGCCCAGCTGCTCGATTCCTCTCTGAACCGCAATGGAGGTGAACTTGCATTCTCCATTTTCAGTAGAACTGGTGGAATGATTTGCCTTTTTTTTTTTTTCTTTTGCTATTTACATGTGATAATCATGTTGGGAACTCGCAGTTAGTGTAGACTTAAATACACTGAGATATGAAATGCTGTCAGTTATAACACTGGAAATCCTTAAAAACAAGCCTACTCATTTAGAGCTGTATCTATGGCTATAAGTTGTGAAACATAAACTGTGGAAAATATGCACTGTAGAAATGTTTATGAGCAGAGCTGTGGTTTGATCATGCTGCTGCCACTTCTAAATTTATATTTGGCTACTGCAAATTCTTGCTCTAAATTCTGGCTACAGTAATCTGCATTCTTATGAACAGCTTGGTTTAAGAAAAGAGGGAAGTGTGGGAGGTAAAGGATTAAAGAACAGTATATGCATGCCTCAGATACCTCTTCTTAGCAAAAGCTTGCTTAAATGAAAAAACAACAACAAGCCCTTGTGGGAGGCTGGGTAGAAGCTGGAAAGGGAAAAATCACATGCAGCTGGTGGGTGAAGGGCTGAGACGCCAGGTGAAGCTGTTTGCAGTGAGCTAGGAAGGATTTAGAAAACAGTCTGTGCTTTTGATAAACAGACACGTCATCATAGGGGAAGATAACACGCCAGAAGAAAACTAGCTTAGGAGATATCTCCTTAAGGACACGCATGGGCTGCTTGCGGAGGGGATGCTGTTGCCTGTGGTGAGGGGACCTGAGGGTCCCTGCTCCCCGATCCCCTGCCTACCCCAGCGGTGTGCTGCTGCCAGGCCCTGACACAGTCCTGGGGTTTCGCCCAGAGATTTTCACCTAGCAAAACGGCACCATGGGTCTTCCTCCTTCCCACTCCCCCTCCTGGATGTCAGGCTTGTGCCCACACCCCACTGATGTGCAGCCAGCTTGATGCTGAGGGGAGCGATCTCCAAAACGTTCCCTTGTTTAAGGTGACCGAGGTGACCTTTTAAGTGCAGTAATGTACTTTCTATACTGTGACTTTTTCCCCCAAGTTCTTCTAGCTGTTCTCCTGACACTGATTTTTTTGAAAATTATTATTTCAAAACTGACCCAACCATTAAAGTAACCAGCTTTTAATTTCAGCTCAAATGCAGGTCTCCTCAGATTTGGAGGAGTACCAGGCACCATCATCTGGGCAAATGTTATCCATTACCAAGAGAGACTTGAGGGAAATAAAGTGTATAAAATTTAACCTGATGTTTTCAATGGCAAATGTATTTTTTCCCTGTAAATGCCAGAAACGCAGCTATAGCTATAACTACATCGCACGTTGGGGCTGGGATCTGGCCCAGCAGAACTCTCAGCCTCTAATTGCTGTATCCAAATTAAGAGACAGCCAGACCCCGCGTCTCAGCTGGGAGGCAGCCACTAATGGCAAAGAGGCATTAAAACACTTAAACCTTCTCTGAGCCGTGCCTAATCATGCAGAGGCTCCTCTCCTGGCCGCACTTGCAGAGTTTAAATGAACACATCTTGTTATTGTGCTGAAACAGAAGGTGAGTATTTACACTGACAGGAAGAAGGAGGAACTTCACACCTGTACAGGGACAGCTTCTTAAGCCCCTCAGCTTTCTGTGGTAGCCGTCCAGCCGTTGATCCCAGGCTTTCTCCATGCAATATCTGAGACGTTAGCATAAATCACCATTAATGTTTGACTTTGCAATGCAATGGGCTAAAAGAGCTCACAGTCAGACATAGATGGGAAGAGATTTAAGAAGCTTTTCTTCACCTCCTGTTATTGAAGGTGGGAGCCAGTCTGCCCAAATTGGGATTAGAGGCTGGTGCCAAATGCATGCCCAAGCAGGCGCTCCTCCTGGAGGAGCAGGCTGCTTTGGGCTCTCGGGATGAGCAGGGTCCCGATTCTGCAGCATGTGTGGAGGGTGTCCCCCCGGGACCAATGGGAGGGGACAACTCCTGGCCACCAGCATTTTTAAAACTGAGAGAGCCCAGCTTCCCCTCTGCTCCTCTTGGGAAAGCTATAACTGCCTAACTGTCCATGCTATCTCTCATTTAAAGAAGGTGGCCCTGTTGCAGTAGGAGCTTCTATGCTTAAACATGCATAGGCAAACCAGGCTGTAAGGGTGCAGAGGAGTAGTTCCTCTTACTTGGACTGGATCAACCTCTGGATGTCTTCACAGCAGCCCAATTCTTCCTCCACTGGAAATGGAGATACTTAGGCCACCGCATCTTCCCCTCTATGCCTGTGGCGAGGCTCCGATGTTGGGTTACACTCCCAACAGCCACCCAAGCTCTCCACATAAGTTTTGCTATTGCTCCATATCACTGCTTTCGCGGCGTGGATGGGAGGCAGTTTTTTCTTGCCAAGTATCCTCTGACCTCAGGGACCGTGAGGATTTCAAGCCACGTGCTAAGGGTTGGCACAACCTGGAGGTGGAGCGTTAATCCCATAGACAGCAGTGGGACTAAAGAAAAGCAATAGTTTGGGCTCAGTGATGTGTCATATAGACACAGGATATATGAACATGCGGAAGTGGTAACTTCATAGCACTGTCCTTGTAGGACTGAGGAATAATAGCTTTGTGATAAAATTAAGGACTTCTGTTTAATCAGCTTGATCTTTGGGTATTTTTCCAGTTCTTTGTAAAATTACATTGTTCTTCAGTCTTTTAACAAAACACATATAAAACCCAAAGACCGTACGCTAAGACCGATGACTGCAGAGTTATTATTTTAGTTCCAGGAACAGGCTTTTGAAGTCCCCATCATCCTCAAGGAGCTGAGAAAGTCAGGTCTCCCCGGCAGGCAGGTCCTTACTGCGATGTACAATGGGGAGCAGGTGCCTTGTTGCTCCTGCTCCATTTTCTTCCAATTTGTTGTAAACCTGAGCAATCTAGTTCTTGCTTGTGCTCTTCAGGAAGGCTCCCTGTTGAGAGCACTGGCGAGGGGAGAAAAAGGCAATTTGGGCTGAAAGACTTAAAATCAGGTGTGAGACAAGCTGCTGACATGAGTGGGAGTGGAATGAATTCAACACTCAAGAAAGCAACCACCACCTCACAGGCTCTGAAAGAACAGTTCATCTGCGAAACACTGAGTAATAATTCTGGTTATATCACTGGCTGTCCTTGGGGAAAACTAAATATATCCTGATCCTGATATCATTGCTCCCAACTCTGCTTTTTAATTGCACTTCTTGCATTTATGCTTAGTAAAGCACTGATGCCTTCCTCAGAATTAGCCGTGGAAACTGAGGAAGCCAGTGACTCCAGTTGCCCCAGTAAGCAGCTGCACTGGGTCCCGCTCGCTGATGCTGCTAAGCCCTGTCAGCATGCTGCTCCCCATGTCTCTGTGCTTCTGCTGGAGCTGGACAGAGAGAAAAGAGGGAAACCTTGAGAAATCTGCGTATTTCCATGGTGTTAGTCTGTGTAAACTATGGTGTCATGGTTTAACACTGGCCGGAAACTAGGACCACGCAGCTACTTGCTCACTCCCCCAAGTTAGGACAAGGGAGATAATTGGAAAAGCAAAAGTGAGAAACTCATGGGTTGAGAAAAAGAGAGTTTAACAGGTAGAGCAAAAGCTGCATATGCAAGCAAAACAAAACAAGGAGTTCATTCACTGCTTCCCGTCGGCAGGCAGGTGTTCAGCCATCTCCAGGAAAGCAGGGCTCCTTCATGCATCACGGTTACTTGGGAAGACAAACACCATCACTTTGAATGTCCCCTCTTCCTTCTTCTTCCCCCAGCTTTATAAACTGAGCATGATGTCGTGTGGTATGGAATAGCCCTTTGGTCTGTTGGGGTCAGCTGTCCTGGCTGTGTCTCTTCCCAACTCCCTCCCAGCCTGCTCTCTGGCAGGGCGGTGTGAGGAGCAGAAAAGCCCTTGACTGCTTAGCCATAACCAAAAATACCAGTGCACTATTGACACTATTTCCCATCCCAAATCCAAAATACAGCACCACACTGGCTGCTAGTAAGAAGGGTAACTACGTCACAACTGAAACCGTGACAATGGAGCAAATCAGTCTAATTCCATTTGTGCTTTCGGATAGCACCTCCATCTCCCGATTAGCAGATTAGGTGTTCAAGATCAAGGTCTCAGTATGACTAGCAGATAGGTGTTCACCTTAACAAGTTATTGCCTTGCTGGCTAAACATCTTTACGAACAAATAGTTTTTGGAATGAGCTGAAGTTTGCTTTTTCGGAGTATAGCATTGGCACTGAGAGCTAAACATGAGCACACCTTGCTCTAGCACAAAGGAAGATGTCGTCACCCTGCACCTTTTAGGGGACTTAAACTGTGGACAGGGATCTTGGGAAGAAGTGATGATTTACCTGAGTGACCACTGGATGTCATAATATCCTTCAGCGCTGCCACAGCCTCATCTCTCAGGCAGCAGGATCAAACGTGGTTTTAAAGGGGCATCCTGCTGCCAGAGCTTGTTATGGCTGTGTTAAAGCTGCAAGGCTAAGCTGAGCTCTTTGGGTCTTAAAATAGGATGGGGATAAGTGTGGAGAAGTGTGACTAGAGGTCTGGAAAAAAAAAGCCAATTGACTTGCTCTTTGCTAGGATGACTGGGGATGGTAGGGTGGCCTTTAGGCTGGGGGGTGCCTGCTGCTGCCCCCCACTTTGCTGCAGGGAGGAGGAAGAGTGTGTGGAATGGGGCTCCTATCAGGGACTCACACTCGCTCTTCAAGGCTGCTCCATCCCTCCCGTGTCCCATTTGGCAGCTGGGGACTTGTACCAGGGTGTCACTTACCTTGTACCAGGGTGTCACTTACACCTTAAAGCGTGTAGCAACCTGCCAACCATGTCTGCTTGCTCGAACATCTCAAATATTACTTTAATATTGAAAAGAATAGATTGAAACTTCACGTGTGCCAACTGGAGAGACTCGAGAGGACTGCAAATCCCTGAAGGAAAGTGACCACCCTGGCTGGAGCACGGGAGGTGTTTGCCTATGCTGGGAAAGAGAGAGGCAGCTTGTTTCTGCTGGTGATGCTCACAGCATGCATCCTGGGAGAAGGGCTGGGTGGCACGTTTTCCATCTCCTACCCCTGGTGCTTTGGCAGTACTGGCCTTTTCTGTACCTGCTCTTTTCTACCCGCAGCTATGCCTCACGCACACATGCACAGAGTCCCAGCTGCGCATTGCGTATGGGCCCTCAGTGTGTGCCTCGTGGGGCAAACCTCAGCAGTTCAGACTCTGAGCAGTGATTTCTTCCATAGTGAAAGACGAAAAAGGCCTTAAGTGAGGGCAGCAAAACCAACAAGGGGCAAGAGTGTTGGGAAGAGGGAGAAGCAGGGCGCTGCTAACAGGGCACGTGATGCCTGCTGAGACTGGGGCTGCCAGATCTGGCCCTGGCTGCGCTTGTGTTACCCATCGCAGCAGCAGCACCAGCGTGCACTGCTGAGCAGGCAGCTCCTTAGATTTATCAGATTAAGGAGTATGTAATTCCCTCACCCTGCTGGGGAGCAGAGCTGGGCACACGTTGGTGCAAGTGCAGCTTGGCCCATAGGAGCCCGGTGCACTGCAGGGGGGACACCAGTGCAACAACAAGACTCCCCTTTTGTTGTTGATTTTGGTCCCCCAGCAATTTTAAAGGCAAGAAGGGGCTGTGTTTTACACACCATAAAACTGTACCAAGAGATTTCTGCATCAAGCCTGTAACTTCTTGTTGAGCTGTGACATGGCCTTCAAAAAGGCATCCAGCCTTGATTTAAACACCTCGAGCACTGGGGAATTGACCGTGTCTGCGCACCTCATTTTGAATTTCAATTAATTTAGTTTCTGTTTCCTGCCCAGAGGCTGTGCTTGCTACGCATTTGTTTGTTGAATTAAAGAATTTTCTATTAGCAGTGATTTCATCACAAAGTTACACCTAAAATGGGACTAACCCAACATAGCCCCTTCTTTGTTAAGCCGAATAGGTTGAACATCAGGGATATCTCAGTATGTTTGCTCCTGTAACGGTGTTTTGAAACCTGTATTTAACGTAGGTTTTAAATGTGGGCGACGAACGTGGACACTGCGGTCTGGTACCCATCCCAGTGATGCTGCTTGCCGGAGTGACAGGCAGGCCTTCTTGTGTCCAGCAGAAATCCCCATCACTTGGGGACTGTCTGAGCTCTCTCCCATCGCTCTCTGCAGGCAGACAGGCCAATTTCATGGCTCCTTGTTGCTTTTTGATGCTGACAGGGGGAATGCTTTAGCCTTTTCCCTGTTGCCCTATCTGTCTCCGCTCCTCTCCCTGTACTCCCTACCAGCTTGTGCAGGCTCGGCTTTTATTCAGACTCCTGGCTGAGCTGCTTCCATTGACTCCAATGGCAGAAAACTACACAGGTTGAGGTTCCTTCTGAGGTAGTTTTCTGCAATTAGGTGAGGGAAAGTGGCTCACGGGGGTCTGTCACACACTGGCACAAGGCAAGCAGCAGGAGGAAAGGGCTGGGAGCAAGGAGAGGGCAGGGGGGAGGCAGGAGCAGATGTGTGCCCTCTTGGTGCCCGTGCTGGTCCTTGCAAGGGAAACCTGCCTATTCCCAAGCTCTTAGATGCTGGAGGTATGAGCTCGTGAGCAGTCATGCTAGGCCTTAAATGATACTGCTTTTCCACGGTGATGTGGTCCTGAAGGTAGGTCTTACCTGATGATCCTTGTGAAACAGCTGTATGAGCATTTCTAGAAAAGAAAAGGAGCCGGTCTTTTAATTAAAAGCCCATTTAAATGGGTTGTGCATCCTTATTTTGCAAATGCATTGTCCCCCCTGGCGACCCAGAGGAGAAAAAATAGTGACAGCACATCACACTTACAAATCACTGCCTATAAGGACTTGCCTTAAGATTTTTGCAAAGATGAGCCTGTCCCCTTTTATACGTATGCAAAGAAGTTAAACTGACTTGTTCAGTGGCTCCGCAGTGGAGCTGCAACAGGGTCCAGCTAACGCTGGGGAAGAACTTATCTTTCACCAGCTCCTTTTTCCGCCTCAAGCTGCAGAAACCTGCAGCGAGATGTTTTTAATCAGCCAGGATTTTGTATTGAGCCAGGTACAATCTTGGGCAGCTGCAACAAAATCAGCTTCTTTTTTAGCTTATAAATGCTGAGAAACTTCTCGGGCATCCTCTTGCGAGAGAGGATAATACGGTGGACGCATTGTCATCATCAGCTATTCAGAAAGCATTGCACCTGGATCCCGTCTTTACAGAGCCCTCAGTGCTTTAGATAAGACAGTGATAAAAAAGATGAGTGTATGTTTTTGTGTGTATAAAAGCCTGGCTTTCAGGGCATTAAATCTGCCTCCTTGTGAAGAATTTCTGAAGAACTGTATGTCAGTTTATTATTCTGTGCTTCAACTCTGGATACTTGGTGATTGACTGCTTCCACCTATTTGTTCCAGAATGATGGCAGCTTTATTTAGGTGATAATAGGAGCGCTGTGCTGTTTTATGAGGCTGTAATCCAGTTCCCAAGTGGATGAATACTCTCCAAGGCCACGTAGTTTATCCTGACTATCCAAGGAACTGAATTACTGACCAGAAAAATAGTGGTGTTTCTGCTCATGTTGTTATGCTCCAATTGTCCAGTATCTGTGCTAAATAAATGTTAAAAGCATTTGTGACATCAGAAGCAAGAGCACAGGGAGAAGATGGGAACGACAGTGAGGAGCAGACTGGAGCTGTAGCTGGGGATATTTTATTGTTTGCTTCTTAATTATTTCAGTAATTTCTTCAGGATATTCCCCATCTTTCAGACAAGAATTGCACCTCCAGCTAAAGTCCCCTGCCTCTGGGTTAGACGCCAGCTAAATAATTTCCACAGGCCCAAAAAGCTGAGAGCTAAAGGCTATTCACAATTGTCAGAGTCCAATCTGTAGCTGAACATCCCATGGGATAAAAATGCTCCAGCCTTTGCGCTGTGCAGGTTCAGGGCTCCTTGTGCGCGGTGTGGCACAGGCAGGCTCTGCTTTTTTTTTTTTTCTCTGCTTTACTTTGCTGTCCTGCTTGCTTTTGAAAGGGATCTTGAGCTGATTTTTCTGTTTTAAATATTAGGGTTTTGATATAAACGTGCGTGTTGTATGATTATGCATTAGGCAGCAAATAAACACCTACCTGGTGGCTGCATGTTCAAGCTGAACTTTGCAGCCCTCAATACTGTTGGGGTGCGCAGGGTGCAGCTCAGGACTGGGGCCGTAGTCTTTAATCAGAGGCAAGCTTACGACTAGACAAGAAGTGCTCCCAGCAAAAGAAGCTAGGAGTGAGAACGGGCTTTTACAGCGGATACGTGAATTCACTGACTCTCCTTGTCTGTTAAGCTATGTTACAGACTGAAAGAAATACACTGCTGGGAACCATGATGCTCCCTGTCTTGCCCAGAGGCTTTGTGCCTCTCTGCTGGCAGTGTCTGTGCAAGCCCAATAGGAGCTCGTTTGGCTTAGGTATATAAACGGCCACTTACCTTAAGCATTGCGTGGATGGCGATTGTATCTTAGGGCCAGCTTATTTCGCAACACTGGTGGAGGATGTTTTCTGCTTTTCTGCAGGCCCTCGGTGCAGTGTCTTGCTCGGATACCGTCAGGCATAGACATCATCCATCACCTCTGCACTGACCCGAGTGCAGGATACTCCCTCTAGGCTTAGGGGGCACCCTGGGAACCAAAGGTTAGCTGGTTGCTTCTCAGCCCAAGCTTCTAGACTTCGGTAAATTTTGAGGGAGTGGGGAGGGTTTGCCCTCTAGCCACCACCGAGAGAGCCACAGCTCGTGTTTCAGCCCAAAGGTTCAGGTCGGAAGGGAGAAAATCCGTAGCTGTCACCAGAGGTGCTCAACACTTCGAAAAGAGCCTGCAGTGACCAAGACTCCACATTGCAATTTTGCAGAGCACTGAAATACTAATTAAAATTACAATTAATTAAAAAAATTGATAAATATTACCTCTTCCATTACACTTAGGTATTCCTTCCTGGTTTGAGCATGCAGACTTCATACTGGCCGCCTTCTTCTTTTGGACTACTTAAATCTTCAGGCTCGCCAAGCCCTGATGACTCTTTGGTCCTGTCGGGGTTGATATGAGAAAGCATTCAATGAATGTACTTTTATTACCGTTTAGTCATTATTTAATAGTGTTTATCAGAATTAGCAATCTGAAAAGCATTACTGGCTGAAAAAAGCTCCATGTTAAAATTCTTACCTACGTAATATACATGGAGTTATTTACCTAAACGCCAGTTCTGTAAAGCCGTTCAATAAATCTCACTGGCAGTGGGACTAAAACCACGTTTAAATATGAGCTGTCTTCCGTATTTACATCAGCGTAGTTGTAGCCTCCGTTTAGACCACAGATGTTCTTGTTTGGGCAGTACCCTGCTGCTCACTCGCACTTGCCTGAGTGTTTGAGTCCCTACCAGTGAACCCAATATCAGTTTGTCCTAATGTGCTTATTGTGACCCTTTTGGTGAGCCCCAAGGTTCAGGTTCTTGCCGAAAGAAGAAGCACCTGATCTCCCTGTTGCAGTAACCAGAAATAAGCCCGGCCGTGGTACTCCAGTGTTGTGTTGGAGGTAGGCTGTGTGCTCAGATACTGGATCTGCTGTTAACTTTATCTTCTGCTGGTGGCTCATTAGTACCTTTCAGATGAGCAGTAGTCTCCCAAATGCTTGGCTAGGAATGCTTTAGAGGATCTCTTTTTTTTTTTTTTTTTTTAAATAAAATTAAGCAATTAGTGCAGGAGCTAATTAAACTGAGCATATGGTTTTCTAGGGTAGCACATGAATCATGAATTTGAACATAGGATTAATTTATCTCTCGGTGACAAATCTATGTAACTGACATGCAATTTTAGGGGCAGACGCAGGTGCTTATTCAAATAATATTCACGGATAGAAGATATGTACATTAATTATCCTATGACAGCTGCAGCCAGATTTAACAAAACATTTCTCTGCCTAGAATAAGGTAAATAAACTCTCTTGCTCCAAGGGGTGCTTTTGGCATGATACTTTCCACAGGCCTGAGAAGCACAGCTGATAACCAGTGCCACCGGTGATTGCAAAGCATGTGGGAGGAATAAGTCCTGGTGAAGCTGTTTAAAGGGATGAAAGAAGATGTTGGCACAAGCTGTCCTGGATCAGTATTCATCACTGCTCTGCTCCTTTTTCAATTGACCTTGCCACCGAGTCAGTAGTGGTACTCAAATACGCTGTCTCACTGGTGAGGCAAGAGCTGGCAGTGGTGGCCCTAGTCAGCCCCAGTGTCATTAGTCTGTGTCAGAAAACCCTCTACCAGACAAGTGAGGGTGACAACCATGTGGTAATATTTATAGAGATACATACTTTGTGATAAATGACCACCGCCTCAGAAATGAAAGCTGAGTAATAAGTAAATCTTCATCTTAAAACAGAAGAAAATGGGATCACACGGGTATGCAAGCGAACGATGAAGGTAAATCTGAAAATAAGGGGCTCCAGGGAAAAAGAAGAGGTTCCTGGTCCATAAATTTTGGGGGGAAGGAGGAGGTGAAGAAGCTGGCAGGGAGCTGGCTGGTGGCTGTCACAGCAGCTGGGAAAGGCAGGGTGACACTGTAGACCCTGACTCCCTGCATGGACTGTGAGCTATGGCTGTTTGCAAGAGTTACTCCGGCTGAAATGTCCTTGGTCTCACCAGACGGAGCCCAAGGTCTGGGCTTTTCAGTATTTTTTGAGATTGATGTAGTCACCTCCAGCTTAGCTTCCCTGTATGTATAATAGACCAGAACAGGTTGCCCCAAGAATTTGTGTATGCCCCATCCCTGGAAGTCTTCGAGGTCAGGTTGGGGCTTTGAGCATCCTGATCTGGTGAAAGATGTTGGACCAGATGAACTTTGAAGGTCCCTTCCAACCCAAACCATTCTATGATTCCCTGGTGTCATCCGCGTGCATGATGTCCAGGTGCTTGGAAATGAGACTCCATGGGTGCTTCATGTCAGCTGGTTTAGGAGGAAAAAGTCCCTTTGGGCATGCCTGCCTCCTTCCACTAACTGGAGCCAGGACCAAGTGGACGAGCTCAGGCCATGGGTCAGAGCTGCGGATGGATAAAGAGAAGGCCCTTCCTCCCTCAGCCTTCAAGTGTACTTGCCTTTCTCCTCAGGCAGATGGAGGGACTTAATGTTTTGGCCACTGATTTTGCACCCTCTGAGCTGTAGGCACACATTAGGTCCCATCCTGAGCAGACGAATTTACAGAAGAGGTTGCAATGAACCCTGCAATCTGCTGGGCTGGATTGCAGAGGGGTCTCTCCAGCTTGTGATCCTGCAGGAGTCCCCAGGGCGAAGGAAAAGCACAATACTCTTAGGGGAACAACACCGTAAGCAAGATGGGAAAATTTATTGGAATGACCTGTATTTACGAGCCCTTTTGGGTGTCTGAATAAACTTAGATTATGAAGAGCTAAGGCAGGTTATTTGAAAACGGATCCTGTGAGTAGATAAGGGGGTCTCTAATCTCCTCCTAATATGTTGCTGTGGTTGGTAGGTACGCCTCTCAAAATTTTAAAGGACAAAGGTGATGTTGAATGGACAGCGTAAAAACAGCTGGATCAACAAGACATGGTTATGGCTCCATGGCATGAGGAATAAGTCACATACATCCCTCTGTAGCTCTCTCCTCCATGTTCATCTCACAGTGTTTGTTTAAGGCATTATGTTGCATTATCCTTGTGTAAATGGAGGAGATTTTTGTATCGTATCCTTTGATGTGGGCATTGCTTGGGTGCAACTGAGACAATTTTCAGCTGCGTCAGTTTTTAACTACACATGTAGCTTAGAGATTACTAAGTATTAGGCACCAGCATTAATGCTTGTCAGTTTGGGAGCAGGTTCCACAGGTGGTGAAGATATCTCTCCAGCAGTTGCCGTCCTGCGGGCTGCCACTCACTTTAATCTTCCCGTCACCTGTATTTCTCAGGCACTTGTCAGTCCCTCAATTTCGCTGCTGCAAATTATGTGCTTCAGAAGTTTCGTGAAGAAATTTAATAGTTTGGTTACGTTACAGGGAGGAATCTCCTATAAATTTTACTTCTGAATTTCCTTAATATTTTTTTAATACCCCATTTAGGGCCTCAGTCACAGCGTGTCCCGTATCAGAGCTACGGCAAATTAAAGGGGTCTAATGAGAAATCCTTTTTTCGGACAAGCTCCTGTAAGGGCCATTCAGAAAAGTTCTCTAGCAAACTCAGAAAGTTTGCAGAGGTAGAGAGCAGAGATACTTCAAGTGTGCAAAAACAGGACTCGGGCCTAAGCCACCGCTCTGAACAGCTTCTCCGGCTCTCAACTCCAGCGTGTTTGTATGTGTGTGTGTGTGTACCTGCACCTATGTTGACACACAGGAGTCTTTCTCTTTTTCCCTTGTGATGGCTCGCCACCTGTTTATTTTCTTTATATTTTTCTCATAGCTTTTCGTACTTTTTTCGAATGCTGTAAGCTCTTTTTATTTATTTTTTTTTGGCTTTTTTCTTGTAACTCATCAGGCTTGCTCTTTTTCGTGCTAGAAAAGGCTCCTGTCACCCTTCCCAGTTACCTCCTTGCTACTTTCTGGTGCCCAAAGCCAAATCCTAGCACAAATCTGCACAGTACCTGGCCCCCTCCCTTGGCCTGCCCTGCACTCCCCCACGCAGCGGGGTCCCATCAGCACCCGGCTCCCACAAGTGAATCAGCCCCTTAAAGGGGGGGGGTCATTCCTCCATGGGTGCGTGCAAGGAGGGTGGGATGCTCCCTGGGGGATGAGTCTGGGGCAGAGCCCAGGGCACCTCGACTCCAATGTACCACATATTTGAGCTGGGTGTATGTCCTCAAAGGCTTTTACGCTTATTTTTATTTCTTCACAGTTCCATGTGTTCTATATATTCTCTCAATATATAGAATACGTATAGAGGAGACACATAGGATATTCTATGTTCTTATTTTCTGCATAACTGTAGCCTCTCATTTAGCAAGGCACATGAATATAATCCAGACTTCTTAAACTAGGTTACCCGAAGATAATGATGATCCAGAGGACATCGTAAAAATTCACCAAAAAGTGCCCTACAGCTAAACTTTAAAAAACCTGTCATAAAATCAAAACCTACTACTCTCTTTTTTTTTTTTTTTTTCCAAACTTTTCATATAGAAATGACAATCAACCTACAGGTGAGATACAGCGGACCAGGTCTGTCATGTCAAAGCCTGGGTGCTGGAGTCAGAAGTGTGGACACCATTGACTCCCTGTGCAGGCGCTTCTAAGGCACAATTCATCTGGCCCAATTTGGGGGGAATAATTGGGCCCTCCAAGCTCCCATTTCTCCCTGCTGACTATAAAACACCCTAGATATCTATGTCAGAATTAGGCCTATGTGTTATCTGAAGTTAGTCGAGGAAGCTTTACCCAGAACGACTGCTAAGAAAAAAAGGAAATTTAAAATAAAACAAAAAGGGATGACAGAAAGACACCTTTATTTTTTCCAGAGGAGAAAAAAAAAAGTTCCCTTATAGTAAGTGGGGCAAAAATAGTCACCTTAAGTGGGTGATAGAACTCAGTGCAATGTAAGATATATATTTAAAACAGGTCAGATGAGAATGCTCTTTGTATTCTAAGTATGTGAGTAAGCCTAAACTGCTTGGACAGTGATCCACATTCAATTTTGCAGTGCAGAAATGAGCCACGCAATCGTCTTGAAATATCAACATCTTAACAGCAAAATTTACAGCAAAATTTACACAAGCAAATACCCCAGAGTTGAATAGCCTACCCTTGAATACACATCCAAATCCATTTTAGTACAGAACATTATCATTTATCACAGAGGCAAATACAACTTGTTTCCATGGCACAAAAAAAGAAGCTAAACAGCCAGGTGCTAGCGGTATTAAATATAAATAAAACAGCATACTTAGAGAGGTCTTCAAATCAGTAATAAAACCTTATTAACTTGTATAAAGCAGAAAATTATATCTTAAAAATTATAACGTTTATTTAGCCCAGTATGTCACCACCAACTTTTGAAAACTGCTTCAGGAGATTTTGCGCATTGCTGCGATTACTTTTGTAGCAATTGCTTTTTGTCCTGAAAAGTGATTTCTGTTCAGCCAGTTTCTGTCCCCAATGTCACGCTATTTTTATTCTGCAGGAGAGAAAAGGAACAAGTAAAGTAGATATTCATATCCAAAGGAAGGGGCACTGTTATTTTAAGAGTTTTATTTTTGCATTAGGTCCTGCTTCCCCGGGCAAGTATATCTGCATACGTGTGTTTATGTGTCTCTATACGCACAACTGATAAGTAGCTACATCGTTTACATTTTTATGGCTGAAGCCCTTAATTGAATTTTCATAATGCCAGGAGGGCCCATTCGGGATTCAGATCCTGCTGTGCAAATACTCACCAAGACATCTGCCCCAAAGAGCTTGTAACTCTAAAAGGATAAAATGTGGCAGGGGAAATAATTAGGGGGAGATAAAGTGAGTGTCTCTGGTCTGATGGGAGGGTCAGTCAGCTCCAGGACCAGAACAAACATTCCTACTTGCCCGGCACTGATTTATTGGTGAATCAGTAGCACCGACCCAGCTTTACACTGGGCTCGCGGCCAGATTGTCCCACCTCCTTGTGCTGGTGGGTGGACATCCCTGACCTCATCTGAGCTGCGCAGAGACATCGTCCCCTCCCAGAGAAGACACCCCCCCACCTCCACGGCATAAATCAGCCCTGTTTTTCTGCATACTCACTTGCTGGGAGAGCCATGTAAAGAAAAGATTTTGCTGTTGTTGGACTTCTTTTTGAGGCAGGAGGGGGAAAGAAAATGTTTCATAGAATGGTTTGGGTTGGAAGGGACCTTAAAGATCATCTTGTTGTCTCCCTGCTACAGGCTTGTTTCTCCATCACACATAAAAGGAAAGGCAGGTACAAGGAAGATCTCAAACCCCTATGTCTGTCCCCAAGGGGACATCGTTGTCAGCCGGGAACCCCCAAGAAGTGGTGAGCTCTGACAAATTCCCATGTGCCATCTTTCTTTGCTCTGCCTGTCAGTCTTCCACAATGCTATCCCAAAACACCAGCATCTCTGTGCCTAAAGTCCAGGGCCTCATCTCCAACACGTGGCCATAGCCAGGCAGGGAAGGAGGGAGGTCACCTTGAACGCTGGGTGGAGGTGACATGAAAAGCGAGGCAGAGGGACACCGCTGAACCCCCAGCCCTCTCTGGAGCCAAGGTGCCAGAGCCAGCTTGAAAATCAGGCACCTGCGTTTGCTCAGGGTGGGGAGGTTTGGTTTGCACTGGTGACTCTTGCACAAGTTTTCTACGTCTTCTATTTTATCGGTTGTCAGCTCCACTGGCTTTGGGATGAGCCAGACCGCTGCTGCTGATGTATTCAGTTCGGTCCTGCTGCGGGTAGAGGAGGAGAAACATGGTGGTGCAAATGCAGCCGTTTGGCCTTTGCTGCTGCTCCTCTGTTTCCATATCTCTGGTGAGAAACTGCCCAATTGCCCAGCAGAGTGAGTTAAGTTTTTTTAAGCCTGCTCATGTCACTTTTGAAGAGCCATAGGAACTATACCTTCTGTTGTGGTTGTGGTGTGCAGAAATGAGAATAAAAGCTGCAAATTAGTGTGATTGTCCACCGTACCTCCATTGGTGGATTTGTGTAAAATTCAGAACCCCCTAACACCCTAATTTCCTTCTACTATACAAACCCATGATTTATTTTGGTGTTGCCACTGTCTCTGTGGAGCCGGCCCAAGATGTTGCAGGAGTTTGGGAACGCTTTAGATAACAGATTCAAAATTTCGACATAATTTGTGGCTACTGCCTGAACCCCTGTTTCATACTCTCAGCTCAGTGCAAGCGCGTTCTTGCAAATTAAGTCATCCTTGTCTCCGTTCCCCAGGGTTTGCATACGCAAAGCTATGAGCAGACACTGAGGTTAATGTTTGGGTAGGTGGTTTTATAAAGTGGAAATCTGCTGGTGGATCTGTGGGAATATTCTCGCTGACTATTTGCATTGGATTTGTACATATACAGAAAAAAAGGTTACCGGCAGTCATAGTTTTTAAATATAGTGCTTAAATAACACTATGTTTAACTGAGACTCAGGCTTACTCCTTGGGAATGGACACAGTTAAACTGGAAGAAGTGTCTCCTCCTCCACCACTGCTGCAAGACCAAACAGCATTTCACATGTCCATCCTTGTGTAGTTACACTTTTAAACCAAATGTAACCAGCTGACTTGGTTTTGCTTGGGTTGCTCCACAAAGTCTTTGTGTGCAGTGCCTTCCCTTCCCACAGCTGACCCATGTCTCCTGCTCCTTGTGGGATCTGCAGAGGTATCCCAGAGCACAGGCTGCCAGAGAAAAAAGAAAACGATATTAAAGAAGGAAAAGGAAGGGGGTGTCCGTGTATGATATTCATACAGAGAGGTGAGAGTCTCACCAAAGTTGAGATGGGTTTCCCTCCCCTCCCCATTTCACTGTCCCTCATGCACTCCTATGCACAACACACATACGGGTCTGCAGTAAGTCCAGGCTATTTGCTCGGGTAAGCCCAGACTACCTGCTGGGCTCTTTAAGCATCCTGAAAATAGATATTTCTGTCTCCTTAGAGGTGGGGATAAAATAAGGTGCATGTGTTGTACACTTGATGAAACTAGCCTTGTCCCCTTTTTCACTGGCACAGTCATGAAGTCCCTGAACCACTGTCATGCTGCTGGCACCGGCTGGGTTTCTCCTTCAATGGGTTTTCCCCGTCCGTTGGGTGGTGACTTGATATAGACAGGTGGAGAACAGTGTTTTGCTCTCTGACATTCTGTCAAGCCTACAGCCTTCTCCTTCTAGGCCTGCTTTCTGATAGCTAAGGCCTTTGTGGAGATGAAGCTGGTGTATCTGCCCAAAGGGTGAAAATGTTACCTCCCACACTTCCAGAGGTGGATCTTTTGCCTTAAACAGTTGGAAATCCCGAGGAGAGCAGAGTCTTTGCTCTCACACTGCTGCAAAGATGCCAAAAATCCCAAAGATCAGCATGAAGATGAGAGCACAACACATGCTAGATGGTACACACAGCGATGCTCCTAAGCCTTACGGCTTGCTTTTACAAGAGTGATGGCTGTTGGTTACCTTATAGAAGGAATTATTTTAGGAACTGTCATTTTTGTTTTAATTATTGCTGGGAATCAGACACCAGAGAAATTCTCTACTTGCTGAGAAAAAGTAATTATTGTCCTCTTCTAGTACATCATTTCTTCCTGTGCATCCGTGCAGGGAGGTGCTGAGGTTAGGGGTATGGATCGGGGCCTTCGCTGAGAACAGTAAAACACAAATTTTGACTTATGTCTCTTTGACTTATGTCTCTGTGGCTTGTGTATGGATGTAACAGTGCTCTAGTCTTGTAAGAACATTACAAACAAGCAGTACATGATCATAGTATGATACTTATTTAAGGATTAGTGCCCTACCCGTAGCAGATTGAGTATATAGGCCTGTCTTTTACTCCTTGAACATGATTAGTTTCTTTCTCCTTAAGGCAAATGTATTAGAGGTGTATGGAAGCAATAGCAAGCCCTTGCATTGTAGCAGTTCTGAAAAACCTACAAAAGCATTTAAAATTAAAGCTAAAAAGCAAATACAACGCTTAGAGAGGTCAGATAAAAAATTAGTAAAATATGAATGACTGAACTGTTATCCCTATCTGGGGTGATGCAAATCTTAAAATACAAGGATCATGTTCTGCTGCTGGACCTGACTGTCATGTCAGCTGGTAGCAGTTTCTTGATAATATTTTTATAATCTTGCCCTTTTTTTCCCCCTAGCTCAGTTGAGGATGAATTGCAGTGGGGTGAAGGGAGAGTGGAATGGATGCTGACAACCCCACAGCAAGCGCGATTACTGTCTTTGGTTGGCCAATGTCACACCATATGATACCAGGTTAGGGATGAGCCTGCCAACAGTTATGGCCCTATAGCGGTCAGCATGGCAGACATGCAGAGGAGCAGGGGGAGTTGAGGGCAGGAAAAAAATGCAAGTACATATGCACGGAGGACACGCAAAGCGGGGGTAGGTTATTGCAGCATGGAGCAATATGAAAGTGGGAGGCCAGTGTTGATTGCTAGCGGGGGCAGGGGAGCAGGCAGGACTCTTCCATAGATATCTTTTTCTTTGACTTCTGTTGAAATTGCAAATGTACCGTTTATAATAAAGCAGCTTACAGGCTTGTTCTTCACAGTTTGTAGAAAAATCTGAGAAACCGAGATCTGGTTCATCCCCTTGCCAACTCAGGATGATCTCTGCCCAGATCATTCCGGGTGAGGGTGCTAGTACTGAAGATGTTCCAGGCATCTTCAATTTAAAAAAGAGTACATAGCCTGGATGTAAGAACAGATGAGTGTGCTGAGTAATTTATCCAGAAAATATCAAGTAGAGCTGAAAGGGGACTAACGCAGAGCTTCACTTAAATTTGAAAGCAAAACCTGCTCCTATATATCTGCAAAAACAGAGGCAGTTCCTTTTCTTTCTGAAACACCAGAAGACCCAGACTCCATGATGTAGATGTTAAGGTAGGACTCAATTCAAGTTAATGAAACTCTTGTGTCTATATGCAGTAGAGGCTTAAGAGATATTGTATCATCCTGGTTCTGCTGAAAAAACACTTGGTGGTTTGTTGATAGGATACCCTAAACTGAAAAACAGCTAAGATGTTATGTTCAGTATTGCCTTCTGAACTGAGTTCAGCTGCCTCTGGTGTCTCAGGAGCAAGCAGTTGTGAGCAGCACTCTAAGTGACATGGAGAAGGTGGTGCTGCCCCTTGGAGACTGGCAAAACTGATGCAGCATATGGGGTGGGAGGACTTTTCTTAACATTTTTTGGATATTTTCCTCATGTAACATCTCTCCAGGTCTGCACTAGGTGAGATTCCCTCTTCACCTAAAGAGCTCATCCACAACTTGAGGATGGGTAATGGTCACAGCGGAGATCATGCTGCACTGTGCACAAATTTTAAAACTTGCATTGACTAATACCCAGGGGTGGATTAAAATGAAATGGGCTATGTCTGCAGGAAAATGGCTTCCTCCTCTGCTTTCTGGCAGAACTTTTCCTTCACTGGCCATCTTCTACCCTATCCCAGACAAACACTGTTCTTCCTTTCCCCATCCTGCTCTTCCTATGTCAGGGATGGTTTCTAATCTCCTCTCACTCCCTTGACAAGACTGTAGCTTGCTGTTGCATTTTTCTCCCCTAGCTGGCCCGGAGAGAGGCAGTGAATGAGCTCCTCGTGCCACAGAGGCGTCACAGGCTATCTGCCAGTCACTCAGGCATGATGCTTAACGGGAATGGTGGTCTGGTGGTCTTGGTCTGGTGGTCACTTGAATTCAGGCCATGCATAGAGGGATTGGATAAGGAGAAGGGTCATGTGAGAGCCTTGCGACAGTATGCGTTACCATTAATTAATGAACATTGCAGGGTGGAGAGCAAAAGTGATGAAACATGAAATAAGGCTGTTATAAAAATGTGTTGGAGAAGTCACTCTGTGGTCATACTTTTGGACTCTGAATATTATGTTGCTAATAGTTTTGTGTTGTTGTTGGCTGGGGTATCTCAGCTGGTTCTGGGACCTCTCTAGATGGTGTCTGCAAGTATTGGACTCACATTTTCCTGCGAGTCTTTTTTTTTTTTCCTGTGAGACAGGCCTTATCTCCTGTCAGATGTGTTATTACCCAAAGTTCTTCCTCACCTGGTGTGACCAAGCAGACCTTCACTAAGTAACGAAAAGGACAAAAATTACTTTGTATGGATCACAGAGAAGGACCTGATGGTGCTGGTGGATGAAAAGCTGGACATGAGCCAGCAAAGTGCGCTCTCGCAGCCCAGAAAGCCAATCGTCTCCTGGTCTGCATCAAAAGCAGCACAGCCAGCAGATCGAGGGAGGCAATTCTGCCTCTTTACTCCGCTCTGGTGAGACCACACCTGCCGCACCGCATCCAGCTCTGGGGCCCTCAGCACAGGAAAGACATGGACCTGTTGGAGCGGGTTCAGAGGAAGGTCACAAAAATGATGAGAGGGCTGGAGCACGTCTCCTGTGAGGACAGGCTGAGAGAGTTGGGGTTGTTCAGCCTGGAGAAGACAAGGCTCCAGGGAGACCTGATTGTGGCCTTTCAATACTTAAAAGGAGCTTATAAGAATGATACTTTTTAATAGGGCCTGTAGCAATAGGACGAGGGGTAATCATTTTAAACTAGATTCAGACTAGATATAAGGAAGAAATTTTTTACCATGAGGGTGGTGAAACACTGGTGGAGGTTGCCCAGAGAGGTGGTAGGTGCCCCATCCCTGGAAACCTTCAAGGTCCAGTTGGATGGGACTCTGAGCAACCTCATCTTGTTGAAGATGTCCCTACTCGTTGCAGGGGCGTTAGACTAGATGACCTTTAAAGGTCCCTTTCAACCCAAACCATTCTATGATGCTATGATTCTATGGATCTGGCACATTTATACATCCATTCACTTCTCACCTCTGGACTAAAATGAACACAGAAATCACAGTTAGTAGTATGGAAAACTCTTACAGGAGTGGTATTGTATTATTGCACCATTAATCTTCACGTGATCACTGAAGGCACTGAACAGGGTCTTATTGTGTAAGCCCCCTTTTTAGCCACCTCTGGAGAGTGATCCATCCCACTCTGCTAGAGCTGGGCCTCAGCTGTGTAAAGGCAGGCATGAACATTTGGGTCTGTGTCTGATCTACCTACCTCTTATGGTCAATGGAGAGAAACAGGCACTTCTAGGTCATGATTCATCTTGTCCAACTGTAGGCATCAAGAATAATTGGGTGAATCACACTCTAAAACTGATTATTTCTCTCCCCTATTATGGGAAATTATAAAGGGAGGACCAGGTGATTAGCTTATATGCATACACCTACCCTGTCAGTGTCTCCAGGGAGGTGAGATGAACCTTCTACAAGTCTAAAATAGGTGTAATGAATTGCACTCTGGAGGGTCTTACCTCTCTCCATTGCTTAGGAAACAAGTCAAAGGCAGGCACCTAGCCTAGACTAGACACTTAACTTCTAAATTACTAAAATTAAATTAAATTACTCCCACCCCGAACCTATATCTGCCACTAATAAGAAACTATTTTATTTTTTTTCTGGAACCGTTGGCCATTCTCCAAAAGAGGTATCAAGGATTCAGGAAGCAAATACAGAGAAATTTCTGAGAAGTTTCACATTTAATTTTTTAGTATTTTATTTAAATCCTTTTATTTTAAAGTTAAGTTTATAAGTTTTCTCTTTTGATGATCAATTTGCAACTCCAAAACACAGAACAGATTAACGCTCCTTCAGCATTGGCAGGGTTAACCTGAGTACTCTGATGGCAGTGAGGTTGTGCCTGGCTGGTTGAAGGCAGGTTTGGACCATTCCTCCATAACTCTTTTATGGCATCAATCACTTCTACTTCAAGTTCTTGTTTGTCCGAAACTTGAGGAGTGAGAAGATCGCCTGCTGGAAGTTGTCTCCCATCACTACATAGAGCAGTAAGTTTCCAAAAGTATTTAGCGCTGCTAAAGGTTTAGCTATAATAAACATTAAAAAGATCGTGTTCTTCATGTGGCAGCTAACCGGTTGTACTCGGAGCTCCAGCCGAATCCCTTGGAAGATGTGGAAGGGGAGGAAGCACACATAGAAGACCACCAAAAGGACAATGGCAAGTCTGCGAGCCTTTTGTTTGTAGCAAGCCCGCGTGTGGGGCCCGGTAGCCAAGGTGTAAATAATGAGCGCGTAGCACAGAGTCACCGTCAGCAAGGGCAAGAAGAAGGCAAACACCGTTAACAGCCAGTTATACCACCGACTAGTGTCAAGGTCCTCAGCAGTAGCTAGGTCTGGGCAGATCGTCCTGTTCTGCTTATGCCTCGTGTCAATCAAGATGCCCAAGGGGCTGATGGCCACCAGGGAAATCACCCAAACTACTACGCAAGTCACCACTGCCCATCTTCGTTTTTGAACAAAAAAGCATTTAATTGGGTGGACAACTACAAAAAAACGGAAGATGCTGAAGCAGCTAAGGAAGATAATACCACTGTACATGTTGAAGTAGAAACAAAGGTGAATAAACTTGCACATGAAGTTTCCAAAAATCCAGTTATTTCCATTAGCAGAGTAGTGTATAAAGAAAGGAAGCGTGGCTATATATAATAGGTCAGTGATAGCCAGGTTTAACATAATGATGGTGCTGCTTTTCCAGGGTCTCATCTTGACAAAGTAAACAAAAATTGTCACGATGTTCCCTGGGAAGCACACCAGGAAGATGAGGCCGTAAAGGACGGAGAGATAGGATTTCACCTGTAAGAAATCTTCATCGTTGCAGCTTGTCAACGGGTCTGCGTGGCCTGGCAGAGCAGTAAAATTGCTGTTGCGTTCAGATGCCATGTTTGCAGAAATCTTCTTAAAGCTTTACAAAAATCAGATGGTTAGTTTTAATTGATTGGTTGGGACAAATGCATTCAGTTAAATCTTTTGTGGCTGGAGCACATGTTGTATGTTTGACAAGGCATAGTAGAGGGAGGGAACGAGGATTTGCTAATGCACCCAGCTCTGAACAAGATAACCCCACTCAAAAGTTTAATTTCACCCTTCTCTCTCCTTTATGTTTAATTTTGATAATGATTAATATTGATAATGATTAATATTACTCTTGCTTTACTTAACCTCCTACTTTGAAGAAGACAATTACTGCTTATCTGCAAACCTTCAGGAGTAGGAAGCACACATTTAGGTAGCTAGAGAGACTTTGGACTTAGATTTTGCAAAACTGTGTGTGAATTAGTCCTAGCCTTTCAGAAAGTAGAGCCATACCCATATCTGATCTTCATTAATCTGAACTAATTGGTGTTTTGTGCTTACGAAACCAGAGAAAACCAAAAGATTTTGGTTTTGAAAACCAAAAGATACAGATCTGAGGACCTGGTGCTCCCATAACCTGACGATCATAGTTTGTTCCCTGAATATGATGTTACTCTCTTGGAGTCATCAGAGTATAAAACTCGTATGAATGATTACTTTTTTAAAAAAAATCAAGCTTCATAATGGCATAAAACTGATTTAAGTGATTAAAGACTGTTTCTCAAAGCACAGAGGGAAGGTGGAAAGCACAGATACTGAGTGAAGGCACTGATCTTCCTTCACATTTTGTGCCAATTGGAACTAGACAGACTTGTCTCTGATGAAGTTTGTTGTCTGCCATGTCCAATTTGGATCTCTCCACAGTGAGTTCAAGACATAACCTTTCTTGGTAGCATTTTAACCTGAAAGAATGGTAGCCAGGGATGAAAATCATCTCATCTAACTTCAGATATCAAAAAGTTAGATGCTTAAAGTGGAGCCAGTCATCCTAAGCCCCCCTTTATCATCAAGGGAGAGTTGTAGGTTCCTCCAGGACATTATGTATCTTCCTAGAAGAGAGGTTTCTAAGATAAATTATTTACTCTTTTTGGCATACCTATTTCTTTCCATTGATGAAAAAGGCAGCTCAAGGTGACTAGTTCAGACCTGAATGTCTAACCTTTAGATGTCTCAAGTGAGGCAAGAGGTGTGCCACTGTGGGTCTTCAACATCTCAGGTGAGCACCATTCCTCCAGATCCTAACCTAGTCCATCTGAGAAAATATTTTAAAGTGACTTCATAAAGTGCTAGACAGCACACTACCAAGGCCAAATTCCTCTCTCTTGTCCCAGAAACACAGTCTGTAAGCTAAACCAACATTACATTGGACATGTAGGATGAAGTCATCGCATTAAAAAAGAAAAAAAAAAGAAAAAGAGAAAAGAAAAAAAGACAGAAGTGTACCTTATTGTGGTCCTGGAAATCCTGTGTATAGAATTAGGTTTTGATGTGACTCAGTTAACAGCATTTAGCCTGTTACTTGTATGGATGTTTCTGCATTATCCTAATGACTGGCAGAACATGACAAATTTTCTCTGACAAAGCCAGTCATTAAAGCTGGGAAAAAAAGGAATTATTTCTTCATAACCACTCAGAAAGATGGGTATCACTTTGTTACCCAGGAGCACTTCAGAGAGAAATTTGAACAGTCTCCCCATAATTTAGTTAAAACACTAATGCTTTTCAACGTGAATGTTAGCTCTGGCATAGCAGCTTTGCAAAGATTCATTAGGTAAAGGCAATGAAGCTTGTTTTAAACAAATCCAGATTTACATTCAGACAAAAGCTAGGGATATACACATTTTCTCTCGTTTCTGCTGTGTGGCAATACCACTGTCACCCACATTTATGCCTCTCATTGGTATATTTCAAGTAAAGTTTGACAAAATTTTCTAGAATATTTGATTCATCCCCAGTTTAGTTTTCCTGCACTGCTGATCGGTTCTTCACTGCAATCTTGAACCTTCCGAATTGAAGATGGAGAAATACTGCTTACCTGAAAACTTGCAATTCTGCTTCTCCCTTTGATACTGCTTTGAGCAAAAAGCACTACAAATGAAATGTATTTATGTCTTACTTACAGTGAAGCTGGTTTTAGTACGGCTTTGCGACCATATACATTCACTCCCTGGCAGACCGAGACTCCATGTGGCCGTAAATTAGGAGACTGGTAGAAAACCTGTTACTGGCTCAGGCATCAGCTCTTAGATGTGGGTGGCTGTATGAGGTCTCTTTTGCCCTCTGTCATTCATGCTGTCTTGCCTTCAGATCACGCTTTGCTGGCAGCAGTTCTGCGTGCCGAGGTAGACCTGTAGTATTCAAATAGCAGCGGATCACATTTAAATTAGTGTGTATGTGTGCGTGCATGTGTTTATAAAAGAGAAAATTAAATCTGTTCTTCATTTCCTGTAAAGTGAAACTTGATCACCAAAGTGCATAAGACGTGTTGCCATTTCAAGGCCAGGTGAAAAATGTTATGACATACTGTCTTCATTAAAAACAAATTTCAAAGTACAATTTTCATCTCATGTAAGAAACGAAGGTTTCTTTTGGCATGGTGTGCTTTTCAGGAACTGTGGCAAATTTTCTGCTTATTTTTGGTGAATAAAATATCTGTAATTAGTGTTGTCTGGTTATTACTGGGGTAGCTGAAGTTGCAAACTTGTCTTCTTTTGAGTCTTTGCTTTCGGGCTTCGTGATTCACAGAGCTGCAATTTTCCATACTTCTTGAACCAAAAGACTGTTCTTGAATAAATATCTCATTATCATTCTTAGCTCGAGGAACAAGAGGAAAAGAGATTATAATTTAAAAAGAAAAAAAGTTATGGCATCTTGAATTTTGAAACTGCTGGCTTCAATGTCTGAACTTGCAACCTGGTCGAAGCAAAGAGGCCCCGGCTGCCCAGCATGGTCGGCAGCCTTTTGACCTTGGTACATTTTATACGTCCTGCTTGGTAATGAGGCTTATGATGCAGTATTAAACGAGCAAGGTTTCATTTCTGAACAGTATGTATATTAGTGTAGTTACTGAGAACCACGCAGAGAAGAATATTTTTTGGAAGACTGTCTTGGCTCTCCTTGAGTGCCTGTATCGTAGGCATGAGTTAGAAGAAGGCTATCTGTTTTGCTAATCATACTGCAGGGAAAGAGTGGTAACGGGGACAATCAAGACTGGGGCAGCGGTAATGTCTGACAACTAGCACATTATCTATCTGTTACCATTAGGGGAAGGGCATCATCTCTGTTCTCATCTGACCAAGCTTTTCTCTAGGTCAATGCCCAGAGCACTTTTAAAAAATGTCCAAAGTTTCTCAGTAATTGTAAAATACACTGTCGTGTACCAGCTCAGGGATCAGCAACTGTTTAAATAGCTATTACCCTGTTCCTAGACACTGCATGTGTCATTAGAAACCATTTGTATGAGGCTGTAGTGTTATAAGCACAGGGGGAGCTAATTATAGTTAGGGATCATTTAATGCATCCACTACTTAATCCATTATACCCCTGAGCAATAGAAAACCTGTGCAGCAGTGGCTGGTATTTATCCTTCCTTGGCGGTGGCAGTGCTTTCTGTGAAGCAGAAATGGGCTTTCCTGGCACCGTGGCCCAGAGCTGCCCGGGATTTGGGGCTCTGGGTTCTCGCGCAGGCACTGAGGTCACCTCTGAGTATCCGACTCTGGGCAGGAAAACAAAATAAAACACCCAGTTTCCGATCAATTTCAAGAGAGGATGACTAATAGAAGGTCATTCATGCAGAGCTGCTCTGCATGGAGACCGAGCTGTGCTCCTTAGCTTACCCAAATCTTGTCTCATCATCAGCTGTAGAGAGCATGTGGTTCCTGCCTCCCTGCAGCCTCCCTCCACCCTTCACCAGGGTTTCAGCAACTCTTCATTGCACATGGACCTTCGGAAACACTGGCTTCGATTGCAACCATGCGACTGGCCCAGGGGCTCGTGACAGGCCCCAGGGAAATTATGCATAAACTAACAAGGGTCAGTTGTGAATATCTGATTGAAATCACTTGCCTGGCGTCGTGTAGGATCTCTATGAATAAAGGCTTGTCCTGCAGTGTGGCTTTCAGCTCTTTAGTCTGTGGACCTTTTCTCTTTAGCAGTAATTTCTCCACCTCATGTCCCTGGACATTTAAAGTCTGCCCATAGGTAGACCAATCTGATCCTTACCAAAAACATGGCCCTTTTTGTGCTTTCAGGCTATCCTCACACTGCCCCGCTCTACAAGCATTGGGGGGAAATCAAAATACCCTGTAGTTTCACACTTGACTTAAGTGACTCTAATTGCAGGCTGCTGTCAAAAGAGTTGGCAGCACCACCTCCCTCCTCTCATCCTAAACCACATGTTTTCAATGGCCCCATGGGATGTGTTGGATAAGCGAGCTGACTAAAAATAAACCAGTTTTCTTATTCTTGGGTTAGCTTTCTTTGGTGAGGAGCTGGGGCTCCTCTCATGGATGTGTGGGCTCCAGGACCCATGGGAAGCAGTGAGAGAGACTGATCGGGGCAAGAAGAAGACAGCAGAGGTAGACCAGCTCGTGCTGACAGCGAGGTTGCACGGTGGGTTCCTGATGTGGAATGGTGTTTCTTCCACCATTACCGGCAAGCAGCCACCCGCAGCTGAAGCTACTCTCCAGCAATGGTCCCCCCCTGAGAGACAGCACTCATCTCTTGTTTCAACAGTCTTCCAGGCAGGATGCATTGATTTATCAGATAGGCTGTCATTTCCCCTAATTTAATGAGTATGGATAAGAATTGCCAAGACCAGTAATCCAACAGCAAAAAGCAAGCTATTTGCACCTTTCCTGAAACCGCCATTATAAAATCCTGCGGCGTTCATGTGTGCATATAAACATTGCTCTTAGTCACTGTATACAAAGGAAACTGGAATGATTTGGTGGCACAATTATTAATTGAAGATTTCCTCTTAAAACTTTACGCGGTAGGGTGGGTCAGTTACCCCAGAGTGCATCACGCAAATAGGATCGTCTTTTCATATTGTATTTTAATTTCTGTGATGGCAGGGCGAACAGGATGCAGAGGATGACAGACGAGTTTGCATACCTGGAGCACGCAGTCTGCTTCAAAAGCTTCCAGGCTAAAATACAGGCGTGGAGAACGAAGTCCAATACTTTTATTTTGGTTTGTGGCTGGTTGCAGACAATGTCTCTTTCCATGAATGGTCTGCCTGTTGGCTTTTGTGGGCTTTGGGGTGGAAGAGGTCGTAGCAAGGCTTTTTGCGGTGTCCCAGCATCACTGCTGAACCCGATTGTAATTAGGACTTGTGGGTATGAGGGTCCTCCAGTGCAGAGGCTGTTTTCATCTCATAAAACCGGATCTAAAATCCACAGGCATGAATGGAAGACTCCTTTCAGAGTCAGATCTTCAGACATGACAGCACCTGGTGCGGCACAGTAGAAATGGCAAAGACAGCTCTGATTAATAACTATGTAGGAAAATAGGCAGTTTGCTGGGCAAAGGCTAGGCTCCAGAATGTTAAGAGCTTCCATTATACGTTTTACTTTTGGTTCAGCAAACATATAATCTTTCCATGGGCTATTTTCCTTAGCAGACATACGCTGGTCTGGCTGATCTTACTCTGTGTGTGATTGAATACCTAATTACAGTTGTTATCAGACCACGGTTGGGAGGCGCTCGGTTCTGTTGAGAATGATACCGTGCGTCTTCATCGCATGGGCAAATCAGCTCCAGCTCTCCCTTCGTATTTCTCCCCTGAGACAGACTGGTAAGGGCAGCATTTTTTTAATCCCTCAATGCACAGTAACTCTAAATTAATCACAGTTAAATGCTGCCATCCAATTATGCAGGTAATAGAGACTGTTAATGAAAACTTCTGGAAAGGAATATTTTACCTTAGGAAAAATGCATATATAATCTGGAATATACGCAATGCTGCTGCCACATCAGCTGAGCAGAAGTAGTTCGATACAGTTCCAAAAATAGCCTGTATGGATCCGAGGCACTCTTTTACGGCTAATATTAGTCCTTGAAGTGAATTGGTGCTCATCGACTACAGGGCATAGAAGATGAGATCTGCTGCAGCCCTTAGACAAGCGCTGAACTTTGAGAAGGCGAGTTGCCCCATGGGGGGTGGGGAGAGGAAAGACAATGGCGCAGACGATTTGCCTGCTCAAAGCCAGTACGTGCTCAGGTACCTTGGTACAGCACGGGCAAGGCCATAAACCGTGAATAAAAAGCGCTGCAGGAGCACCCAGCTATGAAGTGGCCTTAAACACAGCAGCTGCGCCAGTTAAAGTTTTCCCAGCAGACACTAAAAGCCAAACTAAACTCATCGGAGATGTGACAACAGTTGTAATTGTTTTAGGTAATGGGGCATTTCCTGCAAATGACCCAGCTTAGTCGGCCTGAAAACAGAGAGGACCAATTTGCTGCCTTGTTATTTTGGGTTTTTTTTTTTTCAATTCCAAGACAAAGCAGCCTCTAAATTCTTGTGAGATGAGATATACATCCTTGGCTTCCAGTAATGTGCCAGTACAGGATGCAGCAAAGGGTGCTGTTAATGTGACCTCCAGCGTACAAGCAAGTTTTCAGTCATTGAAGATATATTCTGTTGTGCTGCTGACGCTCTTGTAATTTGTTCGCAGGGTGCTATGGCAAGCGAAGGAAAGGCTGCCCTTTGCCTTAGGCCACTCCGATAAAGCTTTGTCTTCAGCAAGTGACTTGTACCATCCAGCCCTCTACATGTGTTTAATATACACTGCCAAAGACGAGCCTTTCTACTAGCCAGGTACCATTCCCTCAGCTAACACGAGCCCTTAGCTAATGCCTGGCTCTCGGCAGAAGGACCCTGGGTCTCCTCATTACTGTTCTGATCTCCCTCTGTGCCCAGCTCCCACCTGCCGAAATTCGGAAATGAGCCTTTCCCAGCAGGACTGGTGCCAAGAGGAGCACAGGGAGGACAGCGAAGGGAGCTCAGCCTTGTATGTAGGACGCACTTCATATTTTAAAAGCACCATTTCCCTCCCAAGCTTAATCTCTTTTAATTCTTTTATTTACACAATCACTAAAGTTATAAACTGGTAAATTAGTTGTTTGCATTACTAGTGCTTGTTTCTGATAAGGTAAGGTAATTATCAGGTAGGATTTTACTATCATTAAGCAATAAGCAGAAACAATTCTCAGTCAAAGTGAAATTAGGAGGTAGCTAGACCACAGCAGCAAAATAGACAGAGGAAATGCTCTGCGAATCATCACTTGAGTGCGGAGTCAAAGGTCTCGTATTTTTCGGAGAAACCTCCCTTGCACAGAGAGCTGTGTAAACAGGGAAGGGGTTCAGGCTCCTCACCCCAAACCCTTCCCGTTGCATCCCCTCTGGTACAGAAACCTCTGTGCCAGCATGGGAGTGTGAAGGCAGCTCTCTCTGCTCCCCCGCTTGCCCAGCCTTGCTCTGCCGGCTTCATCCCCAGAGTCATGCAGCTTCACTGCCTTTGAAAGAGTCTTGTGCTCTTTAAATGATGCTTAAATGCTAAGTATTATTATCCTCAGGCAATTAAATGGCTCTCCAACTATTCAGATTGGGTGGAAGTGCGGGCTGTTGAACTAGCCTTCAAAGAGATAATTCATGCAAGCTGAGCCTGGGGAATTCATACTTTCATTTTTTTAAAACCTAACATTTTTTCCTCTGGCTATTTTGCGCTCATCTAAATCAAATATAGGAAAGAGAGGTGCACTTCTCTCCAGAGGCTTTCTCTTGCTTTGCCTTTCTATGCTACCTTTCACCAAGAGCTTCAGGGCCACTCCTGGGCTTTGGTCAGATCTCCTCCCTCTGCGCTTTGCAGGATTTGAACTAACACAGTGTCACACTTACTCACCATGCCTGGGTCAGCTGGGGATCTCTGCTGTGAATGTCATTCTGTCATTCTGAAGACAGAGCAGTGAACAGACCGCATTGGTTTGTATAGGCCAAACGCAAAAAATCATGGAGCACTGGAAAATCAGAGTCACATAATTCAGAAAGTAACGTTTTGCCACCATCTGCAGTGGAACTAGTTGCTGCTGGAGCATTATCTTCGAAGAGAAATACCTAGTAAAGCAAGAGATGAGGATGTGCATTTCACTCTGGACACAAGCAAACAGTTAGCAGAAAGCAGTTAACCTGGCTACCTTCACAAGCAAATGCAGTGTTTACAGAAACCCAGTGGTACAGAAATAATGATGCAGTGTATTTTTGTCGTCGCTTTCAGAGCTGGCACTGCCTATTCTAAATACTGTGACAGTTATCTATTAAAGTGTGCAATAGGAGGGAGATGGAAGAAATCACATCACCATGGGACAGAAGATTACACGTCTCAAGAAAAGTGAGAAAATAAGACAATTAGAAGCTCTGTGCGCTTGACCCTGGCTTTTTGGTTTTTCAAAAAAGACTATTTAATAGTTTGCAATAAACTGAAATGATATAAAGTGATATATGATAAATGTGTTGAAGGATATAAAAAATACAATGCCCTGTGTGGTTAGGGTGTTTGGGGTCAGGCCAGGTATTTCAGCCATTACTCTGCATTTTGCCAACATACAAATCTCCACTGGCTTTGGAGCCAAGTTAATTCACCCCAGAAAAATATCTCATCCATTGGCTTTCCAGGCACAACCACTGCAAGGAGCTGAGCTCAGACACCTCCCTTCTCTGAGGAATTATCTTGGTGTGTGCAGCAAGATGCTTGCCTTTCCTGAAATCTTCTGTCCTGATTCAAAAGTGTTTTGCCCATGGCGTTGCAGGAGGTGAGGTAGAAGGAAGCTCCTCAGGACATGCTGTCCATCAGCTGCCCCAGACAGAGTCATATCCTTGGCCGGCCCAGCAGATTCTTTTCCAACCTCTTCTAAAATCTTCTCTTTACCAAACTTCTCTGCTTCTCTGTGCCCACAGGACGTATTGCCCCATGTCCAACATCTTCCCAACCTAGTCCTAGCAGGGGGCATTCTGCTTTCTGGATACAGGTGACATGTGTGAAGGTCACCATGATCTTTTCGTCAGTGGTACTTCTCATAGACTGAACAACTCTCAGTCACACAAACTTGTTTTGGTTTGGTTTGGTTTGGGTTTTTTTGAACCTCTGTTCTGCTCCCTGTCCAGCAAGTCCCTGTCCTTCTTGAAGTGTGGTGTTGGACCAGACATGCCACCCCAGGAGACACGTTTACCAGAGCAGAAGAGTTACTCATCCTGCCTGGCAGTCTGTGTTGTTATTTCCAAGTCCCATTCTGCTGTTTGCCCTTTTCACAACAGCACGACATATTTGACTGATGTTCGGCTTATGACCTGCGTAGCCCTTCGATTCTTTGCTGCGGTACTGCTGCCTAAGCAGATAGTCCAGATTTGTGCATTTTTGATCATTTTCCTACAAACATAAATTTTGCATCTCTCCTCATTGTATTGCGTCCTGCTTTTTTCAGACCATTTCTCCAATTTCTGTAAATTGCTTTGAATCTAATGCTGTCCGCCAGCATGCCAGCAGTCCCCTCACTTGTCATCTGCATGCTTAAAGGGTATACTTTCTACTCCATTGACCAAATCACTAGTGAATATAATAAGGATGAGCTCACTGCATAATCTGGACTTGGATGGAAAATTTTGCCATGCTAAACATCCTAGAGCCGGGCCTTGCACTTCTCTCCTAGAAACTCCCATCAGTATTATCTGTGCCTGGAGTAGCAGCTTAGCCATGGCTCCCAGCACGGCTTTTGTGCGAAATCTGAGAAAAGAAGCAAAATATCAAGTTTTGTGTCTCTTGTGTCCCCCTCCCAGAGCATTTCAGAGAGAAACCTGGTCCATCCCAAGAAAGGAACTGGATGATGCTAAACCATCCTGATGGATGATGCAGCAGCCCTCTGCATCCCACCATCACTGGCTTCCCCGTTCTCTTTCTGGGACTGGTTGGCTAGCTGGGTAGCTAGCCTGGATGCTGCCTACTTGGTTTCTATCAACATTTTTGATAGATTCAAGACATTCACATGAAACGTTTTGATTGCCCTTGGATTATGGAGGCTTCATTCTGCTCCCTGAGCCTGTCTTCCAATTCAGGGGGCTGGGTACCCAAAGAACAATTGGTCTTACTATTAAAGACTGAGGCAAAGAAATTACTAAGTACTTCAGCCTTTTCCTCATCCTTTGTCACTATGTTTCCACCCACAGTCAATAAAGGCCGGAGATTCTCCTTAGCCCTCCTTTTGTTGTTAATGTATTTATAGAAACATTTTTAACTGTCTTTTACGGCAGCAGCCAGATTAAGTTCTAGTTGGGCTTTGGCCCTTCTTGTTTTCTCCCTGCATAACCTCACACAATTCTTGCAGTCCTCCTGAGTTGCCTGTCCCTTATTCCAAAGGTCATAAACTCTCCTTTTTCTCCTGAGTTGGAGCCAAAGCTCTCCGTTCAGCCAGGTCAGTCTTCTTCCCTGCTGGCTCATCTCTCAGCAGATGGGGATGGCCAGCTCCTGAGCTTTTAAGAGTTACATCTTGAAGGATGTCCAGCCTTCCTGGACTCCTTTGCCCTTCAGGACTGCTTCCCAAGGGACTGTGTCAACCAGGCCCCTGAGCAGGCCACAGTCTGACCTACGGAAGACCCAGGTAGCAGTTCTGCTGGCCCTCCTCCTTACTTCTCTGAGAATTGAAAACACTAGCAATAAATTGTCTACCAGAAAGGGCCAAGCAAGCAACAGAAAGAGGGTTCAGCAGCGATACAGTTTATTCTTTCTTTGAAGACCTGGTTTTGCTGCTGCTTAGTTGGGCATTTCACCCTCTAGTATCTCTAGCTCATCTACCTTGGAGCAGAAAGTTTTAGGGTGGAAACTTGTGTTGATGAGATGATGCATTTCATGGACCCCTGAAAGACAGCAACAAGGAAGACTTACTGTACAGCTGAAGCCACAAGTGTGGTTTAACCTTTGTTAAACTGATGGAACAGCCTTCAAAGTGAAGGCCTCAAAAGTGAATAGGTAAGAGGGTCGCAGAATAAAGGTCATCTCTCTATATGTCAGTATCTTTAATTCATACAAGAAAAGGAAATTTTGTACAAAATTTAACATCAACTGCCTCCCTGAGGCAACTACTTGGTGAAAGACCACATCTGCCAAGATCCTTCTGTTCCTTACCAAATCCAGCTTCTTGACTCCCTGCAAGAGAGGTTTTTACTTTTCACCTGCTGTCACAGACTTTTGTATTTTCAATAAAATATTCCTTTTTTTTTTCCCAGAGTGATGAAGACAGGAGATTTTTCCATCAGATCAACATCACTTGAAGCAGTTAGCATGGCAAGGACAGGTGGTAAAGGTATTGATAACCATAGGGTAGATAAATGTGATCTCTTGAAATGGTCTAGTAGACACCAAATGCAGCCCGGTGCCAAATACCAGATACCTCTCCTTAGCCCATGCCAGCATCCAGCAGAGCTATCATTGACACCTTAACAGTACAAGTCAGATAGAGAATATATAATTTAACCTCATTTGGCACGGCTGTCTTTCAGGATTAATGCTTCTTCCTTTGCTTCCAATATTGTGCTGTGAAAGTCTCTTTGCAATGGATTCGCATGCCTTAATGCAGTGAAAACACATGCTGCTGCCTGAAGGGCTCCTTTCTTTGGCTCATTAGGGCCACAAATGTAATCCTTCTCCGGGCACACCTCCTGTTTAGCCTTTGATGTGACAACTGTGGAGACTACCGCCTGTAGTGCCATGTCTCATCCAGTTTCATCATCTCACTCTGGAGGGAGAGTCATTGCCACCCTCAAGACTATGTGGGACCAGCAGATGGGACCCACCCAGAACAGGGGGACAACGTTTCCTTTCAAAAGCCCATGTCTGTCCAGGGGGGAGATGAAATAGAGTAGCGCTTGTGGTAGAAGACATTGCCATGCCAATCTTCCAAAGTACAGTTAATTCAGCCTTTAATTATCCTAGCTGTGGAAGGCGTCCCAGCCTCAGGAAAGCCTCTGAGAGCTCCGCTTCTTTGATGGGTCTTCTTTGGTTCTTACCTCTGTCAGCATAAGCAAGTTTAAGAAGATCAAATCAAATCCTTGTTTAGCATTCAAAAATACCATTTAGCTCACAAAGGTGGTCCTTCTGGGTCTCAGGCCATCTTTGTGGATCTGTGACTAAATTAGAAAATAAACTCCGAATTGCTTTGGCTTCCCTAGCATCGGTCTTGTTGAATCGATGTGAAAGCCTGCTTTGGAGAAGCAAGATGTGTGGTGACCAAATCTTTTTCCAGTGCCCTTATCTGCAATGCAGGAAGCTCCCTCAGACAGTCAGGCTCACCTGGAGAAGGATCTGCTCTTTTGGGGAGACCAAGAAGAGGAAGACATGTTGATGACAGCCATACTTTCCACTCCTGCAGCAAGGTTGAGAGAAACCTGTTTGCATTTCAGCAGTGGAGAAATGTGTGAGGAGAAAATGCAAGCCATTATTTCCTGCAATAGTAGAGTGGTCAGTAATAAGAGAGAGATAAACCCACGGTTTGATATTTTTGGCCAGGCATTCAGGAGGGGATGAATTCACTGTTGCCCTGAAGTGGATAAACTCTAATTCCCTATATTTATCCTTTCTAACTGTTTGATATACTTAACTGGCTCCTATCACTGTTTGTAAGATAACATCCACGGGGGCAAGATCAGCTGTATTTGATTTACGATTTACATGTTTATACCCACATAGCCACTCCAGCTGTATTTGATATAAAGATATAAACTAGAGCTTGTGCTTCTTTAGAGGAAGCTGGAACGATGCTCCCACCTCACTCTCGCAGGTGGTATGAACATCTTTTTGTTCTTCCTTTTCCTATTTTCTGCTTCCTATCCTCCAGCCCAGACCTCCTTTACCAAATCAGACACCGTTTTCCCGCATACTTATGCTTTTCCAGAGCGATCCTTTTAAGGGAAGAGTTTTGCCTACCCTCTAGTGGGAATTTGAATTATAGCACCTGCGGGGCCCAGCTGCGGGAGTACGGGAGGCTGGAGCCCCTTGGGCACAGCCTGCAATTACTGCAGGGCTGATCTTCCTGGTGTTTACAGTAAGCACGATGCCCCGTTGCTGTCGTTCCCTTCCCTCAGTGAGATTCAGGTTTGCATTTTGGGAAAAAAAGTTATGTCTGCTAGGATTTTTTCCTGGCAGAGGGAGAGATTTAGATTTTCACCGGCATTTGTTGGCCAAATATTTAGCTCTAATGAGTTAGTGTAGCTGCATTAATCATGTTGAATAGCAGTGAGGATGGAAATTTAGGAGGTGTATGAAAAAATCTGCATCTTAACTCCGTTAAGAGAAGTTCTGACGTCCGCGTCTGAAGGCAGAACATGGGCCTCTGGATCTGAACAAGGGTGTGCAGGGAGGGGGCTGGCCCCAGCTCTGAGGAGTGTTAGCTCAACCCATGCGCTCTCCCAGCATCGGCATAAGTACGTGGTGAGTAGTGGGACCCTGCCCCTTGGGTGAAGGCAGCTCACTAGTTATGGAACCTATTTCTGACCTTTTATACCCCACAGAGAACAGCTTCCCACCCTGTGGTGTGATGCACATCTTTCAGCCTGAAAGGTTTCCCTATATGCTGCTAATATTGTGTGTTAACCTCCAAATTAACAAATACTTGATACAAACCTGTAAATGGGATGAATACAGCTAATTACTGGCTTTCGGCTGAGATCCGATGGTTGATGGTTTGACGGTTTGATGGTTGGACTAGATGATCTGAAAGGTCCATTCCAACCCAGGCAATTCTGTGATTCTGTCACATGCAGTGTGACCAAATGACTTTGGTGATAAAGAGCTGGTCCCCCAAAATCTTCTCTGAAGGAAAACAGAAGTGCTTCTTCCACAGATGCAGAGTATGATGTTGGGGATGAACTGGGGCCTGAATAGCACAGTCACTGCTCTAACTCAACTTTTATTACTGAAGTGCCACAACTGAGCAATCAAGACTCCCTTGAAAATCTTACCCTAAGCCTAAAATGCACTTTGTAAAAGCTCTGGGCTAGGAACTGATCTCTTCCCTGCTTGGCTGCTAATTTGCTTTGTGACTGGAGGCAAGTCACTTAAATCCACTATGCCTCAGTTTCATCACCTGTAAAATAGGGGCAATATATAAATATCTCAGAGCAATATAAATATCTCAGAGCAACTTACTAGCAGAAAGGTAAATGTGAGGAAACTCCTGTAGGCAGGTGCTGCTGCCTTGTCTGTTAAGATAACTTCCCGTTGATAAAAAGCATGATGAAGCAAAGGGAAAAAAGGAATTTTCAAAAAGGTTTATTGCTTGAAATTGTTGCACAGTGGATTTGTATGCCACTGTCTGCTAGGCCTTCTTCATTATTGCTGAGGCCGAAAGTGATTGGGCCAGCCTGCCTCACTCAGTGGAAAATTGCCCCTGTGGGATCATTTCGGGCTAGGAAATAAATCCACCCATAATGCTTCCCTTCTTTGTGCCACATCACCTCCTTTTTTGCCCAGCTTAACAGGTCTGTAACAAGAGCAGAGCAGGAGGCTTTACCTTGAATGCCCTTTGAGGCACCCCCAGAGAAGGTGTTTTCTAGCCCTGTCAGCTGCAGGTCCAGGGCATCGCTTTGCACAGTGGCTGGCACCATGGAAGTCCTTGAAAACTGGAGGAGTGATGTGAGAATGTCACTGGGTGCTCTTGCGGTAATACCAAAATATCTTATCACAGATCCACCGACAAAATATGGATTCTCCCAGATGCAGAGGAATTGGCTTGAAAGTGCTCTAGGATGCAGCCAACTAGCTCGTGCCTATCAGGGGTAAAGAGGAACAACAAAGATTTTGGCAGAACCATTAGAAGGGACAGGGTGAATTTCCTAATAATTTTTCCAAAAAGCTGATGGGTCTTCAGCAACAGGCTGGATGTGGTGAAGGGAGAGGGAAGGACCGAGTAACCTGGCATCAGGTTTGCTAATTTGGGTAGCAGGGAGTGCGCTGGAAATACAGCCGTATGAAAACACGTGAAGAAAGTTGTCTCCAAGAGCTATACCTTCTACCTTGCTTTATGGCGTTGTCTGTCTGTGCACAAAGTTGTATTTCTTTCTTTTTCACCTTATCTTCTTTCACTCTTTTACAAAGTAAAAGGAAATCAATAAAATAATTTGGAAAAACACATCTTTCCCTTTTAAAAAAAAAACCCAGAAGCTCAGAACTTCGTTCTCCTTGTAAGAGTTAAGAGCATTGCCAGTACACTATAGCTTCCAGGCAACCTTTTCTCTTTTGGTTTAGAAATCAGTGATATCAACCGTTTTGGGGAGTAAAGAAACCAAGTAGAGATCTTAGAAGATAAAATACCTTTAAATTCAAATGCTTTTTAAGGTTCTAGCAATGATGAATCAAACATACTCTGCATTATACTTGCCTGCAGCAGCCCTGAAAAATCATGTTCCCTCTGTGTGTTATAAAAAAATCAGCATTTCAGCTTTAAATTTTATTTTGGAAAGACACTTAACTCAGTGTTTACCTACTTTACGTTTTCTCCTTCTGGGCCTCAAAGTACAGCTCTGACTAAAAGCAAGATTTTTTTTTTTTTTTGTTCTCCTGCTTTAGGAGGCATCCAGCTCTCTCTGCTCTCCACCGCAGCACCCAGCAGGCTAGAGCATCAAGTCAGCAGACACCTTAGTCAAAAGTACTGCTCTTTTCCAGTTGCTATTCAGAAAACAGGCATTGAAATAAATTTTCTGTAGGGTAAACTCTTTTTTTCCTTCCTGGACTTGGTTGTGCGTCCTTTACATTGAAGTGGCATCAGCTGGCACTGCTGAATGCCTTTACTTTCACAAAACGTAAGGGAGCTGTGAGGGAACACACAAAGTATTTTCCTTTACATCTCTCCTCCTTCTCCGCTGGCAGGGAAAGGCAAACGCAGTTTGGGGCTGGTAGGAGTTGAATAGCGGTGTGTTCATTTGTTGTTTGCTGCTTTAAAGTTTAGGTTCACTCAACCCGCACTTTCGGAGTAGAAAATACCGACAGATGGAAGCAGTCACTCAAAGATTATTCTGCTCGCTTAGCCTTATCAGCAAAATGACAGCATCTATCTGAGGTCTAAATGACTCAGTGGTGAGCCTGGCACTACCCTCCGCTTCATGTGGTGGATCACTGCCGTGCAGTTACACTGTACGGCTAATGCAGCAGCATCCCAACTCCGCATACCATTGCATGGGGATAAAATCGCAGCCTTGTAAGACACACCTTGTAAGGGCAGACCGTTCTCAAGCTATTTGAGCCTTTCTCTCTACTAGCTGTTTACTAAGCTATTCACTTTGATGCTACACGCAGTCTGCTTCACACTCTCTTCTTAGGTGTTCAGTACGACACAGAATTGCTTGAATGGCAGCTAGATGCAGCCGGATTAGGACAGATTTTGCGATATTTTATTTTTTTTTTCATGCAGAACGTTACAGTCAGTATTTTCGCTCCCTGGGAAGTTTGAGTACAAGGAGGGTTGTTTGCTTTCACTTCTTAAGGGAATACATGATTTGAGGAGAAAAGGAAAAAAAATTGCTGATTGCCTTCCTGAACAGTTAAGGTTAGAAAATAGCTGTGCTGCAATCTGTGACAGCGCGTGAGTCACCGTGGAAGAATAAGGTTCGACACGCCTACAAAAGCAGTCGGCAATTCCAAAATTTCATCTTTAGCATCATCAGAGTTGACAGCCCCCATGAGAGGTTTACCTTGCAAAGCTATTCTCTTGGTCCCTCTGCGGTCCCAGGCAGAGAGCAGCGTGCTTGAGTCGACAGGACTGTCTTTGCAGACAAACCTACCAGAGACTTTTGACAGAAGCCTGGTTACTGGAGCATAACTATGCTGTGAATTAGCCTGCAATAGTGTAGTAATTTATGTAGCTGTGTTGTCACACTGTGTACAGAGCTTGGAAAGTGTCTCCTGTTTACTGCAATCGAAGCACTTATCTTTGTTTCAGCAGTAAACTTAACAGCTGCTAAAAATAGAAGCTATCGAGATGTCACCCTTCACAGTACGCAAAAGGAATGAGTCACATGAGATAATGATCTCTCAGTCCTACAGAGCACCTGAGCAGTCCTTGAATGCTTTAAAAAAGCCTTCACTGAGCTTGAGCTTTTCTCCTTTTCCAGAGCCAGCCATGCTGCTGGAAGATGTGACTGCCCTTCTCCTGGAGGTTCTTGCCCCACCGGCAAACTACAGCTCCCAGGATCATTCCCTAATCTAGTCTGGCACTTAAAAATCAGCTATTTCACCCCAAACTGAATGAAGAGAGGTGGTGGATGAGCAGGTGAGATAGGAAGAGAGGAGGAGGATGTAAAAAGGTAGCCCCTCTCCAAGTCTCTGAAATCGTGGGACTGTCACTCTTGCCGTTAGAGACGGAAAGCCTTGAACACTTCCATTTCACACGTTTTACCTTTAGCTGCTCCATTTTATATTGTATGTGTAGTTGTACTGAAGAGCTTCTGCTTGTATGTGATAAGCTCAGCTTGGGCTTGAGAAGGAAGAGCTTCTGCGAACAAGAATTAAAAATGCTCTGAGAGAGGAAAAAAAGATAATTTTTAATCCGCTCCAGATGTGTATGTGTAAGTGGTAGACACATCTTGTGCTTTCACTTAGGTGGAAAAGGAAGAGAGTTTGTGCAGTGCATGTTTGGCCATGTTGGAGAGCTGGGATGTTATGAATCTATGTCAGAAAAGATTTATTTCATGTGAATCATCTTCTGTATTTGTGTAAATGTGGATTTGAATCAACCATGTGTACGTGAAACCAGGTAGCTTGACCATGATTGATCACCATCTAGTGGCAACCTGTAAAATTCAGACTTCAACAATGATACAGAAGAGGACAATCTAAAATAGAAAACATGTCAAAAGGCCTATAGCACTGCTTCTGAAAGATATATCTGGTGGTTGAGCCTTTACCAAATAAAGTATTTTAGATATCCACAAGGCATGTTAAACACTACGGTGTCATGGTTTGTCCTACTTAGGCTCCTGTGTGCCAGTGCTAGTGCAGGTGCCTGGGCTTTGCTGGTCACTTCCGGCCAGCTGCCAGCCCAAGGAGACCCATGGCAGCGTGGTGGGACAAGCTCTGGTGCTGGTGATGCTCCTGGGCACTGCTTGTTTTGCTGGCACCAAAGCTATCTGCAGTGTATGCCTAATTGCAAAGCCTTGTGGCCAAAAGGGACCTCCAGAAGGCAGGCAGGCTTGTGTCCCTCTTGCTCAGTGTCTGGCTAGCCTGCTCCTAGAGACACGTGGCTGTGGGGGCTTCTCTTGTCCTCACCAGGGCTTCATCACCAGTCGTTGAGATAAAGTCTTTCCTGGTATCTGCCCTTGAGGGATTTGAATACCATTTGGTTTCCTGTACGGTTCCTTCCCCTCGGGACATTCCACTGAGTGGTCTTGCCATGCTCCTCTCATCTGTGTCTCCCCTGAAGGTCAGCCTCGAAGGCTGGGCATGATGTTCCAGCTGGGAGGGGAACAGTGCTGCAAAGGGTGTAAGGGCTGCTACACACATCTCGCACATCATATTCTTTTTTATACATCACAACATTGCATCTGCCCTTTTTGCCACAGCAGACACTGTCAGCCCACTGAAACTGTCGGCTCCTGTCCAGCCTGTGATTCACAGTAACGACAGATCTTTCTCTGCCAAACTGCTACCTAAACAGGTGGGGTTTTTTTCTCCTTTTGTGTTTGCACAGTTCATTATTTCTACTTAAACACAGAACTTTGCATCTGTCACTGCCTAATTGCATCCTGTGTTTTTTCAGCCCGTAGTTGCAATTTGTCAACTTAATTTTGTCCTCTCAGCTTCATGTCACCTGCAAATATAATAACCAGACTTTATTTCATCATCCCATTTGTTAAGGAAAACACTAAATATCCCTAAACCCAGGACAGACTGGTGAAATCACCACTCAGTGGCTCCCCCTACTTTGATAGTAAATCACTAATATCTCTGCTCTGAGCTCAACTTTGTAACTGGCAAATTTCCTGCAGACTGTTGCCTTACCTTCCACACAAGACTGTCATCTCAGACAGTGTCAAAACTTCTTCTGGAGTCAAGATATATGACATTGTCTTTTCCTTCATGTACAAGCCTGTTAATTTGCTGTAGTAGGAAAACAGAATGACCTGGGATTGCACATAGCTGATAAGTCCATACTGGCTGGTACTCACCTGTATTCATCCTCTGTAGACTTCCCATCTGATTGTCTGTTTCGGTATTTTTCTGAGGTTAACACGACTGTTAATTCCTTGTTCCTCCATTTTTCCCATGTATATAGATATCTATCTCCTTTTATATATCTATATATCTGTATCTCCTTAAATTCACCATGTATGTCCTCCTCTGGTACTCCTCTCATCCTCTCCTAGGCCAGTTCTGAGATTTCACCATCCAGTTCCTCAGTGCCCTATGCTGAAGTTCATCAGGTCCATGTAATTTGAAAACATCTGATTTATCTAGGTGCTTTCTAAGTATGTAATTCAGTGGCTTCAGTATCCGTGACAATATCTACTCGGTTTCGCTCGGGCTGTAATAAACAAAGCACTACATCAGTGACAACACTGAAATCAATGGAAGTTGTTCTCATGTCCAGACTAAGCTTTCCATGTTTCTGTAATCAACCACAAAGCCCCGGAGCAAGAGAACCCTGCATTTCCCAAATGTCTTTGGAAACAGTCTGGTTGGGTGGTTTTAAATTTCACCTTTGAGGTGGCTTACAATCTTTTCTTTTCACTCCTCTTTCTTTGGTTGCTAAGAAAGGTATATATAAACCTGCTCCCGAGACAGCTTTTTGACAAGTGCTCTACTGCAGGGAGAGGGTGACGCCAGCTGCAATTCTTGCTGCCATATCACCACACCTGCCTTGGCAGGAGCTTACAGCAGCAAAGCTGTCCTGGGTTTGCTGGGATTTTCTTCAAGGGATTCCTGCATAACTTTAATGCGATTTCTGACTTGGCCACTTAATTGTTGCTCCTGGGCTGCTGGATATATTTGCTGCACTTACACCTTGAAAGAGAGAGGACAGCCTGCTGGAAGTTACCTCCAATCACGACATAAAGTAGCAGGTTTCCACATGTGTTGAGCGCAGCCAGTGGCCGAAAGATGATATAGATGGAGTGGATTTGTTTCTCGAGCTGACAGTTGGCTGGACACAACCGTAGTTCAACCCGAGCCGCCCGAAAGACGTGAAAGGGGAGGAAGCACACATAGAAGACCACCAAGAGGACGACAGCGAGTCTGCGAGCCTTTTGTTTGTAGCAAGCCCGCGTGTGGGGCCCGGTAGCCAAGGTGTAAATAATGAGCACGTAGCACAGAGTCACCGTCAGCAAGGGCAAGAAGAAGGCAAACATCGTCAGCAGCCAGTTATACCACCTGATTGTGCCCAGGTTTTCAGAGCTGGTAAGGTCGAGGCATAAAGATCTGTTTTGTGCCTCTTTTAAGGAGATCAAGAAGTGGACGGGGCTGACAGCTGCCAGTGAGATCACCCAAATGGCTGTGCAAACTACCACTGTCCACCGCTTCCTCTGGATGTGGAAGAACTTCATAGGGTGGACAATCACTACATAGCGGAAGGCACTGAAGCAGGTGAGGAAGAGGATGCTGCTGTACAAGTTGAAGTGGAAGCCGAAGCGGATGAACTTGCACATGAATTCACCAAATATCCAGTGCTCCCCGCTGGCATAGTAGTGTATCAGGAAGGGAAGGCTGGTGAGGTAGAGCAGGTCTGTGAGAGCCAGGTTCAGCATGATTATGGTGCTGCTCTTCCAAGGCCTCATCTTGAAGCTGTAAACACAAATCGCGATGACGTTTCCCGGAAATCCCACCAGGAAGATGATGCTATACATAATGGGGAGGTACAAAGTCTTCAGACCAACTTCCACATCAGTGCAGTTGGGAAAATCACCTTCAGTGTCTTGCCAGGTGGTGGGGTTGGCTGAGTCGTCATTTGTTGTGTTCATGATTTTTCCTTAGCACTTAAGGAAGAGGGAAATGTTTAGTGTTCACTGACAGATAAGACCTTCTCTTAGTCCATTAAAAACAACTAATGATCAGGTCTTTACTTTCGACTTCCCATCAGTGCCACTGTTAAACGCCTTTATTGAATAAGGAAAGGCCTTGCTGCTTTGGTGAGAGTTGATCCCGATCTACAGGGATTTTATCATATCCATACAGAGGTAGATACAATTTTATTTTAAAATATATATTTTCATGGAAGGGTCTGCACAGGCACAATGAAGTTGTAATATAGGGGATTCCCAGCCCCACAGTGTGTGATGTGTCCCCCCTGGTATATAAAGTTCTGCTCTCATCAGCAGAGAAGAAGGACAGGCTAGTCATGTTGTGCTACTGACCAAAAGACAGAGCAGAATGTCCAGACCATAACTGCTCCATAAAAGCTATTTGCAGCCTTGTTAATTAAGTGGAAAACAGGGGGGATGTTGAAATGTTTCCATATTCTTTTTGATCCTGGAGTTAGTTAACATTTTTCTCCCTGCTCCTTGGAAACAACTGATAGAGCAATATTTAATTCTTTTAGTTCATTAACAAGATTGATGTTGCAAAGAAATAGGTTATTTTTAGGCTTGTCATTAGCCGCTATGTAAATTTCTATCCCTGCAAAATTTTCAAATGGTGTTTTGCTTTGACATTAGTCTTAGATAGAAGTTTTGCGAAACATCGGAATAAATTCATCCAACTTTGCAAAGCAGCCATTTGCAAGATACAACAAGGGACTTGAGCAGGATTCAAGGGAAGTAAAGGTAGCCTGGTATATAGTCTCTACAACAGAAAATACGGGGCCACTGAAGCACGTGTCAGATAAGTGCTAACACGCCATCCAGTAAGTGCATATGTGTGAATGCCTTCTTTCTTTTCAAGTGGAGTAAATGTTTTGATCGAAAAAAAAGAATAAATCTCCATCTTAATTTTTTTACAGAGGAATGCAACTTCTTACAGGACGGTGCCTGTCCTCAAATTACTTTGGCCTGGGTCCGTCTAAATGGATCCTACTGAATCACCATGTCTATTTCTTGTTCCACTCTGAATTTTCTTGATGTAGCTTCTATCCTCACTCGTGAGATCTCACAGAGACAGGTTGCAGGATTTGAATTCAAATTTGTGTAGAACATTTGGTTCAAAAGTACTTAAAACACTTTGAAAACTGAAGCTGGAGCTTCCGGAGATGCATGCCAAACATTGGCCTTTGTTTTTAAAGAACAAACCAGCTTCAAATCTCTTCTTATTGCTGGGGATGATGCAGGGGATGGTTTGGATAAATCCAGTGGCTCTAACTCAGTTAAGAAGTAACGCAGCGATACTATCATCCCCAAACAGACTTGAAGCCTCTGATATGGCTAATGGTTAACTGGGCTAACAGCAAAGCCCTCCATCCTGCAGTGGCAGGTCACGGCGTGCTGTCTGCTGCTGGAAGCACCGGGGCTGTGCACGCCGCAGTGTTTACAGTGCACGGTTCTTAAGCAAGCTGAAGGGCACGGCTGGGTGCTGCTTCCCGCATCACTTTCTTCGTGGTTTTGTAGGACTACCATTTTGTCAGCAGCATTTTTTTTTTTTTTTATTCCCCACCAACCAGTGTGCTGCTGCAGGAAACCTACAGGGGCTGGAGAGCAAGTACCTACGATGGTCAAAGAGCGCGGCAGTGGCACTCCGCCGCTGCAGTCCCTACCGACAGCCACAGGCTCTCAGGCGCTTTCAGAGCCATCCCCTTTGCTGTCGGTGAGGTATCTGATAGGGCTGGATTTGGGTTGAGGAATTCCCCCCATGGGCCAGGCCACTCCCAAGCCCTGGTTATGGAAAGGTGAAGCGGGGGACAAATATTGCAAGAAAATCACACGGGTGTGGGGTCTTGGTTCTGGAATACCCTAAGATTACATCCAACCTTACAGGTTGGCACAGGGAGCGAAGAAAGGAGACAGCAAGTCTTTGCTGTCGGCCTTATTATTTTGCTGTCTGAATTACAAATAGAATTTAGACAAAACTTAAATCTAATTAAGGAACAGTTTGTACTGTGGCAGATTTTATCACACTAAGTAATTGGCCATAATGGGACTTCTGCAGCCCAAGCTGAGGGCAAATGATATATGCTGTAGACACATAATGAACTTTAAATAAATTATCCAAGAGCAGAACTCGTAATAAAAGGGAACTAGGTTATTGAAATAGAAACCCTCTTTCAGTCTTAGCGGTGGAGTCACTGCTCTATTACATGGTATTCTTTACTGTAACCAATTGATTGGAGTCACTTTAAAAAATGTTGTGATTGCATGTCTTTAATTGCAGTCACGTATAAGGGAAACTTGTCTGCTCCCGCATTGTGATAATTTAATTAGAGCCTGCTGGAAATAAAAGCCAAATGGCTGCAGCCATGGCAAAGTAACCTAATACCTGTAATTGGACTATATTTCACACAGATGTGTTGCTGAATAAATTAAATAGGATTTCACTCGCAGTGTTCGGCTCTTCCACTGGCTCAGATTTGAGACGCAAATGATATATTTAGGGATGAAGATGTAAGCCCTCCTTCCCTTACCCTTTATAATTCAGGGAGGTATCTCCATGAAGAAAGAGAAAATTCAACCTGAGTACTGGATGCATCCCAGATAAGTTTAATTTGTTCCATACTTCCATCATCCTGTAACCCTTTGCTCATTTCTGTCCACTTCACCTGACGTCTAAGTTCACACCTTTAAATCAAAATATGCATTTTACCTGTAAATCCTTGGTGTTGTCTTCTCTCCTCTTCATAACTGGTTCCTTAAATATCCTACTCCAGCTGGCAGAGTTTGCTTTTGAATTCCGCAGGTGTGCAGTGAGACCGTCTGGGAAAGCCGTAGCAGCTCCCCCGGGCTATTGGGCAGGTTGCGGGAATGCTCTGCCTCCGGTCCCAGGTCTCTGCCAGGCGAAGGTGGCGTGGGCTCCACGGAGCTGAGCGAGAGCAGCTCTGACCCCACTCGCCTACCTGCGGGCTAGCTGTCACGTCCCCGGCAGCGGGGCTGTGCAGGTGTCAGCTCTCCTCTTGTCTGGCCTCTGCTGCCTGTGTGGGACGTGGGGACCTGCTCTGTGTCACTGGTAAAATTGGTTGGGACTGCCTGCAACCCGTCCGGTTTGGCTGGAGCGGTTTGTTACGGGCGCTTCCAGCCCTCGGCGAGGGAGGCAGGCCAGCAGCACTCCGGCAGGGAGAAGCAGCACTACCGCAATGCCTGCCTGAAGGAGTATCTGCTCTCCGGGTCCCAGAGCACGGTATAGGAGAGGTGGGAGATGCAGGGAGCAGGTTTCAAACTGGCAGGAGCTGCCCTGCAGAGGGCTTGGTGGATGCTAGGAGCTGAGATCCAACCCGCACCTCTCAAGGAGGGTGAAGGTACCCATGGTCTCCAAACTGGGAGCTTGGTGGGACCAGCTCCCCCTTCTGCAGGGAGGGACCTGGCTCTCGGAAGAGAAGGGATTGTGTAACTGGGGCACAAGCAGGGTCTTGTGTCTGGCAGAGGTATCTAAGACCATGTGCTTGTGAGGGCAACCTGGCTGGAGGAGCACTTTGCTGGAGAAAGGGATTGCATGACTCTGCCAGACAACAGTCCTGACTATATTACATGGGTAATACCCTTATTTGTTGGCATGACTTGTCCAGAGGTCAGAGGAACAAAGAAGCCCAGGAAGGAACTCAAACTATGTGCTGCCTTTGCATATGGTTTGAAAAAACACACAACCTGCTGTGTGATCTGCAGCATGTTACAGTTTCCAAATATCCAGGCAATAAAGCGGAAGAAAGACCAGCACTTCCCCAAACGTGATGGCCAGTCCTCAAGAAGGAACTAGCCGAAATCTCCTCTCCCTTTGGAGAGGGAAGAAGGGCACAGGCACCTTCTGGCGTGCCCTTTGCACAGTGAACTGTGAGGAGCACTACTCCGAGATGCCAGGGTAATCACGGTGCTGTAGTTACAGAATTTATGGGGTGACTTAGCTTTCCAGTGTGTGGTGCTAGCTGAGACTATGACCTTGTGGAGGTCTCCTACACAGGCAGTATTTATTTACACATTTTGCTTGATCTTCTCTCCCTCTTCCTCTTCAACAGGTTTTGACTCTTGGGCTAACTGTGCTCTGTTGACTTTCAGCTTGTTTCAAAGCAGTGATCCTTACACCAGTTTCAGGCTTCTCTCTTTTCTTTTTGTTTTCTTTTTCTTTTTTTTTTTTTTTTCCCCCATGAAGAAAACATTTTCAAAAGCATAAGCATTCCAGATTTGATTTTGAATTAAATATTTGCAAACTTCTCTGAACAGGTAGGAAAGTTATTATCTTGAGAGGGAAATGTTTAGATGAGGCTAAAAAGAACTTGAATGTTTTCCAACACTGAACTTAATTTCAGATCTCGTTTGAAGCTATTATTTACTTTCTCCTGATGATAAGAGCTGTGAACCTGGAAACATGAGCAATTAGGTACTGCATAATGTAACGGCGAATCAGGCTCAAATTATTTAGTAAATATAACTTTTAATATGGTTGCATAACTGTCCTGTTTCTATACCCGATGCTTTCAGAATTAGACATCTTCACAGGAACAACTTTCAGCTTACTGGTCGTAATAGAATAGAATAGATTTTTTTATTTTTTATTTTATAATAGAATGTGTTGGGTTGGAAGGGACCTTTAAAGGTCATCCAGTCCAACCCCCCTGCAGGAAGCAGGGACATCTTCAACTAGATCAGGTTGCTCAGAGCCTCATCGAGCCTGGCCTTGAATGTCTCCAGGGATGGGGCCTCCACCACCTCTCTGGGCAACCTGTTCCAGTGCCTCACCACCCTCATGGTGAAGAACTTCTTCCTAATGTCTAATCTAAATCTACCCTGCTCTAGTTTAAAACCATTGCCCCTTGCCCTATCGCTACCTGCCCTTGCAAACAGCCCCTCCCCAGCTTTCTCATAGGCCCCCTTCAGATACTGGAAGGCTGCTATAAGGTCTCCCTGGAGCTTAAGTTGCACGTAACGTAATCTGTTCTCCTTAACACTGTTTGGTATAAACTTGGCCACATCAGACTTGAATGTGAACATTACTTTTGGACTCCTAAGTACAAATATTCAGAAATAAACTGACAGTTGTCAACATATCCCTGAGTAACAGCTAATATGAACCACCATTGTTTATAGAAAGAGTTTAAACCACTTTTTACCACGTGACTAGCTACCAGATAGTAGTAATTTCAGTTCTCTGCATCATGGAAACTGTACCTTCTGCAAAGTGCAAAGAACCTCTTTTCAAAGGGCATATGGGGAGTCATGGAGAGACCAGGAGCATGAAGCTCTATGTTCTCAGGAGTCCCAGTATATCCCTACACATATAGGTGAAGAACTTTCTGCATTTTATTTATAAGTTCCTGTCAATGTATAAAGGATATCAAGTTCATTGCCTTTTTTTTTATTATTATTTTTATTAATTTTCTTGATATTTGTCTGCTCTGGTATGGTATTTTTGAATAAGAACTGATATTGCTCTGGCATTATGATTCAAATTATATTAAAACAGGTTAATTACTTGAATACTTCATCTCAGGCTTAGTGTTTGTAGTTAAAGAAAAGATTTTGAAAAATTTTAAGGAGCTGGAAAAGAGTGTCAGGTCTGAATGGAGTACTGGAAGATGTTGTGACATGCCTTGAGAGACTTTTGTGGCTTTGGGGATTCTCTCTGGTTAGTTTATTCGAGAACAGATTTAAACAGGAATGGATGGTAGCCATGATCACATCCATGGGAAGAGACTCCTGGCATCAGCATAGCTGGAGCTATGCCAATCCAGGCTGGCAGCAAAGCACAAGTATTTCTCCGTGAGGGTGGGTAGCTACTAAAACAAATCCCCATAGTAATATGGTTGATTCTTCAACTTTGGAATTTTAAAACCAACATTGAGTGTCTTTTGCATAAATATTGGCACAGTCGTAGAGCAATACCATCATGCAACTTTGCAGGAGAGATTAATAGATTTTAAAGGCTAGAAGGACCTCTAAAAAACTGAGTCTAAAGGGCTGTATCCCCAAGGCCATGTACACCCAAGGCCATAGGACTTAACTCAGAATTCCCAGTAACTTACGTGTAGCTGGGGTTTTTTTTAGTAGGAGGACAATCTTTATTTGAAGAGAGGGGGAGTATCCTCTTATTCCTTTGATAGCTTGTTCTAAAGGTGAATCATTTTTCACAGTTGAAATCATGTCCTTAGACTTTAATATGAGACTCTAGTTTGTGCTTCCAGCCTTTCAACTTCTTCATACATGCCTCTGCTATAAGGAGAGAGAAGCCCATTTCAGAATGGCTATTTTGTTTTTTGTTGAAGTGTTTAAACATGATAATCCAATTACCTTTCATACTTCTTCCTGATTATTTTGGTAGCTTATGGCATCCTACAATAGTATCTAGGCTTCTCCAGCCTATTCTTTTTCCTCATATCTGCTTTGTTAGGTAGCACATGAGGTCCTCCAACCTCCATCCTGTGTTTCTCCATCTCAGGCAACATGGCTGGAGCCATGTCCCTCCCTGCAGCACCAGACTCACAAAAATCCCAGGCATCCCCAGTGCCCGTGCACCAGCCAGCTCTGTCCAAGCTACCCTGTAGGATTCTGCTGAGGGGTGTCAAAGGTGGCCTGTTCTGCACGCTCAACCCTCCTGAGCCCTAATATTTCCTGCAGAAATTGGGGAATCCTTCCTGGTTTGGGAGCTCTTGGCCCCTTCATCTGATCACGTACCTATTCCTTCTTAGCATGATGGGAGCACCAAATAATGATTGTAGGCACTCTTTGTCCTTCCAGGAGGAGAGAGGAGAGGAGAGATCATTGCATTTCCATTCTCTTGAAAAATCTAGAAATGGAGAAAATAGTCCTCTCTATCACCATGGCGGAAAGACAGGAATGTAAAGCGGTATCCTGGGCTGGGAAATCATCACCCAGGGTGGGAAAGCCAGAGAGAAGAAGAATTGCAATGAATGGGGTCTAAGGGAAGTGGTTGAGGCACCATTTCTGGAGGTATTTAAAAGACGGGTAGACATAGCGCTTAGAGATATGGTTTAGTGATGGTTTTTGTCAGAGTTAGGTTTATGGTTGGACTAGATGATCTGAAAGGACCCTTCCAACCTAGGCAATTCTATCATTCTATAAGGACCACACACACACACACAAAAAATTTCTGCTGCTGCACCAGTAACAACTCAGGAAGGAATGTATTATTCTTCCCACTTTTATCATATAGAGCAGGGAAGTCATGCAGCAAAGCAACCTCCATCATGCAATGTCAGCAAGGAAAGCCTCCATAATGTAGCCCTTGTCAGAGTATCTCTCCTGCTTTTCAGGTCTGACTATGCTGTGCTGTGTTGTTTTCAGCTTGCTTCCAAAATATGTGTCATGGTAAAATACTTTAAGATGATCCAGTTGTCAGAGATTGACTCCTTCTGTCAGAAAATAAATGGGATCTCCCTGCTGTCTTTCCCAGCAAAATCTTGTTGGTTTTTTTCCCCCTTGGAAAGAGTTTTTCTTAAATAATTTCATTAGCTTGGATTCTTTGCTTAAATTCAGATGTTCCTTAGCATGTATTTTTACACTAATCCATTGTGTAATCTCCCTATATACAGTTCTGAACCATTTTCATGTTGTGCAAAGAATGTCTTTGAAATTGCTCTGACTTTGACATGATGTTTTGGGTCCCTTATAACTGAAGACTTCAAAGATGTTATCTATCTTTGCCAGATTTCATGTTGACGGATACGAGGTTTTCAAGTGTTATGGGCATCAACAGGGATTGGATACTAATTGCCCTTGATTCCTCGAATAAATCTCTTTTTCTGACTTCATTGGCCACATGCGTCCTCCCGGCTGTGTTGCTCCCCTCTGTCTCTTTTTCCAACAGAGAGATTTTATAGTTGCAATGGAGACATTTTAAGGGCCCACCATTGAAATGTGTTCACTGATTGTCATCAAGGTGATTTAAAACATGCACAACACACGCACACATTTTCATTCACACCCACAGTTTTTCCTTTGGGAAAAACTTTACTTTTCCTTTGATTCTGCATAAAATTCCCAGGGTACAGCTGTCCCATGAGAGTTGGCTGCTTGGCAATTTTTGCCTCTGAAGTGCCTACATCACGCGTTCTTCCGGCCATTCATTGCCCCTTCCTGCACTGAAAACTTCCTTCCTGCACTCAGTGGGAAACTCAGACTGCTAAAATGTGATGCTAATACCTCGGTTCTTTTCCCTTAGTATAACATCTTTGTCCTCAGGGGAGTTCTGGTGTGCCTGCAGGACCTAGCAGTGTAGATGGGCGCACGCCAGATGGCCGCACACCCTTTCACGATGTGTATATTCCAAAGACACAGGTTTGTTCTCAATTTATTTTCCCACATGTTTTGTAACAGTTTATTGGAGTGAAACAAAAACAAAAATTGCAGAATGCTGAAAATACCCATGGGCCCTTGGAAAATAGGATATGCAATTAGTACATTAGTCTTTGGTATGTTTCATTTGTAGCACTTTTTCTTTCTTTAAATTCAGTAGCATTGCAGTGCTACGGCAAAATAGGCAACTATTGCAAATCATGTATTTCAGGGATGGGTTATCATATATCACTCTTGGGGGCCCACAGTCTCTTTCTTAACTAGAAGTTCATGCTTCTTAGTTTTATCCTGTGCTTTCACAAGTCTGACTTTTTTTTCTATCTGTCCCTGTCATGGCATTGAGAAAATCCTCCTGTCTTTTTTGTACTACACCCTGTTGAAGGTTTCTCTTATCTTTCGGGGTATGTGTTCTGCCGAGGGTGGCTGTTACTGAGGAATCTTTCTGCAGCTCAGCTGAGTGCTCCAAAGTTATTTCCTAATTCCCTTTCCCTTTATTAGGTTTGCAGTGTGAGTTACTTACATGCACAGTCTATAGTAGTTAAAGACAAACCTGCTGCTTTTCTTTAGCTGCAGAGTCCTGTTTAGTCAAAACAAGACCACGTGGAAAGGCAAGAAGGAGAGAGTGGTGGCCAACAGAGAGGCAGGGAAGTGAGGCACGGAGCTCACTGGGAAGGGAGGAATATGAGGCTCAGGAAGCCCATAAGATCTCGTGCTGCATGAAGCCTAGCTCGGGCAAAAAGCAAACATTGCCATGGATCACCTTTGCCCTTATGTCCTTTCACTGGAAGACAAGAATAAAATTCTTGCATATGACATCCTTGTCCAGCGCAGATGCCAGTTACCAAACGCTGAGCATGCACAGTGGAAGAGCAGATGATGGTACGGATCTAGGTGTGATGGTCACCTCTTGTCAAATATTTCTTAGTCCTAAGCAGTGCCTGAGCCACGTCTGATGGTGTCTGCTTATTCTTCCCCTTGCATGCTCAGCTGGACCATTGGCCAGCTGGTGTCTGCAAAAGCCTGTGTTTTCTCTTATTTCCTCTGTTGCTGCCTTTTTGCAGTTAAAAACTGAAAATGTCATCCAGTCAAATTTTGCGGGAAGAAGAATTTGGAGAGAAACCTTTTCTTCATAAAGACAGCCGGGCAGTAGAACAGGCCAGTCGGAGAAGCTGTGCAGGTGCCATCCCTGGAGATTTTCAAGTCCCAGCTGGACACAGCTCTGAGAAACCTGGTCTGAAATTAGTGCCAACCCTGCTCTCAGCAGGCAATTGCACTGGGGGCCTCCTGATACCCCTTCCAACCTGCTTGATTCCAGGATTTTATGATCTTCTGAAGTCTGCAAGCTGTAAAAGTCAATATCAAAGAGCCATCATTTCAAGAGAAAGAAGTACCTAAGTACCCTGCTGCTTCAGGAAAGACAAATCATGGTATAGCAAAGCTACCCTAGACCTCATCCAATCCTTTTCCACAGGTGGAGAGTCCTGTTTACCAGCCGGGCTTGTCTGTCCAATCCCTGTTTCTCAGGATTCTTGAAGGCTGCAAAACTGAGGTAGTTAGCTGAAATTGCTTAATTTTCCTATTTTATTAGTCCTCAAGATTGTGCAGTCCTTTATATTCTTTTTTCATACCTGGGATTTGGACATGAATGGCTGTGTGCATATGTGCATGCTTGGTTACCCGCCAGCAGTCACATGCAGAAAGCAGCCTGGATTTAAACAGAAATTTGTACCCTGAAATTACTCATTTGACTTCATTGTGGCCTGAAAAATATTTCTGTTGTTTAATCTAATTTCTGATAAACCAATTGTCAAGCTTCTCTTTAACAGGAATGCTTGCTTTCAGGCCTGCATTGTGGTATTTCACTGTGGAACAAGGCTAGGAGCGCACACGAGTCCCGGTGGGGAAGCTCTGAGATCTGCGTTCACAGATTAGGTTGTAATCTGTTTTCAATGTCAAAATGCCTCAGTGTTCAAACGGCGTATTTGATTTGAGTCTCATTCCCTGTGGACTCCTCTTCAAAATGAAAAAGGATTTGTCTCTCTGGTTATGCACCCCCGATTCTTGAGACCTGCCACCTTCTTCATTCATTGGGTTTGAGTTGCTGGTAGTACTGCCGTGTTTGTACGTGTCCCAGCTGTTGGTACTAAGGACTCCAGATTTCATTTTGGTTCATCCACCAGAACTTTGGGTGATTTGCTAATACTTACTAAAATACTGACTCTCATTCATTTTAATTGACAGTACGGACTGAAGGCCTGAGGGCAGAACTGCTCAGAGTCTACCTCGTCGTAACCCGGGGAGGAGAGGGACAGCCACCGGCACACCTATGCGCCCGCTCTGCGGCTGCTGGTCCTGACGGACAGTAGATGTCACTCTTGCCTAACGGATAGAGATTGGTTTCTCCACTGAAAGGATGGCGATTTGGAGGGGGAAGAGTGACTGCGGATCATAATTGCTACTGAGTGAAAACTTTCTTTTCAGATAAAAAGATGTCTACATAGAAAACCATAGTTTTTATAGAATCATAGACTTGTTCGGGTTGGAAGGGACCCTTAGAGATAGTCTAGTCCAATCCCTCTGCTATGGGCAAGGACATCTTCAGCTAGATCAGGTTGCTCAAAGCCCCGTCCAACCTGACTTTGAACACTTCCAATGACGGGGCATCCACAGCTTCTCTGGGCAGCCCGGTCCAGTGTCTCACCACACTCATCACAAAGAATTTCTTCCTTATGTCCAATCTAAACCTACTCTCTTTCAGTTTAAAACCATTGACCCTTGTCCTATCACTACAGGCCCTGGTAAAAAGTCTCTCATCATCTCTCTTATAAGCCCTCTTTAAGTATCAAAAGCCTGCAATAAAGTATCCTCAGAGCCTTCTCTTTCCTTGGCAAGATGTTGTACCCATACCTTGTTCTGAATCCCTAAAGAAAGATTTATCAAATCCTTAACAAAAGGGGGTTTGGGGTACAGTTTTTTGGGGGTTTTTAACTCACTCTCTGAAATGTGTGTTGGGGGCCTGCTAAATGACGCAGAACTGCCCATCTCATCAAAAACTTGCCATTTTGATAGATAAACCAGTGGAAACCTAATTGTAAATTTGGGTACTGAGGGGTTGAAGGATATTATCTTGACCATTTGTCTTACAGGTGAAGAACAAACCAAACCTGCTACAATATCTCTGATAGCGTAATGTCTGTCAACGGAAGGCTGCCAGCCTGGGCCACGCAGGCAAATCCTGTGTTCCTCTCTGCTCTGCAGCTCCCTGGCAGCTCTGCAATCACCTCATCACAGTTATCCCCCAAGCACTGAGGGCTGGGGCTTTCAAAAGGCTGCAGAGAAATTCATGCCATAATTGTGTGTGTTGCTATGCCTCACTTATTGTTTAATAACGTGTTCGGAGTCCCTTTGAGTATCTTGGGAGACTGGACCAGTGGCCAGTCAGGGGAAAAACGCCTGTAAAGTTGCAACCTGTGGGGGCACCTGGGCTGGTTAGTCTTTTTTTCTTGGTAAGTGAGAATCAGGTTCCCTGAAGAGAAATATTAGTTGCTCTCACCGGGGTGAACGCTCTCACTGTACCTCACAGTAAACTTCATTTTTTAGCAATGTGTGGAAATCACAGTAATTTCTGACCTCTGCTGGAGTTCTGGCTGGTGGTCTCCTATTGAAATCGGACTTTCTTTCAAATAGTGACCATTTTAAAGACTTTTCACATAAGATAATTTTCCTACCAGAAAAAAAATCCACTGTGTTGCTATAACAGCTACATAAATACTTCCGATTCTGCCTGGATCCCTAGAAGCTCAGTTTCACTGTACAGGACCAGAAGGTGTTTACAAAAAGAGAAACCAATTGTCTTTATTATTAATGTCTGCTGTGGATATGTGATTTCAAGAGCGAGGCAGAATGGAGGAATTACACAACTGGGACATCACTTGAGAGAGATGTGGAAGGCGAGATATTTCACTAATACACATCTGCCACAGACTCCTTTCCTTCTGAATCCCACCCTATACCCACTGCAACAGAGATCTCAGTCAAGCATTAAATGCTTGTTTTTAGAAGAATCTTTGAAAAATCTAAGATTTATTAAATTAGCAGTGTTATTAATAACCCTAATGAAGACAGTGACAGGAATGTATTTCAGTCTGGCAGTTCTTTAATCTCTCCAGAGGAAGTCAATGTACGGCTTCTTTCATAACAGTGAGTCACATCCACCCAGGAGATTATGCAAGAGAATGGTAGTGTGTCAGGAGGAAAAAAATTGTTGGCAACTGTATTCGTCTAATTAAACCAAGGGATTTAGGTAATGTGAAGGGAAACCTCATGGATCCAGCCATTTATATTATTTCAGAATGGTAGCTGGCTGAAAAGGCTCATTTGGAAACAGGTTGCTGTCATGGGCGAGGCAGGGCGAACAACAGCCTCGAGTGGCTCTGGATAACTGGGATTTATTTAAGAAACAGTGAGACAAGAGTTTTACTCTACTTTCTGAGACACTCATTCCCTCACTAACCCCAGCCCTACAGTCACAAGGTCTCATCATCCATCTCAGCAGGGAGGGTGGTGCTGGCCCAGGATTGTCTATCAGAAAGTCAGGTTGGTTCATGCCCTGTTGCTGCTCTTTATTAACAGTCTCAGGCATGATGCGCCACAAGCTGTCCGGTCTCCTGCACCTTCCCCCATTGCCAGGCTATTCCTTCAGGCAAGAGCTTTGCTTTCTTTTTTTTTCCAGGGTCCCTTCTTCTTTCTGAGATTGATACTTCATTTTGGGAACCCCTCTCATCAGCACCAGCTCTTCTTTCCAGCACCCAAGCCTAATTTTCCCGGTTTAAATAGTCTGTGTGCAGAAGCACAACGTGCGATCAGCCTCCTAATTGCAGGGTTCGTCTCATGTCTATTTATTAATTGGAGGATTCAGGATGTGCCATGTTTGTTCGGTTCAGGTGGGATGAAAATTTACAACCAGCAGCTGGCAAGCAGCAGGTTTCAGCTTGAGGATTTCAGAAATTCACACCTCCACGCAAGCATACCCAGTTTTCTCCTGCCTGTTTGCATTCATAATTAAAATTATTTTCCACCTTATTCTTGTTTCTTCATTATATCTGCCATGTCAAGCACAGAAACTCAGGATACCTGATTTTCAATCCAAGATTTGACACCAGGTTTGCTATGTTTACAAGCCTTGCCGCTAGGTGGTAATGTCTTCATCCTTAACAAACCAAAACACCCACCACCCTCCTCTGGAGGCATAGGCTCAAACATGAACTATTTCTGCAAGGCTTATATGTTTTTATGGAGGGATCAGAAAAATTGTGGCTGTTCTGAGGTAAAGCCTTTGATTACCAGCTCACTGCACAGCCAAATGCCTGTCAGGCAAACAAAAGATGTGGGAGACTTATGCTGGCCTCACACTTTTCTTTACTGTGAGCAGAAGTTTGGTAGGACAGGAAAAGTGGGCATTGTAGACATATTTTGAATCAAATATGTGATTACAAAACATCATGCAAGCGTGTTCTTTTTTATAGTTCTTGAAGCAGAACTATTATACCGGACTGTAATGCCTCTATAAATGCCATGCAGTAGCTATACACACATTCACCATGCTGAAGGAAATATTCCTGAGCTTTATGTGCTCTCTTTTAGGGTATTAATACAGAGCATAAAGCAGCTCCTCAGCAGCGAAGACTATTGCAAACAGCTCGGCTGTGCCATCTTCCGCTTACAATGACTTTCCACTCAACAGCAGCTCACAGTGAGAGTGTCTGTCCTGAACTTTCTTGATGCTTCAGTCAAACTCAAGTGCTGGGCAGCTGAAGTGTTAAGGTAAGGATCATGACATGTCCTGAGAGGAGACGGGACACTGTGAGACCTCCATGGTGACGCTAAACCTCACCCCTGGAGGGGGGTTCCTGCAGGCTGCAAAAAGGCCCTAGGATTCAATCGCTGAAGACTCACTTTGCCTTGAATATCAGTGATGCTGGTACCACCAGCTCTATCCCAGTACAGGCATTCTGCCCTTCACTTTGACTTCCACACTGAATACATAAAACTGATCAAACATCACCAAAAAAACCTAATAAAATGCATTTTAGAAACTTCCCAACCAGGTGATTCCCTTGGACAGAAAAATTAAACAAATTTGTATGTAGCAAATGGTCTCCAGGCCGCTTACAGCCCTTTGGGCAGTGTTCAGGCACCACAGTGGTGTCTATGCTGTTATATGAACATTTAGTGGACTATATTCTTGGCAATAATTGTGCAGTTTTTCCTTCCAATCTCACACTGTGTTTTTGTTTAAAAAAAAAAAAGTAAAAAATAAGATCCTGAAATACGTCTTAATCCTCTTTCACTTTTCACAGTAAATGAAAAAAACTAATGTACGTCGTAATATAAACCATTAAACTATATTTATATTTTGATCATCAACACAAGCAAAAGAAATCAAATGCTATACTATATTACTGAAAGCCCCCTAAAAAGCTGACCTGCTCCTGCTAGCTTTTACCCAATGGCTCAAGAAGAGCACAGTTGTCTGTCCTAAGGAAGAGTTATACTCGCCTGCCTCAGCCGCCTGAACGATATTTCTAAGGCTGGCTGGTTGCCAGTCTCTCCTGCAGTACAGCTCCATGTTGTTAAAAAGTCATAGACTTGTTTAGGTTGGAAAAGACCTTTAAGATCATTGAATCCAACCATTAACCTAACACTGCCGAGTCCACCACTAAACCATGTCCCTAAACACCACATCTACATGTCCTTTAAATTCTCCAGGGATGGTGAATCTACCACTTCCCTGGGCAGCCTGTTCCAATGCTTGCCAACCCTTTCAATGACGAAATTTTTCCTAACATCCAATCTAAACCTCCCCTGGCGCAACTTGAGGCCACTTCCTCTTGTTCTATCACTTGCTACCTGGGAGAAGAGACCGACCCCCACCTCTCTACACCCTCCTTTCAGGTAGTTGTAGAGTGTGATAAGGTCTCCCCTCAGCCTCCTTTTCTCCAGGCTAAACAACCGCACTTGCCTCAGCAGTTCCTTATTAGACTTGTGCTTGAGACCCTTCACCAGCTTCGTTGCTCTTCTCTGGACACGTTCCAGCACCTCAATGTCTTTCTTGTAGAGAGGGGCCCAAAACTGAACACAATATTCAAGGTGCGGCCCCACCAGTGCTGAGTACAGAGGCACGATCACTTCCTTAGTCCTGCTGGCCACGCTATTTCTGATACAAGCCAGGATGCTATTGACCTTCTTGGCCATCTGGGCACACTGCTGGCTCATATTCAGCCAGCTGTTGACCAACACCTTCAGGTCCTTTTCCACCCGGCAGCTTTCCAGCCACGCTTCCTCAAGGCTGTAGAGTTGCATGGGGCTGTTATGACCCAAGTGCCGACCCAGGAAGGCTTTGGGAAAGGAAGGAAGAAGGAGCTTTGTTGCTCGCTTGGGAGGTCTGGCTGCTCACCTGAGGATGGAGTTTCTCCTCCTTGCTCTGCTGCATGCTCAGTTATTCAAGGTCTTGTGCCACCAATAAGAGGGTTTGAGGGCTCTTCCTCTGCTCCATTTTCTGTGTCTTACAACAAGGAGGGTATAGCATGCTCCTGAGAAGCAGGATATTCAGGTTTAAAACCCTGCTGGCAGTACCAGATGTTAAACTCAGTTTCCCACTTCTCAAGTGAGTGCCCTAACTTGCTGGCCGCCCAGTCGGGGGTGGCAGAAACTTGTCCACAACGCTTATGACCATAGCTTCCCATTCCACCCCAGCCCTGATTCCAGAATTAAAAAAATGAGAGAATCAGTATTTGCTTGGGGAGAAACAAAACCACCATTTTGGCCATGCTAACTGTTTTCTCAAAAAAATGTTACCCAAATCTAACAATAATAATTCCCAGGATATCATTCATTGCTAGGAGCTCAAAGGGAAAACTCCCAAAACAGTAAACATGAACATTAACATAATTGCTGGAAAGGGCTTTTTTTTTTTTTTCCTCTCTCTTTGCAACTGTTTGTGCTCCTGCTGACATGAATGTGAGAGCTTACTCTTATGTTTGCAATCAGCCTTGCTTTACCTGCTGTCATTGACAAAAGTCTGCTCCATACCATGCTGAGTGTGTGACAGCTGAAGAAGCTATACAGTACGCCACATGCACATGTGCGCTGAGGCCTTAGGGGCAACGCATGGCTAGTCTATACAAAGCAAAATATGTATTGTATTGAAAAAAAGCCCTGTTTTTGGTTTTTTGTTGTTTTGTGGGTTTTTTTAAAGGATCATCACTATGAAGTAAGAGAATTGTCGTGGTTTAACCTCAGACAGCAATTAGGACCATGCAGCTGCTCGCTCACTCCTCCCAGTTGGGATGGGAGAGAGAATCAGAAGAGTAAAAGTGAGAAAAAACTCATGGGTTGAGATAAAGACAGTTTAATAGGTAGAGCAAAAGCCATGCCCACAAGCAAAGCAAAACAAGGAATTAATTCATCGCTGCCCATCAGCAGACATAGTGGTTACTTGGGAAGACAAACACTGTAACTCCGAATGACACCCCCTTCCTTCTTCTTCCCCCAGCTTTATATACTAAGCATGACATCATATGGCATGGAATATCCCTTTGGTCAGTGGGGATCAGCTGTCCTGGCTGTGTCCCCTCCCAACTTTTTGTGCCCTCCCAGTCTGCTCACTGGTGGGGCCGTGTGAGGAGCAGAAAAGGCCTTGAGAGCTTAGCAACAACCAAAACCACCAGCGCATTATCAATGCCGCTCTCATCCCAAGTCCAAAACACAGCCCCGCACCAGCTGCTAGCAAGAAAGTTAACTCCATCCCAGCTGAAACCATGACAGTATACATCACAGTGACAAAAGACTCTTTTTTTGGCTATATTCTGGCCAAATTTCAGTGTCTTTGCCCAGTCACTTTGCCTGAACAGTTGTTTAGAAAATTCAATAAGGTGTGTATATCCAATATATGTGTATATATGTATATATGTCAGAAAAGGTACTTTTTCCACTATTTTCCCTGCTCAAATCTCATTTAACATTTCTGCTTAAACTTCAGAAATAGGTTGCCTTTCAGCAGGGACCGAGACAGGAATTTTCAAGGAAAATTAAGAAAATGTTACAAAGATGCAGCTAGAATGGAATTAACTATAGTTGGAACACGCTTTGGTCATTTACTGTCTTTTAAGGGGTATAGGACCTTTTAATGCTGACAACTGACCACCTCCATATCCTTCAATGGCAACTGGCAACTCCGGTATTACAGTTTAATGCCTTTCTTACACTGTGTGAACTTTATGTATCACAGTTTGAAATACTTGTCAGTGGGCTGATCATACTGCAATATTTTCCAGGTTAAAAGAGTGTTTTCCAAAAAGATACTCTCCGCTGTTTTTAATTGCTAACCTTGTTCACCAAACTCTACCCTACATGGAAAGCACCGAAGATTTTTTCACCGGGGGGAGTTATGCTGGAAAACTGTCCTGGTGCAGCCTAGATTTTTTTTGCTTCTGTTAAAAGGAAATACTACCTTGGAGCTGCTAGTATGACGCCAATAATTTCTCTGTTAAAAACTGAGTCTAAAATTTCACACAGGAAAATGAAAAGGTAGACTTAGTGCTACGCTAAAGATTTCCCGAAGCGAGATAAACACTGAAACAAATGTTAAGGCTGGGAAGAGAACTGCAAAAGAGCTACTGAAAAAACAAAGTGAGGGAAGAAAAGCTGGCTGTGTCCGATGCTACACCTAGCATGTGATTAAATACTGTAGCATAGCGAAAGCCGCACGGCTGCCAAGGGCACGCATTTGTTTCCCCCTGCAGTCACGAGCAAGTGACTTGGCAGGAGCTAAAAGGCATCGCGGGTACTGTGCAGTTTATAGGATATTCTGACCTTCACGGCCTGACTCGTCGGCAGGCACTGCAGAGGCACGGGTGGCTAAGGCCAGCTCGACACCAGAAGTATTTACCGGAGTCATGCTGCTACAGGGCACTGTGTTTTTAAGCAACATCCCTATACTAACACAGCTAGATGCAAGTGCAGAGCGAAAGACTGTGGTGCTGCTGGTGTTCCTCACTTTGTACAGAAAACTGGAATAACGAATATCGATCTAATTTTGGAAATCTCCAAGGATCCACCACCTTTCTGGGCAAACAGCTTCAATGCTTAACCACCTAGACAGGGAAGATTTTGTTTCCTTACGTATCGCTGGCATTGTCCTTGCTGTCACTAGTGACTGTGTCACCCCTTGTCCTTTGCTGGGCACCTGGGAGAAGAGTTGGGTTTCCTCCCTCTCTCACCTGCCAAACTCTGCCTCCCCTCCTTGAAGTACAGCCCAGCCACCCCCCACCACCCCGAGCATCCCTCCTGTGGGGCCTGGCTGCTTCAGGCAGTGGGGAAGCCCTAACGCCTTGGTCCTCCTCCCTAGGGAGGAGAGAGTGGGGACCCAGGGAGGCCATCACCACCAGGGAGGCAGGGAAGGACTCCTGCCTTGGCCTTTAAAAAATTAGTGCTCTGACAGCCTGCTCAGCATTTTTTCTGTCATTTTGTTTTCATTTATGGTTTAAATACTAAAAGATTCATTATGATGCCATTCATTATTTGTATCTCAATCTAATAAACTTCCCACTCTCCCACCTTGACATTTATTTGCTGTTAATGCACGGGCCAAAATCATTGCAGTTTATTTGGCCGAGGCGAAGGCTATTTGCTCAGGAGCAAGAAGCAGACACAAATTACCATTGTGATATTTGCAGGAGCTGTAGCTGCACTTGCTTTACGATTCTGCACCGCTTAATTGCAAACAAAACCGGCACCACTATGTGTTATTGCCATGTTCTGTGCCCAGTGCTCAACTTGTGTACCATTCAAAACATGAAAAAAGCCCATTTAGGCAGTTGCTCTCTACCTCTTGCTAATGGAGAGACAGAGAAAACAAAGAAAAAACACACAAATCCCCATAATAGCAATAAAAGAAGTATAAAAATAAAGATGACAGTTTAATGGAGATTTGTTTGAACAGTATGTTTTTCTTCTAACCGGTTGTTGTGGTTCACTACTAATGGTTTTCAATAGCCTGAAATCGAGCTGCTGAAAACATTATGAGGTTTGCAAACATCTTACATTTTGGGCCACTGGTTAGGCACATAAACAGTTCGTCTGAGCTTTCAGAGCTGCAATAAATGTGCTAAACCTTGGAAAACAAGTCATCTTGCACATATCAAGCACCATGCTTCAGTTGTCAGCCCGATTTTTTTTTATATACAAATTAGCTTTTCTGAACAAAGAAGAATTTGTCTGTTACCACGGGATAATGCTGTCACTTGATACGACTTAATTTTATGGTCGTTATAAATAACTTTGTTATAATCAGTCTTCACCCTCATTTCAGCCTGCTTTCTTGGCAAAGTCTTTGGCTTACAGTAAAGACTGTGCAAAGGAAAGCACTGGAGAGTAATCACACAAGTGACCTAATATAAGAGTCTTTCTTCACAAAGCTGATCAGAAGACTGGGATTTCCTTAAAAAAGCTTGTATGAATTTATAGATTTCATAGTAAGTGCTTCCAGAATAATACTATAACATTGAAATGAAAAAGTAACGTCACAGACAAATCCCAGTCAAGCTGCCCGAAGAAACCTAACAATAAAGTATTTAAAATGCACACGTATATATATATTTTTATAAACATAATTTTATAAACATACATTTATAGACCCAAAAGTCTTGGTTCTCTTACTGGTTCTTCTGCTTCTATTGTTTCTCTTATACACTACCAAAAGAAATTCAAGGACCATGACAACCTGACTGGGGCATCATAAAAACCTACGCAGAATTTCTCTTGCACGCTGCTCTCTCGCTCTTAAGCCGTGCTGGGCTTTCCTCGGTGGCTGTCAGAGCACGGAGACAGCTGTTCAGCTGTGTAACAGGAACAGCACAAAAATAGACGTTCTGCTCAGCACTTCCAGCCACATCAATCTCCATAATGGGCATTGGGATCTGTGCGTGACACCCCTCCATAAAATTACCATATGATGTGATGGTTGGCACCCAAAATAGTGTTTGAGCCACGGCTGCCATGGATAAACCTCAATCATCGTTAGTCATTAGTGCCCTGTCTGCAGGAAGCAGGGGTTTTGGTGGGACAAGGACAGACCTGTTGTTGCTCCCCACTGGTTCCTGGTGGAGAGGAGGTCTGTGGTGGAAGCTGGCTCACTCATCCCTCCTTTTCCAACCTTCTCTAGCTGTCACAACATTTTTTCACCTAAACTCTAGAGCAAGGATATTCATCTCTCACAGGGGCCTGCAGGACAGCCTGGCACACCTACCTCTCGATCACCCTCTTCCCCATGGCCATACACACATGGAAATACTCCCACTCCAGGTGCCTCCATGCCTTTCCACAGCCCCCATGAAGAGGAAACCTGGCTTCCTTCAGAAGCTTTCATTTCCTACCTTTGCACTAACAGCAATGAGAAGAGGAGATGTATTAGGAGGAGAAATGTTTCCAGTGGGGAAAGATCACATTACTGAGGTCTATTTGTGTCTCCTGCTGTGTTGTGCTTCTTTTTTCTTCTCCCTACAGTCGCCTTTCCTCTGGTTCAGGCCCTACTGAAACCGATGCACCTCCTTTGCACTATGTTGGGCACCCAACAGAGGGAACATCTGCACCCCCAAAAAGCCTAATGAAAAGCTTTATTTATATTTTGCAGGCATGGGCAGACTAAACTCGTTACCAGCAATCTGTAAATGGCCCGTGTTTTCTCTTAGTCTCACACTAGTTGTTCCCACTGGCCGCTGACAGACCTTCACGTGTCACCTCACAAAGTAAAGTTTCAGCTAATACAATTTGTCTTCTCAAATGTGACATTATTTTGCACTTGAGTCAGCCTGATTACAGTGAGCGAGGATGTAAGTGCTACCCGAGGCCTCCACGTTGTGCTGACAACAGCCCTGCCAGAGCTGGGGGACAAAAGGGAGCAGGTGAAACACACTGTGAGCAGCTTAGCTGTGTTGTCCTCTTCTGCCCGGACAATGAAAATGGCTTCTACTTTTGCTTATATTCTTATCCATGCTGTGCCAGGTTCATGCGTTAGCATCTCTGAAACATGCGAGTGATGTAAATACCCTATTCAGATTAAACTATTGGTATGAAGTTGCAGGTAAGCATAATGCAGCCCGCAGATGTTGTAGCGCAGGTATCCTGCGGTGGGCATCCAGGTACTGAAACAGGATGAGCTTTAGTAATATTCAGTGTGGCTGATAGAAAAAAACCTTCTTTGCAACACAGGAAAGGAACAGCTTTGTGGTTTTCACTCTTCTGAACCTGGCTTGCCATACAGCCCCGTAAAATTTGCTAGTTCTTACACTTTCTTGGTTTTTCATATCTGCAATAAATGTAGAGCTCTCTTTTTCCCCTCAAGATTTCACCATACTGAGCCAGTGTAAAAAACCTGCATAAATATACACTGATGACAAGGTGGCTTTCCAGTCTGCCCGTGCTCTGCAGTCAGCGGGAATGCTGAAGTCACGAGTGGCGTCACCTCCATACAGCTGAATAAATAATCTAGGTTGTCTTCATGGGGGATGGAAAGCTGGACAAGACGCACAGCACTGTATAGCCTGCAGTCACCTCATCCTATAGTGAGCAATGACATTTGATCTTAAAACACCAGTGACTTCAGTAACTGATGAGACCAGTTTTGGGGATAATGGGAGATGAGATACCCAGCACAGGCGTCGACCCCCTCACCACAGGCACCTACACTGAAGCCAAATTAATTTGGAGTGAAGCTTGGTTTTAGTAGCTGACCTTGGAGGGCTTCTGAAAAGTGAATGCGGACACATGAACAGCTTTTTTTTTTTTCCCATCCTTTGACAACAATAGTGCAAATTCATGTGGTTTGGCTGATGGTCAGCTTAAAGAACAGCTTCACCCCGTCAGGTAAATGTTGCTGAGGACAGGTGTTTCTCCAGTGTATTTTACATTAAATAGACTAGAAAAGCCTCCGAAGTTTGTATTCTGTATTTTACAATGTAAAATCTACGCCACGGTAAATAACCTGCAATAACACTGTGAGAGCTGATATGGACAGAAAGGAGAAAGATTTCCAAACTGATAATCTGAAAAATGCATAACCACATGTGTGGACAAGACTGGCAAACCCGATACTTATGAAATATTACCACAGAGCTGAAGGGTCCCAACCGAGTGTTAGACCTCCAATGCGCTGGAATTTGCACAAATGTACAAAAGAGATATTTTACATCTCATGGAATTAAAATATACATAATGGCTGTATGAACTGCAACAGAGGCGGGGAAAAGTGATGCTGGTATTATTTAAAGTAGTAATTTTAATGTTGATTATGTCTGAAATATACTTTATAGAATTCTCATAACCTTTTCACTGATTATATAGGTGTATAATCAAGGTACTCACTTACAGGTGAACCTGATGAAAGGCTGTATCTGAATTTTATGCAGAGGCCAAGGACTGTCGCCTACCATGCCTGTTCTTGCCACTGGGCTGAGTCTGTTCTGAGTCTGTTCTTTCTGCTTTCTTTTTTTCACTTACTTGTTGGCCTCACGCTGGACATCCTCCTTCTTCCATTAGTTCTCTGACTGTTTGATGAGAAAGCTGTCATATGGGAAAAAGACAAAATCTTCTGCTCACATGATGTAAAAGAAAGCAGTAGTGGGATTTTGATAGTCCTTCAGGGCATCATTACCTGAGAAGGGATAGTCTGAGGCTCCCTTACAGTGTCGGGGCCCAGAAGGAAAAAGAGCCACTATTTCTTGCATCTCGTTTGGGCTGAGACATGACATAGGTATCAAGTGGTTTAGACAGAAATGCTTTCTGTGCCCAGAAACACAAACCGAAGCATTTGGGGAACTTTAAACCAGAAGAGCGAAGCAGTTGTAGACCAGAGGTATCCCCAGAAGGACACAGCAGCTCAGCAGGGGGGTACAGCATCTTTTGTGTTGGGCAGCTAAATTCTACCCAGGTCTTTACAGGTTGTGTCTGGACCTCAGAAATTTCTATTTACAGTCATTCCAGGACCCACTCGTGTAACAGACTAATGACCTGTAAAATTTCAGTTTAAAAAGCCTTTAGAGAGTTATAGTAAACATTTTAAAATGTAACTGAAGATACATTTCCATTCTGGTTTTACTCTTACAACCCATAAAGTAGAATGCATTTCATATAAAAAGACTCTAAACCAAATCCCCGCTTCTCATTTTAATTTTTCTCATATAATCTATAAACACTTTTATATAAAAACACTGTAAAATGCATTCCATTCTGCTTCTTCACTATGTTGAATTTTCAGAGTGGTATGAATTTCTAAGCCTAAGCTTCTGGAGAGAAGGGCTTATACAAAAATGTTGATGGTATCTTAACTGTTGTGCTCTGACCAATGCTGCAGCAACAGAGAACACCAATAAAGCACTGCAGTGCTGTATAATTGTCTTATTAATTGGAACATTATTTACAGAGAGGGCTGCCTTCACAGCATGCACCTACTTTCTGAAATGCTTGCAGCACTCAGGACACAGCAGGCAGCCAGCACAAAAGTTCAGTTAAAGAAACAGTAAAATAGCCATCCATATAAGTGCAAGTTAATGAATTGAGTCCTCCTAGCAGGAAGACTTGAATATGAGCAAGCATTTTCAAATTTAAAGGGAGGTGACCTTAAAAGCCTGCCAAATCTCAAAGGTAACGCAGCATTTATGATAATGATGGTGGGGCCCTTTCCTTTAATTTTTAGATGAAGAACAACCCATCTCAACTATTCTATTAAAATATGTTGTATGTTACTTTACAAACTACATTTTGACAAAGATTGATTTTGGAAACCAAAGGCTAAGAAAGAAAACAACCCTTTTGAATATGTAGGGCACTACCTCACATTTAAATTAACTGCTTAAATAGCATTGTACATACTAAATACTGTGCATGGCAGTTGTTCATGGAGTCCCTCTTTGACAAAAGTTCTCCAGACACCATGAAAAGGAACTGCCATGCTCTCTCTATGCTCCTAAAAATGACATTAGTGCCAACTATTCAACAAAGCGTTTCATATTTTCAATGTCGCCATAAAATCCTTTCAGCTGACAGAAGGGAAATTATTATGTCCGTCCCTCTGCCTCTGCAGTATCCAACTGACTTCTTCACAAATTCAATGGAAAAAACCAAAAAGCATGCAGGACCAAGACTTACAGCTTTGAAGGACCGTTTTTCCCAAGATTAATGTTTCATTATCATATATGAAATATAGCACAGCTACTCCGTCAATATTTACATTTACCACTTTCGTGCTAAGTTCATAAATTGCTATGTGGTTTATTCAGCATGGGTACAAAACACTGGGTTTTTAAAGAGTTTTAGGGCAGTCAATATTTTTGCAGAATACCTCATAAAATCCTTTTTATAATTTACTTCCTAAAATATCTGATACTTGCAGACTTTTGGACAGATTGCCTATTACGCTTAGGACTTTCCAACCCAGCTCAATGCAAAGCAGGAAGATGATTTTTTTGCCGTCAGCACTGAGTTGCCATAAATCAGGCTGTCATTGCGGGCGCTTTGGATGTGTCATTCATGATGCTACAACTTGCACTCAGTTCTTGGAAACTGAAGCCAGTTGCTTCCTTGGCAATTATACGGTATAATAGCAGGCTGGATCCCAGTTCATCTGCAATGAATGTCAAAGCGTTTTATGTTAGTTACTCATTGGAACACAGAGCACTCTAGTGCCTGATTTCCTCTGCGGATCTAGTCATTCCTCTTTTCCTCAGAAAACATTGAAAATCAACACTGTATTTTTTTTTCAATGTTTTCTCTGGTGCTTGGAATAAAATCAACCAGTTTGTTGTTTAAAAAAGCACCTGTGAGTGAAATGCATCCCATCTATGTCTAGGTACCTATTTGAGACAGACCTACTTCTGCTTTCGTCACTTTATGCAATCCGACCTCCATTGTTCTGCAGCTCATATTTGATTTTTCTGGGTCCACCACCACCCATCCCCACCAAATCCTTACTGGCCCAAAGCAAAGAAGCGCCTTGTAATTCTGACAGCACCGAGATGCGGGCAGGTTACAGGCGCTGCCGGTTTTTGGGTCCCTCGCGGGCATTTGAGACAAGGTACAGTGCTCTTGGGGAGCAGCCAGCTGGACAGCAAGGAAATCCAAATTCCTGACTTCTTTTTATTTCAAAGCCCAATTATTCTTATTTTTTTCTCCCACAGAGTATCTATATTAACTTCAGTGTTCTGGATCTAGTTCAGCTGAGATAGATAGGCAACAGGCTTATTACTCCCGCAGTTTCAAACGCTGGTGGCATTTCCTTGGCTCTCTGCCAGGCATAAAACTATTGCGTGTTGTTGCTAGATTTGTGTAAACAGTTACCAGCCTTCCTCTGAAAACCAACTGCATGTTGGTAGTGTTTGGGAATAGCGTTTTGCATTAGCTAAGGCTGTAAATAGTATCCTCTTCCAATACAATCTGCCTTCCAAAAATGATACTCCATCCCACTGGCTCATTATTTTTTTTTCAAAGAAAATCTGCCTCAAAATTGAGTTTTTCTGTGTTTCCATTTAACAGAAGGAATTCTAAAAGACTTAAGGAAAGCCAATTTAAGTTACCTCAGGTAAGGGAAGAACAGAGATTTAAGTAGGCATGTAAGTTAGACTAGTGTTTCCATAACATGGATCAGACCAACTTATATTTGGTTCACGGGTGAATTGAGTTGCTACAAGCTCACATTTCAAATGCAAACGACTATGATGAAAGAAATGGTTTTAATGTTACAATGCTACTGTCCAGTCGTAATAGAGATGACCCAGACTCAGGTAAGCCCATAGCAGGCTGGATCCATATCATGGCTGCCTATTTGGCTATATTCTGGCAGTGAGCCTCTTGTAGCCGTCTTCTCCTGTTTCTTTCCTTAATCCTTGTCAAGGACAAAGACATTTTCTGGCTGCTATAATTGTAGTCCCTCTTCTTGTTTCTGTCATAAAGTCATGGAAGAAAGTTCGTATTACAAGTGTGAAGTACGAGTTACTGAAACATATCAATTCATATGCTTTTATTCTCTTTTATGATTTCTGGAAGCTTTATCAGTTCAAGTTTTGCTTCTGAGTCCAAATATATTAAAAGCTGTTTATGTTACCAAATGCCAGAATACACAGATGGCATCCATTTAACTGAGTAGATTTTTACTATTGGTTATGAGCATTTCATGCTATCAATCTGACATCTTCCCGAAGTGTTGTGGTTTAGGTTGGGCTGGCCACTAAACGAACAACAGATTAATTTTAATTTTTTTTTAACTCTTCCGTAAGGTAAATAGGTGTTTGGCCAAATCCTTCTGGCTCTACTTTTATGAAGTAATTTCACGCCAGCTGCTATAGTATAAAGAGAACACTGTGATGTTTGATTTATTATTTCAGTTGAAGAGTTCTTGAAATGCCTAGTAAATTTGATTCTGGTAATTCCAAATACAGCATCTATATCATAGCCATATGCACAGCACATCGTACTTTTTCTTGATAGAAAAAAAAAAAAGCAACCTGCAATCTCCTCAAATATAAATGAAATTTGAAGAAATAAGAACCATACCTCTGTACATGTGTTCTTTGGCCTAGAATGTATTTATTGATACAGGATATGGATCTAAACCAACATGAAATTATTCCTCAGAAATGCCGAATTTTACCCTTCAAAGAGTGTGAAAGTGCACCAATGGAAGATGGCTGAATTTGACAATGATTTCCTAAGCTTGAGCTATATTAAGAATAATAGGATTATGTTATTACAACTCTAGCTGTGATAGGGCTGGAGAAGGTTACTTAGACCCTTCTACACTGCTAAATAGAAGAGAGCCAGGAGCTAATCCTCAGTGCTGAGGCCAAGCGGTAAGCACAGACAGATCCATGCTACATAGCTCTTGTCCCTGCAACTTGTTTCATCCCATGTGATGCCTATGCGGTCTGATGGAAAATACTTCTTTTCATGTGTTTTTTTTCCAATTCAAGATGTCTGAAGTAACATATAACCTGTGTTGCAGCTTGCCAGAGTGGTGGGTTTGTAACATGAAGCTGCCTATGTGTATGGCATGTCTGAAGGGTGTAAAACCTGCTGGGATAGCATTGGAAGATTGTGTAGAGTGGAAGGAGTTACACTTGGTGCAGTCTTGTCCATGCTGTCCTGGAATGAACTAGTTCACTGAAGTGAGCCCAGGCATGGATGAGAACCAGGAGCTCAGCAGAGAAGTCCATCCCCTGTTGACCTGAACTGGAGATACAATGCAGCTTACCCTCCACAGCTGAACTTGAACCTTAGTCTCTATTTTGGTGTTCAAGGAGCTTAAGAATCTCCAAAACGTTGCCCACATTTCTACCACTGTCTTTTTCCAGCCTAGAAGCCCAGTGTTTCAAATGCTGGGAAATGATGAGCTGAGAGCGCTAACCATGTAGCCTAGGCTAAATACACCATAATCTCTGTCAGGCAAGAAGAAGACATTGCGGAACATGCAATCTTTCACTCTCAAGAACAGAGAGCCTTCAAAGTGCTTTTCTGGTGAGAAGTTGGCACTTGCAGGACAGGGTCGTAAAGAAACTGATTTGACTGAGTAGACTCTTGCATGCAGTCTGGGACAAAAGAGGCACTGCTCCCTTCTCAGAACAGAGGAATGGAGTCAGGGAAAACACCAATACTGGAGAGAAACCTTTTATACCAGCCCTGGGCAGAGCTCCCTGGGATTTCAGGCTCCTGTGGGAACATTATTTTTTCCCCCTGCCACATGCAGTGACTCTTGTTAGGAGAGGGAAGCAAACTTCTCATGCAGGACACTCTGCATCCAGTTCCAGACCAGTAAAGGCAATTCCCAGTGATCAGAGTGCTTTTGGTAGCATTCCCAGATCTTGCCAATGCGCAGCATGGCACATGCCAGCAGTCACTCTGCAAACCTAGACAAAGCTCTATTATTGATCTTGAATGTCCTCTCCTTTTCCCAGCAAGACACTGGAAATAGCATAAGGCTCTCCACTCACTTGGCAGTGCAGCCTACAGACACAGCAGGGAATTGCCATGGGACTTATCACATGGCAGAGACAGATGGGCTCTTCCTGCTCTTTACCTCTCTTCCCTTTGCCTCTGCTTACTTGAACATCCTCCTCCTCTTGCAGACTGAGCTTTAGGGATATTGCATGGCTGCACAGCTAGTAGCATTGATACTCATGACCATGCCATCTCCTCTAGGCTCACAGTCTCAGGAGCTACCACGCAATCCTCTCTAGACCTTTTCTCTAAGCAGGCCTTGGGGCATGGTTTGCTGAGGCACTGGTCCAGTTGAATGTTCTCATACAAAGTCACACAGTTTAGGTGTGAGATGTCTGTGCAGCAAGAACTTTGGTCCAGACGATAGCCACCCTAGGTTTTTAGCATCTCCACACACTACTGAGACTATAGGGGATGTTGGCTTGGGCCTGCCCTTCAAGGTCCTCCAGCACGGAGCTGGTCAGTGAAGGTATGCTCCCCATTGGTGCTAAAGGAGGTGAAGGCCTAGTTAAAGTCTTCTGAGGGACGGCAGGTGTCAATAGAGCTGCCTGTCTCATCAGGATGCAGCACAGGCCACAGCCATGGAGTCAACACTCTCATACTCATGATACCTATGTCTGGGAGAATTACATGGGAAAAACCTTGCACTCCATCTCCTGATGAAAGCATCAGATACTCAAGTTTGTTTCCAAAATATCTTGGATCTCTCATACTAATCATGACTAATGTATGCTACAGCCACAGCCTAAGACTGTAGTGAATGCTGTTACCTTGTTGTCTGACAGTAATTCCCTCCCTTTTTTGTCACTGGAAATTTTTCTTTTGATGACTGCCATGTGGCCACTACTATTATAAGGAACTTAGAGAATGCAAATAAAGGGTTGTTGGTTTGTTTGCCTTACTGCTACCTTGAGGCAATTTTCTGGTGCTTAGTGCCCATCACTGAAGCCTGTCTTCCCTCCCCTGGGTCTCATTTACAGATACACTCTGTGGCCCCAGGAGACACTTTACATAGTTTAAAAATTAGCGCTCAGTCTGAAGATGGGAGGATTGCCAGCTAGTCAAGTAGCACTAAAAATCATCGCTTTTTTATTCCACCTGGCTCAGTACCCCTCCTTCCAAAAGCAAATTATACACTTCAGTTTGCAATGTCTTCCCTATTCTTGCCTTAGTGCCCTACACTGTCTATTGATTTTTGTTCTTGTGCAGAGCGCTGCCCTGCTGCAATGAGATACAGGCCTTAACTCTCCTAGTGCTCTTTCTGGTTTTACTTCTTCATTCTATTTTAATATTTAGGAACCAAACAAACTGAGACATGGGTAGAAGGAAATGAGGAGAAGGAAATGAGGAGGCTGATGGGACACTGAGGAGGAAGAGTAGGGGAAGGAGAGAGTCAAATGAGCAACCAGTGTCCAGAAGTCAGCTGCACTTGAGCTGCATGCACGGGCGCTTACTGCACTGCTGTCTGGGGAATGTGAAACAATAAGGTCCTGAGGTACTTCTGCTCAGCTTTTTGCTACTTTTGCTTTGCCTGCTCCACCTCCAAGTTGGTTTAATCTCTGGAAAGTCTTTCTCTGTTGTCTAGTGGTCGTTGCAAACAGAAAGAGGGTGAGTAGGAGGCCATTCAAGCCCATACTTTACATATTTAATCATTGCTTCCTCTAATGCAAGGCTTATTGCTGTAGGCATGCTTTCCATTTTACGCACCCCTCCCTTGGGCCGCATATAATTCTTCATATTGTGGTTGACATTCGGGCATTTAAATTACAGCTCTCTATCTTGCCTTGCAGACTGCAATGACTTTTTTGGCTTTAGAGTATTTGCTGTCCAGATGGTTGCTGTCAAATAAGAAACAGGTGGCATCACTGACGTGTGGTTTGCCTATAAATTTCTTCGGAAAACAGAGTAAAATTTCAAAATGTTCTTAAGCTTGATGGTCTGCATTATTACAAGGCATTTCAGTCCTAGGTAGTCTCTGTGGGACTTGGGGAGAGAGACGCTTGAAAAAGTCTCTGCGCAACTTGAAGATGACTGTTTATTGGGCTCACATCTTCTTTCCCCAAAGACCTGACACTGCCCGGGTGAGCTTGGCTCACACCTCAAATAATTTCTTCTCCTTTTTGCAAATTCTACAATCGCTTCTGGAGCGAGTGCTCAGCAGTGGACGTGACTGCAGTGGCAGAGAGGGCAGCGGTGAAGCTGGCGAGGGAGGGAGGCCAGGAAAGCCCTAGGAGAGGTGCTGGGTCCAGCATGTTCATTTATAGCTCTTTCCAGCATTCCCTCCACTAGATGGTACTCAGGGAACACATTTGTCTTCACTGGCTTTCCCAGCGATGGTAATCATAATAGTACAGGGTCCCTGCACAGAGAAGCAGACAACCGGCAGGCTTTTCAGGGCGCAAGAAACTTCTGATGAAGACCATTAAACTTTCAAGGTGAAATATTAAAAATTTAGCAAAGAAAACAGGTGGCCTGAGCAAGCTGAGCTCGCTTTCGCATCTGTTACGACAACCTTTAGTTGCATATCACGTTCATTTTTCCATAGTTTTGTTTTTATTTGTCCTCAAAGGGCATATATAATCTAGAATACTGTTACAGAAAACAAATGGTAAGAATTATGTTAATATTAGATCCTACCACTATCTTTTCCCAGAAGTTACCATTTAACAAAAAAATTCATTCATTTGCCTGCCCTTACCAACACATACATTATTTGCTGCAATATATGGCATCCAGAGCAAGGCAAAACTAACCCTTACAGCTTGTATAGCTTAATCTCGTAGCTCATTGGTGTCACTGTCAACCAGCAGCTCAGTAAATGGTAGTGACCATGCACTTCACAATATTCGTATGTCTTACATTGATATTTTTAATACCTGGAAAGGTAGAAAAACCTTTTGGACTTTTTTCAAGTGGAGGGGTGAATGAGAATTTAAAGAGGTAAGTGAATCTCCATACCCACAGTTGTATTGGGATTCTTACATCCTAGACTGAGTGTGGTACCTTATTCCATGGGCAGTGATAAAATCTAAGGCTATTTGAGGTGTAAGATCATGTGAGTGTGGTGGGTTACAATTTCCCATTTCTGCTCCAAGACAAACAGAACTGCAATAAGGTTTGTACAACTTGTCAGCCAAAATGCTGTACAGCAATAAAGGAGCAGGACTTCCAGGCTGTGCTGGAGGCTCTGACAGCTCATCCGATGAGCGCAAAGCTGTTGGAAAGAAAACAAGATGACATAAACACCTAGCTATTAGGGCATGCTGGTATCTCTCTCAGACTTTTAAACCCAAGAATCGCTGAATTTTTTCTTAAGAAAAATTTGCAGACTGTCTGCAACAATTAGCCTCTTTTATCTGTGTGACTGGAGGATTTAAAGCATTTTACAAACCTCCTTCTCCCATCCCCTGACTACAAGACCTCCTTGAACTCCAAAAAAATATTAGAAGAGACAAAAGGAAAAGATAATGTACTTTTCACGTTATTTATTTCTTGTAACTCTAGAAGTTTGTATTGGTTATTAGTGTTACAATAATGTATGACATTACTCATGAAGCTTCAAGCTGACAGTAGCAATCTCTGGTCAAAGGGTATGTAAGCTGTTTTGAGGGCATTTTTAACAAAGAAAAAGGGGAATTCCATAGATCTTGTTCCTTTAATGCACACATTTCAGAATTTTATTAAAAAAGGTCACTTGAGGGAAGACAGTTTGAGTTAGTTCCACCAGCGTTAAAGCAAGATTAATTTTTCCTTTAGTATTTTTTTTTTTTTCAGAACTGGTACCATTTTCATGCATCTAAAGAGCTTTTCTGCCTGCTAACAACTCTTTACTTTCTAACGAACCTGTGACTGACAGAAAGTTGAGCTTTTCTTTCCTCCCACTAATACCACCATTGTATGTGTCTTGTTAACCAGTATTGTGTATCAGTCACAAGCTGACTCCTTTGTGCCTTTGTAAAGTATCGATTTAGTCAGCATTATCTACTGGGGAGACAATGCTGCTGGTAAACGTGAACACAAAATCCTGTAGCATTATAAGCCCTAAAACCACTGGTTCAGCCAGGAGCCCGGGAGCCTGGGAGGTGGCCAGGCTGCAGCCGGAGAGCCGGCTGCCCGTCAGCAGCTGGCGGCTGGAGGGTCGGAGGGAGCGGGACGGCAGCCAGGACAGGATCGGCTGCCAGAGCCAGCCAGGGTGCAGGGGTGGCCGGGAGCTCGGGCAGAGTCTTCGTTCCGGCTGACAGTTAGGTTGCTTGGCTGGGAAAAATACCCCAAAACCAACTATGCCATCCAGATCTGCCTGCCAACCTGCCTGCAACTTGACTCTGCTGATATTTGACCGGACTGACACATTCCCAGCGTCTGTTTTGATTTTTTGCTTGATCAGGCTTTTCCAATAGCAAACTGATTTCTCTGTGTTATAAAACCAACTCCAAAACCCAAAAACCCCGTGGCATGCACAGAAAGTTGCAGCTCAGTCACCAGATCCCGCACTCCACGAGGAGCCTGTGGCTTCTCGTACCTGCAGATGTGAGTTAGCTCCCTGTCAGTCTCCGGGTAGACTTTAAAAAGGAAGGTTAGACCAACTCAGTCTTTCCTTTCATGTTTTCCTGCCTGGACGATGGTCAGCAGAAATACCCAACCCCCATTGCACTAGAGAGGGGGAGGGCAGCAGCTCTGTGGGGGTTCTGTGTCTTTGGATGAAATTGTTCCTTTGTTAGTCCAAAATAGCTCAAATTGGGCAACTTTCCAAGCATGCAGTGAAAGACGTCTGTTTGAGACAGTGCTTAGAGAAGGCTGAGGATGGAGAACTGAAAAAGAGGTGCCTGACTGGCTGGGTTCCCATCGGAGTGATTAATGTAATGTTGCTGGGATTTTACTGCATTATTAATGAAGTGCTAGTGTGCCTGGAGCACTGGAAAAACATCTATGGAAAATTATTACTAAAAATCTGAATTGGTGTATTGGATAACCTTTCATATTTATTTTTTTTCCTTGCCCATAGAGCCCTTATCATGCCAGAGGAAGGCTATAAATAATAACGAGCAAGAGCAAGACGACGCAGGCGCTGCTCCTTCCACCTCCCCAAGGAGCGCTGGTCCCATTGCCAGTGGGCTCGGGGTGCCAGTAGCCCACGGGAGCCTTGCCCGGGGGCTATGCGGGGGTGCGGGATTGCACCCACCAAGCCCCTCTGGACTCCCGGCCAGGGAGATGCTGCCTATGGAGTCCTGTTTTGTGGAACATTGGTGGGATCTGACAGGGAATAGTCTGGGCTGGTTTATGGCTATTGTTTGCATTGACGAAGCTTGCATCTAGGATGATCAGTATAAAATATCTCTACTTTTTTTTTTTTCCTAAGCTGTTATTGCCTTTTTAATTGGCTTTGTCATGCTTTTTTTTTTTCCTTCTTGTCTTCTAAATCCTCAGCTCTTGTGATCTAGATTTAATCATCTCATATTTTCTGATGGTATCAACTGTGGGGGGATTTTTGGGGGGAGCGGTGGGTTTTGTTGCCTTTTTGGTTTGTTTATTTATTTTTTATTTTATTTTATTATTTTTTTTTAACTGCTGTGCTTTAAAGCAGCCTTGCCTGTCTAAGGCTTCCAGTTGCTAAGCGACTTTTCCCCTCCGCCCTTCCCGCAGCCCGGTTGCCATAGCGCTGCCAGCCTCGGCTATCAAGTAGCAGAGAGCAGTCATTACTCACCCGAAAAAAACCCCAACGAACCCACCAAAAAACAGGGCTGCACGGGCAAATAAACATTTCCTTTCCTTTTTAATTCATTTTGCGAGCCGGCGGGAGGATCCCTGCGCACATCACAGCCGCGGCTGCACGCTGCGTTATTTTCTTGCGGAAGTTTTTGGTTCGGTCTCTGCGTTAAAATAGGATGGACTGCAGTGCTGACTCATGGACACCTGTGACGTTGTTCATGGCAGCAACAGATATATGAGGATGTACTTTCTAAGAAGCTGGTTTTTGTACCTGGGTGACTGGTATCTCACCCTCCGTGACTGTAATTCACCCAGCGCCAGCAGGTCCTCTGCAGCTCTGCAAATCCCAGCATCTTTCCTTAGAAACTGGGTGATATGGTTAGAGCTTTTCTCTTGAGACGTTTTTTAGTAACAATAACATTATACGTACATAAAACATGTGGTGTGCTACCATCAAAGACTAAAAGAATGCACACTGGTCAAAAACTGCCTTTTCTTTTCAAATGCACTCGAACAAATTTGTATGAAGAATAATATCCAGAGAAATAGAGAGTCTTCCATTTTTTAAAGAAAAATTATATCCCTGGTGTCTTGGGTGAGACAAAAGTTAATGTCAGCCCTAAAACATACTAAAGAAGAAGGAAAACCTGACATCTTTCTTTTCTAAAATGGTGAGCTTTCTTGTCATCAGTCTACTGATTGCCAGATTTTACCAGCTGGGTGCTATAGGGTGACATGGAGTATGGAAATACAGTCCTGGGGTCTCTAATCAGCCACACCATCCATCATACCCCGTAAAAAAAAAAAAAAAAGATGAATTATTTGATTGTTATATAAAATTGAAAATGTGCAGGCTTTAAAATACCTACTAATGAAGAATTTGGTAGTATAAGGTTACCTGTGTGAGAATATAAATCATAGGAGTTAAATTTAAGTTGATAGTTGGGGGAGAGAAGCTTTTGCATCAGTAAATGTTACGAGTGGTAGTTGAGTTGGACATAAAATAGTTGCAGTTGTTCTGTGACTTTAGCTTCCATTAATCACAGCAAAAGCTTCCACCTCGGGTTGTCAGTATAAAGCCTCTCTTAACATCCAGGGAACTTTCTTCCCACGTTCTGCAGTCGGTGAGATATTGTGATAATAAATGCAGCGAGGAGCTAGACTCCGTGTCCTTACATGCCCTTCCATTTATCCAATCCAGCATGGGCCTATTTGAACGAGTGCATCAGATACAGGCAGCGTGCCAGCTACTAAAATGTTACACCTACCGCGATGGAGCTGAATTGTACATTTTGTTTTCCCCTTGTCCTTGAAAAGGACTCACTCCTGAAGTAAGAGGAGTGTGTTTAATGGCTCCTTGTCTTAAATTCCTTATTTACCCAACTGTCTGTTGCCTGATTTGGTACTTTGTATTCTCTTCTTTTCATACTATCCTCGGGAACATTAAATATCATTGTGCAAGAAAAGTCATTTAAGGAAGAACTTTTGCCAATTGTATGGAAAACTGATTTCAAAATCCATTTCTACTCTGATGAAGCACGCAAGTCAAATATTGTGAGGAAAAAAAAGGATTATTTTAAAATCTCCCTTTTTTTAATCAGGATGTTTTTGTTCTACTTAGGAGCGGACCTGACATAACTTCAGCTGGGGGGCCATGTGCGGTGGTCGGAATCCAGACATCACTGAGGTTTCAATAAATTGACATTTTCTTACTGAAAAAAAAAAGACAAAAAGTGATTCTCAGCTTTACTATCTGTTGTTCTAAAGGAACTCAGGACTTGAGAATGGCTATGTTCAATAAATCAGGAATTGAAGGTCTACGGAACAGACCTTTTGTCCTGGAAATATTGATTTAAGGGAAAATATTGCCAGATTTATTATGTGAAGACCCTTGCCTAACCATAGAGTTAGGTGAAGATCCTTATTCTCAATTAGATTGCTTTAGCTCTAGGCTTCATTTCATCCAGAAGAGAAATTACTGGAATAAAGGTTAAATATTCAAATCAGAAATATTATTGCCTGTGTTTCTTGATGTTCGAAATGGTAATAGAACAAATTGAACATTAACCTATTAGGACCAAGCCATCTCTATTTGCATGGTTTTGACATCTGAATTGGGCAATAACTTCTCCATGCTGAAATTATGCAATGGTTGTTAGTCAGTCTTTCATTTCCTCAAGCATTTGTGCACAGATTACATCCGCATATTGTATTTTATTATGACTCATTAAAATGCTAATCGACAAAAGTATGCTATCACCATTCCAGGAGAGATCTACATCATTAAATGGCTCTCCATTTTGATACCTTTCTCGTAGCCAACACAGCACATCAAGTGAAATCCACGTCAACTGCTTGCTTTCTGAGTCTATGAGCAATGTTCACTTTGTGCATTGCCAGTCTCACTGTACCTGTTTTGTGCATGTCCTCTCCTTCTGATTTCTTTCTGGTTTCCTAACCTTCTGTCCCAACACACCCAACCTCTTCTCAAAGTAAAATCACTGTATCTTTCAGGTAGTTCCATGAGTGCCACCTCCTCTGCTGTCCAATGCTTGTACTTCACCTACCTATCACAGTCCCCAAACTTTTTTCTCTGTTCACAGAAAACCTTTGATTGCTGCTTTTCCTCTGTCAGTTCCAGATCTGCTTGTTTGTTCTTGTATTTTCTTTTCCCATCTGACTGTGCTCTCCAATCCCGCCCTATGCAGTTATTTGTGTTCACTACAAAGTGCCTTCACACCTAAGTTGTTTATCAGGAAATGATTTCACCATACATAAAAATTCCGAAAGCCAAGACATCAAATTGACCAAATAGTACATTGTCCTTACAGCTAACAGACAGGACGCTTACTTTCTCCCTTAAAACTTATAGGTAATGATAACTTTACATTAGCAGAATTTCCACTATGCTGAGTCTTAGTTACTCTGATGTGAAAATCAGATTCTGGGAAATTGTTATTTCTCACCAGATATATGCTTAACCTGTTCCCCTGTTTTCTACCTTTGACCATACTTTGATGTTATATTGATTTTCCTTGCCACCCATACTATTTCTTAAAAAATTGTTCTGTAAAATTACTTCCCTCTGATAAGTTAAAATTTCTCAATCTCAAACATTTACATTAAAATCTGGGATTTGAATCCAAATATTCAAATATCATTTCCTTTGCTTAATGAAAACTATTGAGAAGGAATGCCCAGTTTTAATTCAGAGTTGCAGCCTACCTCTTTCAAAGGCACCGCTATACTGGCAGGAGGAGTCATTCTCGTCCTTCAGCTCTGCCAAAGCAAGTATGTCCCCTTCCCTTGGACTTTGTATCTGCTCACTTCTTTGTGTCACTGGCTTATTGACTTGTGTCCCTGCAGCCTGTGGCTCCTGTGGCAGGATTTGTGGACTTCTCTGTGTTTTAATTTGGACATCGAGTTATATGAACTTAGGTCACGGCTTTAGGAAGCCCCAGGTTTATCTGACCATGGACAGTGAAAGCAAACAACGATGACAGTTGTGAGAAATGAGAAAGCTGGCCCGAGTAAAAGAATTAGTCTTCCTCTCACCTGATAACAGAGCCATAACCGGGATTAGCTGAATCTGGGACTACCATGACTTAGTTTAGATAGTTGTGACTGAAGAAGGTTGAGGCATTCTGGCGGCTTTCAAAATAAATATGTCGATCATCTGCTCTCATTGGCTCCCACTCCAGTTGGCTTACTTGAGTTTTTTAAAAGTAACATGTCTGTTTGTCGTGCACCTGGTGTAATTCTATTTTTGTGCTACTATGAGGCATTTTATCAAGTACATAAATCATGCTGAGTACTGCAGTATTTTGAGCATGTGTATGTGCATGTAATTCTAACACATAGCCTCAAAGAAAAACCTTTGTCAGAATTATAGATCGCTAGATATTCATTATTCACCATTGTTCAGATTTCTGTCCAAAACATTTTATTATCCATTTAGTCTGATAGCCGTTTTCTAGACCATTGTGCAAGCTTTAGTGTTACTTAGCAGTTAATCTCACCCAAAAATGGAATAACAGGCTTCTTTGTCTACCCAAATTTACACTGTTTGCTGTTTGATCTAATCAAAGAAAAATAAACACCATTTATTTTTATCCTACTACTTTTCCTTCCACTGTACTCTCTAAATACTAATACAGTCCATTGGAAAGTGAAAAAAATGCACATGTAGAAGAGGTTAAATTCCAGTCTGAAACAACTTGTGATAGGAAATAATATCCATTAAGAGCAAATAAGCAAACTCTTGCATGTTCTGTGGATTTTCTGAAGGTCTGGCTGGCATCCATGGATGCTCAGATGTTGATGTGATGGAGACCTTCAGAAATGAATGGATAGATAAAACCCAGCGTCTATCTTTTCCTTCTTTTTTTTTTTAAGCTTTGTTTTGTTTTGTTTTGTTTAAGTTTTGTATATATGGGATTTCTTTCTCAAGTAACAAACATGTAATGAGGTTCCTCTTAAAATGATGATGACTTTAGGTAAGCGGTTTTCTCAGTGCATTACAGGATGAACTTTCTATTCCCTTTCTAGGAAAGTGATTATTTAGAGCCATCAATATCTGTTTCCATTCCCCTACTTCCATGCCTTTCAATTGAAGATACCTAAGTATAATTCTAATTCTTTTTTCCCTCTACAGAGAAGAAAATGTAATAACCCATGGCTTCAGAGACAAATGTGGTTTTTTTGCTGTTGCCATGTTTTTGTCTCTTGTATCATTCTTTTTTCTTTTTTCGTTTTTTTTTGTTTTTGTTTTTGTTTTTTAGCCTAATTCCCTATTCTCTTGTAGATCTGTATTTCAGATTTTAGCCAGCGGCACAAAGTGCTTCTCAGAGAGCCTCTTGAAACTTCTCAGTCCATTCCATAAAATCAGCGTGAATGTGCCTGTCTCGTGGGATTCCTAGAATAGATAAAAGCCTGCAAGGGCATCTACAAATTGAAAAACCACAAAAAAGAAAAACTAAAGTCAAGTTGACTGCAACTCAGACCGCCTTTTTACCATGGGGGAGAAAGGAGAAAGACCATCCACTTTGCTCAGAATCAAGGCCTCAGTCCAGCTTTCACTGAAGACAGTGGAATGTTTTCCCTGGGCTTGAGTTAGAGCTGCATCAATCCCCACTTCTAAAGTACTCGGTGTTAAAGCAAGCACTTACATATAGTCAGGCCACAGCCATACCCCAAATTGCTATTTCCTTCCCAGACTAAGCAACTGCCTGGCAATGTTTTGCGCTTGTACATTTCTTTGAGGCTTTTATTATTTTATCAAAGCTTTAGGAGAACAGGTTATATTTTTCAAGCTGCCGTATGCACCATGCAGCCTAACTTTCATTAAAAGTTATTCGGACTTTCTAGTCGGGTTGATGCAGAAGGAAAAAAACTGAGTCTTTGAGTTATGATTTACAAGTAGTATTATTCCTCTTTTTGTTTTCAGTGTTTTTGTGGACCTAAGTTACACTCGTGTCATCTTGTACCACTCCATTAGGGCAAGATGAACCTCAAATTAACTTGATCTGGCCTTTTAGGATTTGTCTTGTTCTGTGAGATCCACTGTTTGCACAAGGAATACCAAACAGTGCCATTTACTGTTAATATAGGAAACAGAACTAAAATTTATTCGCATTATTAAATAAAATTTATCTGCATTATTTACATGCCTGTAAACAAGGCCTTTCATAAATAGATCATCAGCTTTTCATATCCCTGAATGTAGTGTCCATAGACCATGATATACAGAGACAATGAAGCTCCTAACTCTACCTTAGATACATTAGATTAGAAGTTCAGGTACTTCAGTATCAGCTGTGAGCCTTTGAGGATCTGGCCATAGAGAATATGGAATACACAAAAGTATTCCACAACAATATACATTTTAATACCACTGTTCCCCTCCCCTTGCTCTGGAAGACCCTATAATGAGCCTTGTTGGTTGCTTAACAACAGGTTTGTTCACACCTCACCCTGACCTGGCCACCAAGGCTTCCTCATTGTGGAAGCCCCGAAGTTGCAGATGACAATGGGATGCTGGGAAAGGTGCGTGTAAGTCCTCTGTCTGCAATAAGGTCTATAAGGAGCCTGGGCAGAGGCTAAAGACATCTTGGAGCAATAGTTCCAAGACTCGGATAACGGAAATCCCAGGGAGGGAATTTCTGTTTGAGAGCTTTGGGAAAAATTCGTGCCCTCTCATTTTCACTACTTAGCTGAAAGACTTGAATGAGAATGCAGATTCCTAACGTTTCCTGTAATGGTATCTCCAGAAAGGAATTCATAACTCAATAGGGCAAAACAGACACCTCTAGAGGGCTGTCTCCTTCCACTTTCCCCACAGGGACCACAGGTGACTAAGGTTTCAATGGAGGTGCCTCATTTAGATGCCTTCAACTAGATGGTGTGAACTTTTCTGAGTTTGGTATATGCAGGAAATGACTTAGAAGCGGAACTAGAATTTGCAGGAGGTATAGGAAAAACTTCTGCTTTCTTTCAGTACACCAAAGTTGGGTCTTCAATCAGAGGGAAGAATCAAACTTCCTTCACCCATTCCATATAGTAAGTGATGGAGAAACATATTATTGCTCCACACTGGAGCAAATTAATATCTGGCCTGGAACAGTCTAGTGCAAAACCTTTTGCTCTTTAGATCTTGTACAACAACTACCACATTGCACATTCAGCAGAACAGAAAAACCTGGGGAGAACGTGCCTGCGGGGAAGGAGATGGGGATTGTTTACTTACTTGGGTACACACTGTATACACAGCTATGTGTGCCATGACTGTCCCTTGTTCCTCCAGGAAAAGCGGTCATCATTTGTGCTCAGTGAACATAGTGGCTCAGAAACAAACCCCAAACAGTGTTTGATTTCTTTTCATTACATGAGACATTGGACAAAGGAACTATATAACATACTGTCTAATGTACAAATATTAAATATTTTCCATCTTCTTGAATTACGTTTTTTTGTCATCCATTCAGTCAGTCCTAACAGTCTGAAATCCCTCTGACAGAAACTTCCCTATATCCCCACTCTGGCTCCCAGTTTGCTAGACATATAAATCTTTTCAAAATAGCAACTCTCCCCCCTCCCCAAATCTATTTCTGTGATACCACAATTATAAAAATAAACACACAGATAAGGAATGACTGAATTCAGATGTCTTTCACTCTAAAACTAAGAAGGCAACATTTTAGTTCTCACCATGCACAAGGTTTGAAGAACACTCCCAGCAATCATGAATCTGTTCAAATTACTTTAAATATATCTGTTTAACCTTTGTACTAGGAATTGACAAACTACTTTCAGCGGCAAATTAACTGTATTTTCAGCTGTGTAGAGGCCTTTGTTTAAGAGGTTAGTAAATGTTAAATGCAGGATATACATTTATTTAGAGATATGTAAGAGAGTTTTGCAAAGTAGCTGCTTTGAATAAAGTATAAGTAATATATTTCTCCTAGGATGTTTTTGAAATTGTAACGATTTTCTATAGTGAAGTTTGGAAAACCTGGTGCTGCCTCTAGGACTGCTGACCTGTGTACTCTACCTCTAGTTGAACACCCTGCTGCCAGGATTTTTCCCCAGCCAGCTGCTGCTTGGCCCATGATGAGCCAAGGCTGAGGTCCCATCCCAGCTTCAGCTGGTCCCCAAGGAGATGGTCCCCCGGTGCCCCCCAGTCTGCCCTGCTCCTGACTGGGGTGGTGAGATGGGCCGTGGCTGCTGCGTCCTGTCCCAACACCCCCAGCCTGGGGAGCCCTCTCCGCTCCCATCACCCTGGCCCCAGGGAGCAGCCTGCCCTCGCTGCCAGTACCCTGCCTGTCCTCCCCTTCTGCAGATGGGCATTATCTCTGCATGGTAGATGCTGAAAAACCACCCTGGTTGTCTTGGGCACACAGAAACAAAACCAGCTTCATCTGTGCTACCTGTAGAAGATTTTCTTCAACATACTGCTTCCCACAAGGCTACTGCACAATATATGCAGAGTCATCAGCTATCATTGCTTCACAGCTGGTCAAAATGATGCAAATTGGTATCACAGTACAACTTAAACTGAGAATTAGGTTAATTTATAGGCAATGAGATTTACTAAATTTGTTGAGAAAACTGCTGATCATGGGGAGGACTACTACAGCCATGAGTACCAATGATCTAATTGGCCTTCAAGAAAGCTGGAGAGGGACTTTTTACAAGGGCATGTAGTGATAGGATGAGGGGTAAAGGCTTCAGACTGGAAGAGGGGAGATTTAGATTGGATATCAGGAAGAAATTTTTCCCTATGAGGGAGGTGAGGCACTGGAACAGGTTGCCCAGAGAAGCTGTGGATGCCCCATCCCTGGAAGTGTTCAAGGCCAGGCTGGATGGGGCTTTGAGTAACCTGGTCTAGTGGGAGGTGTCCCTGCCTGTGGCAGGGGGGTTGGAACCAGTTGATCTTTAAGGTCCCTTCTAACCTGAACCAGTCTATGATTCTATGACTTGGTCATTTCACTTTCCTTAAAGCATGGTCATTTCCACCTGGTTGAATGGGCACTGTAAATCAGCTGTTTTGGAGGGAGATGACATTGGTCTGATACTCTGTGAATTTTCACCAGATTCTGTTGTTCAAAATCTTCAAAGTAAAATGTCGTTAAAAGGCACCGCTCTGGGGAGTAGATGTGCCGAGTACTGTGGGCACACTCCCTCGCTAACTCACTCATTAGCCCATAGATAGGAAAACATGACTGGCAAAGGAGCATCAGTGGAAAAGCAAGGGGAAAGGGACGACACATGAACACTCTGGTTGTCAAATGTAATTTTGCATAGTATGGGGTTTTGGCAGACCTATGACTTTGTGTCAAAAGTGCTTTGGATATTGATAAGCTGCACAGCTGGAATAAGTAGATGTAGAGAATACCACGCTGTTGGTAGCCCAAGGTCTCCTTCCCATCCTATTGCTCTCACAATGGGTCACTGATAAGAGCTAGTATATTTGTTTTGGTTAGTGAGTTTGGGTTTTTTCCCCCCAGTTGTAGACAGTGGACAAAAACATAACATTATTTCCCTCCTGCTCCGTCCCTGACACACCACAAAACAATGACAAGGAAGAAAGCAGAACAAAATAGCAGAAGATAAAAATGCAAAATGGCTACAGCAGTGCAGTGGGAGCACAGAAGTTCAGAGGTACAGAAGAGCAATGGAATACTCTAGGAGAAATGAATACATTAATTATATGGACAGTTTTATTTATCTAGTCTCGTGTTCTCATACAGTTTTTATTGATCAAGGAACAGTTTAGCATACCAGCAGGAATGCTTTTCTGCATCCCACTGGGTATTACTAAAACCCCAGCAATATTTTAAATTCATTGGGGTCAAGAGAATTTATTTGTTACATGTAGTCCCATTGCAATACCCAATTTTTAGCAGTACTAGTCACCATTAATGTTTCCACTGATGAATGCATGTAAGGGTTTAATAGCTGTAAATGGCAGATCACAAAATATTGATGGATTAGTTTAAACCTCATCTTAAGTTCGATAAACCAAGGATGCCAGACCCATCAAGACAATTTTAATGCCTCTTCGAAAATATTGATTATTGCATTGTTGATTTTTTATGAAGTCTGCAGTTAGACCAAAACCTCTACACATTCACTTAAAGTTTAGAAGAAAATGCCACACAGAAGCAATCCTTCATTCCACAGGATTTCTTTCTGAGGCTTAGGGTGACAGTATTTTTCTGGGTTCACTTTCCTCCTTATTTGGGTTTTATTTAACCCACAGCCAGCATTTTCTTTCCACAAAAAGTGGTCTGAAGGTTGGAGTCTCAATCACGTGCATGGAACCAAGTTATGTCACCAGCCACAGCTGCATCCTTTGGCTTAATTGTAAGTTGAGGCTTGTACGACGAGCTACTGGACTGCTGATGGCATGGACTTGTTTCCCTTCGACTTGTTTCTTGCAGACCTGCTTGGGACTAAAAAGAACTTTCCACATTCTCTAGACACTGGCTGGCCATTGCCCTAGCGAAGTCGTCTTCCTCATCCCCCATTAACTGCCAGTGCTGGTCTTTTCCTTCATATGTCCTGTATTAACTTTGTTAGCCTGCTTCTTGGGCTCCCTCTTTCTTTTTTCCCTGTCCAAAGGAGCAGACAGCTGGTTCTTAATTAGAGTATAGAAAATCTCATAGTAGACATGACTTTTTCTCCTTCCTCAAGTAGGAATGCAGTTAATCTTTGCTTCTTGCTTAGTAAAGGTGTGCTCCTATATAACCTTTTGGTCCTAACTTCTGTCTCAGAATGTTGGGAATTACATTGTCGGTTAAGATACTCATTACCTGAGAAAAGCGTCCTTATTTCTAATGACCGCCCTAATATTAGTGCTTCTAAAAATAACTTTGTTGTCTCCAGACTCAGTTGCATTCTTCCAGTGCTGTTATTGAGAACCACTGAACCTGAAATATGGTTATTGCCTGTCTCATTAGGTCAGTCTCATACTAAATTATTGAATGTAAATCGTGTTGACATTAAAAAGTTAGGCAGTTTAACATTTGTCTCTGCTTTGGTTCTCTTGGTAAACTCTGAACTTTGTGATTCTGCTGACATAACAGGCAGCTATTTTTCAATTAGTGATCACTGTTGGTCTATTTTAGCTATGTGGAGAAACACCGGATTTCTTTTTTATCTTTCTCAGTTATGCCCAGTATTTTCTGCTTGGCTTCACTGGCTTATTGTAGCTCTCCTTCAAAACAGTGACTGGACGTACATTGAGGCTAGGAGCCAAAATGGACTTCAGCTTTCCTCAGAGAAAAAGATGCCCAGAATAACATCAATTTTGAGCACTTTTATACAGCTAATATTACTTAACAAAAGCTGTTACAAAATGAATGTGATGACCTCAACATTTACAAATAGGTCATTTGGATTTACTACTCTCTTGCTCTCCCTCTTGTCTCTTCACTCAGTAAATATAGAGGTACTCTTCAGTGCTACTGCCAACATTTCTACGAACTCGGGACAACTTAACAGTTCTTGGTCCAGGCACCATTACTACCCAGTGAACTGTCTTTTCTCCTGCCTGGGTATGTCACCTCGTGTGAGGTCTGACAACTTCAGGGTGCCAATTCTGCAATTTCTCTATCACCTTTGGTGGTGAAACACTGGAGCAGGTTGCCCAGAGAGGTGGTAGCTGCCCCATCCCTGGAAACATTCAAGGTCAGGTTGGATGGGGCTTTGAGCAACCTGATCTAGTTGAAGGTGTCTCTGCTCATTGCAGGGGGCTTGGACTAGATGACCTATAAAGGTCCCTTCCAATACAAACTATGAAACTATGGTTCTATGATTCTATGGCCTTGTGTACCAAACGTACTGGCAGTTTGGGTATAACTCTTCCCCTTAGCAGTTTGTGAACACAGGATTGTTTGATCAAAACATCATTCAGAGATTAAAGAAAATTTTAACAGTCAAGGGAAAAGATAATTTAGCAGGATTTGCTGTGCCCCAAACACTATAAGGACTATACTAGTTTCGCAAAGCTTTGCCACCATAAAACGCCAGAACATAGCCTTCCACGGTCTTCTGCAGCCTTCCAGCAGAAGCTTGTTCTGCGCAAAGAGCTCCCCAGATCTTTGTAGAAAAATGTCCTTGTCAATTTAGATTGTTTTCTGGTTCGTTTCCTAGAGTTTTTGACCTTGCTAGTCAAAAATGATTTGGTGTGCTCTTCGACAAATAGGTCCTAACCTTCTATGGACAGTTGCTGTGCTCTGTATCAAATTGCAAGGACTTTGATAAATGATTGTCTTGTCTTCTGCTTGTGTTCTCACAGAATGTCAACAAACTGCTACCAAACTAAAGTAATATAATCTGGCTGTGACTATGCTAATAACAAAGTCCAGATCCTTGAGTGTTTTCAGACCTGTTGAAGCCCCATTAAAAAGAAAGATGCTTAGATACTTAAAGGAGTGTGGGTCCACCTTGCATAACAGATATATATATATATATATAAAAATTACCACAGAGCTGCTGTATCCCTCATGAATGGGATGGAAGGGAGAAGTTTGAAAATATATATTCAAAATTATACCACAGGAAGGCAAAAATCTGACCATAACTAGACTGAGTAACCCAAACGTTATTGAAGATGAAAAATAGGGCTAAGGAAGAGAGAAGACAACAATGTATGTAAGGCTATGCTACATAAAGAGATAGAAGCGGGTAATTCCAAAATGAAGCGAAGGACCTGTGCCATAATTTGGTTTTGATCAAGGCAGGGGGAAGAGTAACTCTGTGGCTGCAGGATGGATCAGCGGAGGGGACTGAAGGGGAGCAGAGGGGCTGGCCTGGCAGGGCCAGCTCACCGAAGAGGAAAACAGTTTTAGAGAACAAATGGCCAGAGCTGAGAGGACGGAGAAGGGCCTTAAAGTGTGAGAAACCAATACAGTTGCTAGTGCTTCAAAATAGTAGAAAATTTGTGATAGCAACTGCTCAGTTTTTCCTTCTTTTGAAGGGGTGGTTATCTCCAAGAAACTGAAATAAAACCATCCCTTGTTTTTATGATGCACCCCAACTGTATCATGTGGCTTTCTCTTCTCCACCTGTACTGTAAATGCAGCGTTACAATTTTATTTAGGTTTGTTGGGCCCGGTACACCCTTGCACTTGAAAACCACAGAGCACACCGTCATTTCCCCTGATGCCTTCTGCAGGATTCTTTACCATCGAGCCCGAGCCTCAAAGACCACGGTGTCATGGGGCGGAGGCCAGGCTCCTTGCCCAGGAAGCCAGCACCTTCCTGCCCTCACAGCCTGTCCCTGAGGAAGCCCAGCACAGCCTGGCCCTGAAAGCGGCCAAGGTGTCACCCTCCCTGTGACACCCTGGGGCGATGGAGGCCCTCCTGGATGAGGAACCGTGTTGAGCACGGGCCCCACTGCCGCTGGCAGGATGGCGGGCTGCAGGACTGCCTCACAGCACTGCCTGCAGGGGAAGGAGCCCTGTCACCTGCGGCCTGATGGCAGCAGGACTGGGAGCCGCCGGACACATGGCAGAAGGGGAAAGGGAGAGAGGGAACATGCCACTGCTGCCCCAGCCGCCATGGTGCTGCTGACTGCGCTGAGCAAGTGTGCCGGCCCTCAGCGTGTCAGAGCGCCCTTTCCCTCCTTCCCTCCTCCTGACTATCATCGCCATCTGCCCTGTGCCAGGGAAGTGCAGGAGCAGAGTTTTTAAAGGAGGGGGCTGTTCTCCCGCCTCTGTGGACTCCCTCCTGTGATGCTGGGTGGCTGAGAGGGCCACCAGCCGCGCCATGACAGGGGCTGGGGACTGGCCTGCTCCTGGCAAAACCCTCCTTAGGGAAAGCATGGTGCGGGGATGCAAAGTCACAGTCTTATGGACACACATTTTGATGGTGAGAGACTTTGGGAGCCAAAAAACCCCACCAGTGAAATATAGCTGCATCCAGCATAACTGTGTTCGGCAAGTCATTTGTCTTTAGCAGGTGACAGGATAATGTCACTTGTCAACAGTCTGCGCTGAAATGTTGCCTTTTTTTTCCCCCATGAAGTGTTTTATGTGCAGATTTTTTATTTAATTCTGACAAATAACTGCCTTAGATCTTGTTTCCAAAGTGATTTATTTTCATGACTTCATGTATTTGTCTTCACTGCTTGCCCAACGGTGGGAAAACAGGAGTTGTCACCTCAGCTCTGTGCCGAGGGTCAGGTGCATCTGATTGGACTAAATCTTTGGACATGACAATTTGTCCCTTCTGAAACAGAAGGGACGTGTTCTGTGGTGACGTATCTCTTCCGTATGCAGTGAAAGTCCCTTTGCAGACCATTCTTTTTTAGGAAATTCCCTTCTATGTGATTCTGTCCTTGCATACATTGAATCCTGTAAAGTGAATGTATTTGAATTCCTTTGAACAGACACCTCTCACACTATTCAGAAGATGGGAGTCTTGCTGTTTGTCAAATTATGAACCCCTCAGCAAGACAAGAGGTGGACGGTTACAAGTTGAGACAGACAGCAAGCTAGTGTAGCTGGTGGCAGCCAGTGTTGCTCTATAGTAACTGCCTAACTTCATGCGTTTTAACCTTACCCTGCATGCTAAGTAGCTTATTCTTTCACTGAGGGGTAAGAAACCTCAAATTACCCCATACACCCCACCGTCTGTGTCAGCACCATGTCCTCTAATTACATATTGTGCTAAAAAAGTGTTATTTTTTATCAGTTTTTAATTTGCTACCTTACAATTTCACTGAATGTCTTCATAGTCTTGTGTTGAGACAGGGAAAAAAGCTGTCTCAACAAAGCTTTTTATCTACCTTGCCCGTACCATTCCTTACTTTAAATACTGTTATCATGTTCTCTTTTAGATGTCTGCCTTGGGAAATGAACAATCCCAATCATTTCAATCTATTTGTGCATGGTTTTTCTGCACTTCTAATCATTCCTGTTGCTTTCCTCTCAATGCCCACAACCTCTGTTTTCTACTGTATTCTGTTGGCAGATGGTGCAATCTCTTCTAGCCTGGAGAAGAGAAGACTGAGAGGAGATCTCATCAATGCTTATAAATATCTAAAGGGTTTTATTTATATAGATATTATAAATATCTAAAGAGTTTTTATTTTTTTAAATATCTAAATGTCAAGAGGATGTGGTCAGGCTCTTCTCAGTGGTGCCCAGGGACAGGACAAGGGGCAATGGACACAAGATGAAACACGGGAAGTTCCATCTCAACATGAGGAAAAATTTCTTTACTTTGAGGGTGGCAGAGCACTGGAACAGGCTGTCCAGAGAGGTTGTAGAGTCTCCTTCTCTGGAGATATTCAAAACCCACCTGGATGTGTTTCTGTCCAGCCTGCTCTAGGTGAACCTGCTTTGGCAGGGAGGTTGGACTAGGTGATCGCCAAAGGTCCCTTCCAACTCCTACAATTCTGTGATTCTGCAACCTGTTTTCTTTTAATATAATGGCTACGTAGTATTTTTTGCTGTTTTTCTCAGTGACCTTCTCAGGGAATGTAATGCTGGGTTTTGTTTCTGAATATGGTTGTGTACCGAAGAAAGACTTTCACTTGAGCTGCCCCTAGTGGTAAACAGGTGTCCTTCCTACATAAGAATCCCAAATAATCCCAAATTTCTCTTCACACATGAGTTATCTAGCGACATTGAGCTTAGCCTGCCATTGTGCTATTTGTTTACCTCGTCAGTGTAAGTCCCTCTGATGTTTGTAGGGGGTCTTTTCAGGACTTGCCTATCCTGGGTAGCCATCACTGCATTTGCCTGTAGCCAAGTCTGTAGTTTGAGGAACTCTTTAAGACAGAATAAACTTTCACTAGTCCCCAGCTGCTCAGTCTTTGCTTTAGAGAGTCATACATGCTTGTGTGGTTATGCCACGAGCTAGGCTGAGGAAGAGATCAGGCTGAAAGCTAACACAGGGCCTGACCCCAGGTCCCACCTGACTAAGGACGTGGCTGTGGAAGCAGCTGTGTCCACACAAGGGAGTAATGCAGAGGTGGGAATGTACTGCAGAGAGTGGAGGAGATTGGGGACCCCTTCTTTCAGCAGCAGTGCTATCTTAAGCACTCTTTGACTTACAGCCCTTTTTAAGAATGGTTTAAGAAATTATGGTTTTGTTAAAACAACCTTCGTGCAGAAGTATCTGTTATCAATGAACAGACTGATGATAACTGAGCTGAACACCTTAGCTGAAGTCCCTGCTGCAGGGTAGTTTGCTGTGTGTGCCTCTCCGCGCTCCAGAATTCTCCTTCCCGTCAGAAGGGGATTTCAAGAAATCTCATCCAAACTTTCACCTGATCTAGTTGAAGATGTCCCTGCTTACTGCAGGGGGGTTGGACTAGGTGACCTTTAAAGGTCCCTTCCAACCCAACACATTCTATGATTCTATGATTCTATTTAGTATTAGATATTGTTGAGAAGCAGAGCTGGGGTTCTGCATTAAAAATCAAATTGGATGAGTTTGGTATGTATCAAATGTCAGATACATAGCAGAGGCTATTAGAAACTTCCAACAATAGGCCTATGAAGAATCATTAGCCTTGAAAACCGCAAGGATGAGATCACAAACACACAGTCCAATAAATCACACGGGTTGGTTTTGGAAAAGCTGATGTGGTATAGCAGCAATTTGTTTATACTATGACGGGTCAATTGGATCAGTGTCAGATCTTCTGTGGGATAAAAGATTTTGCTTCTAATGCATGCTCTTTCCTGAATGGCTTCTATGCAGCCTTTATATCAAACACCTCTAGTCAACTTCAGGATTACAAATAGAAAATCTGAAATAGATGAAACTACTAAAATAGAATTATTGCAGGATTATTTCAAGACACAGATTTGGCACTGAAAGATCTCCAGAGTAAAGTCGCCTTACATGATTTAAGTTCAATTCTATCCCAATCATTTTTAAATGTTTTTAGTATATTCTTATAACCTCAGCTTTAATCACATCTCCTTTTGAGAGAAGATTCCCTAATCCATATCTTTCTCAGGGAGACTTCAGAGCTAACGTGATCTTCTTATTACCTTTCCTAAAACCTTGACAAAAATTGTCTGATCACAGAACTAGCAATAACGTTGGTAAGCATGATACAGACAGAGAACCTTATGCTTTTAATGACTCTAACACTGCTTCAACTGCTATGAATTGATTTGATACCAAAAATCATTACACCTATCAAAGCCTTCCCTGCAGTAACGCCCAAAACATCTGTAGCATAAAAAGCAGATTTATTAATGTAATAATGAAACTAAGAAAATGCAATTAAGGCAAAGAAGAGTGGATACCAGTCTACTGTCACACCAAGCAAAAGATATCGTGGATACTTTTTTCCAGTGTTTTAACAGAGGTGGAAGCACTATTTTATGCTTTGTGCCATCTATCCTTTTGTCCCAGTTTACTCTGGACATATCACTACTAATTGACAGACAAATACTTAATCTGAGTAAGTCCATTCCTTCTTCCTATGCTCACTTTCCACTGGTACATCTCAGATCACTATCCCTTTTGTTCTCCACATACTACTGTCAGAATTTCAAATGTAACAAATAGGCAGATTAAAAAATATTTTACCAGATTGCGTCTGTACTTAATTTAAAAAAAAAAAACCAACAAATTTATTTGGCATAATCTCAACTTTGTTTCCCTTTTTAGGTCACCTTTTGGTAGGAAATGTAGCTGTGATAGTGAAGAGTTCTCTTGTACTTAGGGTTTTTTCATTTTCTTTTAATGGTGGTTTCTGCTGCTGTAAACCAAAAGGGTGATAATTAATGTCTCCTACTGTTTATGCCTGCTGCCATCTACAACGATGAGCTATTATTATTCTGTCTGCTAATACTTGGAAAGGATATCACTTGGACGACTAATCCAAAATACAGCAAGTAAAGATCATTGTCACAGATGCCTGAAATGGAGACATTGTTACAGATGTTAGAAATGAAAGGTTTTCATTATATTGGATCATCCAGTCCATCTGCCAAGACTGTGCTTTGCTGCGCGCTCTCTAACATCTCACACAAGTGCTAGGATACCATAAATCTTAAATAAATTATATTCCTTGAAATACATCATGTTCACTTGAAAAACTGTTCCATAATTATGGTGCTAGCTAGACCTGCTCTTGAAAGGTGGTCCAGTTCAGTGGGGCTTTACAGTAATGGGCTGCTCTTCCTGCTCAGATCCAGTTACTGGCCAGGAGTCAGTCTGAGGCAGTTATTAGATTACACAGGCTTCTTGTGGAGAACTAGACTGCAAAACAGCCCAAAATAAAAAGCCAGGCTCGTCTCTATACCAGTGGGCTGAATAAAGAGAAAAGAGAAAAGGATGGGGTTTCTTTTTTTTTTTTTCTTTCTGTTTTCTTTTTAGGAATTAGGATTTTGTTGAAAAGTCCCCACCTCTGTAAAAACTCTGTCAAGCTGCAATTCTGAGTCTCCATATGTTTTTTCTATGGGGACATGTTTGTCAGACGAACATAACATGTTCACTCTTACACTGTCGTGTTTTCTGCTAGAAATCCAGAAGACAAGGGCCACTAGAGAGCTCCCAGCATCTGGATTTCAGTCTTTTTTGCACACACTGCCTCTGGCAGTGGGAAGGCAGAGGAGTTGCCATCTTCAGCTATCTGGAGGAAGGTGTCTCCTACTCACCTGGAGGGCTGCGTACATCACCCTGCTGACTGATGTGATGCAGAACTCCTCCTTGTAGTTGATCACAAGTGACATGGGATCCTCTGCACTCTTTTTCCCCAGTTCTTCTCTGCTGTGGGTGTTTGTCTCAGAAGCCATGTCACTCCACACAAACAACATAGAAGCCAATCCTCCTGGCAGTCCCCCTGTTGCAGGTAGTACAGGACAACCTGCACCCCTCACAAAATCTTCTTTTACCATTTTTCATTGCCTTCGTCCCCCTCAGAAAATCTGTACATTATTGGCAACCTGTTGCAATTGGTACCTAATGCTAATTAAGCCCCGGCCACTAGCAGAAAGCATCATCAATGGGTCTTGCTGACTGTAAACTGTAAGTACAAGACAACAACGTTTGAGTATTTAAAACAGAATTTAATTCTCGACTACAAGTCCTTCTAGTTCGGTCATCTGTGGAGTCTTTAACTTTTGACTTGCTTCCAGTAAATAAATGTGACCGAAAAAGTATTGAATTGCCTCATAACATGTAAGGGAGGAAAAACCAATATTTTCTTATGGAAACTCATGAATGACAGCAGCTGAAAGTTAAATCTATTTGATTGTTCCATCAGCCTTCCAAGACAACTCTTTAACTAGATTGAAATGTTTCAGTGGGATGTTGAAACGCTGAATGTACGTGGGAGGGATCTATACTTTACAATGCTGGGGACCAGGAAACAGTATTGTTCACAGTACATGCATAAAAAATAATGAAAGTAAGTGCTTTCTTGCAATCGGTAAGGTATTGATTCAAAAAAATAGGATTTGAGAACTTACTTCACTGTAAGGATGATGTTCAATCCACGCATCTTGGATATTTGACTTGTACCTCAGTTTTAGATGTCTGTTGAATCACTGTTCCCAGAGTAAGGGCATAAGTTCTTTAAGAAGTGAAGGGGTAGAGATCTTCAGAGACACCCACCTTTTTCTTTATACAGGTACCTTGGTGAAACAGTCCTCATTTTAAAATAAGTGTTTAAATGCTAAAATGTAGCCTGCGTTACAGCCATATTGCTGATTTTTTTCCCCTTAGTGCAATTCCTTAAACTATGATTGTTGTAATCTGAAATAATAATATAGTATGCTGTTTATTGTATCTTTTATGTAGTTGTTCCTACTTGCAGTCTATATTTGCTTAATGGAGAAGCTCAAAATGTAATACACTGCTCCTGATGATCAAAGTCGCAAAAGAGCTGTTTTCTCTCTTGGCTTATTCAACGCATGCAAATATCTCTTGCTCTTTTCCTTACCTCTCTGTCTCATCATTGTTTCCTTGTTTAAGATATGTTTACTGTCACTATACATTTTTAATAAGGTGTCCACAGCTGCTTTCCTAAGAAACTATTGATTCTGTCTCTCTGCCTGTCAGTCGGTCTGTTTCAGTCTGCTCTAGACTCAGGATCTTTTGAAGCCACGGCTCAGGTTCAGCTGAATTTGTCAGAGGGATTGAAAGTTCAGATATCAAGTTTTCATGAGTTTTAAGGAACTAAAAGTTTTGCTAGGTAGGCAACCACATCAGCAGGCCACTGTTGGAGCGGCTCCAGCGCGACTTTGATCTGTTTGGCTTGCCCATTAGCCAGCTAGCACGTGTGTACTGGCCTGCTGGTCACAATTCCCACAGCTTGGAACAAGCCCAAGCACATGACACGAATCATATTCCCCCCCAGTCACCCTTTTGCTAGACTAAGCAATCCAAAGCCTTTTAGTTTCCTCTTGTAAAACAAGCTCTCCATTCCCTGGATTATCTGAATAACATTTGCAAGTGTTGGAATTTCAGCTCCGCTCTCTTAGCCATGGGTGGGCAGAGCTGCACACAGGAGTCCAGTCCTTGAGGTCACATTAGGACTAGGTGCTATTAATTTTTGCTTGACTCCAACAGGACTATCTTGGCTGATTTAAGACTCATTCTCAAAAGCAGCAAGAGAGCGCTTACATTTGTGCAGCAAGTGCGTTTGAAGAACTGCTGAGGGCAAGAGGCCCTTTTTTACCCATGACTAACTCTTTTTTCACTATTGAGTTGCACTAGAGCAAACTACCTTCCGCTTCTATATATCTCCTTAAAATGCCTTGAGCCACACGATGACTCTGAATCTCTGGCTAGTGACAACAGCTTCCGTGAGTGTCTCTTGAACAATGAAGATGACTTCTCTTGGTCTCGACAGTCAGGAGTTACCAACTAAAGCTTTTCCTTCCTTTTCTTGCATTTGCTTGATGTTTTAAGCAGTAAGATCAATTTTATGAAAGTGAAATTTTGTGAAATGCTAGAACGCATTTCAAGGTTGCGTTCAGAATTTATCTTTTAAGGGAGATTAATAATTTCTTGACTTCTCCCTCATTTACTTTGTAGGAATAAATCTCACAGTAGAAAATTTGCTGCTTGGCCATCCAGTCCTCTGTACCCTGCAGGAATCACGCTATTTTTTGAACAAGCTGTTACAGATATTAATCTTACGATGTCTCTGGGTCTGATAAGAAAGGGAGAGATGAGTACAGGCAAGCAGCTGAACTAACTGGAAGACAGAAAAAGAGAAAGTGAAGTTCTTTTGCATGGTGGCTGTAGAGATGTCTGAGCATTTAATGTTGAGCATTACAATTTAGCACTTAACTGTATGAATGCAAGCACTTAAATGCTTGAACTGTCACTTCTGGTTACTAAATGGTTTTCTGGCCGAGCGAGTCGTCGGGTAAGCGTCCTTCGAAGTTGTGTCACAAGAAAGAAACTGTCTTCTGTCCTGTTTAAAGCTTGTCTTTGTCACATAAACTGGTGGATTTTTAGCTGAAGTACTGAACATATGTTTGAAGTTTGCTCATCTTTACTTTGGTTGGTACAGAGAAAAGAGTGAAATGGAAACAGATTTTTTTTTTAATAAGGAAGGATTAATTTGCCAACCTAGCTATGCTATTTCATATGAAAGCCAGTTCTCAGTAATGAAAGCATTTTTCCTTTTATGTGATAAGATGGGTGGACTATAAAGTATCTATAGAAAAAAAGGAATAGGAAATATATTTCTATAAAGAGCTACACCGTGTGCTTTTTGTTAGGATTGTTTTGTAAAACCGACTTGCTGGAAGTAATCCACAAATAGGCTTAAAAATAAGCCTCAGAATTTTATTCTGAATATCTCATCAACAACAATAAGGTGAACATTATGCATATTGACAGAGATGACTCTCTGTCAAGTATTCACTGTAGTTTCAGAGCTGTTGCATTTTTAAGTGTGTTTGCAAAACATCTTTGGACCTCTTGGACCCACTACAGTTGTGATTATTTTAATCTCTTATCTGAAGTCTTCCCATGATTTCTACTCATTAACACGAAAAAGGCAATCAATGACATACATTTAGATAACCGGAGCTACGAGGATCATCTGTTTTCCAGACATCTCTCTGTTGTACGTGACCTATGGTCCGATTTGGCTGAAATCTGATAGCGTTGTATAATTTTGCATGCCATCATTAGAACATTCCTACAAGGGGCGCCGGAATAGGCCCCAAGCCTGGGAGCGGCATCTTTGGGTGATCTTCCTGCTTTTAAGGAAGCTGCGTGCAGAATCACATCCAGCACACGTGGAGCAGTGCCCTGAGGATGGGCACGCAGTCTTTGGTGGGCAGGCATGAGCTGGCCTGCGCACCGAGCCACATAGTAGCCATGTAGCAACGTTAGTGCGATGATCGGCACATCTCATGGCAAGGTTTATTAGCTATGATTCAGTCAACCACAGCAATGGCTGTCTCGGCACACGGGCTGGCACAACGGTTTGCAAAAAGCATGCAGACAGGTCCCTCCTCCTAGCTGCACCAGGCCTACACGTGCAGAGAAAGTGGAGGCTCTGTGTATGTCAGCCAGCAATTTGATGCATTAGGAGCGGATCAATAGATCTACTGTTAGATGCCGAGCCTCCTACATCTTCAATAAATGTGGTCTGACGTTTTGACTCGGAATAGGTCTAATGTGGTGCTCTGGACCAAATGTCGCTGGCGCGCATACCGTTAGAAACCATCTGACATTTGGGTTGGGCGTTGTGGTTTAGACCCCTGCATGGGGATGGAGCACATTTGGGGAGCACCTGGTGTGGGGCTCGAGATTTAGTTTCTCTGATAGAATTCTACTTTGTATATACAAAACCCATTCCTTTTACGCAACAATGTGCAGTAAGTGTGAACAACTGGGGAATGTGATTCAAAACTGCTTTAAGGGTCCAAGCCAAAATATCAACGTAGACACAGCCTAATTAGTTTTCTAATTATATTTGGTCACTTGTTCAACATTTCCTTCAGATCAACAAGATGTGTGCAATTCATGTAACTTAAAACCAGTGTCCTTCCATATGCCTTCTTTTGAAAGAACATGTAATAGTAGCTTGAAATTGAAGAATGGGCTATAATGAGGTAGAAAAATCCAAATGTTTTATTTCAATGGCTTCCTCTGGAAAGAAGCATGAGTTTTATCAATATGAAACTTACTTACATTGCGATGCTACATAGATAATGGATTTAAATGCCAGAGAAACAAGTTAAGCTATCAGAAGTCCTAAGATGGTGGTTCCCACTGCAATGTGATTGTTTACACAAACTTGAAAGTTACATTGTATTTTTGTGAAATTTTCTGGGCGATGTATACAGGAGGTCAGACAAAGAAAGTGATTTGAATGCAAAGTCTACCTGAATCTCCTGAGTGTTTATGTGCCTCTACCTTTACAAACTCGGTAAAAATGCAGCAGAAGAAAATTTAAAAATATATATTTTAATTGAAATTATAGTATATAATCAACACTGGGAGTTGTGCCCAGGATGAAAGGAATATGCATTCTATCCACTGACATTCGAACAAGAAACGATCAGCTATAAATCAAGTTTAAAGCTAATCCTTTGATCTGTGATTCAAAACAAATCCAGGTCAGTAACGACTGAAAGCTGTTACCATCAGGATGACCATTCCCTAAAACATTTGAGATGATGTCAGGCTGATTTCCCTGAAGACTGGTGGGTGTATCACAAAACTCTCCACCACGAGTCCACCAGACCTAATGAATAACTCAGATATCTGGGCAGGAAGCAGGTGGAGGAGCATAGAGACAGAAATGCCTTCTTCAGCTGGCTGCCGCTTTCGTTTGAGGTTTGGGCAGAACGGTGAGACAACGTATGCACTACACAGCATCGCTCCTTCCCTGTGAGTTAAGATCTCAAGGCTCTCCCAGTCCATCACCTTTCATAGCTAAGCAATTCTTTTAAAATTCTATTTACTTGCCCACAGGTTGCTTGAAAATTGAGTAATAGAGCAGTATTTTAAAGCAGTTTACCAATGCTTAGTACTATTCAGTGAAAGTCAGAGGTAGTAGTTGTAAACATTTCTCGTAAGTCTCAACAGAAAAAGAGCAGCTGTAAGGGTAACTTAAATCTTACCTCCAATGTAAATCCTACAATGAAGACATAAAAAAAAATGAAAAAGTCCATGTAACATTATAATAAAATAAATTCCAAATTTTTACCTCATATTTTATTAATCAGGAGTACCTTTATGATCTGCTATGGGGCAAATCTAGGTTTACTGCATTACACATGAGGATAAAAGTCTGAGCATCTTTAACCCATGCTGTCTACAGATCTGGTGCCAGAATTATTATATTGAAGTCACCACTCCAGATGACAGCAATCAAATGTGTTACCAGCCAAATGAATATAAAAGGGAAAGATTAAAAAAAAAAAAAAAGCTTCATAAATAATCTTCTGTAGCAATATTGGAAGTGCTTTGAAGCAACAGTTCATTCCTTACTCAGAAAAGCTGGAGGCTGCAAAGGTCTCCTAGATTACCATAGTAACTAAAAGAATAATTTAAATCTGCCTTTTAAAGAGTTGTAAATAATGCAAGTGTAATATCAGTCAGTGCTCATTGCCATTTCACATGCTCCAGAAGACAATTTGAAGAAGATTGTAGTATCACATTTCCTCTTGTAAGGAATTCCAGTACAATAAAATGATGTGTCCAAATCTATCCCTTTATCTGTTGTTTCTTTCTGGATCTATCTGATGAGAAATAAGAACTTGTACAACAGGCTTCATTGACGTGTCTCTTTGGGAAGCTGAAATGGATGTAGACATCCACTTCTCTGTGTGTCCAAAAACCACCATTATAGAGGATCGAGAATGTTAATCAGACTCTCCCTATGCGTGTGTGTGTGCCGAGTGTGGAATGATCTGCTGGAAGCATTACAGTGCCGGTACGCAGCTGCAAAACACATATAAGGGTCTTCCGCATTATCTGCCAGAGTGGAAACACACAGCTCCATGGGTGCTGCTTTCAATACTGTTAAAAAGATTATCAGAGAAAATCTTTTGGATGGGGATTTAAATACAAGGAAGAAATGGTACTGTTGGTCTTGTACAGATTGCTATAAGGAAAAAGGGACATAAAATTCCAGTCTTGTGTGTTGGAATAATAAAACACAGCAGGCCAAAAAATTCATGAAGATCCACACAGGTAGCCTTTTTTGTCATCTAGAAAGTAGATATTATAAATAATTCAGAAGATATCCAAGGTACATGTATGAATAGGAAAGATATGGCTGAGGATTATATGGAAACTTGGAATTCTGAGCCAATTTCCAGATGCTATTTTAATTCCATATGGTGTGCAATGATTTTATAAAATACAGTCAAGCAGTGGCAAGTGATTTGGAAGAGCAAATGAGTGTGTGCTTTTAAGCCTTAGGCCTTAGTCCCTTTCATGGGTAGGTGTGGAATTTCATAGCATTCCTCCCCTTTGACTGGAATCAGATCGTTCTCTATCTCCTGGGTCAACCTCTCAATGGTCATGGTAGCCATGACAGGAATGAGAAAAGTGCCTTCTGAAAGCAAGTTGAAAATTATTAGCAAATTGAGTAAAGTGCTGCCTAGAAATAATTTTTTTTTAGCAAACAAACTACAAACATTTTTGTCTCATCTAATTACTGGGGCGCCCCTCTTCAGAGACAGGAAAGGAACAGATCCAGTTTGCATCCTTAACACAGCCCAGCATGTTTTGGGATCTGGACAAAACCATTTTCTTTCCAGAGCCTTTGTGACCCACATTCACCTTCCCTCTGGACAAGCCGTGTTTTCCCAAAACCATCATTTTCTCCATGCTCTCTGGCTCTGGATTAGTATATTGCTTGATATACTGTTGCAGTGCCTAGAAATAAAGTTTTCCTTTTGCTTAGAGTGCTCTGGAGCCCAGGCAGCCTGATGCACTGAGAATATATACCTGCTGTGTGTGCCCCAAGGCTGTTTGGCCGTCATCCAGGCAGCCTTTATGTCTTGTCCTAAGGGGGAACGTGCCATCGCTGCCTTTTCTCCCTGACATATGAGGCACCATCTCAGGAAACCTATCCATAAGATGTATTTTCAAAACGGTAATATTTACCACTAATCTTTACTGTATTTATTGCAGGCACAATGAGAGCAAATCAGAAAATCCTCTAGTATAGAGAGATGCATCCATAATTAAAAGACAGAAAGGACAAAAAAAAAAAAAGGATGCTGTGACAGACAAACTGTTAATATATATTCAAAACAAAGAATTAAGTTCAGTGCAGATTATTAAGGCATGAGTCTTTGCCTCTTTAAAGGTATGGCGACTTTGTTTATATTGTGGTATTGGTATGAAGTGTACAAACCCTGTGATGGCTCAGGCAGGGAAAGAGGAAAAGAAATAAAGTGGTGTAGGGTTGGTGTTAGTCTTGTGATAAAATAGCACTGAATCTTAGAAGAAAACAAAGCTGGTTCTAATCAATAACACAAATAAGAGGACTTACTTTAATGTAATTTCTGACTTGATAGCATTCTCTTAAATGAATATAATCCTTGGCCTATTAAACTTTAGTCTAAAATTATATTGAATTCGTAGCACTTATGTTGCACTTTGAAGAGGCAAAGTGCTGTGAAGTATTGATCATACAGCAAAAAGATGTTATTGAGTATTTAAAAAGACTGTGGTAGTTTTACTTGGGGGTAGAAAAGACTGTATCAGTCTCCCAGATCTTGTTTTTGGCAATGAAAAATTGAAGCCCAAAACTGAGATTTCCACTGAGTTAATTATTCTGTGTATTCCTCTGGTTTTCCAAATTTATTAGAAAGATCTCTAACAGAAATAGTTCTGCAACAACCCCCTCAATTTATACACAGTGCACTTTTTTTTTTATCCAGTGATTTCATATCCATTTTGCCTGACTCATTTTTCCTATGGTGCCACTCTTACTTTGTATTATAGTTCTACTGAATTGAATATGCTTTCTGGAGAGCTCAAGTACCCCAGCAATAGTACATTTAAAGGTAGATAATGGTAGGCACAATAACAGAATAAGAAGGGCTAAATCCTGATGACCTTCGTTATTACCTAGGAATTCATACGGTTGCAACTTTTAGCTGCAGCTGGTTTTCACAATCCAGTTTAAAATCCATCAAAAAGGAACAGAAATATTCTTACATAATTTCAACCCTACCCAGCTCCCTTAAGATGTGTTGCTATAAAATAACCAGATTTTTAAAGATGGGTGTTTTATCCATAAGATTGGGTAAAAAGAATTTATATTGCGTATTTATATACTACCTAACATAACTTCTTCTAGCCTCACAAACCACAACTGAACTTTCACTGGTGAAGTACTATGTTTCCATAATGCTTCCAGGTGAAACAGGTTTCACAGCTTCATTTTTAAAAGTTTTTTTTCCCCAATAAAGCTCTATTTAACTTTTTTTTAAATAAAGAAGGCTCTAACTTGGGTAGCCAGAGGACATCCACTGTTAAGTTCTTTTGAGTTATGTTGGTTAAAAAAAAAAAGAGCACTCAATAAATTGCAGGAAAGGAAAACCAAAGATAAAATAATGGGGATCATACCCAACATATGTGCTTCTTTGTGTTTGTAAAACACAGAATACACAGCTATTTAAGTGTAAAAGTGTACTTTCAACATACTTAAGATACCATTTGTACTCTACAAATGCTGTAAATTTGGTCCATACTAGCCAAATCACAATTAGAAATAGGATGCTGCCAAATCAGTTTTATTCCATATATAACATCAGTACAAGATGTAAAATCAAGTACGAGATTTCCCTGTTCAGTGCCAGATACCCTATTAGTAACCTACAGATGCATTGCTTCTGCACAGTGCAGCGCTGGATTTATCCACAAGAAAGCCCTTATATGAATCATGCATTAGCGGTGAATTATGTAGATGTGAAAGCATGTATCACTTTCCCATCTGCAACTTCACTTTGTATTGCTCTTGCTATTGATTTGGAAATAAAAAACCCTGCTTGGGTTTTGCTCTGATCGGTTGCTCAGTTCCAGTTCCACGTCCTGCCAGGGTCGCCCAATGTGATTGTCTCATCTGCAGCTCCCGGCTGGCCTCTCCGAGCCTTTACTCTCTGACTGCACCGAGCGTGTGGCAATACCCAACTTGGATGGCAGGCAGAACCGGGGCACTCAGTATCGCCTGGTTGTGAACCTGCTTCATTGCCATTGGGACAGTTCTATGGTACGTTTTTAAAAAATTTTTTAATTTTTTTAATTTAAATTGATTTTTAAAAATTTAAATGGATTAGCTGCCTCTTGTTTTCAATGCTCATTTTTCGCATCAGAATTTACACAACTTGCTTCATGACGTTACTTTTGCACCTTGGTGCTTCCAGAAACTCTCAGCTGCTTTTTCACACCTTAACTGAGGCTCAGGTAGCTAGGAGGGCACCTATGCTTGTCAATGCATTGCATGTAGAAGGAAATGAATTATTTAAACATTATCCATTTGCAGCAGTGCTGCATAGGTATAAAACTCTTGACATAACTTCTGTGAAGTTGTGCCAGTAGCTTTAGGGATCTGTTAAGTATTCATTGAACACATCCCTATAGGAGTCATTTGCACATTTTAAAAATTTACAATAGTTTATAAGCCACTGGATATTTCAGTGCTTTGTTCTGTATTTCAAAGGATAAATTATAAAAAATATTTGCATATTTTTCCTAGGTAATTTTTTAAAAAAAGTTCTTAAACAGCTATCATTCTTAGACATTTAGTGGGAGAAACACTGAAAGTGTATATTAAATTGCAGAATAAGTCTCTATTTCAGAAAAAAACCCAAACAACAAAAAACAAATGCTTGCACTTAAATTCATCTCTATTCAACAAACCATTTAAACATACCAAGCCTCCACTGGAACTTCAAGACGTACTTAAGTGGCCTGACAAATACTGATGAACTTAAACAAATGCTTAAAGTTAAGTGCTTTGTTGAAACAGAATTCAGTGACGCAATTCCCACCCTGTAAATTATTAAATAGGTGTAGGTGAAACTGTAAAGTATGAACTTCAGCAACCTTACCAATGAATCTGAGAAAACTTCTCTGGTAGGGAACTAACAATAGTTAAAAATGTGGGTGCTATCTGTTTACAGAGTTATACAGTTTGGTTACATTTAGGTACAAAAATGATATTTTAAAAAATGTGTAGAAACTGATACACAATGGAGTTTTGTATAAAACCAAAAAGAATGTTGTTTCAAAAATACAACTTCCCTAGCACATAAGCATCTGCAGCATTAAATTCTGCCCTGATTTAGACAATGTCACGGCAGTAGGAATAACTGGTGCAACATCTGACCTCTTGATGCTATAAGTTTAGGGGGATATGGCCTGGATGTAGATTCTATTTTAATGCAGGCCTGATTGGATTATTGCTGTGGTCTCTACTAGCCTTAAAAAGCCGTAGGGTAAAACACATGAAATATATTCTCCTATATATGAGCTGTGAAAACATGTGGATCATACCTAATGACAAATTGTTTTATGCTAAAGCTTATGAACTACATATAAAACATCAAGATGGAAAATCTATCCCATTGGTTAATTCAACCTAAGGAATGTTTGCTGGATAGCTTGTATTGAAAAATTAAGTAACAAACTTCAAGGAGAAGGGTTGTTTCATTTTAAAGCTTATTAATGCAGTGTGCCCTGCTCCCAAAGGGAATGACTCATTATCAGACCTCCTCTTGACAAAGAATAGTTAATTGTCACTCTAAAAATGACTCTGTTGTTTATGTATTTCTGATTAGAATCTGATTACATTCCATTTGCGTAAACATGCAATGTTAGCACCAATATTCATCTATGAAACTCTAAAAGAGCTAATTACCGAAAGCTTAGACTAATTGTCAGCATAATGGACAGAGAACACGGCTTTGAAGTAGGAAGTGTTAAGAGAAACTGCCAGTTTTTCAAAGATAGCCAGTTGGATACATAGATAGCCACGATTTCATTAGCATGTAAAGCTTTTACTGGGCAGAAAGCCACCCTGGTTAAAAAATGAAATGAGGAAATGAGAAAATAGAAAATCAATTTGCATAGACTCAGGTGGGGAAAAAAGAAATTAATGACAGGGATTAAAAGTAACAAGATTAAAAAAAAAGTTACTTGCTGTGCTACTAGTGGGCAACTGGATTAAATGCAGTAAAAGGACAGTTTTAGTAAGTATTAGGAGGAAAAGAAAGGAAAAAGCCTACATCAAGTATATATGGTGGGTAAACAGTACAAGAACAGCAAAAAAATGCCCAATCAATTTCTGTTTGCTATTTGGAGCAAAGGAATTAAGTATCCATGTGAGAAAGTGGCAAAAAGAATAAACATCACCTGCAAGAAAGCAAGCAGGCCAGGATCCGTTCAAATTAAACTTCGGTCTTAACAGAGTTGGACGAGTACCTGTCTTCAGCTGCTAATAAGGCATTTCCCTAGGTCGTGGCTAATTCCAGAAGAGCATTGTCAAAGTTGCTTCAGTTTTGAAAAGCCTGAAAGGACCTATTGAATAATTAATGACGTCATTCATAACCATAGCAAAGAGATTGCTAGTTTGGATCTTATTAACAAAAAGTAGAGGTTAAAATATAACTAGGATCAGTCAACATGGCATCCCAGAAGGTAGATCTTACTAGAGCTCTTTTGCTGGGGGTGGTGTCTGTGCTTCTTCACTTGCTCTGAAAAGTATGTAATTTTGAGGGCTAAAGACGGCTGTGTTCACATAAGAGCCGTTGATTCCCTCAAAGCTTTTTAGTCAATATCATAATAACACTGATTTAAAAGAACTTCCATTATACGAAATTAACGTTGCATGGATTAAAAACTGACTCACTGGTTGGTTGATCTCCAGATGTCACTGTTAATGACAAAGACATAAACAAAGAAAATTATTGCGATGAGGGTTTTTTCCCAGGGATTGACTTTTTTTTGGCCTAATACTTTTCAATGATCTAGACAACATAAAATATTATGGTAAGTTTGCAGATGATAGTAAATATTGAAGAGCACATACCACTTTTGCCAGTGGGGCTGAATCATCTGATCAGGAGTCACAATTCAACAAAAAAGCAAATTAAAAGGGACAAATACAATGTATTCTATGAGGGATCTGACAAGACTAACCCTATCTACAGGGTAGGAGACTCGAGGTCAAGAAAGAAGTACTATTTGGTGGCTGGAAATTGGCTAAAAACAAACTTGAAACGATAGACAGCATGCTAGCAGCAGTTGTAACTGTCAGAATAGATTATTGGGGAAGTTGAAGGACTCATGCTTACTAAGTAGGTGAAAACCTAATCAGAATTCTTCTCCACACATACAGTTTAGCCTAGTTTCAGGGTGGATAGTCATGATGCTGGATGTTTCTTTGGTTGAGGATTCTGCACAGGGCAAGAGTCTGGGCTCAACATTGTCAATTTGCATTGGTCCATCCTGTTTAATGACTACCCAACACATGATACAGTTACATGACAGCTAACATGCTTTCAGGCAACACTGAACATGCAAACAGATACCACCATCCCCTGAGCTCAGGGAATAATGGTGCACACCAGGCAGCACAAATGTGGCCGGCTTTATTGGGCGTAGAAGAAAGTTTAGCCACGTGCACACAACACACACTGTGTCGCTTGGCCACAGGGCCAGAGAAGAGTCATATGCAGGAGTATAGAGACGTCCCTCTCAGGTCCTGCTGGAGGGTATGAGCACTGTATTGCCCTGAGCATGTTCACTACATTTGCAGCTCTTCATTAAGACAAAGAATGTATTAAAATCTTGAATGTCTGGACTTCAGCTGGCTGGCTGTCACAGTAAGGAAAGGCTCCTCTCTCCTGCACAAAAGCCCAATTGTATTTTGTGGGTAGAAGTTTATCTCCCTCTGACATACTGGAAAGGAGTCTCTCCTAGAGATGGAACATCGGGGGGCAAGAACTCATTTTCTGAAATCACGTGGAGAACTTTCCTTCTCAGGTGCTTCTCTGCTATGGCCTTTTCACAGAGTAACAAAGTGCCAAAGCGTTCAACAAATTTATAAATGGGAAGGAACTTGCTTCCAAGTCAGGGGGATCCTGTCTTCCTTTGGAGCATAGGGCAAGGGTTTACTCTTAGGATCATCTGGAGATATAGCACCGCTGCAGACTAAAGAAGAAGCCAGCCCCTACCAGGCCCTAGTTTCTCCTTTTCTTTCAGTACAGCACACAAAGCTCTGTCTGCTGTGGGATAAGACAGCTTCTGCTGTGTCTGCTGAAGACAAGGAACAGAGTTGTTGGGCTGGCCCTCTGCGGCTGTGTTTTGAGAAGATTTAACAGCACATAGCACATGGTGTTTGTAATCTATTGATCCACAATGGCCTTAAGTCCTGAAACAATGAAGGTCTGTGAAACTTCATAATAAATATATCATAAAGTTATTTGAAGTATAATTTCCAACGAGCATCCTGAACAGATGGGGCAAATGCCCCAATCGTCATATGAAGAAATTTAGTGTTGCATACGTGAAAAAAGGCATTGAAAAACTTGGGCAGAAGCAGCAGCTTGCAGACTTGGATGATGGCATTGCATAAACTTTGGGTGAATTGTTTATGGAAACCTGATGCTCCAGCAGTAAATAATAAAATATTTGTTCAATTAACTTGCATGAGTTCATAGGTTAAGTTTCATGTTTTCTCTTTACTATAAAAAAAAAAAGGAAAGAAAAGAATGAGTTATAGCACTGGCTATGAATCCTAATGGCCTCTGTATGTACATATAGGTGCCCACATACAGGAAAACTTCATACTCAGCTGAATTTTCTCTTCTTTGAAAAAATGAGATGGGGTTGAACTGACTCGACTGCCTTTGAAACAACAAATTAATCTCAACTTGTGTAGACAGGCATAACGTCAGTGAAAGCATGCCAACTTTCCCTTGCTGCAGCATGTGAATATATAGATACTAAAAAGACTCTTTTGTAAAGTTTCTTTTTACTGGTAGCCTTGAAAATTAAGGGAGAAAGAGAACGCTTGTCTGAACTTAGGAGTTTGCCATGATCTAAAACAGGTTGTCGGATTTTCTTGGTACTATTATTCACTACTATTATTCAAATAAAAGCATGGCTTATGCCAGCGTGGGCTCAAGTTATTTCACTCCATACATCTTCCCTTGTATGAAATTCCCAAACTGATTTGAGGCTCCAGAGAAAGGGGCTCCACAGCATACGGATTGCGTATGTTGGATTTCTAGTGTCACATCAAAGTCGAACAAATTCCCGGAATCCCAATGTTTGAAATTCACGTGTGGAGACACATGAGGGCACCACTGGGTGGGGGATGGCTGCTGGTGGAAAACTGATGTCTGCTGGCACCTTCCGCAGGCTAGCTGGTGTGACACTCCTGGACTCCCGGCAGGGAACGTGGCTGGTGGCCTCAGGGCAAGCCCCTGAGGTGCAAGTGGAGCAGTGGAGACCAGAATAATGGATCTCATGCTCTGTTAAATTATTAGATGGATCGTCTTTGAGTGCACGCAAAATTTCTGAGTATCATTTTATCATTTTGTAAAATATGAATGGCCCATTTATACACCTTGTTTTAATAGTAAGATGCCTTCAGCCTCTGTGGTATGTTCTTAGTAAAAAAGTAATAATGAAAATAAGACAAAAAAACCCTGCAAATATAAAAGAGTTAATGGTATTTAACTTTGTCTTGCTTTCTCATCAATTTTCTAGGCTGCACCTCTCAAAGTAGCATGATGTTGACCAAGCCTCATTAAACTGATTTACAAATTATTTTTTAAAGAAAAATGCAAAATTAATGATTCATGTTCTAATATCAATAAGCCACTTCAGAATGTACATTGATAAACTATTGCTCCTAAAAAATACTCTCCATCGGTGGGGAGTATCCAAAATGAACAAGATGAGGGCAAGTGCTGGGTAGGCACCTAGGAAGGCAAGAAATTCATAGTGGGAGCAGCTGGTGGAGAAAGGGCGCTGTTGGCACTGCCCCCCTACTCAATGAGTCAGCATGAAGTTGCTATTGCAACAAGAACAAATCTCATTGAGCGATTTATTGGCAAACATGCTATGTGTAAATCGCCATTAATTATTCTGCTTTCTTCATTACTGTTGAGGCTCGTCTGGTCCACAGTGTCCTATTGCGGACGTTACATTCAAGTGTCTGGAGAAGAGCAACAAGAATGATAAAAGTTCCGGAAAAAAATACAATTTGAATCAAAAGGAGAAGTCCGAAGGGAAAACATAGCTCATGATAGCTTTAGGCATGTATGTAAAAGGTTGACGTAAATAGCATAATATCAATTGTCCTCCACAAGCACAAGAGGAAGACAAAATATAATGGGGTTAATTTACAGAAAGGGGGGCTTGTGCAAAAACAGTTAATGGGCACAACAAGTTGCCTGAAGAGAACAGGCACTTCACTTGAGGTTTTTAAAAGAGGGGTAAAAAAAAGATGTTGGATTTGGCCTGAAATATATTCAGTCCTGCTTCCCTGTGAGTAGATGCCTAATAGAAGGCCTCAGGAGATCCTGCACTTTTATGATATCAGCTGTGTACTAAAGTCCTACTGATGGAACATCCTGTTGAGGCTTTTTGCACATTTAATGTCTTTCTCAGTTCTACCTTCTCTCTTTTAATGAAGATGAAAAAACAATGTGCCAGGAAAATTTTTTACAGTCTTGCTTATTTTCCTTCACAGAACTGCCATTCACCGAGACCAAAACCATACAAACGGAGGGAAGGGATGAGTAGAGATGTTGCTGTTGCTGCTCCTGGTCATCTGGGGACTACCATCTTCCACAGTGGGTTAAGCTAGAGCAGCAGTAGCAATTTTTTTTTTCTTATCTCCCCCCCATCCCTTTTAAAAGCTATTCTCTTCTCCCACCAACTCGGGGAGGGTGCTTATTGTTCCTGGTGGCATCCTCAGCTAGGCTCTGGCTGGGCTTTGAATTTATTCAAGTTACTATATTTCACTTTCAAAGTAGAGCAAGATTAACATACTTTTTCCCACTGGTTATATTCAAACACCTTTGTTTACGGGGTGGCCTTGAACAGACTGGTTAGAACTGGTTTCCAATCAGCCTTAAAATATTAATTCATCACTCCACTCATTACTTAAAAAAAAAAAAAAAGGTTTTCTTTTTGTCTCTTTTTCAGCCTCTGAATGCCAAAGGAGGTGGCTATGTAGAAAGATTCTCAAAACTAACACATTTTGCAGTAGTAGGAATCTGAAAGTTCATAGAATGATAGAATGGTTTGGATTGGAAGGGACCTTAAAGATCAACTGGTTCCATCCCCCCTGCCATGGGCAGGGACACCTCCCACTAGACCAGGCTGCTCAAAGCCCCATCCAGCCTGGCCTTGAACACTTCCAGGGATGGGGCACCCACAGCTTCTCTGGGCAACCTGTTCCAGTGCCTCACCTCCCTCACAGTGAAAAATTTCTTCCTAATATCTAACCTAAATCTACCCTCTTCTAGTTTGAAGCCATTACCCCTTGTTCAGTTACTGATTCTTGCAGAAGACCTTAGGGACAGACTAAAGGAATTTAGTTGAAACTGAAGTGTAGATGATTTCTGATTTACTCCCCCCATTCCCCTCACATCGTGATGCTGCCGCAGCTTAGACCCACCTAGGCTGGGGCAGCCGTGTCTGACCTGGCCATGTCTGACCATCTCCTCCTTGCCTGACTTTCTGGAGATCCCACTCAGGGACCGAAACCGCCTGGAAACGGATTGTGCGGTTTGTCAGACGAGGCTTCAGCCCTCCCAGCCCACAGAGCCGGGGGTTCGCTGAGATGGTGTGGGACGAGGGAACTGTGCCCCGGCAGCCCTGCTGAACCCCACAGAACACAAGGGCACTTTTGAGGAGCTGGAGGCAAACCGGGAGCCATTGTGGCTCCCCCCGCACTCTGGCTGGGGATATTCCATGGTTTTTAGGGAAAGGTGCCAACCCTTGTCTCCAGGGAGAGCGGCCTGCGGCAGGATGGCGGGTGGCGGAGGGGCAGTACGGGCCTGCGCTGGGCTGCTGCTTTGTGGCCTGTAAACCTCCCTTCAGGGGAAGTGAAACTGTTCGCGAATTCGGGTCAAAACCTGTGAGGAATAAGCTCTGGGAGCCAAGCCACGGCATTTGTTCCCTCCTCCAGAAAATCGCCTGCGAGTACTGGTGTGACACTCCGTGACCCCAGCGCGAACAACACGCCTCAAACCCGCTATTTCGGCCCCTCCGCAGCCACCCCCCACCGCGTTGTTTTGAGGAGGAGGAGGAGGAGGAGGAAACCCTCCGTTGTGCCGCCGGGGCGCTCCGGTCTCTAGTGAAACCACGGCGGGGCCTCGTCCGCCGGACGAGGCCGCGGGGGCGGTGCGGGTTGAGGCGAGGCGGGCCGGGCTCGGGGCCCGGCCCCCGGGGCGGTGCGGCGCCGCGCTCGGCCTTCCCCCCCCTTCCTTTCCCCGGCCGAGGGAGGGGCCCGAACCGCCCCCCCCCACTCCCCGCCTTAGGCGAGCAGCAGCCGCCGCCGCCGTCGCGGTCGCGGCGGGAGAGGTGACAAGCCGCTGCGTGGAGCCGCTCTTCGCCCCGGTGGGAGAAGCGGGTGTCGTCGTTCCCCATTTTCCTCTGAGGTAAGTAAAGCCGCCGCCGTGGGGAAGGGTGGGGGCGACACGGAGACGCCGCGGGACCCGCTGTCCCCCCGGGCGGGGGACAGCGGGTCCCGCGGCGTCTCCGTGTCCCCCCCACCCCGCCCCATCCTCCGCCCCCGCCGCTTGTTTCCCCTTCGCTTCCCTCGGGGGAGGTGGCGGGTGGGTGATCGATGTGGGTTTTTTTTTTTTTTTTTGCGAACTCAGCGTTTTTTGGCACGGCATGCTTGCGGGGAGCGGCAACGGTCCTTAAGTTTTCCTTTACTTCTGGAAGGGAGAGGAAAAGGGCTGCGTGGGGACCGTGGCGTCCCCCGTGGGGCTTCCTTCCCGAATCGCTTTCCATTTCTTCCCCCCCGCCACCGCCTCCTCCGTGCTCCCCGTTTCGGCCCTGCAGCGGGGGGGAGGGGGGGGACGGGACCGGGGGGGACGATCTCTGTGGTCCGCAAGGAATAACGCTGGGCAAGTTTTCGGGGGGGGGGTGGTGGTGGGAATTGCCACCCTTCAGGTGAGTGTGACAGGAGGGGAAAAACTGTCAGAAATCCAATGTTTTTCTTACTTTGTGCACAAACCTGATGTATTCCCTGTATACACACACGTATATTTATCCATGTATACATCTACACATGTTTTTTTGAGCTATGAGAACATCGCCTATAGGCTTCTGCTTCCAGATGTGGTGTTTTCTGTTCCTCATAGGCGTATGTGCATTTCGGCGGGGAGGGGAACAGCCCAGCAGTTCTGTTTGCTGGGTACGTATTTGAACAGTAGCAGGGAACAACTTGTGTGCCTTTAATTCAGCTGCAGAGGATATCCATGTGGGATTAATATACTTAAGCGATCATGTCACACTGACGTATCTTGTTCAGACTTGTAGATTTTTAAAGCAGTGTGGACTTGTAGGTAGTAGCGGAAGTGTAATTAATTTTAAACATGTGACTTGGCCTAGCGCTTATGATTTTAACGTGGTATTCATACCTTGGTAAATATGCATAGATTTAGCCATCTGTCCTCCCTTTTCCCTTCATGTGTGCACATACCACACTGCACAAACAAAAAAGGTACCCGTGGCCGGCTTTAGCGCCAAACACGTATTTAAAGTCTTCTGGAAATGCTCTAAAGTTACTGTCAAGGACCAGTGGAAAGCTGCTTTCGTACAGTTTTTGAGCACATTTAAAAAAAATAAAAAATGTTGCTTCAGCATCAGTGATGCCAATTTGTAACTTGTATTTGGCTGTATTTGGATGTATGCTGTTTGCATACATCCAGTACAGCTGATACTGCTGCTGGGAGGCATGTAATTCTTCCTGCTATGGACAAGGCCCTTTTGTGTAGCATGAACCTCATATGCTTTTAAAGGGTGTATGTACCCCGGGTAGAGCCCTGCGGTTTCTCTTTCCTGTGATAAGGCGGTCGGGGGGTGCCAGCCAGTATTGCTCACTGTAGATCTTGGCAGCAAAACTTCTGACACAGGCTGGAGCTCCGAGTCGGGGCACGTCCGTCTTTGGCATTTGCTATAGTTCCTGGCATATGCTACAGCTCATCTACATGCAAGTGAAATTTGGAATAGACGTGGGCTACAGCAGTGATTTGCACTAGGGTCTGTCTGTCCATCCAAGGTAACTTGCAGGAGGGTGGCTGTACTGTAATGTTGTCCTGTAGCCGAAGAGATGGGCTGTTTTATTGTCATATCCCTGCTGTCACCAGAGGAGTGGTAGTTCTGCATTGTGCAGAGAGGTGGGTGGACCACATGACGTGTCACCTCAACATACTTTCCTCTGAAACTTAGTTCCTTTATCATTTAGGACCCGCCCTCTGAAGAAGTGGCCTGGTTTTAGACATGAGCAGACCTGCCAAAATCTCAAATCTTTGGCATTGGTGATATGTTTGGGATTGTGATGCTGAATCTTCATTTGAGCATCATTTTCTTAAATTTGGCTGTTACAGAATAACAGTTGTCATAAGAAGATTAAAAATAAAGTCTACTTGCTGCTAACACTTGGTGGGTGAAATTTTCATCTCTTCTGCTACAGCTGCTCTGTAGTTTCTCTGCTGGTTGCAGAGTCTCTAGAATTGTAGTGTGCAGTACTGAATAGACTACTTTTTCTACTAACCTAGGGATTATTAAACTGTGATATACCTACCCTAGCAAAACTGGTACGTGAATCCTGCCACCCATGGCATATGACTGCCATTTTGGGAACCTTCTTAGTCTTGCCTTTTCTTGGGTTAGAAGCTCGGTTACAAGACGCTAGAAAAAGTTCTATTAACAATTTATGGCAGGAAGAAAAAAAGTGTATGAAATTGGTATTCCCATTGCTTCCTTATGGTTGCATCCTCTGGGTAGCTCTTGGAATCTCAGCAACACTGCATGATTATTTTACTCCTTACACTGCTGAGTAAAATTATACAGCCTAATTTATTTAGGTTTGGCATGTTCTCACTGAAACTCATGCCATGCTAGGTAAATGAACAGTCTGCTTGTTTATGTTGCCCTATTTCCCCCCACTTTTAATAGGCCCTCATAGGTCTTATTGTGGTTCTACTGCAAGGTTGCAGAATTTGGTCCAGCCTGCCAATAAAAACAGAAATAAAGAACTATGAACCATATTAAACCTGTTATCGAAGAAGGTATTTTCATACTGTCAGTTATCAGGGTAGAAATCTCACTTCAGATGGCTCCAGCTAGTCCTACAGTCACATTTACTGCTTGTCTATAAATTTTTTTTCCTGGTAGTTTATTGTTAGCTGTCTGGGGCTGAAGTACTCAGGACAGATGTGAACATGCTACCTTCATCTTTGCAGAATTGCAAAGTAACCTAGTTGGCTTCCAGATCTCACTATATCTTTCTTCATGTCCCTCTATCATAATTCATTCTCTTTCTGTCTACTTATTGCTCCTTTCCAGATGTCTTTTACCAATCGAATGTTTGCTAGATCACTTTTCTCCAGATGAATTATTATTCATTTTCTCACAGGCATCCAAGAAATAAAATGCCTGATGGAATTTTCTACAACCCCCTTCCCCTTACCTTTCTTCAATATTCTCCCACGTTCATGTGCTACTTTATGTAAGTAGAGCTAGTTAGAAAGTGCTCATTAAAATGTCATTGAAGTGAAAGTTGGGAAGAGTGTTGATCAAAAATGCTTTTCAGTTTCAAGTCACTCATTTCTGGTGAATAAACCTTTAAAAACAAAAACAATTTCTTTCTTTTCTACTGCTAATATTTCCCCTGTGCTTTTTGCTGTCTTGATCATGGTGGTTGGATTATTTGCGATAACTGGCTTTGACACAATCAATTCGCTTATGGCTTCAGAGAAATGCAATACTGAAACACTCAACTAGATTTGGAATAAAAATGTAGCCAGTAGGGCTGAATCGACTACAGGTGTGAAGAAAGAGTAGATGCCTTTGAAGAGTTTAAACTGTTGAATAACTCAACAGTCTATCCTGACTTGCAGCTGCACGCTGATGTTTTTGGCTCACGTTGGGTGACTGATGGCAATAACGATTGTCAGGGACTGTTCCTTTGCAGAGCCCAAGGTAGTCCTTTTGCTGCCTGGGGCCACAGAGAGCTGTAAGATTGCAGGTAGGTTTTTGAGCACTGTGAGGTTGCAGCCTGGAAGATGGGAGGATGATGGTATGCAGCTGTGTTACCGGGGAAAGACGTTGCACGTTCTAGAGTATTCAGATTTCCTAGACTTCAAGACTTCAAGGAAGGCTTCAAGACCTGCCTGCAGTGTCCTGGAGACGCAGGTCACTCTTTGCCTAGGTGGAGCTGAGACAGCAACACTGTCATTGAGTAATGTTTCAGTATGAAAGTATAATGTCAGTGTAAAGTCCAGAAATACTTCTGACCTATGACCAGTTGGGATCATGTATCTTAAAGCAACAAAACCAGGGTCTGTCTGTGGCTGCAAACTCTTCACACTGTCTTCCTCTGCTTGCCGCTGAATTCCAGGTTTAGGTTTAACTTCAGCTACTCCTCAATAGCAGATCATTTTGATGGTGCTGCAGCTGTTTGTGCTGAAGGGTAAGTAGGTCTGTTGTGTCTCCACACTGAGAGAATTTGAGACTGTTTCCCCCGGTGGTTTGACACTGTTGTTAGAAAGTAGCATAGGGGGAATTGAGCTTTGTAGGTCTCTACAGGGGGAAGGATCCAGTGATGGAGGAGCAGCTTCCCACTGCTACTAAATTGCACTGCTGGTTGTTTCCCCGTTGCTCCTAGTTTATCCAGGAAGCCCCAGACTGTTCATCATATTTTTGTGGACCCCCCTGAGGTGTCCCAGGCCCCCTGGTGAGAGACAGATATTTCATGCCTGATGGTATCAAAAAAGGGCCTCTGGAAGGCTGAATTCTCAGGTCTCAGAGAAAAAAAAACAACCCTATTTTAAGGTACAGGAATGTCTGAATACAGTCAACTTGTATTGTGTAAGCCAGCTGTTGGTGCATTCTTCTTAACTCAGAGGGCTTTCCAAGTGCACAAAGCTTTCATGAATTAGAGCATTTCCTTGTGGTGCTCTGCGTTTATATGGTCTTTATAAGCCCTGAGTGTTGAAGACCTTAGCATAGGCTTTGATGCATTAATTATTTCAGCCTTTATTTGGTGTTCTCAAATTTGGAATTTCTGTCCCATGTGTGCATATGGTGAGATGTGAAAACATCAAAGTGATTTTGGGGTGCATTACTGGACTACTGGTTGTTAGGAGTTGACTGTATTTTTGATCGTTGCTGGTGGTACCAGTCAGCGGTTCCCTGAGCCCTCAAGCCCTTATCCTGCTGGCCGTGTGCGCTGGAGAAGATTTTGTAGTTTCTCGGCCTTTGCTCTACTGAGGCTTTCCATAGTTCCTGGGAAACTGAACATTCTTTCACTTGCTTGAATGAGGTGATGCTCTTCACAAAACAGCAGTACTGTTGTGATATCCTTAATCTTCAACTTTTTTGTCAAGGGTCAGGTCCAAAATACAACCAAGTCCACAGGTTGGACCAGAGATGACATACGAAGGGGTCAAGGGAACTAAGAGGAAACTGTATTTTCATTCAAAACATGGAAAGATTAGTTTTGGGGACTTTGGCATGTTTAGCCTTGTCAATATATTTGTTGAAATTTCCAAAATGTGTAATTCTAGGACATTTTGCTATCTCCCATTAAAAGGTATTAGCATTAGCCTTGCTAAAGCTGTTTGTTTATTGTAGTCTTTGAGTGAGTAAATGTTAACTTTAGCTTTTCAGATTAATGAAATCTAATAAAGATGCCTTACTAGGGTCACCTTAGATTTCATGTTTGCAGAACAGGTGAACAAAGTGCTTCCTGCCATCTGCTTGTGCCTGAGTCTTTGACTCGGTATCATGAGCGGGGGGGAAAAAATGACAGGATTTAAATCTCATCTAGAGAGCTTTGGGTGATGCAATGCATATCAGGTATTTCACTCTTGGGATTGTGTATTGCCCATTGGCAGTTAGAGGTCGGTCTTACATTTCTCAATTCATTCACTTAATTTCATAATGCTTTATGCTCTTTGCTTCCTGTTTGTGGTGGAGTGTATTTCTCCTGCTACTTGCAGCTTTTAGAAGGTATCTGATTTCTCTGGTTCTTTTTCTAATTCATTGAACAGCCCATACCGTTGGGGTTTGGGGTATACAGTTTATACCACGGCAGATGAAGCGGACTGTGCCATTCAGATTGCTGGGTGCCACAGGAGGGACATGGACACCCTGTGATGCTTTCTGGAGGTGCAAGCTGTTTAATCCTGGAAATGGTTAGACCCGGATATGCACCTGTGGGAGCAGTGGTGAGTGTGGACAGGAAGGGTGAGGGCAGATTAGCCATAACGGTAAGATTAAGGTACATTCCAGCAGAAGGAGGTGTTGGTGGTGGCTTCAGTCAGTCATTTTCTTGAAATAACCTGTCCTCACTGTTGTGAATTAGAGGAAGGGGGAAGAAAAATCAATACGCTTTCCGAGCTATAAAGAGGCCTCTTGACTAATAGTGTGGCAATAACTGGAGGCCAGAGCTGGGTGGAGCTCAATACTCCTCCCTCATGAAGCAGCAGAGCGGTTTGGTCATCTGAATTGTGGCGATGGCCCTAGGGCTGACAGGAGGATTACTACAGCATTGTTCTCGCTTTCTAGAAAGCTTACCTCTTTGTTCTTTACAAATTTCAAAGATGATTGAAGCATTTTTCTTATGTGGTACCAGCAGTGCCAAACCTGCTAGAGCTGTCCCTGCTGTTGCCGAGTCCCTGGTGGCATCTGCTGCTGGAAACAAACTGCAAAGGGGGAAGCGTCAATTTGTGCATAACTGTGCAGAAGGCTTTTAGGATTGAGACGATGAGATTTCTAAACAGGAGGAATGATTGAAACTGTGGTAGTTCTACTTCGCTTACTTCAGCAGGGTTTTGTCAGTGGGTTCATAGTTATTTGTTGCTCTCTGCATAATAGACTGAAAAAAGGAGCAGAATGAATGGGATATGCTTAAAAGGGGTTTTGGGTTTGGGTTTTTTTTGGAGCTGCCAATACTCTTGAAGTTTTATTGTCTCAAAAAGAAATCTTTGAGGATGTCCATAATTGAAAATGTCTGCATCAGATTTTGGGTTTTGAAGGACGTATAAAGAACACTTCTAGAAAAGTAAGAACTGGTAACTTCATTTTTTGTTGTTAGGTGGCTTGGTCATAGATGTCTTTGTAAAATGGAAGTGCATTCAACACGCAAAATATCCAAGAGGACCGAAATAGTAAGGTCTAAAATTCTGTGGACCTTTCTGTGCAGGATCCAGAGTTTTTTAACCTATCCCTTCTGTCAGAAGTTCAAAGAAGAATCAAAAGAAGCAAATGCAAAACATCTGAGTGATATTGCCTTGTATATGCTGCTGACAGTAAAGGGAAGAGATAGAGAGAGAAATCTTTTTAGTTCATTGATGAGGAACTGAGCACACGGTCACTGCTTGTGTCAAAGGCAGTACTTGTAGCTCAGATGAAGTCCTGTTGCCGTGTCTAGATCCAGTGAAGAGCTACTTATTAGGGTCTAGGTTGAGGGAGCTGGGCTTCTTGAGTTGTAGGAAAAGGAGGCTAAGGGATAAGCTAGTAACTGTTTACAGCTCCTGGAGGATGATTCTGAAGATAATAGGGCCAAACTCTGCTTAGTAGTGCCAGATGGCAGTAAGGGGCAATGACAACAAATTGTTGCTTTGGAGATTCAGGTTGGACATTGGGAAAATCTTGTTAGTAGGAGGGTAGTGCAGCACTGCAGCAGGTCATCCAGAGAAGCTAATATCTGTCCTCAGAGCTTTTCAGGACTCATCAAGGCAAAGTCATAACTGACCTGATTGTCTGTTGATGATTGTCTTGTTTTGAGTCAGAGGATGGACCGGGTAACCTCCAGAGGTTTCTTCCAACAAAAGTTTATAGGAGCCTGGCTCAGATTCCCCCCAGATTAAGAATTTTTTAGACAACTTTGAGCTGACCCGCTACTGTGGGATGGTACCAGCTTACTTGGTGGTAAACTTAATTTCATGTCCTCAATACAGCTTTTGTGGTTCATACAATACTGCTTCAGTGACCAATACTGAGATCAGTGTTGTTGGCTGAAGTATTTATGACCTGAGGACCTGCAGGTTATTTTTGTCAACAGGTTTCTTTTGGTCTCACCCAGCCCAAAGGGTGAGGGAAGAGGCAGAACTCTTTAATGGTTAATACTGCCAAAACAGGCAAACCCCTCCTCATGGGCCCACCGAAGCTGGCTTGAGGACGAGGTGGCATTGTGATCACCAAGAGGGCAGGTGGACTGCAGTGAAATTTGCCTTACAATCTTAAGTTTGTGAGACTATATACCTCACAGCAAAAGATCTGTGTCATCTTCATCTTGCGCTTTTCCTCTGCAGTCCCTTTTGCCTAGTAAGCCAAAGGTAGCAGACAGGATGCCTTCTAATCTTATTTTGGCTCCACTAATACGTATTAGTGCTAATATTTTATTGTTATTAGAGTTGGTATAAGGGGGAATAGAAAAATGAATGGCTTTGTCAATTTTATAACACTTTTTTTGAGAGTGAGGAAGGGAGAGGAAGTCAGAGGAAAATACAGAAGAGGTGAAATATGTTGTGTTAGAAAGCTGGATGCTATTCGCTTACAGACTTCTCCCTACAAATAAAATCGCTGTTCTATCTTTGGACCTCTGGCGAATGAAGTCCTGTGTGCATTTTGATTTTTGAGGCATTCTTTCTGTAATTTACTTCATTTTTGAGGTGGCGGGGTTAAAGCTTGATGTGCGCTGCTTGAAACTTGCTGTTGTCAGAGATCAGGCTTTTGTATGCCATTTTACCCCACACCTAGGCCTTCTGCTAGAGGACCTTATTTCTTGTCCTTCATTACTCTTACTTGTTTGCTTATTTTTCCAGAGTGAAAACAATTCTTGTTTCTTCCTGTGCATACAGCTACTTATTTTTTGGTTTCTGTTACATGACATTGGGAAAAGTGAAGGTTCATGATCACGTGTATATTATTATGTGGCAGAGTAACTGGGCAAAGATCCACATGTAGTGTTTAAAAACATTATACAAACAACGTCTTTTGAGGTGAAAATGGAAATTTAGTGCAAAACTCATGACTGCTTGAAAGCATGTAATGCTACTGTTTAAAGAAAAGCTTGCCTATGTGAACACAAACTCATAGACTTCACAAAACAGAGCTGTCTGCTAACCAAAAGACTAGTTGCTTGCCAGCAGTTCACTTGGCATAGCTTTCTCCTACCTGTCATCCATACTTCACAGAAAGAAATAAAACCCTGTACTTACATACTCCAGGCCTTCCCTCCTTGCCAAAGTAATGCTTTGTTAATTATATGGAGTCCTCCGCTCTTACATGTGCAGGTTATTAATTGCTGTAAAAGGGTGAGGGATTCAGTCTTACTGATTTTAAAAAACCAAAAATTATCCAATTGGCTCTCATTTTCTGTGAAGTCTCCCGGAGCCTATTTTCTCTGCTTACAGTGGAGATTGCTTGCTGATTTTGCTTCATGCCCCTGAGCGTCTACCCTACAGGCTCAGGATGTTAAATGGCAGCTTGTAGGGAAACGGGAGCTAGCATCACCTGTTACATAGCAATGGGATGTTTTACACCTGTATTACAGTAGTGTGCAAAAGCAATAGGATAATTTTAATGAATTAGAGAGAGTGAGCTGAATTATTTTTGTGCTAATTGAAGATGGGAAAATTCAAAATACAGCTTAGTTTCAGTGGCATCTTTTTCCCGTTGGGTTTATAATGGAGTAATAAAATAGAGCTTTTGGATTTAAAGGATAATTAGAGGCCTCATTACATCACTGGTCAGAAGATTTATTATTTGCAGCATTGCTTGAATTATATGCAGGATCTGGGATACATTAGAGGCTGGTAACTGAAGCTTCATAGAAGATAAAAAGAATATTTTGTTTACCTGCAGAAAATGTAATCTTTTTTCAAGTAGTTATATGAAGTATTATTTTTTTTGTAATTTAGTAACTTTTTAGAGAACAAATCTTGCTCCTGCATCTTCCCAGTAGGTTGGCTGGTATGGGAAGCCATCAAATTCTCAGGATAAGGGGCAGAAGTTTAGTATATGCATCCTCCACCTATGCTCCCTGAAACACAAGAGGGTTTTCCTATGCCCACGTGACTTTGTGGGTGAGGTTAGTAGGTTCTCTGACATGGTGATTTATCAAATGGTTTCCTCCTGTTGTGGGTTTGAATAGGAGCTACTCCAAATTTGAGGCCAGAACAATAGCTGTGGAGGAAATTAGTCATGGAAGGATCTGAGGAGGAAGGAGCATGTTTTTATCAGCAGTGGAAGAACTTCCCAATACACAGGGGTCTCACTAAAGATAATTTAGGGTGAGTAGTGGCGGTTTACACCTTTGCATTGTTTCCAACTGGGTATTCAAGACTAAAGGGTACATTGCTTTCTTGCTTCTTAATTTGTCGCATTTGGGAAGTATTCTTCATAACCACATGGATTCAAAATATGTTTTTATGAAGACTTAAGCCTTCAGTGTTTATTTCATCTGGAGTGAGAGGCTTGGGAGACTTCCATCAGATAATTCCCTGGTTGTGGTGGATGCTGTACAAAATAGGGGGACATGAAGTCTGTTGGCAAAGAGAAGGATTTATCTTGAATTTATGTTATACGTGGCTGGCTTAAATAGTGCTTGTGCTTTTACCCTATGATTCCTAAAACATCTATTCTGAGTAGGGTTCAGCAGTTGAAGATAAAGGATTTCTGTTTTGTATGTAATCCTTTTACATTCTGCTAGAAGAGTTGGGAAGATCTATTCTGATATGTATTGAGGAAATGGTTTACGTTTTTGGACGGGTACAGGTATCTAAATATATGGCATCTAAAATGACGCTAGACCATTTTATATCTGGGACATCTGCATGAGTCTGGCAGATATAAGCCAGGACATACCAGTAACTCAGCCTTTCTAGCAGCGGCCACTGGAGGCCAACAGGAACTCCCTGGGGCATCTAAGAAGACACTAGATGCCTGGATTTGGATGACTAAGATTTAAACGCTAATGTTTTAATACTGAAGTGATTTGGTATTTTAGATCAGTAAATTGCAAACAGTTTTTTTTCAGCTGTCACGAAGAAAAATAGAATCACTTTGCTGGAAAAACTTTTGCATAAGTCCGAGTTGTAAGAGCAAAACAACATAGGTGGTTTGCCAATTTATTTTACCTCGTTTATTATCTTGCCAGTTTATATTACCTAGCTTATGTAGACAGAGTCAGCAAGGTACTGTTTTTTTACCAACCTTCCCTCCACCCAAAAATGCTCCCCTCCAAAACCAAAAAGAAAATCAGGAGGAGGATCCCAGTCCAACTCCTCTTAGGTTAATTTGGTGTCAATTAGTTGTTCAGAGGAAGAAAGCGTGAGTGAGTGCAAGGACTGATGTTCAGTCAGCGGGAAAAAAGCCCTGGAACATGTTCAGCATATCTTAGAGAACAAGCTTATGTAGCTTATATAGCAACATAGCTGGAACATGCTTATGGCAAGCTGAGGATTTACACCAAAGCTGTAACTGTACATTGTCAAAATACAGGTGTCCTTTAGCTGTATGTTAATGTCTTTAGTTATTTTATATGAATTTGAAAATGAAAAGTGGTATCCAGTGCATGTAGCTTAAGTGTCTAAATATTTATATTCCTAATAAAGCTTCTTCTGTAGTGCGATTTCATCTCTCATATGTTTAACGAAGGACATTACAGAGGAGCCTAAGGGTGACCGTTTCAGGTAGCCAATAGAGAAACACAGATGCTTTTAGGATATGATAGAATCTCTTAGAATAGCTACTTCGGGACAGGATGAATCACAGCCCACAAAGGCGTATTTCTCTTCAGTGACTATAAAGAGAGAGGGGGAGTAGAGTGACTCAGTGAGATGTGGTTGTTTATATTTGGTCAAATATATTTCAAGCTAAATGCATAAGGCTACAATCCAGAGGCAGCTCAGCTCTCCATGGCACCCAGGATACGTGTCTCAAAAGTTCAGCTACAAAGCCTGGTTGGAGTGTGCTGCAGCTCTACTCTGGCTGATGCTTTCATCACCCTTCCCAACTGGAACCACCCTGTGAAGGAACGGTGCACATGTACTCAGTTTTCATCCTGATGGGGACTTGGTGTCATCCCAAAATAAAGTCAGGATACAGACCCAGTGCGTGCCTGAACCCATGTGTTTCGATCTCACAATTTAGACATGGCTTAAATTCCTTGTGCAACCAGCGGAAGGAGAGAAGGGATTTGGAAGGCCTCCAGAAGCCACCTTAATTTTGGTAAGATTGAATCCTAACATGTAACTTGAATATATGCTTGCTTCTGTGGTGTGTTTTCATTTCATGTTTCTCTCAGCATATATGATGAAAATAGAATAGTCTGTTTTCATGTCTGCGCACAATCAATCTCCAGTTTTCCTAGGTTAGGGAGTTGTTGGGATGCCCAGGTGCTAAGAAGTTAAAACAATTGAAATCCTGGACTTAAAGTTCTTCTGATAAGCATATTTTTAAAACCAGAATTAGACCCAGCAGTGTCCTTTCAGAACAGCATACCTGCTTCCAGTTAGTAACTTGAGTCTTGACGTTAATCTTTATTTTTGTAGTTTATAATGATTTCTACCATTACTTCGGCCCCAACAGAGAGAGAGAGTGAGAGAGGTATTTTGCAAAGGTTGGCATCAGTGGTATTATTCATGAATAGGTCTAGGTGCCTAGTTTTAAAATCTTGGCACCTACCTTGACTTTTCTTTATGCTGTCATTTAGACCATAGCTACCAAGGTTGAATTTTCCTGGTAGTAGCAGTTGTGGGAAGTTACTAAGGGAAAAGTCTATTACTGATACAAGAAGTAGTTTTGAAGTTGTTCTTGCCATTGCTGAACTTGCCAAAATGTCAGTGTTGCCATAGGTCATCTATGCAAGGCTCAAAATCATCTTTCTGCTGTACTGAATGTCACGTAAGTTGCTTGATGTCTTCAGTGTTAGTGTTACGTATATTCCACGCTTCTTGCAAAGCTCCCTTTAAATTAAGAAGTTCTGTAGTTTCTGGGATTAGACCTAATCACCATGATTCAAGAGTAAAGAAGGAAAAACAGCTGTGTGGGTTCTGCACGTTCCAGTTCTCCTCCTCTTTGTTGGACTTTCAAAAGAGTCCACTTTTCTCCAAGAGTTATACCTACACCCTTCAGACAATTGTGTGTAATAGTCGTCTTTAGCAGCGTTTTCCCCTTGATTCATTAATTATAGGAGCATGTCAAGCAGAGCAGATGGCACTTTCTGAGTTAGGGATTTACCTTTACTTGTTATTCTTTGTTGTGTTTGACATCTGAATTTCTCAGCTTCTCTAAGATGATGTCATTTTGCAATTAAATGTATAATACAATTGTATAAATTGGCCTCTCCTTTTTCTTTGTAACTGATGCGAAAAATGAATGGGCGTGTGGGCACATCTCAATTTGAGATCAGTTACTTTGTAACTCCTCACTTCTGAATGTACAGAGCAGGTATTTTTAAAAATCTCTTTTTCTTCAGTCCAAGAACTCATGCCTTATTTGCTGCATGCTACTCGAGCACCATTTTTGAGAAAGATCATACATTTTCTCTTGAGCTTTTTGATGGGGCCTAGCCGAAGGATTCACAAATGTGACGTGATTTATTTTCAGCATGCCCTATTGAGTTGAGGGCCTTCTGATCTTTTGGCAAGAGAGAAACTAAAACATACTAACCTATATGAGGAGCTGGGTGGGCGTGTGGCTGCATTCATGATTCGAGAGTCCTAAGAATATCTGGGAGCACCTCAACCCTGTTTGACTGGAGCTCTGCAGTGGTGGAAGACTGGTGTACGTGCTGTGAAGTGATGGTGCTGAAATGGGGTTGTGCAGGTAGCACTGAACCCTCACCTTTTAGGGGTGGGTTGTGTTAGTGACTTGTCTTGGGTTTGTGGGTTGTTTTTTGGTTTGGTTGGTTTTTTTTAGGTAACTTGCAAGTTTCCTCCCTCTTTAGAAGCAAATTAACAGATCACAAATGCTCTTGGTGTGTGTTGCCTTATGAATGTGCATGTGGCCCCCATGGGGAGGGTGGCTGGCTCCCGTTGACTGGTGGTGCCTCTGCCACTTACTCTCCCTGGCTCCTTGTCTGGCTTGGGCACCATCATCTTCCTTGTTGTGATCTTCTACTTCACCAGACCCGGGATTTCCAGACTGTCTCTTGTGTCTCATCCTCCCTTTCCTTCTTATTGCTGTCTCTCCCCCTTCTGCAGAGTTTTGTGTCACATTGTGGTCCACCCGACCTTTCTCTCACCCCCTCTGCAGTGTGCTCTCCTGCATGTCCGTGAGGCACCAGCCAAAGGGTCATGAAAGCAACAGGCGAGGTTGTCTTCCTGCTGTCAGGTCCAATGTCTGGTCTCTGGCAGATGGGAGCAGCAGTTACAGGGGAAATCCTGCTAATCTCCTGTAACTTGAGCCCATTACATGCTCAGTCGCACTGTGGGGCTGGTGCCTTTCCAGCCACATACGGACGGACGGCTGGAGGAGGCGGTGGACGCTTACTGCAGAACATTAACATTTTCTGAGGTTTGCACTGTAGGGATCAGAAAAAAAAAAGTAAAAAGATGCTGTCTGTCAGCTGAATTCTAGCAGGTTTTAAAGCTTTGTCAAATAAGAAAATGTTTTCGTAAGTTTAGAAAATAACCCCATAGCATTGATTTAACAAAAAAAAAACAACACAAAAAGCAAGGGATTCAGCATCCTGCCAAATTTCAAGATTGCCCCAACGTGAGCAGGGGAACCAGAGTTCCCCAGTGGGTGAATTACAAGGGTGGCAGAGCAACATGGTTTTGTCTAGCCATCTCAGAAACAGGCAAACTGCGTTTTGGCAGAAAAGTAGATCCTGCAGCAGATGTCCAGCATGGAAAATTTTTAACACGGGCAGCTTGAGTTTGGCAAAGTCAAAAGAATGTGGAAAATACCAACGAGAAGCACCAGGCCACCTTAATAACAGATGGAGTTACTGCTCCTCTCCCCAGGGTCTCCCGAGACCCACCAGAATCAACTATTAGGTTTTTTGGTTCGTTTGTATTTTGGTTGGTTTTTTTTTTTTATTTCTTCTTTTTTTTTTTTTTTTTTTTTTTTTTTTAATAAGGCAGAATAGAGCAGAGTGGAGGGGGTGATTGAGCAGAGAGTGAGGGCTGGCTGGCAGAAGCCTCCTCGGCAGGAGCACATTTCAGCCGTGCCAAGGAGGGGAGGGTTTTTGCAAATTGGGTGGGAGAAGCCAGAAGGAGAGTTTTTGCTTGTGGAATAGAGGAATAATGGATTTTTGGGAAGCTGCGTTTATAATATGCAAAACAGTCCATAGGAAACAATGGGGCCTTGGGACAGAGCTGCCAGTGAATGAGAGCTTTGTTTTCTCTTGTCTATTCATATTTCTAAACTTTAGTGACATTTTAAATAGATTTTACACATTTTTATGTCATGGCTTGAATTGCATAAACTGTTGTCTAAAGTAGTATTGCACTGCAATCTTTATCCCTTTCTGGATAAAGATTAACTTTCAGCTTAAGCTCGTTTTTGTATTTTTCTTAATTGCAACTCTTGTTCAATAATCCTTGGCTGCTTTGTTCGCTTGTTTTAAAACTTCAGCAAAATTTGCGGGAAAACTGATTGACAGCAGCCTTGTGTCCCTGGCATAGCGAGCTGCCCACAGTTTGACTTGAAAATGGCAACTGGTATCAGAGTCCTTATGCCAGAACCTTGGTAGAAATGAACATCAGTTGTAAGCTAATCACAGGAACCGCAGTCTGGATGCTGCTGATGTGATTTATCTTCCAAGGATATTAAAACACTACCATATAGGTTATGTTTTCATTGAGAAGCATCCTGTACCTGCAGTCCCTAACAACTAGTCTCAAATATTCAGAAAGACGTTATGCATGTATTGCTGTTAAATTCAAATGCTGCGCAGCAAGATTATGCAGTATTAAAATGCGAATATCTCTGCCTGAATCAGAGCGTGTTTCAGCTGCATGTTAAAATAAGGGATGGATAGATTGATTCGGTTAAGGTGCACAGCTCACCTTTAAAACCAAAACATCATCATTGCAGTTCTGCAATTTCGGAAACATTTGTGCAAGCATTTGTGATTAGCAAAAGCTTTGAAAATTCTTGTGCAAGAAATGGTGTAGCTGCTGTTGCAGTGAAGGGGAAGGGAGTTGTTTGCTTTTGCTGCATATGCTATTTCATGGAGGTATCGCTTTACCTCGCCGGCAAAACTCCTTTCCTGCGCGAGGGGAAATTCCTGGTTCATCAGTATGGATGCATTGTTTTTACACATTAGAAGTGCTGTGTTGCCGTGTCAATCATCCCGTTAGGATCAGTTTAAGAGCAGTAGGGCTGACGAAGCTGGGTGTGATTGGCTGCCATATGCTGGGAGGGCTCTGGGAGAAGGAAGGGCTGCAGTCTTTCAGCAACAGAGTTTAGGCTGTGTCTTTGCTTCATCATCTGAAGAAAAATCCCCAGATAAGGCACAAGGCTTTTCCGAGTGCCAAAAAAAAAAAAATATATATAAATATATATATATATATATACACACACGGGCTGCTCATCGTTCTATGTGAAAACTACTTACCATGATGCGATGGGAAAGATATGGCTGTTTGTTTATATCGGATGTTCCTTTTCACAGTGGGAATGTGCTGAATAGACAGGGCTAAACAAGGTAGGAGGATCGTTGTCTTTTATTGAATGTTTAAAGAGTTTGCTGCAGTGTGCTGCATAGTGTATGTGTTGCTTGGGGGAGTCGGGGAAACAACGTTTCTCCGGTGAATTAATCCTGTTTGGGTGCAATAGGTGGGTTTTATGGGAACTTGTTTTCAAAAGGAATTAATTTCCAGTGTAAATAGCTCTCTTCAGAAATAGAACGTGAGTATACGCATATTAAAATAACACAAGTAAAAAAAGAAATAGGTCAGTGTGTTTCAGAATTGCTGCTACCCTAATTGGATTTTTAGCTGGGTTGTTGTCTGGAAGTGCTGCCTAGCTTTAAGAAAGAGGAGTCAACCTGGAAATCTGTGAAGTTTATAGCAGGTATGTTTGAAGATTTAGGTGAATTAGACTGGCTGATCTAAATAATTCCCTATCGGAGGCTTTAACTAAAGCCAAGACTGCCTGTCTTAGCCTTGTAGGAGCTGTACAACGAGATTACAATACTTTAACCCGTTATAAAAGTATAGGTGTTTTTCACTGCACTGTGATTCCTTGTGCTCTTGAAGGCAAGCTGGTAGAGTTTTTCGTATTGTAGTTTAGCTGAGCGTTTCCCCTGCCCTTTCCAGGTCTTTGTCCAGGCAGCAAAACAGAACCTATACACGAAAACAAGGCAAACAAGGTTAATAATACGTGCTGCAATTATCTGATCTTTATACATTTTTAATGAGAGAACACACAGCTAGCAGAATAATTTAATGAGCAGGCTGGCTTTTAGAGCAATGATTTCACTGTGCTGAGGCACATCAACTTTCTTGCTGAGGAGGAGCCTCAGCAAGAATGGAGAAGATCTATGTGAAATGCTCTGGAGAGAAGGAAAAGGGTTATTTAGGCAGAAGTCTGTAAAATTATGGAAAAAATAGAGGAGTTATTAATTATTATTATTTACTACATTGGAAGCAAACTTTACTGTCATATTGCAGGAGGGATCTGACATGGCCTCATCCTGTGGTGTGCTGAAGCCTCTTCAACTTTTTTAGACTGCCATATGTATTGATGGTGCTCAGTACCTTTCAGGATCCCATACAATTAGCAACCCAAATTAGCATGCTGTCTTCAGTTGCCTTACAGCAGCATCATGTATAGGTACAGTACATAATATATATTTTTAAACTTTTTTCTTTTTTTTTTTCCCCAAGACTAATGGTGAGACAGCAAGAAAATGTTATTATCTTATTTCTCCTGTTATAGCTATGACCTTTGCATATAAATATTTGTATTCAAATAGGATGTGGGTAGAAAAATAAAGTATATCAGCTGAGGAGGACTAAAGATACAACGTCTTAAAGAAGAAATTAAGTAAAAGAACCTTTCGCTGCCTAGAAAAGCTTTCAATGGTGTAATTTTGGGGAAAGTTTTAAGGTTTTATTTCCCCCTCCCCCTCCAGGAGCAAGTTACGCTAGTTTTAGAAGTATTGCATTAAATAGGCCCTTCTAGACCAACTGTCCCTCCCCTTTTCCAAGGAGAAGTACAGGGCACGGGCTCCAAACTCCCGATGTCACCTCCCAGCTCCTCGCAGCTGACTCTGCTCAGGGGAGGTTGATTCAAATTCCCCGTTCCCTGGCTAAATACTTGCTCGAGACCTGCAGCTAGGTTGCTGGCACATCTTCAGTTTATGAAACAGTTATTTTTAAACGCTGTGCTCTTCTAAGTAAAATCAACCTCGTGTCTTCTGAGAATTTTAAACTCTGCTAACAAGTGAAACGCGTGTCAGGATACACAGCATTATTATTAAAAATCCATGGGGTATGGATATGTGTGTTTAAATATCTATCACTGTCGATGTTTAAATGTGGTGTTAAAAGTCAAAATAATCTCTTCCAAGCTATAAAATGTGGGCTAAATTTTTAATTTTTGCAGATAAAATCATGTTCATGCACAGCTTACAGAGAAAACTTTTTTCATCTCATGTTTTGAGACTGTCTCTTCCTTTCAGATAATTTAAGTGGATGTTTTTCATACCTTTTGAGATTGGCAGTTAGGCATAAGGAGGATAATGCTATATATTAGAAAGGGGAAATTTGCATTCATCACTCAATCAAATAGTTTATATCAAACTATTGACAGACAATCAAGGGGGATTGATTGACAGACAAAGGGATTAAATTCTTTCCTGCTCAAGAAATACTTAATATAGATAGGTAAGTGTGCTTTGGCTTGGAGGGTAAAGGTGGCAGTAAACTCTGTCTTTACAGTTGTTATGTAAATAGTTGGTAATAGAAGTATTTTGGACCAGATTCTGGTGCCTCTTTTCATTTAGTAGTATTTTTTCCTCTTAATTGCTCTGTGGATTTCATCAGAGCTATTACTGCAGTAACGTCTTACTGTGTGCAGTCTGTCTGTTTTCAAGGAATAATTACTCCGTTTAGAATTAGTTTCTTCATTTTCCTAAGGTAGGGTTTACTAATGAGTTACTTGCCCTGAAATACAATGTTGTGACTTCATGACTGCAGGATGTTTATAAAGAAAAAGCTAGTTCTTCATTTGTAAGCATATATTTTATAGAAATCTAAAATAATCAATCACATGCTACAAAGTTTTTAATTTTTTTTTTTTTTTTGAGAAAGAAAAGTAGCTCTTAATGTTATGTGGGATTTCAGGCTTTTATGTCTGGTAACTCATTTCTGCTGTGAATGAATGTTGTCCTGTGTTGCTCACAAGTATGTCAGGAAAAATCTGTACTGTGCTTATTTGTAAAAAGCTCTGTAAAATGCTCAATTTTTATAGTATTGAGAGATGAGAAAAAGGCTTAGTGTTCAAATGAAATTCCTCATTAATGATCTCACATATGGATTTAATTTCCTAAATCGTTAGTTAGACACATTGCTAAGTTTTAAATTTCATTCAATAGCCATTAGTGATACCTTGTTTTCTAATGTTACAAGAAAATTCTGATTATGAGGATTTTTTTTTCTCTTTCATGGAAGAAACCCTTTTTCTTTCTTTTAAACCCCTATGATTTTTTTCTCCCCCCCTTCTTTGTGAATAAAAACACATGGCTGTTACAAAGTTGTAGCAAAAGAGAATAAAAACAGTTGCTTTAGAATTTGTTAGTATATATTTTATTTTTAAAACCATTTTCCAGCCTTTGATTTTGAAGCAAATTTGATACATTACGTTTAATACAATGGGTTACGGTTAACTAGTGTGAACCGGTGCTATGTAAGTGGTCTGTAAACAGGAGGAAATTATAGCCTGAGGAAAACAGAAATCATTTCAAGAGGGTGTCAGTGCTGAAAACTAGTTCAAATAATAGTAGTATTAACTGCTTGACTAATTAAACTAATCTTCTTATACATTATTAGCAAATGCAGTGACAGTTGTTGGTTATTGATATATGGAGTTCAAAGTCTCTTTTTAAAAACAAACTTTTTTGCTGTATTTGGGATGGAGGGGGCGTGAGGAGAAAGAAATCATGCGGCTCTTTTCTAGAAACTGCCAATTTCTTAATCTCACCAATTTTTTTTTATTATTCTTTTTTAATAAGGCCATTAAAACACCGAGCTCTCCCTATGACAACACTGGTGATGTAAAGTTCTTAGTTCAGTATTTTGGGCACGCTAAAAAATGAAAACTTTGGGGCTGTGAAAATTGAAGAGCATACCCAACAGGAGATTAAATGCAAAATCCTTGTAAGTAACAGGAAGAAATACTAATTATGTAGGGGACTTCTTGTACTAGTGATGATTATTAAAGCTGTTGAGAACTGCTGGTGTGCAGCTTGCCACTTCTGCAGAAGACCTGTAGGATTCCTGGAGCCATAAGTCTGGCAAAGGACCTGGTGGGCTTGTGATACCCTAAATTTTGCAAGTTAGAAGAGCTCAACTATAGTTCTTGTGAACAAAAGAGATATATGCACAGGTTTGCACTCTTCCTGCCCCTCCCTCTTTTTACACCTAGATGTATGTCTCCAAATGCGTATATATACATGTAATATGCACACATTCCTAAAAATATGTGTTTTAATTTGTGTGATTTTTTGCAATACAAACCCAATAGCTAATAAAGGCAATATGAGGGATTTAGTGGTACAGTTGTTGCATAAAGAAATGGATCAAGAAATAGTAACAGACAGGTCATATCAGAGTCTATTAATTTTTTTCAATTTTGATCAATAATTTTTTATCAGTTTCTGAGTGGATGATAAACAGGGTTTCAGGAAGGTCTGGGTGTCACATGTTGCTGAACTCATAAACAGAGACAAGGTCAGTCTGGAGGTTTATGTGCTGTAAAATCTCTCCTGCAGAGAGCACAGCGCCTCTGACAATAGGCAGAATTAGAAAATACAGGTAAGGAAAAATACAGAAACGTTTTCCCGCTGTAGTTTTATGGAAGGAAGCTAGGGCTGGGTTAGAAATGCCCTTTTTTTTTTTTTTCTTTTTTCTTTTTGTGAATTCTGAAGGCAACTTTTCAGTATGTTTTTTGTGTGTGATCACTTTTAAGAGATAGGCCTAGCAAATAATTTTTTACATTTTTTTTAACCCTCTAGTGTTCTCTCCTATCCAGTCTGAATATTTTTATTTTTTTTTTCCTCCTGGGTTTCTGAGGATTTTTATGGTGTGGCTTTTGTGGTTGTTTTTTTTTTTTTTTTTGTTTTGTTTTTTTTTTTTTTTTTAAATGTGATGTTATATATGCTTCAGGTATACCAAATGGCCCTCCCCCCCCCAGTTTTCTGAACCTGTCATGATTTTTGCACTCAATAGGTAGTATGGGCAGTGTTCTAACTTAGTCTAAAACTAACCTTAAATTGCAAAGTAGCAAGACTTCCATTTATTTTCAAGTGCTCGGAAGGACGATTTTCAATGCTGGGTTTCAGCATGTTGCGTTTATACCTTAACGCCCTCCTCCATCAGCTTCTCTGTGGGAGACTCCTGACATTGAGGCGACGGAAGCGGCTGCCTTGTAGGTTATCAAAGCCCAGTTTTACTCCATTTTTACCTTTTTTGGGTCCTCCTTCCCACTTTTCAGACAGTCTGCGGTGCTGTTACCAGCAGCTATGTGCATATTTCAAGCCTACAGCCGCACTGGTTTGTCAGCAGACGCCTCTGGTGGGACAGGCAGGACCGTCGCTGGCAGGAGCATACCTCTGCGCCTGCTTAATGATTTGGGACTTCAGCACTGCCTTGTGTTTTATCTATTTAAAAGGCTGGGATAACACCTATGGGATTTCCCTTTCAGCTGTGTTCCCCCGTGGCACAGCGTCCCCAGCTACGACCTCTGACTGCTGTGAGGAGACCCAGGCCACCCTTTACCACTTCCATCTCCTCTCCCCACAACCTGAAGGTGGTGGGGCCTGGGGCACCTCCTTGGGCTGGCGGCAGGCTGCTTCTGCGGAGGAGGAGAAGGAGGAGGAGGCCGGCATGCGGGCTGCTGCTTCTGCCAGGGATTGCAGTGCTGCAGTCCTTATTGGCATGCAGAACGTGCACCGGCAGCGCGCCGCTGTCCTGCAGCTCTAGCCCTTGCCTTTAAAAAGTTTTCTCTTCACGTGTTTTTTGGTGTTTTGTTGGTTTTGGTTTCTTTGGTTTTTTTTTTTTTTTACACTCCCCGTATGTATTTTAGTCCCCCTCCGCTAATGCTGGGACAGATTATGGGGCTGGATTGCTTAATTGCCATAATTTCAAAGGGGTGGGAAAAAGCCAAAAACACCCTAAGATTTTCTTTGCCACAGTGGGGAAGGCTTTGAAAGTGGCTGCACTGATGTGTTTATAAAGCCGGTACTTTTTTTTTTCTCCCGTTTTTTTTCTTTTTTTTTTTCTTAAAGACCTCATTTAATGCTCATGACTTTGTGCGGTGAGGCCACTTTCAAAGGCTTTGGTATCCACAGTAGCAGCTCTTTGAAGTGGAAACGCCAGCGGGGGACAAGCCTGCAGCTTAATCCGTGGTGTAAAAGGTCCTAAGTGGTAAGAAGCCACAATATCCATCTCAAAGGGAGAAGCTGGAGAGCAATACCCAGAACTAAATCCATCTCCTGGACCTGAACCTCATCTGTGGAGCTGGAACTGGTTGGACACTTCCATAGGACATGAGGAATCCAGTCCCCCTCCTCTCTCTCTCTCTGGTTTCCTGCTCTCTTTCTGTCCCCGCTTCTCTCCCCAGTCTCTTGAGAAGCAAGACACAACCACTGATGAGGAAGGGAGTGAGGCCTGAGAACAAATATGTGTTTCTGGGAGGTGGGTTGGTTTTTTTTTGCCTTCCCAAGTTGCTAAGTCATCCCTCTGGAGGGCAGAGCAGGTGCCACAGTCACTTGTATGATCTGCTTGTACTTGTGGGCATGTGTCTGTCCAGTTAGATCCGTGGCTTTATGGTGGCCCCAGGAGACAAAGATATGCCTTCCTGTTATTTGGAGGTGCCTGCCTTTGGCATGAGGATGATGGAGATATTGCTTTTTGGTTGCCAGTGACTCATTTAAGTGCCTGAAGATAGGCGGAACGAGTCTGCCATCTCTGAAATCTGTTTGTTTGAAATAGGAGATGGAAGTGTTGAGTTTCTCATGAGAGGGTTTGAGGATCAGCATGTCCCTGTGGATCGGTAGCCAGCCCTGGCTGCAAGATGAGGCTGTTGGTAAGGAGCTGCTGTCCCATGGCAGAGAAGGCAGAAGGCTAAGCTGACGACGGGAATATGTGCCTTGACTGGCGCGTGACTAGCTGTTACTTGCCAGGGGTGAGAGGCTTTCTGAGGAGGACTTTCTTTCTCAACCGTTGAATTTAGTAACCATCAGTGATTCTGACGACTATTTAAATAATCCAATTTTTAAGTTGAAAAGTTATTTTAAACTTGTTCCTATTTTTGACCTTCAGTACATCACCTGCCATTCAACTTCACGCTCTAGCTGTTTGCCATATGCAAAGATAACCGTCTGTTGTACGGCTTCCTGACTGCTAATTCACTGAGTGCCTCTTAGTCAGAATTTAGCGTCCCTCATCATCAGTCTGTATGAATGTCATATTCTTTCTGTTGTCAAAAGCCTCACCGTTGCCTCTTCATATATGTAAGCCTTTAAATAGCGCTGATGGTGCTGTTGCTGTTCTCCCTCTCTTCTCCAGCTCTGCAGTGATCTCTTTGAGGTGGGGGGAAACCGAACTTCATTTATCACTCAAGAGTTACATGCTCCATGACTATGCGTAAGAGCATAATTCCTTTCTGTCTTCCTTTGATATTGCCAAATGTTCTGCTTGCTTTATACTCCATCAGCTGCTGAGTATTTTGCTGAAGTTTTTATCAAATTGCCTGTAATATCTACGAGATCTTTCCTCTGTAGTGGTGTCTTGTTTAAATCTAGCGATGTGTACGTACTATTTATAACTTTTCATTTTTTCCCCTCATCTGCATTGTTTTGCCTATCTTTATGTTAAATTCTTACGTCATTTTATCATCCAGTGTACTCTTTATCATGAGATCCTTTTGTAACTCTTCACAGTTAGCTTTAGGTATGACTTTGCAAAAATTTTATGTTAACTGCAAACTTTTATTGTTTACGGTTATGTTGCAAAGCAGAGGAACACAACTCTGTGGGTAAACTTCATTATGAAAACTATAGTAGATTGTCAGAAGTAAAAGCATACTATTTCACCATGTGAGTTTGTTGGGTTTGGGGGCACTTGTAGAATTTGTTGACCCTGAACTTCTGCTCTGACTTCAGTCTTCATGCCATCTGCAAATGCTTAGCACTTCTAGCTACCTGTTTTAATTACATTTCTTTTAACATCTGTAAGACTCATGTCATCACGAGAACTAGGTCCCACAAAAATCATGAGCTTATGAAGGTGAGATGATTCATTTGCTTTCATTTAGCTTAATTTTGAGCTTTTAGGATTTGTATTTTCTAGCTCTTCTCTACGGTTGTCAGAATTGTACTCTTTAATAAAATCTGACAGTTCCTTGTAAACATAACTGTGGTTGATAAGGCTTTATGAAATGCACTTGGTGTTTTAAGGCTTTCAGTGAAATTGGTGAGAGGCAGCTGTGCTGCAGTAGGATTGTGTAGTGGGTCCTTAAACCACTGTTTGTTTGTTTGTTTTTCCTCAAAGAGAAATGAAATTAAAACAGACTTAGTAGTAATGGTCTGTTTTGGTAAAGATGACCACCTGTATCTCAACCCTCTTGGCTTCCAGACACCAAAATGTTAGCAAACATTTTACTTAGGGGAAAGGGAAATGTGATGGTTTCCATCTCTGGAGTGCTTCACCACAAGGTAGAAATGATTGCCCTGAAAGAGGACTTTAGAAACAGTGTGTGAGTGTCTACTTTTCTGATTTAAAAATACTAAACTTTTTAAAATTTTATGCCCGTATTAACTCCAGTGCTGTGGTTATGAAACTTAAATTGTGTGGTGACTTGTGCATCAGCAGGATTATTCTTTACATTTTCCCTGGTGGACCTTGCTCCTCTGCTGAATGTTTGGCAATAATGAGGCCAGAAAAAAACTGGGACCTTAAATTGTGGATTCCCATCCAACTTTGCAGAAACATAATAAATAATTTTAAAAAACCCCAAACCAAAACAGCAAACCCTCTTAATATGTAAATTGAGTGAACTTTGTTCATAAGAAGTCCTAAAAGGATAAAACTAGAATACCACTGCATCTTTTTAGTCTCTCCCTTTTATGTCTTTTCAGAGTATAATAGTGCTTTTTTTGGTAGTGGACAGGCAGTTCTGTTCAGTTGCTGTAAAGTGGTACCATGGTTACTACTATTTGAGATGATGGGCAGAGGGATAAACGTGGAGAAGGGCCTTTCAAGTAGATTTTCAAGATTTCTAGAGTCACGGAATCACAGAATCTTCAGAGTTGGAAGGGACCTCTAGAGATCATCTAGTCCAACTCCCCTGCTAGAGCAGGATTGCCTCCCTCAGCACATCCCTCAGGACTGCATCCAGGCGGGTCTTGAAAATCTCCAGAGAAGGGGACTCCACAACCTCCCTGGGCAGCCTGTTCCAGTGCTCTGTCACCCTCACCGTAAAGAAGTTTTTCTGTGCATTTGAACGGAACTTCCTATGTTCCAGCTTGTGCCCATTGCCCCTTGTCCTGTCGCTGGGAACCATTGAAAAGAGCCTGGCTCCGTCCTCCTTAAACCCACCCTTTAGATACTTGTAAACATTAACCAGGTCCCCCCCTCAACCTTCTTTTCTCCAGGCTAAAGAGTCCCAGCTCTCTCAGCCTTTCCTCATAAGGGAGGTGCTCCAGTCCCATAATCATCTTGGTTGCCCTGCGCTGGACTCGCTCCAGTAGTTCCCTGTCCCTCTTGAACTGGGGAGCCCAAAACTGGACACAGAGTCTATGCATTGTTATAACGTGGGTATCTCTGTGAAAGCCAAATATTGCCAATGCATACTTTGCAGCTCATAAAGTTGCAGAGGATTACTGGAGGGCATAATTTTGTCTGAGAGAGAGCTGGTTAATTTGTTTGGTGTTTTTTTTTTTCTGGTCTGGATTGATTTTGTCTCACCTGCTTTGTCCTGGAAATGTTGTATGAAATGGAAAGAAGCCCTATCAAGTGTCAGGGGCCAGTGTGTGCACATATGCTGGAGGTTGCAGGATATAAAATCTCTTATTTACAAGCCAAGCAAATATTGCATTAAAATGAGGCACACTGAAAACAGAAAGCTGTTAATTCATTTTATGCGAAGTTGGGTTTTTTGAATAGAAATGTGTGTAAGCATAACAGCAGCAGTCCAATTCTTGTTTATAAATGGACAAATTTTTATGTCTGAATATTGTTGTTGATGTTGTTTATTTGACCAAATCCAATATATTTTGTGTGCTACTTATTGACTGTGTAACACAGAAAATTTGACGTTATCTTTCAAAAATAGTGCCATTTATCAAGGTGAGATTTATGCAGCGTTAAATGAAGCTTTTTGAACTATGATTTAACACAGAAGTTGTGCAAGGCAATACAAATCATACAGTTTAAAACAAAATGTGGCTTTAAATACCCATTTGGGACAGAGCTTGAAGTACAACAAGTGAATTAAACCTTTGAAAAGGACAAAACTGTCGAGACTTATTTTAACCAGTCCAAATTTTCCGCTGCAATGTGAGCAGAAAACTCTCTGTTGCCAAAAGCCAGTTGCTTGTACTCAGTGTCACAAGCGTATCCATTGCTTTGGAAGCGCTGGTGAGCACCAGGCTGTGCTTAGCAATACTGCTGTCCCCAGCAGGAGGGAGAAATCTCTGTGGTTGCAGGTAAGCAGAGATAGTAGAAAAAGGTCTGGAAAAGTGCTCTGTCAAAACATTTCTGGGAAATATATTCAGTTTTCACTGCAAAAACATTGCAATTCTTCGTGTCAAAGGATGAAAGAACTCTTTTTCCACTTTCCTGTTGAAACACAATTTACAATGTAATCCTGTGTGCTTATCCATGATAGTAGTTAGGTTACGATAAAATGATTCAACCATATGAAAATGAAGTGTCAAGATGGAATTTTTTTAATATTGTTAAAATACTTCTACTTTTTCCCCCAATATTTTCACCCATCAGTCTGAGGCGGCACTGAGACGCAGAAGTTTCCTTCAGGGAAGTTTTCAACAAGACCTAATGAAGAGTAGGAAAGACTTTTTCCTATTGCTCTCTTTCCATATTTAATAGCTGAGTGAAAATAGAGAGGGATTGTCATTTGAATATTGAGGAAAATTTTTAATTTAAGGCAGGGACATGCCTGGGTCGTAGGAGTACAGGACTAACGCTGCCTAACCAGTCAGTCTTCCTGCCTGAATCCATTCCCTTTTCAACTTCCAAGCTAACAGAAATGAAAAGGAAGGCTCTGTACTTTTACAAGATACTGCTTTTACAAGATACTGCCAGGTTTGGGTTTTTACCTTTTCGAAATATGAATGTAGTTTATGTCCCCTTTTACTGTTGCAGACAACTGAACTATGCACATGGCAGGAAAATGAGTATGAACTTATCCAATGTCCTTACTGTAGGCTAATAAACTTTCCGAGTTTATTCCTGTGCATCCTCTCTGTGCATTAAGTACTTTGTCTCCTGTTACTTATAAAAAGAAAAAAACCGTAGTTTATTTTCTAAAATGAAACTGGGTTAAACAGTAACTTTCTTCAAGTGGCAACGGGTGGTGAGCTTTTTGGACTGAGGGAGACATGTTACACAAATTAAAACAACAGATCGATATGACCCATTTTTATTGGGTCAGTGCTTCTTAATCAGTGCTCAAGCAAAAGGAAGGTCAGTAGCAGTACTACACACCAAGCCCAAAATTCGTCATCCTAGAGATCGGGGAAAAGAAAAAGTGTTTGCTCTGGTAGGCAGCATCTGCAGACAGTTACTGTGCATTCCTTTCAGTTGTAGCTCTGTTATTTGCCTCAGGATTAAATAGAAGTTTTCAATATTTCCAAGGAAACAGAAATTCACCAGAACTTGCAAGTATTCTGAGAAAGGCTCGTCTTTGTTTCTCTGCCACCAATTGCAAAAACAATTTTAGAGGAAAAGCATTCTCTTTCTGAACTCATGATACCTATTTGACAATAGAATAGTGGTGAACTAAATGCAAATTTATTTTATTCCAGGGAGAATAAATTTCCATTAGGTATTGTCAAGCATAATGCAGGTAGCCTCTGAAGTTTTAAATGGGGGAGGGGGGAAGGTGTGGAAAAATAAATGGTGTGAATTTTGAAAAGAAAGTCTTTTACTGCTTTTACTGTCATCTTCACATTGAGCTTGATAAGATATTTTCTTTATTTTCCTTGGAGGACCAAAGATAATCAAGGAGGAAGCAGTCTCTCTGTTCAAAACACAAAAAGGCAACCTGCCTTCATAAGAGACCAATAAGGTTGAATACTACTTCTTTTTTTTTCCTCCAGGGCTGTGCCAAAAAAACGCCATTACTGGTTTTTGAAAAATGGCTTTTAGTGGAAGATTTCAGCTTCTGTTATAGAAAACACTTGCTGTCTGAATGTTAGCATAAAAACATTATTTAAAAAAATAAAATGAAATTGCCTTTGAAGGTACTTGATAACAATCTGCTATTCCATAGGTGACTTTGAAGTTAGGTTGCTGTTCTGTCTTTTTAACTGCTGTAAAATAGAAAGTATTCGGAGATAGATGCTTAATCTGGCTTTGCAGTATGTCCCGTGAGATATGTGAGAAGTAAAGCACTTGCATATGTTCTGCTTCATGAGGATTTCTTTAGTTTTGGAAGTAAATAAAACTGTTGTTGCGTGTAACGTGCACGCTACTAATGAAGAGAGAAAAGGGAATTGAATCCTTGCGATAAAATGGACGCTGATGAAGGCTTGCTTGGGCAACCCTCTGAGAAGTAAAGTCACTATTGAGGTTTTTTCTTTTGCCTGTTGAAAGCGCTTTCCCATTGTGCTGAGCTGCTGCTTCTTCCAAAATATGTTTGAGATGGTTGTGAACTGCTCCGGTTCTGGCAGAATGCGATCCGAGTGCCTCACTTGAGCTCTTTTGGGCACGCTCTCAGGTGTTCCTTCTTCTCTGTTGGATTGCTGAGAAAGCATTGCTCCTAGGAATGCTCCAGGTGATGCAGCTTGGGGTGCAGAAGAAGGGGTCTTGGTGTTTCTTCCTCCTCTGGTAGGTTTTAAAAGCTCTTTTCTCCAAGCTCAACTTTCACTTGGAAGGAAAAGGTACATTCTCTTTTCTAGTTTAACCCATTCAAGGGTAATAAAAAGACAGTAACAACACAGATTTACTTAAGGGGTTTTGTAATCAGCCATCTTGCTTCCCAGCTCCATTTGGTGTTTTCAAATTTTTGTAAATCTCCGAAGTCCTGAAGTGTTTCCTTCCATATCCACACTCCTCTCCTGAGAGTCCAAGCTTTTGTCAACAGTTGTGAAAACCAGTCAGGCTCCCTCTTCGTATTCTACTTCCTATGCACATGATGATGAAAGACGCTTCTGACAGAGCAGCGTTCAAAAAGGGAGTAAGCAAATCCATGGAAGAAAAATCCAGTGAGACCTTCTAAGTACAAAGACATCAGTTACAGGTTGCTGGGGGAAGATTCCTGGAAATTATTGCACTCTACCTGCCCTGGTTTTGCATTCTTCTGTAGACAGCTGGTATTGGCCATGGTTGGAGACTGGGTATTGGGCAAAATGGACTTTTCGTCTGACCTGCGAAAGTCGTGCTTGAGTACTTTGGTATCCTATTCTCAGGTAAAATGCAAATGGAGAAAACAGCACATAAAGCCAGGTATTTCCTCTCAGAACTGTGATGTTGTTTGGATTTTGTGCAGGGAATCTGTTCAGCAGAATGGGTTTAGCACTTAAGAGGCGGTCGGAGTTAATAGCATTAGGTGGTGCTCTTGCTGCCCTCACCTCGGGAGCTTTGTTTGGATGTGCCATGCAACTTCTCTGAGCTGGGTAATTTCTAGAAGTCTATTATTAATGACGCCATTGGCAGTCTTAAACATGTTTTCAGCTTGCGAGTTTAACATACCTTAATTTTCATGGAGTTCTTGGTTTATTCAGACCTATCCTTGTCTTTCAGTGCAAAGGGATGCTATTTGTCACATAAACAAATACCTCAGTAAGAGTTCTGCCTTCTGGGCTTAGTGTGAAACTGAAGTAGAGAAAATAGAAAATTGACAACAGCCCAAGCTCTTTTAAATTGTGCTCCTGTGTAACAGCATGTTATCGGTCCTTTGGCAGGTGAGAACAGTCATTTGATCACGCGTTCCCTCCATGCCAGTCTACAAAAATTTCACAGTACATAAGCACACTTTTCTATAAATATTTTTACAGTCCTAAAAAAATAAATACAATGCATGTCTGCAGCTGGGTGTGAGTAGAAGCTCCTAATGCATTGGGGTACCCTTCCCTGGGGAAGTGGGTTTGATTAATAGCTATTATGTGGTGCACTCTGCCAAAAGCAAAACATTTGTGACCACAAGAGGCCAAGTGATAACGTCATTGCTGCCGGGGATGATTAACTCTGCTCGTGGAAGCACAGAAACAGAAATTGCTTTTGCCCTCTTGTCAAGGTGGGAGCAGGATTTTGTGTATGAAATTCATACACACAGAGGAGGAAATCAAGTTTTCTTTGGACTTAAAAGCAAGAAGTGTTGAAGTTACAGACTGTGAGACAAGGTACAGACCAAGAGAGGAGGAGAAGGTTAAGTGAAGTGGGATGAATATCATTGTAAAAAAAAAAAAAAAAGTTTGATAGAAAAAGAAAAACTGTTTTCTGCAATTGCATTTTAACTGAAGCATAATAAGCGTTAGTTTTATCAACATGACTTCGAAGCACTTTGATGTTTGAAAATACTCTTGTGGGCTCCAGTCATCTACAGACTTAAAGTTCAGCAGAAATATTTCATGGTCCATTAGCAAAGTAGTGCAGTGGATCGCTGAAAAGGTCCCAGGCTGTGTCTGTTGTTTCGCAGTCAGTGGTACACCGTCCTCCTCACCTGCTTCCCCGGGGACAAAGGACATTAGCATTATTATATTGTAAAGCCAGCTTCGAAGTGAACCGGCAGGTTTTAATAAGAAGCTCATTGCCGTTCTGTAAATAGCGTGGGACATACTAAAATGCCTGAACCTGGCACATTAGTGATCTTGACAAGGAGAATATGGCTCATTTAGCAAAATGGATATTTGGAGGTCACGCTCAGTTTAAATGAAACAGACCGGTGTTTTCTAACCTGTCCTTGGACTTCTCTCCGCTTAGCTAAAATAGTTAGGATCGACTCTGGGTAAGGTGTTCATCTGAATTACAGCTGACGAGTGTTCATCTCCGGTTGTATAACAGGCAAAGAGAGGTGTTGCAATAGTTATCTCCAAGTCAAGCAAATAAAATAAATAATGGTTCTTTTGTAAGTCAGGACGCTTTTGACTTCAGCAGAGTTCAAGTTGAATTCATACAAGAACCGGGATTGGAATTTTAGTATTTTTGGCTCCTGGCCACCTGGTGGCTTCTTTGATAGGGCAGTTGTTTGAGCAATACTGGATTGCTTGATGCCAAATGGAAGCTGCTTAACATCTTAACAAAGTGGAAAAACCCCTCAAAATGATTAAAGAAATGTATGCAAGTTTAATTTGAGATTTGTGGATGAAAATGCATTCATCACTTTCTACTGTATTTGAATATTTTTTCTTAAAAATGTTACAGTGGCAGAAATGTTTTCTGTTCTTATTTGCCATCAAAGAACGGACGATGTGTCATGGAAGTCTGTTTCTTGAATATAGGGAATATTATTTTTGTGACTTCACAACGTTTCGGAAAAGAGCCAGAAGCCTGATTCTGGTTTTAATGCTGTAATTTTACTGAACTATGCAAAGGCATTACTAAATTCTATTGTACATTGTCCGGTTTTACTAGTTATCTAATATTAGGTTACATATCAAAAATATGAATGTTAGAAATTGGTTCAAGAGAAAAATATGAAGCTGGCATAGTCCTTACTGATGAATGGTACATCTGTATTGTTGCATCGCTTTCTGGTCCCATTTCCTAATCTGGTGAGCTGGTGGAGTGAGAAAAGTCTATCCACCACACAAAAATCTCTTGCATGTTCTCTCTTTAAGAGTGTAGTTTATTCAAATGCTATTAAAAGCATGCCAACTGTCATGCTATTTGTCTGTAAAATTACTTCTTTTTTTTTTATTTTTAATTCACGTTAGCATCTTTTGACATATGATCTTCTCTGTATTGGTTAGTGGGGGATTTTGCACAGTGAGGCTTAAATTAGTGTGCAATGACTGAGAGCCAGCCTTGCTTTCCAGGGACAGGGACCAAGTCCTATGGGATACAGCATCGTAATTACAGGAGCTTGCAGCGAGGAGCCAGACCTGGCGCAGGTGGGGTGCAGGGGAGGGAGCGGGGCTGCAGTCCATGCCCCACCATGCCTGCTCTGCTCTTCATCCACCAGGTGTGGGGCATGGGCAGGTGGGCATGTCTCGGTTGAGTTGGTCTTCACGCATGACGCAGAGTGCTTTACACTGCCATGTTGGCTTTATTCTGCACCTGGGGAGGCAGATCATAAACGGAGCCAGCTTTAGCCTAGGATTAAGCTGCAGCCTTGCTTTCCTCGGCTGGGAGTCTGAGGGAGGGCAAGAGAAGACAGTGCGGGGGACTCGAGGAAATGTCAAGTAGCTGGAATTAAAAGAAATGCTGGAGTGTGCTTGTGGGGTCATGGTGGTCCTTTGGTGTGCAGCTTCTCTTCGGTTTGGAGGCCTTGAATGCTATTTAAAGCACAAACAATGGGGAAAAAAATTACATTTAAAAAAAATGTAACAGTGAGGTTTAGTTGAAAAAGTGAGGAAAAGTTCCACTATCTTTTGGACTAAACCATCTCCCAGTGTCTCCTAAATGCGTGGCTGCATCCCAAGTGCTTTGAAAGTGAAGTCCACTGTGCAGCTGTAAACAAGAGGTGTGATTTAGCAGGATTTGGATGGCTTTTACTGGCCTTAAGGGTGAGGATTCAGTAGTTGACAGTCTTTGAATATCTGTATTTCCACTGTGAATGTTCAAGGTATCTTGAACTTGATCTTAACTTGTATTAACAAAGTATCTTAACTTGATCGGGTGATAAAAGGATCCCAATGTATTAAACTTATACAGGGACTCTTTCTGCTAGGTTTTGGCTATAAACATTGTAAACCACAAAATGAGTTTCCTTTGCAAATGTGGTGAGCTGCTAAAGGAGTGGCAGCTTTTTGAAGGAACACAATGTCTGTCAGTGGTCTGAAGATGCATCTATAGAGTGGGGCGCATTTGGTTAGTCGTTGTGTTTGGATGTCATAGGATGTCCTACAATATCTGGGAATGGTTGTGTTTTGTCCCACATTGCCTGTCCCAGGTAAAATCACTGACTTAAAACTAGTAAATTGAGGCTGAAGGGAGTGGCTAAACTAAGGGTATTATTTCTTATAGATTAATTTATCTCCTGGACATCATGAGAATGAGTTAAGGTAACGTGTGGTTGAGATGTTACTGGTTCATGAACTCGTATTGTGGAGCGTGATGCCAGTGGTGCATAGGGTTAACTGTGTCTAAGGGTAAAAAGCCTGTTTTCCGCTGCTTACAACTTCCAGCCAGAGGTTAAAATTTCAACTTGAAATTCTTTGTGCCTGGTTTCTACTGCAGGGTCATGGTTGTGTTTCTTTGTTAAAAGATTCCTGAAGCTAATTTAAGACTATGGATGTGATTTTTCTGGAAGTAAGCAACATGGATTTGTGTTTACATGTAAGCGTACAGAAATTGTAGCAGCAACCTGCTTTAGGTCAAGGGCTTAAAATTGGGAGGTACCATTTCCCTGGGATTAGAGATGTGGCATTGGTCCTCTTGAAAGCATTCCCATGTTTGGCTAAGCTAACAGTCTCTCTCTGAAGAGTTGCATGCTGGGTTTGAAAACTAAGTTCTCAAGATTTTATTTTGGCATTAGAGTATCCAGCAAGTCAATTTTGGTAACTGTAGGTAAGTCCTGAAGGTGATTTTTTATCCCACCTGAGGTCACGTGTTTAACTGAATTTGGGCAGCAGATATCTGTCCTGGCAGTCAACAGGTTTCTGCCCTGCTAGTGACCTAAAGGAGGAACACCCTGCTTCTGCAGTCTTTGGATTCTTTATTTTTTATTTAATTCCTTATTTTTAAAACAGACCTTTGTAAATGATCAAACTTGTAAAGCTATGCATATTTAGCATTTCTCTTCTGGCTTGCTGGGAAAGAAGAGTCCCTCTTAAACTGCAGTCCCTCTTGGGTACACCTGAGGGTTTTCTAACTTTCTAATTCTTGAGTTTCTGGTGTATATATAGAAGAGATATATAGGTGTATATATAGAAGAGATATATAGGTGTATATATAGAAGAGATATATAGATCATGTTGATAAACTTTGGCAGTAGAAGCAACATATTGAGCCCCAGTCTTGACATCTCTTACTGAAGATCTTAATGTGATGAATCATACAGAGTGCTTAATTCTCTAAGTAAAGTGAAAAACTGTTTTAGCACCTTTTGAGTTAACTTAGTGGTTACACTAGAGCTCTATGTTGGGGCCATGTAGAGAACTCTGCTCCTTTACTGGAATTCATGACCTGCAGAGTTGACTTTTTGAGATGTGGTCTTTGCTTGTTACTACATGTTATCTACTGAAGCATGAATACAACATGTCCAGGAAGCCTCAGCTTCTCTTAGACAGATACTACATAATCCATTGCCACGTAGTCTGTCTGATAAGTAAAACTACTGTACCAGGAAAACACGAGGTTGGCAAAAGCCTCCTTCTCCATGCCTTGTTGGCTTTTCACAGAAGGGGAGTGATGCTTACCTGAAAAGAGGGGTCGAAAGCTAAATAGTTTTTACAAATACATGTCCATGAATTTCTTTCACTTAGCCTATGAAAAACTTCATTTGTTAGGTGTGTATTCTGGATCAATTCCATTGATCCAAGCATGTAAGAGACTGAAAATAAACAGCGAAAGTTGTAAAATGCCAACCAAACAAAACTAGTTCTTTTATACTTAAACAGCAATAGTTGTAAAAAAACAAACAAACAAAATTAGTTCTTTTATACTTAATATGTTGAGTGTTTTCTTCAGCTTCAATAAGAACGTTTTTTTATCTCAGTTGTCAATGTGGAAGTTTTGGTACTTTGTTTAGCTGCAGTGGGGAGCGAAGGCTCAAGCTGGAATCATTAACAACAACAGCAACAACAATAAAACATCTAAACAAAATCCCCAAGCAAAGCTTTTGCCTAGATCAGAGACCCTGTTGGTGCTGAGGGCTCTAGGCTGGTGAGATCCCGTTGGTTTTGTCAGGACAGCTAACTTTGCCTGATACGTTGGGACACATATATAATTTAAGAAGTGGTGGAAAGAGGAGCAGAGTTCACAGTCGCTGGAGATCCTGGTGCTCTCCATATGGGTGGGTTTTGCAATATATAAGGTCAGAGTGGGCTGTGATGTTAGTAATGGCCTGTGGCCTCAGAGACATTCTACTGAGGTTTTTTTACCACTATGATTTTATGCATATATCTTCCTTCTTCTTCCACAACCAGCCATTTCACTTTCCTACCTTCCACTCACATTTTTTTTCCTTCTCTTGATCTCTTTCCTCTTATCTTGAACTCTGCTTTCCTTGGCTCCTCCCACAGTTTTTTTTCCCCGGTTTGTCTTTCCTCTCCCTTCTTGTATTGCATCTCTCTCACATTCAGGCCTTCCCGGTGGCATCTCTTCCTTCACCCTCTTGCAGGAGATGATGGGCAGAGGAGGTATGGCAGCTGCCTAGGATGTGGCCATGTAAGTGGTGTAGGGATGAAGTGCTCCAAATTCTTCTGTCCTCACCATGTTTGCTCCTGCCTTCTACTGAAGGCACGACCTCCTTGAGAATGGTCTCGGTTCTGTGTCTCCTGAGCCTGTGTCCATAGAAACTGCTGAAGCACTCAACACCTACTGAGAAATCAGATAATGTTGTTATTTTTGACAAGATGTAGATTCTTTAGCTGAACTTTTCATGCTTCCTTTTCTTTAGAAAATTTTCAGGTAGTAAGAGGAAAGGAAACAGGATGATGCTGTATTTCACTCCTACCCTCTACCCCCCAAACACTTTTTGGTATTAATTCTTTCTGCAGTCTCATGAATCTCATATGTGATTTTGTTGTGCGTGGTTTTTTTTAAAGCCGTGGCTACTGCTGTTAATATACTGTGTGCTGTTTGCTTTGCCGCCATGTGCAATGTCTGGTTTTCCTCAGTCTTAACACCTACTACTTGAGAAACAACTTTGCCTTTTTTAGTAGTATTCATCCCAGCAGAGTATTACTACTTGTGACTTTCAGCAGTGTGCAGTATAACATTTACCCTTTTCCCAAAATTTCCGTCTGTCTCCTACATCTATTACTGAAAACCGTTACTGACGTTTCTGAATTGGAATGGGTGACTCTAGGGAGAATATTTCCTTTTCTGCATTTAGCCAGCTAAATCGTCAGCCCAACAAGCTATCAGCTCAACAAGCTCTTTTGGAGAGGCTCGCCTTGTCTTTCCCCCTCTCTTTCCTTTTCATCCTTTATGAGTATTTTTCTCACCTCTTTGTACATTTTCAGCTTAACCTAGCTCTTCATTGATGCTGTGGGACAACATTGATGGAATGCTTAATTTGAGGAATATTTAGTTCATGTACTGTACTATACTACAATTGTGTAGAATTATTTTAAAATGTACTAATGCTCTTGCAACTCATTATTCTTGATGACAGGGTAAAGCCAGCTAAGTGTCATCCAGACCCATCTTATTTCACGTTGGACTTGAAACCAAATTTTTGAGCAATTAGCATTGCATTGCCTTTACTCAGGCTAGCAGTAGCAAATTTCAGTGTAGGTATTGGTCATATAGTAAACCCCTTTCTGGTAGCATTACTAAGTAATAGAAAAGCCTTTTGATGTGAAGACCTGAAAGTCAGAGCTGGGATCTGTTCCTGAAACTGTGTGTGAGTAATTCTTACTCACATTACTGACTTCAATTAAATCAGATGAATTCAAGCACAGAATGGTAATTATTCTGGCATGGGAAAGCTGACAGTGTTTTTAGAGCTATTTTTACTGATGCATTTTAAAACCTCACTTATTCCAGTCCTTCCCCCTTTCTTTATTCTTGCACAAAAATAATCAATCAACTGTTTCTGGCTGGTATCTGCAAAGTGAAAGTTGTGTTCCTTTGAAGCTGAATAGAAGGAAACATCATGACCGTGGTTTCACCGTCTGCGTATAAAATATAGTCTTTTATTAAAAAATGTTTATAATATCTAACCCTTTGATTTTCAGATCTATTGATCTATAAAATATCCCAGGTATTTTATAGTCTCCAAATAGCTTAAGTTCCATATTTAAGTCTTAGATTTTGGTGCTGAACCATGTATTTGTATAAGTACATGAAAGCCCAGTTAATCAAGGGAAAATTTAGATAAAGACTGCTTCATATTAGAAAGAACTCATTAGAAGATGATGACTTAGTGGTGAGCCCTTTCATGAAGCCTTTTTGAAACAGCCTTTAGCTTAACAGGGAAACTAACTTTATTTCTAGATATGGAAGGTTTTTTTCCCCAGTAGTTTTGGAATGATGATTTTTTTTGTCTCGTACTTTTTTCCCTTGAGAAACAGAGGGAGAGACAAAAAAACATCTGAACAGAATACTACTGTCCTCGTTTCTAAGGAAGAACAAATAACAAGTAACAGCTTATAATGTAGTAACACAATCTAAAGGGCCAAATGATAAATTAATGGAAACGGGTTCTCATATATTGTTTTGGAGACTAAGCACATCAGATTGAATTGTTTCACAACCAGCATGCCTAATTATTGTGTCTGCCACATTCATCTATTTAAATCATTCCCAACTTTTGGATTGCTGCCTAGAATATGACTGCAATACATGTTTCAACTGGTTATTCCCTTGTCACACGTAACTTCACAAAGGAGGCTGATTTTGTTTGGAAAAAAGAAATACAAGTGAGCATTGGCAGTATGTTTATAATATCTGATAAAAAATGATGATAGGTTTCGTAATGTTGATTTGAATGAGTTGCATGTGAACTGATACCGTATTTGTTTTGTCAGGTCAGTGACTTAAAAAGTGCCTTTGCCAAGTCACTTTTATGAGCGAGGACTGCTACTACGCCCGTGTTCTCAAAATCCCGTCTTTGCCAGCCAGACATTGCCTTCATCTTACACCTGGCGGAACATACCTCAGCATCTCCATTTGCCAATTAGTTGATGGGAAACTGAAAGCAGAAAAAGAGGAAGAATAATAATAATTATTATTCCTGGGACATGAACAAATGACTGCATTGCTTCTCTTGTGTAATCAATACCAGCAAGCAACCATCGGAGAATTAACATTCTATCAAGGAGTGCCATTGCATTGAAGGACCTTGGCTTAAAACTGGTGCATCCGTGATACAATCAACTGGCCCACATGTTTTACAGACAGAAATGCGACTGAGCATGGTTTTTCCCAGCCAACAGTCTACAAGTGGGACTTAATGATTGATGAGTGACTGCTTGCTGATAAACTTTCTCTGTTTATTCTGCTTTGTGTGCGTTGGACATCGTTAATCATCCTCCACTTTTTTTTTTAAACTTTCATTTCAATTGGAATTGAAATTAATTTTTTTTTTTTGTGGTGGTTTTGGTTTCTTTCTTTTTCTCTCCCTTCCCTTCATTATTAGTTTTGGACATTTCTTTGGCATAATTCATTTGACCACAATTTTCAAGTTCGAAAACAGCTTTTCATCATGGCTTTGAATGTTGCTCCTGTAAGAGATACAAAATGGCTAACATTAGAAGTGTGCAGGCAATTTCAGAGGGGAACTTGTTCACGCTCTGATGAAGAATGCAAATTTGCACACCCCCCTAAAAGTTGCCAGGTTGAAAATGGAAGAGTAATTGCCTGCTTTGATTCCTTAAAGGTAAGGAAAAAAAAATTGCATGTGTAGTGAAAATGCTACTACATTGTACTGAAAGTAAAATGTGAAATGATGAGTTACAACTAAACCAGGTTAATCAGAAAGTGATCTGTTTTTGGTAAGATGTATATAAATACAGATGTTATTTGTCATAACTTCTATTTATTGAAACTTTGCAAAGATTTCTTTCTAAGGATTTTCTTTTCCTTTGTCAATATGTTGTTTACAAAAATTGCATATGACTCTGGGATATGGGACTGCTTACAGCTGGTGGGACAATTGTATTCTCCCGACTACGTTTTATGAATTGTTATTGTTTCATGGCAAATGAAAATACATGGTGGCACAATGCTAGGCCATTACCAGAGTCCTAAGGAAACAAATCATACGGAAAGAGTGCAGATTCTTTCATTTAAATCAACAGAAGTAAGAAGTCTGTCCATTACGTCAATTTTGACACCGTAACAGGTTGTTTACCCTTGATATTGGGGACTATCAGAAAATTAATTAAATTACATGTATGGATAGTGCAGATAACAGCATAAGTTTAGAACAGAGTGAAGGGATTCTCTCCTTTGGAGGATATTTAGCAATTATGTTGTTAGGCCATCAACTTCTGACGTGCTAATGACATCAGGCACGCTTTAGAAAACTATTTTAAAAGTTCTGTGGAAATACTTCATGTACTGCATAAAAGAAGTTTAATGACCCTGTGGGATTTGGGGAGTACACAGTGTTTTCTATCATGATACATTTGTGTTCTCATGTCAACAGAAAGAAAAAGCTTATTTCATAGAAATAATTAAAGGAAAAAATTGAGCATTACAGATTTTATTTTGGAAGTTTTAGTTGTGGCTTCGTTGAGCATGGGAGAATGTCTTGGCTTGCTTTTTAAATTTAGCTCCGTAGATCAAGATTTTGGTTACTCACCAACTCTCTTAATGTGGAAACATCAGTGTGAATAAGAAGAAAATTTAGTGTTGTTTGAAAACATTAATTTATTTTCATTATACTCTCTTCTTTCTTTTTTTCTTTTTTTTTTTTTTTCCCCTTGGTGCAATGCAAGATATTGTGCTAGGCATCTTTCCTCTGGGTTTTCTTGTTTCTTCTCTTCTTTTGAAGATTTAGAAGAAAGTAACTCAGGGGAAATGTTTGTGAGGGAGTTACATTCTATATACTCTGCAAGCCAGAACAGGACCTTTGGAGTCATCACAGTATGTCATCGAGTGCTATTAATGACCTTAATCCACGGATTACTGCACGATAAACTGTAACAGCTTCCTTGTAGAGTTTCTCATATGTCGGTTGCTTGCCAATGGGATAATTTTTTTTAAATGGGCAAGCTAGCATCTGCAGCAAATGAGCAGTAAGTAGCTTTTGCAAAAATTAAGAAAGTCAATAGAAGTTTGGGGTTTTTTTAATACAATTTTTAACCATTGTAAAGACTTGGGGCTGTGGCTGGGCGGCTGGAGGGAAGCGGCAGGGCTTGGTCACCTCCGGCCTGGCAGGGTGGTGGGTTTGCAGCACAAGAGGTGCTGCCACCACATCACCTCAGCCAAAGCATCAATGTGCCTGTCCTCGCAGCCTGAGGACAGCATCACTCTCCCTGGCAGCACAGGGAGCTCGCAGCAGAGGTGCCAGCTATTTGAGATGGACACTTTTGTGCAGGGATGGTTATTGCCTGTGAATTAAAACTGGAATCACAGCCTAAGCTAATAATACCGTGAAGGGAAATCCTGAGGGATCGCTGTGGATAACTTACTGACAACCAGCATCATTGCTCAGTGGAGAGAAGTCTAAAACCATGTAAAAAGTGTAGTCAAAGCAAGCAGGCATGTTTTGTCCTAGTGCGGGAAGGCATCTGCTTGGAGGAGCCAGCTTGCTGCAGCCCAGATCTTGTGGCTGAAGAGGTGCTGCTCTGTCCCACTGCCCGACATCACCCTCTTACCAGCTGGTGTAAGGGAGCATGTTCCTGGGCCTCCTGTCTTGCGTTTTCTATTTGAGTCTGTTAGGTTAAATTGCCAGTAAAGATGGAATTATACCAAGAAACCAAAGTGTGGCCTGAAGCAGCAGAGGTGGAGGTATGGGTTTCTTCCCACCGACACTGCTGCAGGCAGAGGGAGATTCAAGAAAGGGACAATAACATCTTCAATTGCCACAGCTCCTCATCGCCAATCGTGGGTCGGAGCCATGCGTTTTGGTGTGCTGCCTGACCCTTCACTGCATAAAAAAACTTTAGGGATCGTTGCAAGTGCATGGCTCTCAGCTGTATCAACTGGTATCCTCGCAGACATTATCTCTGTTATTCAGAATAGCGTTTGCAGATTGCCGTATGTACGGCAAGAATGTGCCTGGTTAGCTCAGTTTGCTTATACTGCCGGTTGAGGGACTTATGTCGTTAGGCACATAAATCTATTTGATGCTTAGCTTTCGGAAATACCGGTATTAATCGTACAGTTTCAGAGTAAGGCTTTGTCACTCAACAAGCAGAATAATGTTTCATGTAAATAAACAAACAGGAGAGTCTAGAATTATAGATAAAATCATAATTTAATTAAAAAGAAAAAAAAACAAGAGCTGTTTTTCTTGCTGAACACTGAACCACAGTTTAATGCAGGCAATTATTTAGAGTTTATTTACATAATATCCAGAGCTTTGGAGACTTAGCGATTTAACTGTCTTGGTTTGGTGTACCTGCTGTAAAAATAAATTATAGCACGTACGTTGAGTCTCTTTGAATAAACATCTTCCTACCCAGAGAAGACAGAGGATTTTTTTAGTCTCAGATTGAGGTATGTGTTACATTTAGGTGGTGCCTGGTAGTTACAGCTGCTCTCTAAGAAGTCAGTCAAACACAAGATACAGCGCTGTGAAACAGGCTCTCCTTTACCCGCTGATTGATCAGAAGAGCCCCTGTTTGGGGAAGGGGCATGCGCTCTCCTGTATGCTGCCTTTTTTCCAGATTTCCAGGGTAGACAAACGAGCATGGTATCAGTATCTGCCAGGTGGGTCGGACTGCCAAAGCACCAGTACGGAACTACTGGAGAGAGTCCAGCAAAGGACCACAAAGATGATGAAGGGACTGGAGCATCTCTCCTGTGAGGAGAGGCTGAGAGAGCTGGGGCTGTTCAGCCTGGAGAAGAGAAGGCTTAGGGGGGAATCTCGTCAACGTATATAAATGCCTGAAGGAAGGGTGCAAAGAGGACACAGCCAGGCTCTGCTCAGTGGTGCCACAGGACCAGAGGCAATAGGCAGACACTGAAACATGAGAGGTTCTCTCTGAACATCATGAAACACTCATTCACAGTGAGGGTGACCAAGCACTGGCAGCTTGCCCAGGAGGGTTGTGGAGTCTACATCCTTGGAATATTCCAAAGCTGTCTGGACATGGCGCTTGGTCAGTCAGCTCTATGTGGCCCTGCTTGAGCAGGGGCTTGGACTGGATGGCCTCCAGAGGTCCCTTCCAACTTCAACCATTCTGTGATTGTTTGACCAGAAGCATCTCCATGCTGAGTTGCTTGTAGCCTCAGGGTTGTTCTAAACTAGCAAAAGCTGGCATTGAGACTCAAGGAAATAATCCCTGCCACCACGCTGTGCCACATCCTCTTTTGTGCTCCCACTGCCATCTTTGTGGTTGTGTGGTGCACTGGGTTAGGAAATGGATTGTGGTTAAACCAAAGTTGTAGTTGCTGCTGACACAAGGGAGAGGAGCTGTGTGGCACCAGCAGAAGTGCTGGGTCACTTCTGCCAGTGATAGTGCTGTGGCCTTAGGCCTGGCTTCTGCAGTAACATCATTGCATCAGAATCCAAATTTTCGTGTATTAAAGAAGTATGTTTGTTGGACTGTTGTTTCCAAGTAAAAGGTCAACGGAATTTAACGGACCCTGTTTGCTTTTAACTCAAAAGGGATTTTTGGCTCTGAATACCTGTCCTTGCAATACTTGACTTTAAACCCAGCAAAAGTTGCAACAGCAACCCATTGGACTGATTACAGTTTAGAGGATCCAAAATGCTCACTGTTGAAGACTGTCTGGGCTCTGAATATCCTTCATCTGTGAGATGCTCCAGGCTAGACAGAAATAGCTGAAGACTAATGAGCCTGGTTCAGATTCAGGCCAGAAACTTGCTGATTTCAAGCCAGCTTCTGCCGCATTGGGCTTCTGAGATGCGGCTCAACATTTGTTTCTTGCTCTTTGGTGAAGGACAGAGCCTGGTCTGTTCTGAACAGGGCATTTTGTGGGAGTTAGGAGAGTGTAGATATGCACTCGATGGATGATGGGTGCAGCAGTCAGCCAGATGCACGTCTGTTAGCTGGTCATAACACCACGTCCAGCAATGGGGCTCCTTCCAGCAGAAGCCCCCAGTGAGTTGGCCAGCCAGTGCGGCCAAGTGGGCACACCCAAAACTGTACTGGGCAAGTGCCCTTGGTGATCTTAATGGGAGGATGACAGTGTCTCTGAGCTAATCTGGTTGACCACGCCTGAGGTGAATGAAGGGGTACTTCCATGGCAGGGCCCAGAGCCCTGCCAGTGGGTGGGCAAATGAAGGATTCTGAGGAAGCACTGCCAGAGCTGGACCCTCATCTGCTGCCTTAAACCCTCCCAAAGCATTTTTGGAGCCCTTACAGGGTCCCCTTTGAATACTGCAGAGTTCTTGCTGTGGGAAGGGTCTGTGAAGAGGCCTGTCTAAGTGGAAAGTTTGAATTTCAGGAGGTTCTCTGTTTATATTTTTATGCTTGTCACTGGGTTCAAGTAGCTTAATTTAAAAGTGAAGAACCTGGATATATAACACTTAATATATCACATTTAGATCCCTCCACGTTGGACACTGTAAGAAAACCTGTTTTCAAGGCTTTCCTGTCCTGGTAGTAGTAAAGAACAAAATCCTTTCAAAGGAATACTAATATATAATGTAATGTATATGAACAAGAACAACATGCAACTCTTTGCTGTATTTAAGCTGAATACCAGGATTAAAATGAATGGTGATGTTTAGGAGGGGGAGAAGGGAAAAGCTTGGCAGATAAGAAAATATCATCGTGTGTGTTTTAGTGGGAGTTGACTCTCATGTTCGCAGGCAAGTCTGTGTTTTAAATTCTGGTCTTATTTCTCTTGGCTCAGATTTATACCCTTTCTGCAGGTCAGCTACTAGAAGGATATGTTGTCTAAGCTAATACAGATAACAGAGGAAGTATCTTGAAGATACTGTCATTGCAAGTTTTATGGTGATAACAAGAAAACGAAAGCTTCTTTAGGGCTACAGATGGCTTTTTCTGTATTTTTTTTTCTATTTACTAGTGTCTAAACACTTCGAACTGTTCTATCTATTGAGCCAACAGACTAGTGTGAACTGTTCATTTGCATTTTCATGAAAGCCTTTTAAGAATATGCCTATCTGGTCTCATTTGGCACCACAGAATAAAAGGTAATTGAAAGCTGTACACAGAGACCTGTTTACCAAGTTTAAAGGGTTCCAGGAAAAAAAGAAATTTTAGGAACATCCACTTTGTTGAAATATCTGGAACTGAAAAGAATCTGTTTAAGATGGACTCGGCTTTATTTAGAAAAAGGCAGGAAAAAAAAAAGGTTTTGTAAAGTGAGCAGGCTGTTTGTAAGAAAGTGAGCTCAGAGCTGGGATGCAGTAGGTAGTCATTTGCCTTCCTGCAATTATTTTGTGGGTCTCTAAATGTTTTACAAATGTCAAGGACTCGGGATCCTCTCACATGTTGAAGTAGGTGATACCTGCTCTCACTTGGCAGGTGAGGCAGTCTGGACAGACTGTAGATGAGCACCATACACAGAGGGGGTTGGCTAATTTTGTCTATACTAGAAAGCATTTAAATGGGTGTTTATAATATCCTAGCTGGCTGAATTTCTGCCTGTCACCCAGTTATGTGGTGTGACACCGTCCAAAGACAAGGTGAGTTCAAGGGCTGTGCCTACAGCTGGTGGGGAAGAATGTTTGAAACGGGCAAACTCATTTCTCCTGGGTGACAGGATGGCATATTCCTTCTGGGCCCGTGAATTTTGCCTGCTTTGCTGCACAGTGACCTAATTTCAGCATGATAGGGGAATTGGCTGCCCCTTTCGGTAGCTGTGGGCTCTGGGGACGTGGAAGTTGCAGGCTGAAACCTTCCAGGTGGGCAATGCAGAATCCAGAGCTCCCTCTTCCTGCAATGCAACGAGTTTGGTCACATCTCTTCTTTTTCATCTACCTCTGTTTTTAATTTTAAAAAGTCCAATAAATTACAGGTAGTCTGAGAACAGAGTTGCTGCAAAGTGTCCAGAGGAGGACCACAAAGATGATGAGAGGGCTGGAGCACCTCTGCTATGAGGACAGGCTGAGAGAGCTGGGGTTGTTCAGCCTGGAGAAGAGAAGGCTCCGGGGAGACCTTATAGCGGCCTTCCAGTATCCGAAGGGGGCCTACAGGAGAGATGGGGAGGGACTCTCTATCAGGGAGTGTAGTGATAGGATGAGGGGTAACAGTTTTAAACTGAAAGGGGGTAGATTTAGATTAGATATTGGAAAGAAATTCTGTACTGTGAGGGTGGTGAGGCACTGGAACGGGTTGCCTGGAGAAGCTGTGGCTGCCCCATCCCCAGAAGTTTTCATGACCAGAGTGGATGGGGCTTTGAGCAGCCGGATCTAGTGGAAGGGGTCCCTGCCCATGGCAGGAGGGTTGGAACTAGATGATCTTTGAGGTCCTTTCCAACCCAACTATTCTATGATTCTGTGAAAGTGTGGGCATGAAGAGAAAGTGTCAATCAAATCCAGTTTTAGATGATTGTGAATTAACTCCGTAGGCTCCCTCTGTATTCAGAATAGTAGTGGCCACCCTGGGTCAAACCAAAGCTCCATTTAGCCCAGTGACCCAGTAATGGCCAGTAGTGGATATTTAGAAAACGGTGTGCAAACATGCGATGGCTTCCTGGAGTGCTCTCCTAGCTCCTAGTGATGTGCCGCTCAGCGACATTGAGTGCCAGGGATGATATGGTTGTACTTAATATATCTCAGTGAAGGTCTTTTCCCTGCGTTTGCCCCGCTGCTCTTTGAACCATGTACACCTTCAGCACCCCCACTGTGCCGCAGCAAGGACTTCCACAACTTCATCACACACAGTCTGGAAACAAACTTCTGTTGTTCATTTCAAACCTCCTCATCTCACAGATGCCCCCAGTTCTTGTATTGGAAAACTAGAAGAGAATTTCTCCTGAGCATAAATCTAGGTGGTTTTCTCTGGAATTCTCTCTGGAAGGGCCATGTTACTCCACAGTGAGTTCAAAGGAAATTTCATGAGAGAAAACTCATTGTTTTAGATCTATTCCTTGAAAATACTATTCCGGGACACATATGCCTCCTGAAGGCCCCTTTTTTTTCAGGCTATGGGAATTTTGTGCCTCAGAATAAAGTGCAAGAGGTCAGATGTTGCATGAAATTATGCCACCCTTTTACCGGAGACTATACTTCACCTTATACGCAACCTGCTTCTAAAAAGAGGTGGTTACATCCAGTCCTGTGCCCGATCACACCTGGCTCCCCTTTTTTATTTCTGCTCAAGTGATCGTGCAGCCATGCAACTTGTTTGAGCTGATCCAAAGGAAAGGGAAGAACTGCATTAAATGTAAGATGAAACTATTAATTTAGGCAGCAAAATCTAGCATAAATAGAGACAATGGGGTTTAAGAAAGGAGAATCTCTTTCTGAAGATCCCCCTCTTATCTCTGAGTTGGAACTCTTAGTATTCCCTGCATTGTCAATCACCCATTCTTGTTTCTTTTCTGCACACCCCTCTATTTTTATTTTCTAGTTGTCTCCTGTAGTCCTCCCAGGATGCACAAGTTCCTTTAACACTTCATTTTTCCTGTTTTCCTCCCTCCCGTCTACTCACGTAGCTGTCTCCATGCCAGGTCTTCTGGCTTAACTAAAGGTAGGGTTAAAAACCAACCAGATGAACTGCTGGGCAGACATCCTTAAAAATCCATGAGCTTGGCTTAAACTGGTTAGGAAAGAGTCAACCAAAACTGAAATAAGCCCGTTAACTGTTGTGTTACATGAATTAGCTTTTTTAAAAATAAATGGAGAAAAGAAAAAAAGAAGCCGTGGATGTTTGCTCACTGCAGAGTGAGCTGTGCCGTTTGCTAGGATTTGTCCCTCTCCCACGAGGGACGTTTCTCCTCTGTTTCGGAGCAAAGTCCGGAGGCGCAGCTCAGCCCCACCACCCATGGCATCTAACTTGTGGGTGCGTGCAGGGGCAGGTTTCCGGGCAGGCTGCCAGGGCTGAGCCAAGGGCTGGCTCCTGCAGCAGAGGGCCACTAGCCATCAAGTCAACTTAGAGGAGCAAGTCCTAGCCTGCTGCCACTGTCTCTGCCTCAAACTGAAACTGTGAAAAGCAGAGAAGTTGAACCAGTTGAAGTTCATTATGTAGGCTGTTAGAAAAGCTGGGTGTCTCCTCCAGGCCCTGTTTTTTCTCCTTGTTTGTGTCTCTCAGCAGCAGCACTGAGAGCACAAAGCTGTCCTGGCTGTCACTAGTATCCCCTGTCACCACCTGACCTGTCAGATTTTGAACCTGTGCATCTTGTTTTAACTTGGGTGTAAGTTACATTCTCAAAGGAGAGCGTGGTGGGACACCTGATTGCTGAGCTACCCAGACCCTCCTTCCCTCTAAGGGCATGGGAAGCCCTTTTTCCCAGTAGCACGATTCGTGGCAAAGCCTCTCGTTGATCAAAGTAGATGGCTTTCACAAGTGGGAGACCTGTCGAAACAACTTGTGCCGCTGTTGGCCCGTTACGACTGCCTGATGTGAATGAGTAGGTGTTTCCCAGCAGCTTTCACTGTCATTCTTGGTGTGGTAGAACTTGCTGAGCAAGTCGCCTGGGCCCTGGGGAGGGGGATGAGCACTAGGAGCAGAATCAGTTGAAAGAAAAAGCAGTTAAAGAACAGTAACTGAAAGTTCTAATAAAATACATCTTTTTCTTGTTCACTGAGTTGTGCTGTCCTAAGACACTCCCATTACTCTTTTAGTAGTTCCTGGGCAGTGGTCTTGCTGGGTTGAGTTAACTCCTGGAGCTTGTGCTTCCAGAACTCCTAGCAGAGACTCGCGAAGAGCGTTCCCACGTAATCTGCCATACCCCTTCTTCTCAGATGCAGCTGCCACTCAGTTATCAGTCTAAGTCTGATTACAGGAAGAAGAGCAGCTAGGCAGACTGGCTAGAACTGCAGCAAACCTTGTGTGGAAGGGCACGGCGTTTGGCAGATGCTCTCCAGGTTTTCAGGCATTTGGGGTTCCTTCATAAACTTACCGATTCACAGTGTAGTTTTTGTTCCTGCACCAACCTGTGCTCCCCTAAGCTTTATAATAACCAGTCTGTGGGTGTAGTGAAGGCAAAATTCAATCAGAGCCTCTGACTCATCCCATCACTAGGATTCTGAACACAAGAGCAATTGCTCGCTGCCCACTCCTCCCCCACGCTCCCTATTAACTCAGGTCACTGTTCCCACAGGCTTGCTCTCTCCAGGTCTCCCCACCTACTCCTTTATTTTTCTGGCAGGTGGTTCCTCTTTCATTCCAGGCTCTTTTTTTCCCCTTGGCCCTGTGTGTGTAGCTTTCTCTCAGCTCAGGCGTCAGCTGTTCTTCCCAAGCTGTTAGACTTTGACTGCATCATTGATACAAGACAGTGCTGTGTTCAGATGCAGGAGCTTCCTCATGTAAAAGCCTAGCAGAGACAAGACCCGTGTTGCTGTTAGTCCAGGCCATCTCCAGCACTGGAAAGATATTTTAAATCTAAAAAACCAAACACCACAAGAATCGGGGGGTTTATTCACAAGTCTGTTTGACAACCATACCCCTCTCCCAACTCATATCTCCTCATATGAAGACTGGCACCTTGTTTTTGAGGAGGTGGATTGTATTGGAAACCCATTGCAAAAAAAAAGGAAAGCTGTTGTGGTTTTAGAGATGTTGGAACATATCGTTGAAAGCTTGCTGTGAGGTACCCATCCCACAACTGAAATTCAAGAGGAAATCTTAAGTGTCTGTTTTCCTCCACATTGATGTGTTTCTTGTGGCTGTGGTCATGGTGTGCCACCCAGGATTAGATTCCTGCAAGGTCTTGACCACAACAAAGAAGAAATTAATAATGGGGAACAGAATCTGGCTTCTCATCTGCTTCGTCCGTGAGCTGTATGGTAAAGCGTTGTGAACAACACCCCAAAAGTCAGAGCGCCCCAATGCATGGAAAGACAAATCATTGAGCGGTAAAAAGAAAGAAGCAGACAATCATTGGAAAACTGCATGAAAACGTATGAGAGATGTAGCAGCTGTGGTGTAACACCCTTGAGTGTACTTGAGGGCCCAAGAGGACGACAGGGCTGTCCTGCTCCCTGTGGGCAGCTGTAACCCTGCAGGCTCACACATTGCCACACAACACGGCACTGTGTGGTGCCACGTTTCTGACTGAAAGATGGCTTGGTGCAGTCACTGCAGTGTAGACATACCCTTCTTCATGAGGTGTTGCAAGTTCTCAGCCCTTGCTTGAACGAGAGGGGATCCATAGTGTGCAGTGCCATGGCAGCTACGTGGATGGCCTGGACTGGTAGACCATCACATGTGCCTCTGCCACCTCACCTGCGTGTGCCATAGGCCAGATATCTTTTAAACTTTGTAAAAACCTAATTTACTTAGGTTTTTTTTTGAAATTCAGTTTGGGTTGAGCACTCCTCAGTGAAGCTGTACCTCTGACTGAGCGGGTTCGTGTACCATCTTACACGTTGTCAGGAGAGCAGCTTACTCAGCGTCAGTCTGGTGGCCCCTGTGAAGATAACACAGTGGCTGTAAGAAAAATACAGCTGTAATTGGGAAGCTAACAGAGCTGCTGGGACCTTCTGTGTTCATTCACAGTGAGCCAAAAAATAAACCCCAGTCTGTTCAATGCTAGACTAAGCCCCACTGGCCGTTGTCAAGCAGTGCCCCAGCCCCCACGCGCAGCCATGTAAAAAACTCCACACAAGACAACATTTTCAGCTAGATGTAGCATATGAAAATCAGGAGACATACAATGCTTTTCTTTCTAAGATCACTTTCTAGATTAGGCCATCACTTTAACATTAATATGTATTTATTTGCTGTGGGTAGGACCTGAGTCTTTGGGCTTGATTCAGCTGCCCAGAGGCATCTGATAGTATTTGAGGTACCCTGAAGCGCTCTTGATGGCTTTCCAGTGACATGTCAGAGGAGCGTGTCATATCTGCTGGCACTATGCAGAGGTCCAGGATGTCCCAGGGTGCTCCAAATGGTCCCGCTGACTTCTCTATGGCAACAGAGTGAAGCCCTTCTCAGGAGGCAGCATTTGCTGTTGTACTAACTGTAGACTCTGACGTCAACTGCTTTGAGTAAAAAGGAGGATGATGCATTTGCCACAGCCATGACCTGGCTGAGAGGAAAGCTGGGGCATAGGCCAAACCCAAAAGAAACCATCTTCTGTGGCAGAAAAATGCCCTCATGGCGATCAAAAAGGGGATGAACATTTTCAGCATGTACTTTCATAGTTCACCTTTAGTAACGTTAACAGCCAATGTAAACTCATTAATTTGAAATAGGTGTGTCCCATGTAACTGGGCTTGTCTTTTGCTATCTATGACAAGAAAAAAAGACTTTCTAGGCACAGGGGTGTTACGACAGTGAACTCAGTCTATTTAAACATAAAAAGATAGGCAACCTTTTGTAAATTTAAATTGAATAGCAACTATAACAACCTCTTCGTGAAGATTTTAAGGCTAAAAATTACTGAGACTACGGCCTATGCATTTGAAAAATCATGAAAGTAAAAACAAAGGAACCCCATTCCCCTGAAATATAATTCTCCATTACTTCATTCACAGATGTGAACATATGTCAAGTGCCATCAAATATGCATGTAGTTGGTTTCTGATGCAAAATGGGGAAAAGTATTTGCTTTTCAAAGAGTATCTTAATGGTGAATTTTCTAAAGTAGTGGATAATAATATATGTCATGAAAATACAGGCTGCGCCCCAAATGCACCTTGCCTTAGCCTTGTGCTTCATAGCACAGGTCATACAATCCATGTCAGTGTTATTAAAAATGGAGGCATGGGGTTTGTGGGTGCAGAGGTGGAGGTGTGTGGAGTTAGCTATGGAGGTACTGCACCCGTGAGCATCTGTACATCACGATGTTGGTATGAAGGGGATTTTGTGCCTCATGCTGAACACGTTGATGCCACTGAAGTTCTAGCCTGTGACAGTCCTCAGTATAAATCAATATAAATATTAATTTGCTGCAAAACTCATTACTTCAGTAAGAGAAGTGTTAGCTGATTAGTATGCATGAACCGGTTTGTGTTCGAAGTGCAGGAAGAGTCTACAGTTCTCTTTCTCTAATTGAACCTTCTGGCTATAATTGTTTTAGCCTGGATTCTTGCAGAAATGAAGCTTGTGCAGTGAGGCTGCCTCTCTTTCCCTCCAGCCCCGCTAACTTGCGAACCCACTGGCCAGTTTCAGCCGAATTTGACAAAGAGATCATAGTCTCGAGGATAATTAAGTTCCTACAAGTTTTGTAAAAACAGGCAGCCAAATAGTCAGCTGGAGGAAGAGGGAGAGACCTAGAAGCCCTCTCAAATGAAAGAAGAGGTTCTCAGAGAGCAAGAGGAGATCCTTAAAACTCAGTTAACCACAAGGAAGCCGGCTTTAGGGATTTGGAATCAAATGTGTAAAACCCCCACCTTCATTTGTGCCGGGGCTCGCAGCAATACCTATTCAATGACGCTACCAGTCTTTGTGCTGAGGAGCAGCTGTTGCAGGGGACTGCTGCCATCATTGCCTCTTACCTTTAGCCTCCACTTGCTTGCTAAGCATAGTTTTCATGATATTTTCCTTTTTCGACCTTTTCAAATAGCAGATTTATCTTACCAAGTTCTTGGTACTTACCTTTACTTCTTCAGAGGAGGAAATTTCCATTAGGGATGCACATTTAGGTCCTGTTTTAGATGGGTGTGCAAGGCAATGAAAGGATCGCAGATTGCAGGAAGGTCAGCAGTGACACCCCTCACTGAAGCCAGCTATTGTATAGAAATGCCACAGAAATCATAAAAGGCACTAAAAGAGAGCAAGAGAAGGTGTAACTCTCTAGAGTATATGGTTGGAGCTCATCTGGAAGGAGGGAGTTTGCAGCTATCAGCTCTGCTGCTAGGCTTCTTGAGGCATTTTTTCTTTAGATAGCCACTTGATGAAAAAAAAAAGGAAAAACGTCCTGGAAGCAGTGGTGACTACGTTTTATGTAAGAACCATATGCCATCTTGTCCTGAGCTCTTAGCATCTCATTTCCTTCTCAGGGCAGCAGCCCACAAGGTTCTTCCTGTATCCCAGTTGCAGGAATAAGCTGGTCTTTGGCATTACTCAGGGCTGGCCTAAGAGATGTTTGCTCTGTCTTTCTTCCCTCAGACTTGACATCTTTGCCATGTAATTAAGTCCTCCACTGTTCCATACATAGATGATCTTTTAAACAAGTACTACTATAAAAAAAAAAACAGATTTAGCCAGCTTTCCCTAAAGCTCCAACAATACTATAAGCAGGTTTTCCTTCATCAGGTATTTCAGCATGCCAGCTGTTACAGTATATGTAATGTGTTTAATGAGCAGGGGAGTTTATTATTAGGTAATTGAATAAAGCTGTTCTTTCTAATTAGTTATTTGCCTTTCAGTCCTGAATGTTGCAAAAAGATCCGCTGTGATCTCTGTCAATTGTATCTCGGTGTGCTTTGATTTGCTATAAATCAGCTGTGCGTGGCAGCAACGCACATGAGAATCAGGGGTCTGAAAGCAGCCAGCGAGTTTTTTTATGTGAAATGGGAAGTGTTATCATGGGCTAATTAAGTCGCAAGTAAAGGTCAAATAATTCCTAACGTATCCGTACACACAGCCAAATTCTGCGTAGCGCGTTTGCTTATTGATATAGATGTAGAAGCATCAAATGGAAAAGTGTTGCAATAAGTTAATAAATGTATAGCTTCTGTAGCCGCTGTGGAGAAATGGTGGCGAATTGATTTTTGGTTCGCTTCAACAGAAGCTAATTAACTGATATGCCTAACAGGTTTTGTTGATCCCAGCATGGTTGTGATCTTAGACTGCTTTATTGCTTGAAACAAGGTGCGAGCAGAGCAGCCCAGAGGAAGGAGGTGGCACAGCCCAGTAGCAGGCACTGGTGCCCTGCATCGCTGCAGGTGCCAGGAGGAGACCACAGAGAGGGCAACCGCGGTTTGGAAAACACCGTGCTGATTTTTCAGTGACACTTGTAAGAAAAAAGCAAGCGCGTAGAAAGGGGAAAGCCGTGGGTAGAACGGTGTGCTGCTGTTGCATGTAACATGAAGGAACCTTCTCTCAAAACTCCTTTTGTTCTGGCATGGTGATAAAAACTAGCAGGTATAGAGAGTACAGGAGGGACAATGTTGTCACAAGGGTGTTGAGACAGTATCACGCGTTCCTTGGCCTGGCTCTTTAATTCAGACTGGCTTGCAGAACAGCGTTATTATACAGAATAAAAATTTGCTGTGCAACTATAGACAAAGAAAAATTAAAAAAGACCTTACGTGGTCTGAAAGGAGGGCTAAAACTTTCTGATGCGGCATCTGCAGGATCATAATTAAATTTAGTAGTCTGATTTTTTTGACTTTGCATTTCTTATGTGCATACTGTGTGCAGTAAAGACTCCAGTTTAAATAGATAACCGTAATTTAGCAATATAAATACTGGAACTTTAACATGCTTTCTCTCCCCCAAAGCATGTGGAGGGGACATGCTTAAATTTTATTTAATTACAATTTCTTAAATGTGGTATTTTTTTTCTGTTTTCTTTATAAGGCTGCATTTGTCTGATGCAGCGCAGACCTCTGCTAAAAATCTGACAAAAATTACAGTATTTGGAAATCTTTTCTTAGTTATAGATCTGCCATGGGTATGGCTTTCTTTTATACCAATCTTAAAATTAGTGAGTGGTAAATCAGAAGATATGAATCTTTATATGTATATTTAGGCACACCTCTGCTTGCAAAATACTTGTATCTGCCTGTTTGGAGCTGAAATATTGTCTTTGGTCTACAAGTCATAGTAACTGCTCATATCGTATAGCAGATCTCTATTAGATAACAAGTAGATAACCTTGGATATTGGAAGATGTTTATTTAAATGGTGGCTTTTGACATGATGTGCTGTGTTATTTGAAGCAAGTTGTTTAACGTCTTTGTTTTCCGCTTTGTGAAGGGGATGTAACTGTTGGGGTTTTTTTAACTTATACTCTCTTTTTCTTTTAGAAGTAGGAGAAATTAATAAGCTGTTGAAGGTTAGTAGGGAGACAATACTTTCTATTAGACCTGCTAACATAGCTGGAAAAAAACCTGACAAACTTTTATGGTCACAAGCCCTTCTTTGGGTCATATTTCTAGGTAATTATAGAGTGTTTTGGAAATACAGAGCATGCCTATCAATATTCACTCTTCCAAAATAATATAATTTTCAAATATCTGGGAGAGGTTGCACCTGTAACGCAACTTATCATTCACCTAGGAGTCCCTGAATGCATAGATCTCATACAGATAGATAGATATGGAATATTTAGCATGTGCTGTGCACTACAGTTAGTGGATCCAAAGTACATTCGACATAGGGTCACTTCTGCAGTGCAATGGCAATTTGCCCATGGGTTCCTGACACCAAAAAAATGGCAGATTAGGGTGAAGCAGTACAATTAAGAGTGCCGTAGATTGCTTCTGCAGCTCAGAGAAGAGATTCATACCCAAAATTATGGAAGGACCTTTGTCTACCTCTAGCAGCTTGGTGGTTGAGGTCTAAGTTGGAATCCAATGCTCAGGGGAAAAACAGGTCATTAATTTAAGTCCTCTAGATGTAGTACCTAAATGTCAGGTTTCTCCCGTTTGAGCTGTTGGCCAGATGTATAAATTTGGCTCCCCAAAGTGGAGGCAGGTTACAGGAGAAGCCCCTTGAGCGAGGGACATCTCCTAGCCACCTCGCAGCTGCACCCACAGCCCGGCACTACGGTGAAGGCTGTGCGGAGAATGGGTTCCAAGTGCTGATTTGCACTGGAAGAGACCAACATCTGCTCCTGCAGGGAGTGAGACTTCATTTCCAGGCCTTTTAAAAATAAGGCATGCCAGAAATTCTCAAAACCTGTCAAGCACCAGTATTTTTCTTTTCATGCTAGGGTGTCTGCTGAAGCTTGATGTAATCTCTGTTAACCTCTGAGTGGGAAAGTGTGCTCTTTTGTTGAGGTTTTCTCTAGTCATCAAAACTGACCCTTGAAAGGTATATGGTAACATCTAAATGCACTCTTTCCTCGCCTGTTTAAATTTTTACCTCTAATGCAGCTCTTGGGTGGGAAATTGGAAGCTCAAAAATCCAGTGAGGTTGATTGTTTCTTTATATTCTTAATAGATATCATAGATATTATATATATATATTTATATATGTGATTTTTTTTTTTTAATATACATATGTATCCTTCACCTCGCCTGCTGCTCAGCAAAGCTTTTCCTTTAAGCATCCCCCTGCAGTGGTCTACGCTCAGAGCTTTGCTGAGCCAGGAGGAACCTGAGCCCACTCGATTGGTTTGCTTATTAGCGCTCTACTGAGCAAGGGCTTCTTGAATTCCCGATACCATTCCCTGTACGTTAGCAGATACCTATTTTATTAATGACAGGTTAGGAAGACAGCTTCGAGGGAGTTGTAGAAGACAGAGATTTCTGTACTGTTTTCCATCATTGACAGCTGCATCACCTCCTCCCTAAAGTTATTTACCAATCTCCATGCTAAACGTGGGTGGGTTTTTTTGGAAGGCTTTTTTCTGCTTTCATCAGAAGACTTTCCTAAAGCTTCACTTCTCATGTGCATTCTTCTCATTTCCAATGTGGATTTATTCACTGACGGTTTACCTCCATTCAGCCAAATGGCCACTGTTATTCTGCAGCTGAAGCAATGGCATTCCCCCTTCCCGCCACCCTTCCCTGCCGCCCCAAATTCTCCCAGGACATTCACTGGAAACAGGCATACTAACCCCCTCAGTCTTTGTTTTATTCAGCTAAAAAAAACCCCACCATGCTCTGTTTCTCTGCCTGTAAGACGGGCTTTCCTTTTCTTGAGACACCTTGGCAGCCCTCGCCTGTGCCTGCTCCAGGCTGAATCCATCTCATTTGAATGTTGGTGACCAGAAGCACGCACAGCGTTGCAAGTAGAGATTCGCCGCGAGAGAAGCAGCCTTGCCACAGGAGCTTGCTGCCTTTCATAGACAATCCTTGTTTGATACATTCTTCGGGGCTGTGATTGCCTTTTCCCCAGTTTACACTGGTATCTCCATCATCAGTCAGTGATTGATCAAAGCATCCATGATGTTCTTCTCTGGTGTGGTCAGCTCCATCCACAGGTTGTAGCCAAATACCTTCCTATCTGTATCTGAACTGATGTGGGGGGCTTCGTGTAGCTGGCTAGAAATACTTTGTTCTTTCATACTGTTCTCCTTCTCCGGATTTCAAGGTCATCATCTTCTGCCGTACTCTGATGCTTCTCTCTTCCCATTGCCAACTGAGCTTGAGTCATCGACACATTTCATTAGCTTATCTGAAGCTTCTGAAAAACAGAGATCTGGTGTCCCGGAGATACAAAGCTTAACAGTGTAATCAAAGCGGTTGGTTTCTGCATCTGTGACTTTATAGCCCCTCCAGCCTATGTCCCCATGGATGACTTCTCCTGGGACTGCTCCCGTGTCCAACTAAGCCAGTCATAAACCTTCATTTTTTTTCATGGGGCACTTCACTGTCCCTGAATTTTCTGTACCTTTCTAAGTGCAGCCTGTTTGCAGAATGTTGCCTTAATGGTTGTTCCATTACCTGGGCAACTAAGTGGAACAGGCTTTCCCCCTGTCTGAGGTATATACTTTTTGAAGTTGTATTTATAAATCCATTAATTTAAATACTTTGGGAGCTTTCAACTGTGATATCACAACATGAAAACCTACCTTAGGTTTCCATGAGGACCCTTTTGCAGGAGAAAAGCCATTGACACTCAATAGTCAAGGGTTCTTAAAAATTATCTAGCCAGTGGTGTGCATCAATATGTGCTTACACTGTTTCTGTGAATAGTGAGTGAGATTCTGGGGTTTTTTCTTGCTTCTGTGGGCTTCTTCTTTTTTTTTTTTTTTTAAAAGGAAATCTGTAAGATTTATCTTCCCCTTGGTTCTCTTTTTATTTTGAAAGGAATGTTTCATGCTTTTGCAGAGGGTGTGTGTGTTGGACTCTTTGTTTTCTTTTGCTTTTTTTCCCTCTTCTGTCAAAATTCCATCTCTGTTTTCCATCAAGGATATGTGAAAAATATTTTCAATATATATCATTAAATGGTTTCCTTGTTCTTATACTACTCCCTAGGCATCTGCTGCTGACTGCTTTTGGAAACAGGATACTGGGCGGGATGGACCTTGGCCTAACACAGTACAGCTGGTTTTATTTTCTTAAACGCCGAATCATTTGTCAGAAAAAGTGATTTTTATTTATTTACTTGTGTGCAGCTGCGGTGGCTCTTGAGAAGTGGAGTCTGCGGTTTGCTCTTGAGAATATGAAGACAAATTCAGAGGTGTACAACAGCCCATCTAAGTAATTACAGCAGCGTTCCTAATTGTAACCTTCTGCCGAGCGCAGAGGCAGTAAGCGTGTGTTGCAATAAAATGTGCAACTTGCAGAAAGTCTGAATATTTGAGAGGAGAAGAGCAGAGACCCCAACAACAGGGAAACAGGGGAGCTACCCCAGCTCTGGAGAAAAGGGATGTCAGAGGGGAACAGAGGGTAGATTTCTACCCGAGACGTGGTAGCTGTTGTTGCCGCTGCTTGGGAAGGGGAATAGGAGAGAACTGGGGAGTTTTCCAAATTCCATAATAATTTATCATAACTGTAGAGGGTAAGAGTTTCATTAAATTGTCAGTTTAGCAAAACTTTAGGAGCCCATAACTACAACCTTTCACACATTCTTTTTGAAACTTCTGTCTTTTAACATTAATTTTAATCCTTAAATATTTTTTCCTTTTAATATGTAAAATAATAAAAAGTTACCGTGTTCTTTTTTTTTTTTTTAAAGAAGCAGTCATAGAAATGTGAGCTCTATTGCCTTATAATGTTAATTTCTTTTGTACTCCTAATTCATATACCATGGAAGTCAGTAACAGGTTTGTGGTATGCTTCAGGGAGCCCAGACGTGGCTGAGAATCATAGAAATACTGTTATCAATGACACTGGACTAATGAAGTTAGTCTTGTAATGGTAGTCTTGGAGTGAGGTCTTTTAAGATTCCTGGGCATTAATCTTGGCTAGTTACGTGGCCATATGTAAAGGTGAAAGCTTCCTGTTGTTTTGGGATTTTGTATTCACAGAGTTTTCAACCAAATTCTACATTTGAACATCAAAGTTAGAGTTTTACTTTACTTTCACTGTACTTTTACCCATTTAGTCATCAGAACTGATTTTATAATTATGTGCACCATCATCTGATTTCATTATTTTCCCCAAGGTTAGTGTTTTTCACATATTATTTTCTTTTTTATCATCTGATGCATCCACCTTCTACCTGTACGTTCTTTTTTTATATTTTTAAAAGGAGCTAGAAATTTTGAAAACCTTGACCCTTATTTTTATGTTATAAATTGGTAGAGCATTTACAGATACTGGGGCTGTGTTGACTTGTTGCTCAGGAGTTAGTTAAAGTTGGCTGAATATCTGTCCTAAATACCTCCTGGCTGCTGTACTTAGAACCGGTGATGGTAAACTAGCCAACAGGCAATATATTTTTATCTGACTCCACTGTCCTTGAAGCACTTTTCATTTTAAGGAAAGCCAACGTGTATTTTTATTTTAGGTTTAAAAAAAAAAAAATTAGACTTCTGGAATATGAATTTATTTTTTCTAACTAAAGAGACGTAGGAATATTAGCGTTAGCCCCTAATCTACTCATGGACATGAGCAAAATAAAAGACTGGATGCAGTTTGTTTTGTATAAAGTTACCTTTCCAAACGGAAGATTATGTTTATCTGAAGACCGTTAAGTATGTGCTAATTATTTGAAGTATAGCTAATCATTTGAACACACAAGCTCAGGCTGGCTCATTCCATGTTTTGTGGGATCTGCCAGTGCTAAGGTGAGGGGGGGTGGGTTGGATAGGGTTCTTTGCTGTCTTTTCTGCTGGGTCCTCAGAGATGGTCATTGGCTTGTAGACAGCACCATCAATCTCACACCTCCCAGAGCAGCTACTCAGAACCATCCTGGATAATCCATGTGGGAAGAGGCAATGGGAACTGGGGGCACTGAATATTGCTGTGGAGTACGGTGTGGTGTCCAACAATTAAGGGACTCCACCGGCTTCTGTAGACAGCTTGCTGCTCGCATCCATGAGCCACAATGCCTGCTTGGACCATTCATGGGCATAGAGAAATGTCACAAAATTACTTTCTCATTCCCAGATTGGCGAATGCTCAATTACCCGTACTCCACTACAGCATTAGGAAGGCTGTGGGTTTTTTTAGAGTGTTGGAGAGCAGTGGTAGCCATCACGTTTCCATCATAGCAGGATTGTCATCATCCTCTCAGCTGCTGTTGGAGAGATCTGAAAAATACTTCATTGGACAACTAGGGTCTAGTGTGTGTGTGTGTGTTTGTTTTAGTAGCAAGCACAAAAGGTAGATATAAAGCATTAGAATCATGTTTTAGAGGTCTTCATAGGTTATCAGCTCTTTGTGTGTCTGCAAGAAGTACATGATAAATTGGCAGACAGCTGTTTGATGATATATAATTTGTTGTCTGGTACTTGGGTAGCTTAACACTTTACAACTGTGATCGGATGTATCTGAAACTGCTCAGCTTTACTCTGAGAGACCTTCAGTTCCTCATTAATTTTAGTACTCCATGAGTGGTTAACAACCCTGTGTAAGGCTTTGTTTTTCGAAAGAGACATATTTAATTACCTAGTGGTTGGCCTCTATGTTGGCCTTTATGTTGAGGTTTTTGTTAAATGCTGAGAAAAGTTCTTTGTATCAGACTTGCTGGTGTTTTTGCATTGTTTCTCTATAGTCTCCAAACTGGTAATTCCACTTGTTAAACTGGGTTGGCTTTTGCAATCTCCTTTGTTGTGGGATTCTCCTTTGCTACCCCCAGTGCATTCCAGAAATTGTTTGCTTGCAGGCAACTCTATTTATAAGCTTGTTTCATTTCTGTTTGATGTTTGAAAAGGTTTTTCCTAGCGCTTACCTTTTTTTTGGTTTTGCTATGCTATGCTAATCAAATGTTCCTTAACTAGTTAAAACTGAACACTTTACTTGTGAAATACATCCAGCCAAGGGAATCCTTCAGGCATGCATCCCCATTCCTTGCTGTCTCTCTATTTCATTGTTCTCAGGATTATAGCATGGGAAAACTAGTAAAGCATGGTCTACAGTATGGTGGGTGGCTGCACATATGATGAACCTTCTATTGAGGCCTCAATACCTTTAAAATTCTCTGTGTTTCTTCTTCTCAAGGCAGAGTTGACATTTAAAGCTAATTTGGCATTCTCTATTCACTGAAACTTTGAGACTAGGACTACCATTGCTGAGAAGAACTCAGATAAATACTTGCTGATGAAACACTGGGTTTTCAGTGTGGGATGGTAAGGTAAAATAAATAAAAAGACCGGTGACATCTACTGCAGGAGACAATTTCCTTTAAAAATGTTAACAGCTCTACTGTAGTCTTAATGTCAATTTAACATTCATTGAAAGACATTTTACCCATTGGCAGTTTCTTCCTTTCTTCTGAAGTTACTTGCCAAGGAAGGCTGAGATTATTTATTATATTCCACATAATCTGACATAGGAAGGGAAGATTATTCTAATCAGTCTGCTTGTAAGGTATCTAAACATCTACAAAACCAAATGCAACTAAATAATTGTAAAGCTAGTAAGAACGTGTTTTGCGTGCATTCATGTTTAACTCATCTCCAAAGCAATCTCTCCATCAGAGGCCACATCTTTAGAGGGACAGAGTTGCCCTTATAAAAACCTCATATGCGGTTGGTCTGCCTATATATAATCCACATATCCTGTAGTGTATGGCTTGTCTACAGATGAGTGCAGTCCTTGCAGCCTCCTGCATCTTTTATCTGTGTGCTTGCGATCTATTTGACAGAGCTTTGCCCTTGTATGAAGATGCTCCATCTGGCTCATAGGTCTTCCAGAGGATCCCTTATGAGTTTTAGGTTTCCAAACTGTGTTTGTGGATACCCTGATACTTGTCCCTATAGAGCAGCTTATGTGGCCCCAAGACTGGCCTGAAGATGTGAAAACATCTTTGAAAGTAGATCTTTCTTTGTGCTTTCATTGTTTTATTTATTTACTAAGTAGTATAACATAGGGATTTAATAGCCTGAAGAGGATATTTTGTAGGTTATCTTGTGAATGAGTGGTAGGAGGTAAATGATGGCGTGTATCAGGAGCGTTATCTTTTGGGCATAATTTTACGTTACATTTGACAAAGGAAGCCTGACTCTGTCTTGGCAAAATAGCTCTTAGCTCTCATACACCAACCTTCATGTGGTCACTGCTGGTTGAGAGAGTCCTCTCTCTGCTCTGCTGGAAACCCGTGATGAATATTGTTAGGTACTACGGGCTGGTTAAAATGTTTTAAAATGTTTTTAATAGGTTAGTGTTAAATTCATAGAATCGTCTAAATTCCCTCCCACCCTCTTTCCATCCAGACACTGAATCCCCAATGATTAAACAAGGGAGTTGGTTAAACCCTGTCCGGATGCTGGTTAGTGATCTCATATTTTGACTGTTTCTCCTGATGACTGGTACTCATCCATCACAATTTTTCTTCATGAAAAAGCAGCAGGATGGAAGAAAACAACAATTTGGCCATTTAAATTCTTCTTTTCCAGACTGTCTGCAATTACAAAGGCTTTTTGAAAAATCTGAATCAAGATTGTTTCAATTATGATGGACATTTCATACCATACTACATTTTAACCTGAATGTCCTCCAGATCGAATTTGATGTGCCACAGCAATTGTAATCACTGTATGATGTTCGTATCAGACAAATAATAATAGAAAATAGAAACAAATACTTCATGGCTCCTGGCTGTGAAAGAGACAGTCTTGTGAAAAGCATGAGATCATTATGCATTTTTTTCTTCCATGAAACTTTGTTTTGGTTTGTGGAGTTTTAGTTTAATATGTTCTTCAGCCTTGTGACATTTATAAAGAATATTTAATCCAAAGTCTTGCAATGTAGCTGTGATGAATGATTCTCCTGGGAATGACGAAGACACAGTTCAGCCATGCTGCCAGGCCAGTTGGTGAGCCAGATACTTTCCCAGTGTCTGCGTGCAGTTTTGAGGACTTGTTGATTGTGGTCTTCTCTTCCTTCCTGCTCTAGAGAGGAAAGCTCTCAGTGCTTCTGTTCTCTCCACTCCCGCTTGGGAGCAGAGAGGGAGAAGGTCTGCTGGTTGCAGGTGGTGTGATCTTCACCTAGAGTTTCTCACTTAGTTGTTGTTGCCACTTTGGCGTAAAAAGCAGTGATGGAAGCCTTGGCTGTGCCCTTGGCGTCTGACCGCATCCTGCCTCTTCCTCCTTGGCACCCAAACAAAGGGAAGCATTTGAGAAAAAGATGTTTCATGGGAATCTCTGTCTTGTGACTGCTGGTCAGATAAGGTGCAGGCAGTGAAAACACTTTACCCACAAAGTCATAAATTATGTGGTCCTTTGGTTCCTGTTTGGAGAACAGTATTCCAGACCCTGTGTTAGTTTCTCCCGAGAAACAGATGAGAGTGGTGCCAAACCTGTGAAGGCTTCCAGGAGATAGACGCTGAAAGCAGTCAGTTTGTCACTGTTGCAGGGGAGCCTGCTTGTCTCCTAGAGAAAATTTAAGGGGGAGGCAGAACAAGTCACAAAGGTGGTTCCTTTATCCAAGTGGGTTTGCACATTTTATAGTACATCTCATAATAGCCCGACAATACTTGAACTTTTTTTACCTGCAAAGAGTTAGGATGGGAAGGTATCATCTTCAAAATGCTGAAGAAAACAAATCAGAGAAAAAGTCCTTGTTCAAATCAAATGGTCGTGACGTTTTTTCTTTCTGCATAGATCATTAGGGCCTTGCTGTGGCACTGGAAAGACTTGCTACACTAGTACACAATCCCTTTTGATGCAATTTGAAATATAACAAACAGTTTACCTTGAAATGGTGTTTATACGCTAATAGGCATTATATTCTCCAAAATGCCGTTTGGTAACTCTTTATTCTGTCTGGAGTGCATCAGCTGGGATGTGTAATGACTACTTGTATTAAAATATTTCTGGACAAATGGTCCAAGAGATATAATTTTTAATATGTTACTGAATGTTTTGTTTACTGTCACTGTGTTTAAATACTTTTATTTCTTGGAGTTCCTGTGATCATTAGCTTTTGGTTGGGTGTGTCGATGAGGCACACATGAGTGTTTTATTACCACCAGTGTGCCATCGTCGTCACCTGGATTTAATCTTGCCCACCACTTTCCAAATAATATTCTCCTCTTTTGCGGTTTGTAAGTCTCTCAAAATGCAATTATCTGGGCTGAAACATATGAGTGACTGACTCAGAGCGTTTATTTAAAGTTTCGGTGAAACAGTTCAACCGTTTTTGACAAACAGCTGAGATGTAAATACCTTGTTTTTCCTTCTTAAGTGTTTCTTAAAACTGGTTCAATAATAAACTTGATTTCTCATTGTTTACAGCTGAACCTCGAGATCTAGCAGCAGAAGGTTTACTCTGATATCAGTAATTTGCCTTATGCTATTTTTGTGAAATTTCACCCAAATTTGGTCATTTTGTAAGTGTGAAAACTCGCCATCTATGCATGCCTAGCAGAGACCGTGCGCGGGCTGGTGTGCAGATCAGGCAGGCTCCATGTGCGCTGAGCTGGCTTCAGACGGAGGACCGAGCACAGCACGCTCTGCATTTGCTCCATCTGGTGTCAAGTGCAGGTGCTGGGAAGAGGCGATGCCAAAGGTGAGGAAAGGCAGAGGAAGAGGGGAGCTGGGGCAAGGTGGGATTTTGCCCAGATGAACTGGGTGTGAGTCAAGAGTTGAGGAAAACAGGTTGGAGATGCGTTGCCCAGGTAACCGTAGTGTGCGCTCTCTTCCATCCTTATATTTTCCTCTGCCTCAGTGGGTGAACGTCACAGATGGCTTTCTGGACAGGGGGTGGCATGTGGAGTGGGTCAGGTCCCCGTCCAAAGGGTGCTGGTGTAACAAGGGAGGCAGGCAGCGGCAGAGTTGGCAGGAGGTGGCCTCCTGGTCAGGCATTCAGTGCTCCTCTGGAGACCAGTGAGTCCCCAAAACTGGCGTCTTCCCCACTATCCCTTAAATAGTTGGCCTTCCAAAACCCCAGAGCAGTAGGAGGCTGTTGGAGCACCTGCATGTGCCACATGGATGCAACAGCAAAGTGGAAGGAGGGCAGAGATCTGCATCCAAAAACTGCAGGCACTTTTCAGCTCTTTAACCATATTTGGTCTCAATTTATTCTGTGTTGGTCTCAATTTATTCTGTGTTGGTCTCAACTTATTCTGTGTAGAGTGGGAGTAATGCTGCCTAGTCTTACAAGAAGACCGAGAAATCCATTAATAATTTTAATGCAGCCATTCCTAATGAGATCCCATAGAGCCAGCCCTATGGATAGGCCCAAGAGGAGGTGAATATCTTGCATCCAGGCCAGGAGACAGATGAACGTGCATTAGAGTACTACTGCCCACTGACTGTCAGGGTTAAAAGAAATAACATTTGACTGCCTATTCGCTGTCTGGGAAAGAAGGCTTTGTAAAATAGTAGGTGCGGTCACGTAATTGAGGTTGGTATCACCGCATCTACTCACGACACTGATGAAGACAGGTACCACAGATGTCAGAATACACTGACAATGTCATTGCAGCTAATAAATGTTAGGTAGTCCGATGTGTGTGTTCCCCTGAAAGTCACGGATATATGCCTTGGAAAACCTAGAGGCAGTATTTTAATTTGAGATTAACCTAGAATTTTATTTAGTCGGCGCTGAATCTGTCTTAAGGAAGAGAATAATTATCTGCTCCTTCACCAGAGTATTGAGAAGGTATAAGCACTCTCAAGACCACAATCGCATATTCTAGTACTTAGATGAATATAGCATTCAAGGAAGGTAATAAGACATCCTAATGTGTCTTATCTTTTCTCATAACCATGATTTAGCTGCCTAATTCTGTAAGCTACCATTTGAGATAAATGTAACTGCTTTGTACTTCTTGCTATTTTTGCTAGATCTTCTGGAAGCTTCCTAATACTGAGCGGAGGGGGACGGAGAGGCCTTCAGCAAAAAAGAAATGGGATTTTTTTGGTTACTGGGCTGGTGGGGCTTCATTCTTTCCTCTTGCTTGAATTTCTGGTCCTTTTGCCACCCTCCTCTTCCCTGTTTTTTTTTTTAAGCTGATCTAGTTTGTTGATTCTCTGGGTGTTTCTCACTGATAATTTTCATGTCCTGCTGCTTCGGGGCAGGGGTCTCACTGCCCCTCCTGCTACTGGTGCTGGTTTCCCTGTTCCCTGAAGAGGGAAATCCTTGGCGTGTCGGACTGCAAGAAAAGACAGAAACTGAAACATACCACTGATGTTAAGAAACCCAGTTCCCAGAAGAGTAGCGTGGACCGGCTACAGAAAAGGCCAGGGAAGATGCCTGCTTACCGTTTGCTTTTCAGGTTGGATGCACTTGGTTGCTTTCTGTAGGTGGTCCCATAGTGATACGGCGTCTTTTCATCTTGATAATTTGTTTGCCGCTTCTCATGCAATTAGAGATAGTATGGGGGATTTTATGTGCAATTATTCTTTGAAAAAGCAAATGTATTTTCATTTTTAGGAGTTTTTTTTCTTGAATTTGTGCTTTTTAATGCAGTTCCAAATACACGGAGTTTCTAGAACACTGAGAAATTTCCATGTGTTTTCAGCAACTTTCCAGTGAGTTGGGAGCTGGTGTTAGACTCCAGCCCTTGTGGGCTCGTCCTGGGAGCGAAGCTGATGATTTATTAATAACGCAGCTGCGGTTCCAGCGCTGCTGCTGAGAGCGGATAAACACTCCTCCTCTGCAGAGGGACAAGAGAGTGTACTTTTCACCTCTGCAATTACGTAAGGTGTCCTCGGCAATTTGTGTATTTAAGTCGGCCCTTGTTTTTTCCTTTTGTTTGTAAAGCGATTGGCTAAGAAAGTGTGAAAACCCCATCGGGGAAGAGGCCCAGCAAGCCCCAGTTGGACTGGGAGCCCTGCCGCGTTGTTTGGCGCACACACGGGTGCAGGGTGGCCCAGCTAGGGTGAAAGCGTCCCTGTGAGGAGCAGCAGAGGGACTCGACGACGGCAGATCAGGTCACCCCCATAGCAGTTCATGGCTGCTGGTCATCCAGCTCAAGAACTAGGGGCTGTGACATGCCAGTGGCCAAGGTAGTTGCTTGCTCCCGGTACGTTAGGTCTGCCCTTCTTCGTAGCACGCCAGTGGGGTCCCTTGGTACGTAAGGGACTTGCTACATTATGCTGATGACCTTTCCCATATGGTGGGACTCTTCCAAATAATGGGCCTTTTCCAAATCACTTTTGATTCACTGCAACTCTCAAACAAAGCATCTTCTTAAGGCTCCCTTGGGCAGATGACTGGCTGTAGGAGACTAACATGGTTGGTTTCACAGTACACCCCTCCTATTTGCTTCTGATCCAGTCAGCCAGGCTCCTTACTGCCGAGGCAAGTCTCCTGCTTCTTTTTGATGCTATTGTTGCGTGAAAGGGGCAAAATAACTGATTTTATGGCTTTTTCCAAGGCACGTTAAGATTCCTGCTGTGTTGTTAAGGGAAATGTTGTCCGTGTACCAGCCCATTGCCTTGTCCTTGCTCACTGTTTGGGCTCATGGGTGTCCCAGCACGAAGGGCCTGTCCTCACTACTCACTCCTTTTCTAACCTGGTTACGGTGGAGGATGTGTGGTATGGACGTTGGAGGGTGTAGTCCATGTGCTGAAACATGGTGGCTTTCCTTCACCAGCCACCATGAGACAAATAAGGTGTCTCAGGGCTTGACTGTCAATTCTGCAGTTATCTTTGCCTACCTTTTCACTGCAAAGTGGTGTTTCCAAACCAGGGGGATTTAATCTCAGTCCTGTTCATATGAGCAAGCTTGCATCAAAGTCAGCATACGTCTGCTTGATGGCTTTTATGGGAATTATAATGGAGATGAGGAAAGAGGTACATCAGGAAATGGTGCCATGCCATGCCCATTTTCTTGCTTGGTCTTCTGCTGTTCTGCTGCACCGCTGTTGCCTTTTCTCTTGCCAGCTGACCTGCAATCAAACAACTTACCTTCCTTTACTGGCTTTACTTCTGGACTGGCTATTTTTGTCTGCTCTATATTGAGAAAAGTTGAAGAAAATTGCCTCTTTCAAAGCTCTTACCTTCTTATTTTTCAGTTAAGTCAAGTTAAACTGAATGGTGGAGTATGTTGTTTACCAGCAAAAAATCCGTCACCTTGAGTTACCGTGTGGTCCCACCTGCAATTTACACAGCTCTCTCCTGTCTTCCACAAAAACACTCAATCCTTGTGATGAGTGGGTGTGTTAAAGCTGCCCAGACATCATTTAATTGTGTGTAATGCCATATTGTGAGACTCCATAAAAGTTTTAGACATTTTTTCTATAATGCAGGAATCTGCGAACACATTGACTTCTCTGAACGGGCAGAGCTGGAGGGCTTAAATCGTCGCTCTGCTACTACAACCCTCCTTGAGTCATACGGCAGGCTGCATCTAGTCCTTCCACAGGAGGAGCTTATGCTTGTTAGAGTGACTTTGCATCTTGTGAAGAGTCTCACCACCCATGTAAGAGAAATCAGACTTTTGAGGAATTTTAACTAAATGAGGTCACACTTCCCCCTGCTTTCTTCGTGTTCATTCCATAGGGGTCTTCTCCTATGCTACGTGTTGGCTGCCTCTTGTTCCATGAAAGCTGCCTGTGTGCTTTAGAGTGAAGATTTATTTCAAGGGTTGTCCACGGTTGCTTGTGATGTGCTGATTGACGCTGGTAGCCAAACATGAAGCTAACATAAAAATAAATGGTTTAGATTTTGAGTGCCAGTGAGGGGGAAAAATGGGAAAAGAAAAGGAGCTATGTAATTGGAGAAGGAATAATCTTTATTTCCCTATTACTCTCAAATTATTTTCAAGGCAGTAAACACAGAAATAAAATAAATTGATATTAAACTGTTGTTTCTTTCTCTGAATTTTCTTTGTCTTACTTGTTAGAGTAATTTTCGAGGATGTTTGTCAAATGACTTACAATTTCATAAGTGTCTCTTTTTTTTTAGCGCCTGCAATATCTGCTTGAGCTCTTTCTCTTTTGAGCAATTTAATATTGAGTACACTTCCCTTGATATTGCAAGGCAAATTATTAAACCATTCTCTATAGCCATGCTTCTCAACATTTGTTTGAAAGAGCATCTTGAGAGACTCAGAGCTCCTTGTGCATTGCAAATGTGCTCTTCAGTAGAACATTTTGTCTTTTTCCATTTAAATAAATATCTCCTATTAAGTCTTTAGTGTTAAGACTCTTACATCATTTCGACATTCCGTCTCTTTGTAAGACTTCCATTTTTCTTCAGTATTTTCCTATTTTTTCTGTCGGTTACAGACAGTTCTTGTTCTCTAACTTTATGAATAAAATGATCGTTTTTATTTTACCGGCTTTTAGTTTCTTCCAAATAATTGAAATCATTAGAAGAGCAGCTAATGGGTTTTCTTAGCTTGTTGGAAACTGAATCAAGCTGAAGTCACCTGAGAATTTTTTGCCTTCTTTTCCTTTTCTACTTTAAAGTAAGAAAGTGAATTTGTCTTCTACTTTTTCTTGAAACGGAAGCGCGTAGGTGCGTATAAATATGTATGCACACTCACTAACTTTGGTGGGCGGACTTGCAAGGTGGCTTTAGAAATACAGAATTAATTTCTCAGTGCAGTTTTTAGGTTGTTTTTGTTGGTGGTTTTTGTTTGGGGTTTTGTGGTTTTTTGTTTTGTTTTTTTTCTTCCAGGAAAATAGATCCAAGAGCTGAAATATTTCAAGTATAATATAAGAGATGCTTGCGGGTTTTTGAAATACGTTTTTTCCTTTAGGTCTTTGTGCTGGTAAGATGTATGGCAACAAGTGAAGTTTGAGGCATTTGAACTCTCCATCAAAAGCTTAATATTTCTGTTACTAGTACGGTCTGGTCATTTTGAAATTATTTTTATTTTGCTCAAATAGTTCATGTGTGTCTCATTTTCAAGATAAGGGATCTTATGCTGATCTCCATTTCTTTCTATAAAATTTGATACAATTCTACCTAGGCTAAAGGAATCCTGTTTTCATAAGCATGTATATTTGCAAGTCAACATACTTGAGACACGAAATCATGCAAAATTTGAAAAAGGTTTGAAGCTTTCTTGTATACCTAAAGGAAAAAATAAAATGCTAAGTTACTTTTTAAAAAATCTATGACTAGTCATTCTTAAGGCTTAACTAAATCCCCTAAATCCTTGAACATATGCTTAACTCTATGGGGCATGTGTAGTCCTACAGATTGTGTGAGATGGTACATACTCATAGCAAGTGAAACCGGGATACTTTAATGGAGGTGTGGTATTTTTATTTTTTTTTAAACTTTCTGAGAGAAGTTAGGAAGCAGATAGACCTACATAGGAAAACTGAAATCACGTATTGTGATGCTAGATGGAAAATACTTTTTAACTCAGGCCAAACTGAAGTCTAGTGGTTTTCCTTGAGTGTTGAAAGCGCTGTTGGTGATTGAGCTCTCGTGTACCAAAATATATAGGGAAATGCATAAATGCAAGTCCTGTAGAACAAGAGGAATCATCCCTCTCTGCATGTGAATACACAGTCAGTGTTTTCTTTAGATATTTTTTTTTCTTTTTGGTATTTCTGCATTTGAAAAATAACACTTGAACTGGATGTTTTTGGGGTGGTAGAGTTAGTGTGGCTGCCTATGGACAGGAGCAGAAGCTTAAGTATCTCAAAATACCCTGCCCTCCTATTGACTGGGTCTATTTTTAGCCCCAGGGAGCCCGGGATTATTGGAATCGAGAAGTTCCTGATTTGTGCAATGGTGAAATTGATAAATTGCTTGCGTGAGGCCACACACGTTCCCAAACAGAATTTGCTGAGGGGCTGCCGAGGAGGCATCCCAAAGGAGAAGAAACAGTTTCTGCTCTTGTCAGAAACTCTTCCAGAGATGTATTTACGGCTTAGGTACCTCCACAGCTGCTGACACTGCTGTCTCTGTGGCTATTCTTGCTGTGTGCTGCCACTGCCCCAGACAGTGGCCTGTGCTAGCTCTTGCTCTGACAAGGTTTGAACAGTATGTAATATCTTCAGGTATCTAATATCAATATCAAGCAGGGGAGACGTAGCTAACCAGCATGCCCAAGGTTGCAAGTTTATTAAAAGGTGGTCTGATCTTTACAAGCATCTGCAAGTTTGCTGAAGCTACATGATACAGAAAATTGCAATTATTTTTTCCAGTATGAGAGGTGGCTGTGGCATCAGGTGGTTATTACTTTTTTTTAAAAAATATACTTTTTGGTGTGTCTTTTCTAACTCCAGCAAACATTTGGATCTCAGAGTGTCTAGCTACAAAACCAGAAAATCTTTTTACCCTTGTAGAACCAGTTGCTCAGATGCCTTCTAAAACCATTAATGTCTTGGAAGTCATATACTTTCTTTTTTTTTTTCCCCCATAAGACTGCATATTTAATCCTGGGAGATCATACAACTTCATCTGCATTTGTTACGTTTTAGCTTGTTTTCTTAAGGAAAGAGGTTTTGCATAATTGCACTATCCATATTTTTGCCAGCATAATGCTTTCACCCTAATAACTTTTGATCACCCTGGCCAATTTCAAATGAAGTTGCTAGAAGCTGACATCTCAAAGTTCTTACTGATTATGCAAAAAAAAGGTGCCTGGGTAGAAGAGAGAGATCCAAATGACTACCCCATTAAGGAAAAGGCTGGAGAGTGCACTGAGCCGCGTGCACATTTTGGCTGTCCCTTCAGGACATGCACGGCTTGAGCAAGTTATATTTATCGTGTGAGTTGTTTCCTGGTCTATAGTTAGGAGAGGTGGGAGGGTGTTCTGGGGGAGGAGGAAGGGGGGAGGTGGGGTGCGGGAGGAAGCTGGGAGTTTAGGGAGAACAGAGGTAGGCATGGGGAGCTGGAAATACCCTGGGTAGAGAGGTTAGGAACAAGGGACAGATGTCTGCAAGGAACCAGGACTCCCTGTTTCTGCTCCTCATCAGATAACCCGTCTTTTAAAGGTGATGGGGCGTCCCATGTCAGATGTTAGGCTATGCTGTGTGTTGGAGGAGGCGGGCTCTGTTATTTCCTACTAATAGTATCAATAAATTGCCTCAATTAACGTTGGATTTGCATGCTCAGCTTCAAGCTTGACTTTCCCCATTTCAACTATTTAAGGAAAATATAAATAATTTGATTGGTTTGATGATGGTTAACACTGCTGCTTTGATAGACATGGATGAGAGGCTCAACATGAGCTGTCAGTGTGCACTAGCAGCCCCGAAAGCCAATCGTATCCTGGGCTGCATCAGGAGAAACGTGGCCAGCAGGTCGAGGGAGGTGATTCTCCCCCTCTACTCCACTCTTGTGAATACTGCATCCAATTCTGGAGCTCCTGCTACAAGAAAGATATGGACGTGCTGGAATGTGTCCAGAGAAGGGCCAAAAGGATGATCAGAGGGCTGGAGCACCCCTCCTATGAGGACAGACTGAGAGAGTTGGGGTTGTTCAGCCTGGAGAAAATAAGGCTCCAAGGAGACCTTGTAGTGGCCTACCAGTATCTTAAGGGGGCCTACAAGAAAGCTGGTGAGGGACTTTTTAGGATGTCAGGTAATGGTAGGACTAGAGGGAATGGATTAAAACTAGAAATGGGTCAATTCAGACTGGACGTTAGGAAGAAGTTCTTCACCATGAGGGTGGTGAGACACTGGAACAGGTTGCCCAGAGAGGTGGTGGAAGCCCCATCCCTGGAAGTTTTTAAGGCCAGGCTGGATGGGGCTCTGGGCAACCTGATCTAGTGGGAAGTGTCCCTGCCCATGGCAGGGGGGTTGGAACTAGGTGATCTTTAAGGTCCCTTCCAACCCAAACCATTCTATGATAGGATGGCAGGTAGCCATGGCTGCTGCCTTCCCAAAATATGAAGTAAAGCATAGAGGGAGTCTTAATTTATCTGGTATGGTTTAAAAAACCTAACATGTATCCCTCAGGGTTCAAACCTGAGACAGGCACGTGAACAGAAGACAACATAATGATGTTGCATGGTGATGCTTCTCCTGTAAGAGCAGCCTGCAAGGGCAAGGAGGTTGTCCAAAGGTGCAGTGCCTCGTAGCTGTGCATGGTGGGAGGACACAAGGCAGCTGGCATAAGCCAGAACTATAGAGGTTCAGACTGAATATAAGGAAGATCATCTTCATTGTGAGGACAACCAAGCAGTAGATCAGATTTCTCAGAGACATTGTGCAGGCTCCATCCATGGAGGTTTCCAAGACCCAGATGGAGAAACCTGTTCTGACTCCAGTGCTGACCCTGCTCTGAGGAGGTTGGACTGGGGACCTCTCAAGGTCCCTTCCAACTAGAAGTAGCCTCTCCTTTTGCCAAGAAAACCCCATCACATTGTACTGCAGAAAAGCGTCTTACAGCATTTTTGGATTGACTATATAGATTGGGCTGTTACATTTACTAGTGAGACTTTTATGATAAGCATGCTAAGAATATGTATTGACCACCTTAAAAGCAAAATTCAATACCTGAGCAAAATGTTTGTGGATGCATTAGTTCATTCTCTGCTTAAGAGATAAAAGAAACCTTGTTTTGCCTTTTTTTTTTTTTTAAAATTCAAACATCTTATTTTTATGAAAGATAAAGGTAATTTTAGTAAGTAAAAACTAACTCATTATTATGCATAAGCAATTCCCAGCATGGGCCTGGATGAGTTATTGTTATTGTTGTTACTATTAGAGCAATAGTAAAATACTGAAGAAAGCTGTGAATTTATAAAATATTCAAAACACAGATGTGGCCATACAACTTCTAGACAGGAAATGAGTTCTTAGTATTTTAATATGCAAAGTTACGGGGTGTTACTTCTGCAATTGCCTCGTTTTGCTTGTTTTAAAATTATAATCCTTGCCTAGCTTTTTAATATTGTTCAGTCTGTGGGCTGTCTTGTGCCACTGATTTTAGGCAAACTACCTGTTGTTCTTAATAGGGAAGTCTATTGGTTTAAAAAAAAAAGAGTCAGTGGTGTGACATGGCTTGTTAAGGAATGTGGTTTTGATATTAAGCCAGTCAGGTAGCAGCACCCAAGACTATTGCCCCTGCAGAAGTCACCCCTTGGGTGATGGGCACTGGAGCCCTTTGAGTTCCCAGCTCCTTGGTGCACCCTTTCCCTCTCTCACTTCTTTACTGGAACGAAGCCTGTGGCACACCCCTAATGCGAGCCACGGCGTGTTCCCGGCCTGGATAATTAGCGATAGAAAAGTAGTTTTTCTGCTAAAACTTTCCATTACCCGCCTGAAATGTGGCCCTACATCGTTAGGCTAGGCTAGTTGTAGAGGACAAAGTCAGGGAAATGAAAGGTCAGAGGTAGGCACCGTCCTTGCAGGATGAGGGGAGTAACAGAGTGCTGGGGAGTTAATATGGTGTCTGTTCGTTGTTACTATCCATTGCAGATAAGGAGACAGCTCATCGAAAGTGTTTTGGGTTTTTTTAGGTGAACTCGCGTGGGAAGTGCACAACAGCTTATGATGTGCTTGTTGATAACCTTCACTTTGTGGGTAACAGGAGTTTCTAGGGACCAAGTTTCAAGCCATTATGTCTGCGCCCTCGGTTTCAGGACTCTGACTCATATGTGGGAGCAGGTTAAAAGTTGTATGAAACAATTACTTTCCCTGCTGTCTGCCTCATCCTGCTGACAAGAGTTTGTGCTGCCATGTGCTTGGCAGGACTGAATGTCTGTGGAGCAGCAGCTCCTGAACTGCTGTGGTTTTAAGAGCTGTGCTGAACCAAGCCTTGCTCTGGAGGCTTGATACTGGTGCATCCTAAAGTTAAAGCACTCAATTTCGTCTCTGTATTTGTTGTGAGGTGGCCTGCTAGCGTAGTGGTCTTTTGCAAGAATCCCAAATGGACTCTTACTGTAGATCTTGACCCAACCAGTGTGTTGAATATCCCTGCAAGTTGTGTACATTTGCCTGTTCTGCTGTTTGGTTGATATGTGCTGTCATCTCAGTTGGACTTTATACCTGACTTTTTAATAAACAAAAAACCTTGACTGAGATGACGCTACAAGGTTGAATTTTTGTTCTTGCCATGATCAGTAGCTGGGAATCAGCCCGGTTCCTTTCTGAGAGTTATCTCATCAGGAGTTCACAGGGACACAGAGCTTTTGTTAAAAAAGGAATGAAAAGTTGCTTATAGGCGTTTTCCCCCAATCATTGTAGGTCCAGAACGTGAAAGCTGGCTTTAGAATTTATTTAATTTTGGTAGCTAGCGCTGGATTAATCTGCTCACTATTTTCAGTGCTCATTCCACTGCAGTTTATTTTGGGTCATTTAATTTCAACAAGGCTTGATCTGTTTACAGCGCTTTCTATAGTAGCATGACGGGGCCACACAGCTCTTTTATAGTGCGTTCATTGCTAACCAGGAGCTCAAAAAACTAGTAAATGAGGCACAGACATGAATAAGTTTAGAGAGGACAGTACATTTTTGTACGGTTGGATTATTTTGGAAAGTTTTCTGAAATAACCAATCTTTTGTGCACTGTGGGTTGCTTTGCAGAGCTTGCAGTGATGGTATATAGCAGCCGTGTGCTTTCCGAGGTAAGAGTGGAGGGCTGGCTGGAGGCGCTCTTCAGGCTTCAGGTACTTTGAAAGCCACTGTGGCTGAGAGTTGCTCTCAGTCCTTATTTGAGGAGCACTTTTGTTTCCAGAGGTAGATATTTCCATCGGGTAAAGTAGCTTGATTTGATTTTGCTGTTTTAATTTTCAGATTTGCCGTTTGAACCGTTCATACACAAAATAGATCTCAGTTAAAAATGTCTTTATCAGTTGGCCTCATCAGCCAACACAAAAGCGTATGTTCATTGCCTGCGCTGGTCGTGCTCCAGTTTAACATTATGAAGGTGATGGCCTTGTTTGCCCCCCAAATGGAAGAGCCAGCCTTCTTCCGTGTCCATTGAATCGTGACTATTTCTGGTTCTGCTCATGCCAGCTGACAACAGCTGGAACAGCTGTTCCTTTCGTGTACTTCATTAAACCAGACAGCATTAGTGACTGGCACAATAGAAGTCGGAAGGAAGACATGATGTCCTGAAAATGGCTGCATCTATACTAACAGGTTAAAACACCATCGCGAAGTGTTTTCCTGAGTGCTGAGACCTTTTTTTTTTTTTTCCTTAAGTTTTTAGCTTTGCTGAACTGTTCTGGCCTCTGCCATTTGGCATACTCCCAAACAGTGGCCAGGCGCAATTCAGGAAAGGGGTGATCTCGGTAGTTTAATAATGTGGAAATAGCTGTTTGCATTCCCATCGGCCTCAATGCAGGAGAACCTTCTTGGACATGTTTAACTCACTCCTGTGTAGGTAGGTATTACATTCTTATAGCAGGCTGGAGGCAGAATCATCAGTATTTCGGTGTCTGAGTAACAAGTATAACATTAACACTGTTGTTCTGGGGCATTCGAAGTGTATTGAAGGTTTTGTAGCAGCGTGTGTGTGCGCGTATGCATACACAGAGTTGGTGTGCCTGTGTACTGTGTGATGTTCTTGCCTAGAGATCTTAATGCTTTCTTGGCTATAGGAGGATATTCCTACTTGGCTACGAATTGTAAAGCCCTTGTACCAGTGAATGGAAAGCTTAAAAAGCACTTTTTAAAAACGTCTCAATTTGGAAACTTACCTTCTACAAGTTGGGTGTGTCAAATGCAGTTTGACTAATGCTCTAGATCCTCTGGTCACAGCTCTTAAAATTTTGTGACTGCAAGCTGTGTCATCGAGGAGCTTCTGATCCCAGCAGGTCCTGCCCTGCAGCTGCATAAGCTGCTGGTGCAGCCAAGATTTCCCTTTCTGGGGGAAAACGTATCACTGCGTCTTATGCTGCTCTACTTACCTTTTGGTCAGCGTTCATGGCTTGTAGAGGTGTGCTCCATGTCCACCTCTTCCAACACAAGCCACCTCAGAGGTGACTGCCCACCTATGTTTTTATTGTCTCTTACTGTCTCATAACTGTCTTAAAAATCCTGCTTTCAGGTCGATCTGGAGTTCTCCTTTTGCTGTATACCTTCAGATTTAGTTCCTTGCACTGCTTCTAAATTTAGTCTGTGAAAGTACCAGCTTGACTTCTGTTCTTTTATACTTGAATGGAAATAGTTCAAAGTTGTGCTGATGTCATACAAAACGGGAGGGCAGAAGGCAGTGAACTGGAATAAAGGTGAACATATGAGAGAACACAAGCAGAGTGTGGCCGCTTTAGATCCTTACTGCCAGGAACATGCAATTATTTTTTAATATAATGTGCTTAAAAGCTGCATTTCTTTTAAAGAAGATTTAAATTTGTTATTCATAATGTAATGCCATTTATAAAAACATCAATGTTATGGTAACACCAGATACTCTAGCCAAGATACCGTGAGAGGCAGTTCAGGCAGTCTGGATAGTAGTCGGAGTATTAATTGTATAGCAGTGATCTGTACTTAACAATGAAAATGCTGTTTCAAAGTCTTTCTCTCCTTTTTTTCATGGCTAATAGCCTTAATGATTAATCAGAGGTAGTGGGCTGAGGCCGACCTCAAGGCCGTCAGCTCCTCCCAGCCTGCTAAATAGTTCCCAGGAAACACCCTGTATTTCACTCCTTCTTGCTTAGTTTACGGTGTAGTATTTTGCTCAAAGGCATCAAAAAGGCATCAAAAGCAGCAGAGCAATTAGTGTGGCTTCTTTTTCCAGGGTCGTTGTACAAGGGAGAACTGCAAGTACCTTCATCCACCAACACATTTAAAAACTCAACTGGAAATCAATGGCAGGAACAACTTAATCCAACAAAAAACTGCAGCAGCAATGCTTGCCCAGCAAATGCAGTTCATGTTTCCAGGGACACCGCTACAGCCAGTGGTAAGTATATTTCTCTGATGGTGTTATTGGTAAGTAAAGTTGAAGGACAGGGCTATGTTGACCTGCAAAAGTTCTCTAAACTAGTATCAATAAAAATAGTCCCCATCTGTTGACTTAAGGAGTTGCCAAGGTGCTAGAGATATGTTCATTTATAGGTGCATTTGAAGATATAATGGAGTGTTGCTGTAGATTTGATATATTTTTGTCCCAGAGTAATTTGCTTTTTTTTTTTCTTTCTCTCTCTTTTTTCCCCCCCCTTCATTCAGTTCATGCCAGGTTTTGTGTAGATTTGCAAGGTTTTTACCTATAATCATTCTTGAGGTGAAAATTTGTATAATAATAATAATTTGCTAGTAAACTATTTAAGTAGGAATGCAAAGTTCCCCTCTCAAGAGTATAATTTGAGTGGCTTTAAATAGTATTTTATCCCAGTACCAGGAACAAAGGTTAATGTCATTCTGGGTAGCATTTTCTTACTCTCTTGAAATCTGAAGTGTCCCAGAATAAGACAGAGAATTGCTGGTGCGTGTACTTTAAAAACTCAGCATTTTAGCTTAAAGTAATATGTATGGTGCCTGGGACACCTCAAATCCAGAAGGTGACATAAAACTAGAGTCTTGCACGCATGAGGAGCGTCTTTGGACATACATTAAAATGATCAGTTGCTCTGGGCTGCCTTTGCAGTTGAGCTCCTCATTGTACCAGACTTCCAAAGCATGGTTAGGCAAGTAATCAGATTTAAACTTTTCACACATGGCTGCTAATGATGTTTTCTCAAGCTGAATGCCTGGCGTAAGGCATCCCACTGGAGTGGGATTTCTTTCTCTAACTTGAGGCATCTGGAGCGTTGGCATCAACTTCTGCGCTGGGCTTCCTAGGTCCATTTATAGTTTATCAGAAGTAATAGGCACTCCTAATTACCATTCGCTTGGCTTGTTTCAGATGTCTACATTTGGATTAGATGATTTGGTTTTTTAAGCGCCTTTGTTTTACCATGGGCTATGACAGGAGCCAAGCGTTAGCATCTCAGAGGAAGCTCTCCGTGTTTGGCCACAGGATGCTCACCCCAGGTGCCTTTTTCAGATGTGTTTTTACACTTGAAACATCTGCTGTAAGGTGGGAAGGCACGAACAAAAAGTGGGTGTCAGGAGTCCCTGAATTTCTGGTACGCATTCATCAAAATGTATCTTGGTATATTGGCATAATGTGTTTTGGTACGTCCTTGCCTTTTACTGCTTGAGTTTTCACCAGGAAAAGTTTTCATGAAGTAATAGATTCCAGCTCTTAGTATGATGAGAAAATCTGAAGTGGCAAAATGATACTTTTTTCTATTCACCCATTTCATCATTTGAACTTTACAATTTCATTGATGTAATGCCTTCTGCACTGATTTCTGTGATAAAAGTGCCAGGTTTTATTTCTCTGTCTCGCATAAATTGCCAGATCAGGATGACTCAGCCTTGACCAAATGGATAAAAAGTGAAAGAAAATTCCGTAGAAGTCATTTCACGTGTTGATTTATTCTTAAAATTATATCTGATACAAAGCTGTTATTTATATTTTACATAACGCATATTGTCCCCAACATAGTCGAACCTTTGTTTTGTGTAAATGTTCATTATTATGCTCTAAAGAATTTATCTAGCACTTGACTTATAAACTGGGCGGTTTGATATCAAGCAGTTTTGATCTCTGATAAAAACAGTACATTATTCACTTTAAACTCTCTAGGGCAGGTGGATGCCATTTCTGTACGGTTGGGTGCCCTGGCTAATCTGCTGCTCAAAGCATTTTCTTGGTACTAACTCACATTCATTTATAATTTAGTAATTGGTTCCAAAGATTAAAAAAAAAAACAACAACCCAACCAAAAAAAAACCCAAAACAGAAATAAACCTTCTAGCTCCTATGCTTTCTCTTGTGTATTTTCTACATACTGTGCGTGGCTGGCTTCCCTTCTCCAGCAGAGGCCATGCAGGCCACCTTGATGAGAAAGACACACCTCGTTAAGTGTTTTTAAGTCTTTCCTTAGTGTCCTGCTTATTTGCGAATTCGATTTCTGACAAAGCTGATCTGAGATGTGTCCTGTTTTCCTGCGTAGTTTTTCCTCATTTATAATTATAGCTTCACTCTCTGGAGTAAACGTCAGCTCTGCCGAACTAAAGCACTTCCCAGGTCTGACCGTGGTCTCACCATGGTGATGTTCTGCCTCCACCCCCCATGGTGCTGGCGGTAACAAACCCACCATTCTGCCTTGGTAGGGCTGCGTTTTAGCATCACACAAGTGCTCTTTCCTCTGGTCATGACTTCACTGACTCGCTGCAGGAAGGCACGAAACAGATTTTTAGACCCATATCATTCCTTCCAATCAAATTTTTTTGTAAGGTGAACTCTAGCTAAGCCTGAATAATCCCTTTCTAAATATTGTGTCCAGCTGAGATTATAATATTTATTCTGCTTGCCACCGGTGACAGCTGAGCACACAAACATTCGCAAAGGTGAGGTTTTTCCATGTGTGAACCATAGTAAGGAACGTATAATTGCCGGAGGTGGCAAAATACAGCATGCAAGCAGATGGAAGTTACAGGCCAAAGAGCTCATTATATATACTCTTATTAGAAATATGGCTTTAATATAGTTAATAACTCTTCACCCATGAAATCTGGTACTTTGAAAAATAGCCTGTTTTCCTAAGGAAAGCAGGTATTGAGAAAAAGCAATAAAGTCTATGTTATTTCTGCTTTTAGATGTGTAAATAAGCAGCCTGCAATGTAAGCTGGGCCTCCATAGAGATTCGGGTTCAAAGTATGACTTCCTTTGCATCGGCGGCCACTTTTCCAATAATAGAGCTACAAAGTGCGGTTCTTAGTATGCCTCTGGAATGTGTTTACGTGATTAAAAGAAGAGACTATGCTCTGTGTGTTTTCCCAGCTGTTTGACATTTTTTGATTAAGAAAATGAATCGGCGCCAGAAAGAACACGCGAAAGACAACTAATAGGCTCTTGATTAAGGGGTTGGTTTTTTTCATCTCGGTCTGTGTTTTTCATTTTGCAGCCCACATTTCCAGTGGGTCCCACAATAGGAACGAACACGGCTATTAGCTTTGCTCCTTACCTAACGCCAGTAACACCGGGAGTTGGCTTAGTCCCGACCGAGATCCTACCCACGCCGCCTGTCATTGTTCCTGGAAGTCCACCGGTTTCAGTCCCCGGTTCAACTGCTACCCAGAAACTCCTCAGGACTGATAAACTGGAGGTACTGTAGACACCACCGTGACTAGAAATACGATCCCCTGTTAGGCTGTGTGAAAGATCCTGGAGGGGAAAACTTTATTGTTTTAGAAATGATGCTTAAATTTAGTTGCTGCAAATAGAGACCTTGTAGCCAGGCAGGATTTCTACACTTGCAGCCAGTGGTAATTAAAACTGTTACTTTTAAGGTAGTGCATTTGCTCAAAGTTAGTACACAGACATCAACATGAATTCTCAACTTTTGTAAAGTTATCTTCTCCAAAATACCTCAAGTATACATGCCTGTAAAGGTATGCCGGGACAAAATATCTAACAAGCCCATTTTTATTGCAGTATTAATTCTGTCCTGATTTTCATGCCCTGATATTAGGGGAATTTTATAGCCTTATGCATCGATGTTAGGGGAATTTCATAGCCCTTCAGCCTTGAGCTACAAGTGGAGATGTTGAATGTCACCAACACTGGAGGAGGCTGAAGGTGCAAGCCCCCAGCTGTGTGCAGAGCCTGCCTGGTGTTGATGGATCTCTGCATGGTGGGGCTCGGTGGAATCTGTTATCCAAGTACACAAGAAGACCAAATGGCTCTTCCAGCATTGAATGTCCTTTTCCAAAAGCCTAAGCAGTAGTGTCTGGAGAACATTTCTTAGGAAAATCAGTGTGTCCATTCTGCCTGTTTTTGAAAATTATTTTTAAGGAGGCTCTCCATTTTGTTTGTGGACTCCGTAAAAAATACAGTGCAGCTGATGAATATCTTCCTTGGGTCTCAGCAAGAGGAACTCCTTCCCTACCAGTGGAGCTGCAAGAATGTAAAGTGTAGTCAGAAAGGGACTGAATATTTTGGGATTCCCAGCTAGTTTGGCAGGGGCAGTTACTTCAGTAAGTATCCTTCCCAGATGTTTTCTAGACAGGAAAAAGGAAGGGCATTTGGGAATGCTTCTTATTGCATGTCAAGTTCATTTAGCTGCCATACTGCAGAGCTGCCTGAGGAGCCAAGCACATAAGGGTAAAATAGATGCGTTTCCCTCTCCCAGAAGAAGACGAAAGGTTTATTAAACTGAATTCGCTGAAAAACTAACCGGGGATAGGGGGAAGGTCTGTCTTTTGGGGGCGCGGGGCTCTCCTTGCCCTTTCGGGTTGCACCGAGCTCTTCCCCTGCAACGGGTGTTGTTTTGCACGTAGGTGTGCAGGGAGTTCCAGCGGGGAAACTGTGCGCGTGGAGAGACTGATTGCCGCTTTGCGCATCCGGCAGACAGCACAATGATTGACACAAACGACAACACCGTAACCGTGTGTATGGATTACATAAAAGGGCGTTGCATGAGGGAGAAATGCAAGTATTTTCACCCTCCTGCACATTTGCAGGCCAAAATCAAAGCGGCGCAACACCAAGCCAACCAGGCTGCGGTGGCAGCCCAGGCAGCTGCGGCAGCTGCGACTGTGATGGTAAGTGCTGGCATATATGGCTGCCTTTTTTTGACAGAAGCTCTTTGATGCCTATTTTGCTTCAATTTAATGCTGTTTGCTTATACTTTCTTTTCTCTTTTGCCTCTTTTTTTTTTTTTGTAAAAGATAAGAATTTTTAAAAATATTACTATTGCTTGATGGGAGGAAGCACTTTTTTTCTTTATGGCCTTATTTTAATGCTGTATTTCTATCCAAGACAGTGAAGCAAATGACACTCTATACCACTTCTGTTCTCTGCCTTGTTGATATGTTAAATTTGCCCCTAGTATTTTCAAACAGAAACCAAACTGATAAGCTTCAATGTCCCCTGGAAAACAGGGGCACATATGCTGTTTTAGCTCTTTGGTGACAGATATAAATGTGGAAATTTGGAAGAAAAGGAAGAAAAAGCGAAGAGAGAGCTTTTGCCTCAGAGATGGGTAGTAGAAAATAAACCTGTACAAGGATTCAACTCACCCCACCTTAGATGTCAAACAGTTAGATATCTGGGCCTAGCCTGGCCATTTTGGTCTCACTCTATACGTAGTGGAGAAAAACCAGCACATTCATCTAATCTACCGCTAGTGCCTATCTGGGGCTGAGAAAAAACTGCCCTCTGCAGATACACGTCTATCCCTGATGACTAAAAAGTGTTGACTATATCTTTTTTTGACCTTTGGTTAGATGAATCTCGTGCCTAGAGACTATTCTTGCCTCTCCCGCTGTCATGGGCAAGTTACTTGAATCTCTTTATGATACAATTCTTCTATTAGAAAAACAGGGTTTAAGAGTAGTAAACTAAAATGGGAATCATTAAGCAAAAGCATAGTAACTGTAGTCAGAAGAAAAGAGACGGAGGGCTTTCTATTTTCAGATATTTTAAGCTCTTACTGAAAACTGTTCAGACAAGTCAGCCCATCCATTTACCAGTATTGGATCTCTCTTACGGTTGCTACCAGGAAAGCTGATAGATTTAAATAGAGTGGTATTGATAAAGTTAAATAAAACGAGCATGCAGGATCTAACTTGGGAGACAAAATTGCTGGCAGCAAATCAAAGAATCATTGTCTTCATTGCTGGCAGTGGACGAATAATTAAGCAGATGTGGTTTGTGGACTTGTGGGCAGTGCATACAATGGTTATAGACAATACAGTTATTCTCTGGGTAAAAAGCCTACCAGAAACACAATACAGTACAGTATATAACTACCCCAAGCTATTGTATTTAGGAAATTAGCAAAGACCAGACTTTTTGAGGGACAAAGGGTAAGTTATGCAAGAAAGTAAACCAAACATTTCTGAAGGTTTAATATTCTGTCTCTTATAGTTTCCCCAGTCTCTGTTTCAAACTGGGTGATTTTTAGTTAAACTTTCCTGTGCTTGCAGAAATTGAATACCATCTGGAAATTAAAGCAAAGGAGATTGTTTTTTTTATTCTAATTAGCTTCAATTGTGCAATATTTATTGCCCATTTAGAAAATGTAATATTTCTAGGCAACATACTAAAGAAGACAGGAGATAGATGAGGGGATTCATTTTTTTGGGCTTCAGTAATGGTTGGATATATAACCTGTGATTTTAAATAAGCCATAATTGGAATTACATTATCCTCAAAGCAAGACTAAGCATCTTTGGAAACACAGAATTGAAATGTTAGCATTCTAATGTCATGTGAGAAAAAGGCAGGGACCTGTAATTCAGGGTAGCTTTTTGCACAAAAATTTGTACGAAATATTTTAATGGCATACTTAGTCTACCAAACAGAAAACATGCTTTGCAATCCAGCTATTTTTTGTTTAATATAGATTTGAAACAATCAGACAGAGTGAATAAAAATCACTGGAATGGCAGTAACAACAAAAAAGTGGTAGAAAAGACACATGCCTGCAAGGCCACCCAAGAATGACCAAGAATACTTAGTTTGATCTAGAGAGCAAAAGTAAGGCAGAAATACAAATTCTTACCTATAGGGTTCATTTGCAGGTTGCTTCCGGGTTCAAATTGTGTCCAAGAGGTTTTCTTTCCTGGCTGGGGAGCTGTCTGCATTGCTCTGGTCCAGAGAGTGAGTGATCTTCTCGGTGAGCATTGTGGATAGGGTTACAGCGCTATAGGCAAAGCTTATAGAATTGTAGAATAGTTTTAAAGGCAGGGACCTTTAAAAGTCATCTAGTGCAACCCCTCTGCAATAAGTAGGGACATCTTCAACTAGATCAGGTTGCTCAGAGCCCCATCCAAACTGACCTTGAATGTTTCCAGGAATGAGGCATCTACCATCTCTCTGGGCAACCTGTGCCAGTGTCTCACCACCCTCATTGTAAAAAAATTCTTCCTTATATCTAGTCTGAATCTACCCTCTTTTAGTTTAAAACCATTCCTTCTCGTCCTATCGCAGCAGGCCCTGTTAAAAAGTTTGTCCCTATCTTTCTTAAGCTCCCTATAAGCTTGTAAGACCATTGAAGGTCAATGAATTCTTCAGTCTGGGACCTTGCAGAAAATGCCTTGTGTATTTTTCTGTACACTGAGGTTTAGGAATTTCTACTCAGGTATCTTAGGTGACCTCGTCATTTGAAGTAAAAAGGAAAGGGAAAGACACTCTGCAAGAGGCTGTAGATCATGTACAGCTTAAATGTGAAGTGCATTAGAAGGCAGCGTTATCTATCATTGCACTCAAGGAGCTCCAAATATTCATGTGGTGCATCAGGGAGTATAAAAAGTCACTGAAGAATGTACAGTCTAAATTAAAATGTGAACTCATTGTTGGTGTTGGAAGGGACCTCTGGAGGTCATCTAGTCCAACCCCCCTGCTCAAACAGGGTGAGCTAGAGCAGATTGCCCAGGACATGCCTAGCTGGCTTTTGAAAGTTCCCAAGGTTGGAGACTCTACGTTTCTTGACAACCTGCTCCATGGTTAAATAATGCTTACAGTAAAAACAGAGGGGAAAAATAACTACCAAAACCTACATTTAAATGGAATTTCTTGTATTTAAATTTGTTCCCATTGTATCTTGTCCTGTCACAGGGCACTACTGAGAAGAGTCTGGCTCCATCTTTACTCCCCCATCAGGTATGAATATACACTGGTGAGATTCCCCTTCTCTTCCCATCTTCTCTCTAGGCTGAACATTCGCAGTTCTCTCAGCCTTTTGTCATATGAGAGGTGCTCCAGTCCCTTAATCACCTTTGGGGCCCTTTACGGGACTGTTCTCTGGTACATACGTGTCTTTCTTCTACTGGGGCACCCAGACCTGGACATAGGGCTCCATATGCAGCCTCACCAGTGCTGAGTAGAAGGGAAGGATCACCTCCCTTGACCTGCTGGTGATGCCCTTCGTAATGAGGCCCAGGATGCTGTCAGCTGCCTTTGCTGTGAGGGTGCATTGCTGCCTCATGTTCAACTCGGTGTCCACCAGGACCTTAAGGGCCCTTTCTGCCAAGCTACTTTCCAGCTGGGTGGCTCCCAGCGTGTACTGCTGCCTGGGGTTGTTCCTCTCCAGGTACAGGGCTTGGTATTTCCCGTTGTTGAACTTAGTGAGGTTCCTCTGTGCCCATTTTCTCCAGCCTTTCCAGATACCTCTGAGTTGCAGCACAACTATCTTGTGTGTCAGCCTCCCAGTTTTACACCACTAGTTAGCGGCCTCCAGCTGGACTGTGTTGCTGAACACAACCCTTTGAGCCTGGCAGTTGAGCCAATTTTCAGTCCACCTCACTGTTTCCCATTTAGCCCGTACTAAAGAAGTTTGTCCATGAGAATTAAATGGGAGACAGTGTTGAAAATGTTTTTGAAGTCAAGAGAAACAGTATCTGTGGCTCTCCCCTCACCGACCAAGCCAGTCTCATTGTAGAAGGCTGTAAGGGTGGGTAAGCATAATTTCCCCTTCATAGATCTATGTTGACTACGCCCTATCACCTTCTTGGTTTTCGTATGCTTGGAGGTGTTTTTCAAGAGGACTTACTTGATCGCTTTCCCAGGGATTGAGGTGAGGCTGACCAAACTGTCATTCCTCAGACCTTCCTTCCTGTCCATTTTGAAGATCAGAGTGTCATTTACTTTCTTACAGTCTTTGCAAACTTCCCCCAGTCACAGTGACCTTTCAAAGATAATTAGTAGTGACCTTGCAGTGAAATTGGCCAGCTCCCTCAGCACCCATCAGTGCCTCTTGTCAGGTCCTATGGGCTTGTGTATCCAGTTTGTTTAAATGTTTCCTAGCTTGATGCTCCTCTGAGGGTAAATCTTCACTTCAGGCTTTGACACTGGTCTCCCCCTGGCCCAAAGGTCAGTCTCACCAGTAAAGGCTGAGATGGAGATGATGTTCAATACCTCAGACTTCTCTGTGTCCTGTGTCAGCAGATCGCCTGCCCCATTCAGCAGTGCCTGCATTTTCGCTAGTCTTCCTTTTGTTGCTGATATACTTGGAGAAGCTCTTCTTGTTGTCCTTCACATCCCTTGTCAGATTCAACTGCAGGTGGTCTTTGGCTCTCCTAACCCATCCTTGCATGCTCAGGCTGTGTCCCTATTCCTCTTGGCCCATCCGTCCCTGCTTCCACCTCTTGTGTGCTTCCCTTCTTGTGGTAGAGTTTAGTCAGGAGCTCCTTGCACATCCACGCAGGCCTCCGCTGTGTGGATCTTGCTCATTATAGCATACCAATATGACATAAGCAGACAAATACTATGCCTCAGTATGTTTGATCATTTTTATTATTATCTTTATTTCCTTTCCATAGCCTTTTCCTCTCCAATCTGTAGCTATTGATTTGTTTGGTTGTTAGTTATGTAGGAGATCAAATGTTGAGCAGGAGATAACCTGATGGAACAGAAAGAGACAAAGGAGGTTTTACTATTAGGTCAAAATGAAAGAAAAGATGAAGGCAGGAGAAAAAAATGGACAGTTGGTCTGAAAGCCTGAAAAGAGAGGGAATCTACATGGAAACAAGGTTGATGAGCAGGTGTAGAAACAGATCAAGTTAAAGCCTTCAGGCTGGGAAAACTCTGAGACTGAACTTGCTGTGGAAGATGAGAGGAAAGCCAGCAAAAAGCTTCAAAATAGGGAGGTAAGGTTAAGAGGAGCATGGAGATGAAGTGGAGAAAGGCAATCGTTAGCACAGAGATAATAAGTTAACAAGTGAGATCAGATAAGATCTGCATTTGGATAATAAAGGTAATTAACTGAAACGCTTTACTCTTAATGATGTTGTTTTGAATTTGTGTACTTCGTCATCCTCGGAATCATGAATTCAGTGGTAACACTTCCTCAGTGTAGACTTCCATCCATCCGTGGTGGATGCAGAGTGGGTCTGAGGCTGTGCCCTGTGCAAATGGAGTGATGTCCCCCATGGGGGTGCCCATGGCGGGTACCGCACGTCAGCTGCACAGCAACCTGCTTAGACACAAGAAGGCTCTCCAGATGCTCGCTTTGCACCAAGTGTTTCTTGGACCCAGACAGATGAGCAGATTCTGTAGATCAGGGTATGTAATCCAGAAATGTGCTGAAGGCGAGATGGGGAGGGCGTTGGGAAGCCTGATGCAACGTAGGTGCAACAGAGCCAGGAAGAAGGAATAGGCAAACTGAGGGCTCTCCTGCAAAATACCCTGTTGGCGCTGGTTAATCTTGTGACCATAAGCTGTTTGTAGGCATTTTGTGCCTTATCATCGTTTTTTTCCCCACTTTTGTTCCCTATTTCCACATACTGATCTCAAGATAGACATATTCTGTATATTCTAAAAAGAGCTAAATATCAGCCTGTGTTTAAAAAACAAAAGTAAAAATTCTGATTTCTCAGTAAATCTCCCTTTCCTTTCTAAAGGTTTATAAGAATTATTTACACTATAAAACTTGAAAGTAATATTTTGTATGAGAATATTTTTTTACAGAATGCCATCATATCAGCCATAAGTCTGATCTTATTATGGAAGTATACATAAATGTATATGCCTATGTACTATGCCTAAATATTTTCTTTTAAAAAAATTAGTAATACTGGAGTAGTATCATAAATCGTGCCTTAATGTTTGCTTATGAACTGAGAGCAGTATTTTCACTCCCTGCTCCTGAAGCTAGTACCGAATGTTGTAGCGAAATTTAGAAAATACGTTTTAAATTCTGAAAGACTTTTTTCCCTCTCAATGTAATGTGGTAAGTTACAAAGAAAAAAAAATCTACGAAAAATGACCCAGCTGTAGGGGCAAGCAAAAGGAATTAATGATAAGTTAGTGCAACTAGACATATTACTTACCCTGCTTTGAATTGGAAAAAGAGAACCTCTCCCGTTTTGAACCCCAAGTCTATTGAGTGATGGATTTCTCTTCATTAAAAGACCCTCACCTTGCAAGCACTGATATTAGTAGGGTTTGCAACGCATTACAACTTTCACTAGTGCTTTTCTATTTGAAAGTGTAGCCTTCCAAATTGATTTTTCTGCTTTAAAATGTGACTCAACTAACTTATCAGGAATTCTTATAGGCGTATCCTTAAATTCTTTCTGCATCTCTGTGAAGTGTTTATACGATGCTTAATAGTGTCTGCAAGCTGCTGTTTTACTCAACTTTCCTGAATTTCAAACATCTATATTTTACTCTCTTATATGCTTTTAACTAAGGTATAGTAGATGCATTTTTGCTTCGGTACTAATTCGAAATGTAATATCCATTTCTTTAGAAGACATTTTTGTTGTTGTGCATGCCTAGTGTTTTTTGTATGTTGTATATTGCATTCAGAATATTTTTTTCCTTCTCACCTATCCACAAATGCAATGCCGTTCCCATGATGCACCTCTGCTTGCTGTTTACCTGTATGTTAATTCGCTTGAATCCCATTGGCCCACTGCCATCATGTGCTCGCTGCCTGTTATTAAAAGACTCAGTCGACTGCCAAAGCAATGAAGCGACCTCTCGAAGCAACTGTAGACCTGGTACTTTGACCTTTCACCTTTTGCTTTGCATGTAGCTTTTTTTTGGGTTTTTTGGTTGGTTTTTTTTTTTGGTTTTTTGTTTTTGTTTTTCAGATGAAGCAACTAATGAAATTTGTATCGCTTTACTTTTGAACATCAACCGGAAATGATTTCACATACTCGTTAATTTACCGGAAACTCTATTTATCCATCTCATTCTCATACGTAATAAACGCAGACGATTTAGTTTGGTTCCTAACATGGTTTCATTTTTTTAAATATCCTCTCATGAAAAGTCGAATTGAGATAAAACTGCTTCTGTAATTGAAAACGCTTAATGTAATCCATTAATCTGTGTAATAATAGGAAATGATATTTAAATTTAAAAAAGAAAATACTTGGCAATGAAACACAAGTGGTTTTTTCTCCCTGTAATATTTGAAAACCTATGTAAAGGCAATGCCATTTTCGTTGCTTTAAAGGCCTTTCTTTTCAGTAGTTGTGCTGCTACAGTTTTAGGTTAATAGTACCATGCTTTTGCTATCAATAACAAAATTTCACTCATTTTACATTGCTGTGCTTTGAGTTAATGTGCATGGCGAGGCATCTTTAGCCGCTTTAAAAAACAATAAGTTTTTTGTATTTATGTATATGTTACGGACAGCGTCTTAAAAATGGCACCATTTTAACTAACTTCCTTATTTACAGGCCTTTCCTCCTGGTGTTCTTCACCCTTTACCAAAGAGACAAGCACTTGAAAAAAGCAATGGTGCCAGTGCCGTTTTCAATCCCAGTGTCTTGCACTATCAACAGGCTCTTGCCAATGCTCAGCTGCAGCAACACGCGGCGTTTATCCCAACAGGTATGTTGTACCCACGTTGAGCCAGTTTTGTGTGCCTTAGGTAGCAATTCCGTGTCAGGCTGTTGCACTTAACAGAAGGTTTGATTATGCCCTCCCTGCCCTACTTGAGGTGGAGTCTGCGCAGATGTTTACACGTTGTTTTAATTCCTTCTGCAAAGTGCGAGAATTCAAGCAGAAATTTCTACGCGCCATCAGGCTGCTTTTCACATTCATAGCCTCCTTCATCATTGGCCGCAGTTTGCCCCTTTTTTCCTACCTTAAATTGGCTGGATTTTGACTTTGATCTGCCAGCGCTCTCCTAGGAGACGAGAAGGCAAAGTTCCGCCACCACAAAATGCTGGGAAAAGCATCGCGCTTCAGAGGTGCCACGGGAAGCGTCCCGTGGCCCAGGCGCATCCTCCTGCTCCCTGGGGGCGGCGGGGGGGCTGTTTTGCAGCCTTGGGGGATTGCCCCAGCCACGCACGAGCGGGGCGAGAAGGGGAGAACCGGCCATATCCTTCCAGCCGATAACCTGCGTGGAAGCACTGGCAAAACACATGGCTCCCCGCAGCTGCGCTAAGGGGCTTCCAGGCATCAGATAACTTTTTCGTGGTTTTCATTTTGGAGTGCCACCAGAACTTTTCCTAGCATTTGTGGCTAATAGCTGGGGTTACGGTTCTTCACAGGGGGTGACCTGAAGATGGGTGAGGGTAATTTGCATTTCAGTGCTCGGAACTCTGTAAAAATCAGAGCAGTCGGAGGTGGCTTGAACTGCACCGTGGCTGGGGGCAGGGCTTCTCTTTAACACTGCGAAAGGAAGAGTGTGCTAGGTGCTCACGTAAACAATAAGCAACATAACCCTCTAAATTACGTCAGTCACCCCCCCACTCCAAACTTCCCAAAGGTAAATATCCTGCCTAATGAATTCTGTGGTTTCATTTGTAATTAACAAATTACGTATTTTAGTCTCAGAATGTTATCGAGCGTGAACTTCCAGAATCGTTTAAAACTACGTGTTTGCAAATGCACTTGACATTTCAGCGATGTTATTTTAGTTTATAGAAATAATGTCGGTTAAACAAGGAATAAAACGCAACACACGATCGTTTCCCGATCTATCAGCATTCCCATATGTTTTTAAAGATGAAAACAAACACAGATGGCTTTGACTCGATGGAATTTTGCTATAAGGCCTGAGTAACAACCTTGGAGCCTGCCCCTGTATTTATAATAGTAAGTTATAGTGTGCCGTATTTTTAGCATGTTGGTGCACCAGAATATCTGTGGCAGAAAACATACTGTCATTTACGGGAGTGTTTGAAAAAAATAAATAAATTGTGAGACTGCCTATTTGGACATGAATGGAAGACCGCCCTGTGCTTACAAATATACAGAAGTTTCCACAAATTTATTTTACATTATAAACCTGAGAATTTGCAGTATGATATGCATTATTCCTTCTCTTAAGCACTCCCTTTCAGGGCTTATCGCTATTATTTGCAATTGCCAAGGATTTTAAATTAACTATGGAAAATACAGTAGTTTAAACCTTTTTCAGTGAAATAGCATTTGGATATTTTCCAGACTTTTGGAGTGCTCATGCTTCCTTAAGTAGCTCATTCTTTGTGCTTTTTATTGTCCATCCCTCTTTCCAGCTAATGGTTGCAATTATAGTTCTATCTTACAAATTTCTGATGGTAGGAAGGGTGGATCTTGGAACCAAACCTCAAGGGCCAGGTTATTGTCAAGCCCCAAAACAAGTGCACAAAAAAAGAAAAAACAGGGGGAAAACGTAGCAGATGGAGCCCGAGCCCGGAGTAGAAAACCTTTCTCATGGTGGTGATCTCCTGCTCTTTACGAACACCATCAGCACCTAGAAAGGATGTTAGAGAGAGGAGTGGGTTTTGGGAGAAGGTTAGGAGAGGGAGACCCCCTCTAGATGAGTGGGTGCCATGAGATTTTCGTTAAAGATGCTACGTCTGATATTCCCACGTTTTCTGGGAAGGTTGGATTCGGTGGGTGTAAGGACTGTCATGCCACCCAGGTCTAAGGAGCAATGCACGACATCAGCTGTTGGAATTTAAATGATTATGTGATATTTTCTGAATTGGTATAATTTTCAAATGTGTTCCTTGTGCGTGTGTGTGTGTGTGTCTGTTAAGTTAAATTTTAAGACAAGTTTTGCTGCTGGAATATATATAAAACTTAATTGTTTTATATAACTTCTCTGCTTTCTTAACCACTCGCTCCCCTAATAAAAAGTGTGGGGCTTGACTTAGCATGGCTTACCTCCAAAGTTCTGCACTTTGTTTGTTTTACATCAGTTTGATTGCTTTGTCACCTTCTCCTTATTGTTTGGTGAATGATCTTAAAAACAACAGATCTTTTCTCTCTTCCCATTGCTGTTTGTTAGTGTTTCTGTAGCCTCCAGAGGAGGAACTTTGTGTATTCTCCGGGGACTGTTCTTGGGTAAGGTCATTCATAGTTACACTGCTGCTGCGATGGTCCGATAAGGGGCTGCAGTAGTAATTAAGCAGGAATATGGGAAGCATATTTGACTTTTTATCAAATATGCCAGTATGTGGGACTAGCCTCCTTACCTGCTCCCCTTCACCGGCTTGCTAAATGCACTGTATTGAAAATACACTGGTTTTTTGATTTTTTTTTTTGTTTTTTTTTTTCATCTGGTCTTCCCAGAAAGGTTAAAGGTGGACTAGGCACCAAAACTAAAACACGTGGCAGGCAAGCAGTCCTTCCAGAGCATCTCTGAGGTGCGATGGGAACCTCTTGCTGGAACTTTGAGGAGTTTAGCTTGGGGAATTGTCACAGTAGTGTTTTCTTTGGCCAGAAGCACCTCTCCACCTCAGGTGTTGTGTTAAGAACAAGTACATTAAATTTGGCAAAGCCCCCGCAGAACAATGTCGGCTAATTCCATTTTAACTTCTTTCTCTGCTGCGCATCAAAAAGTTGGTGAATGTTGCTCTGCGCAACATTGAGCTGTCTGAATTATGCAACGAGTTCTAAAATTCCCATACAATGTGATATTTAACCAAAGATGTGCGATATTTAACCAAAGATGTTTCTATAAACAAAACCCCATTGCTGCAAAAGTACTAAGTGAAAGAAGTACTAAATAAAAAGGTTTATGAAGTATCTCGTATATACACAGAAACATGCCAAAAGTCGCACAGTATACTCAGGTAGGAGTTTAGTGAGAACATAATCACCTTTTTTGTATTAAAGCAAAACTATGAATGACCTTACGGTTTCATTTAACTAACTTACTTCTCTGTGGTTATGCTTGAATCTCACTTTGAATGTTAACTCTAAACGGCTAACCTGTTTCTTCCCTTTATCCACTTTTTTCACCTATCATTGCATGACACGCAGGGTCAGTTTTGTGCATGACACCCGCTACCAGTATTGGTAGGTTCCAAATTTCTTTATTGATCTCTTTTTATACTGTTTATGATGTGTATTCACTTGTTTCAAAAATCCTAGGCAAGATTTAGACACTGACTAGAATTAAAGGTTCGCGTGTCCTTCTTTCTGGTTGACTTTGCAGAGTGTTTAGGTTTGTAGATGAAAGCTGCAGTTTAGATGTGATATCACCTGCTATAACAACTACACTGCAAAAGCATAATACCATGAATTCCAGTCTGCTTTTCAGTTTTCAAAGTTTTATTTCTCTTTATATTTTATATTGTCTAGTACTATAAAATCATAAAATACTGGAAAAAGCCAGCAAATTTCATCAGTGTTTTAAAGTTTCATAGTGGTGTGCCTATTTCTCCTTTTTGCTGTGTGTTAGAAAGTTTTATCAGCGTTTCCCAGAAATGCCTACTTTGATCCACAGAGGTTCTGTTGAAACCCGTGATCTGAATCTCGCTCCTCCTTTAAATATATTTGCAGCTTGGAATTAACATTTTGGGCGTGCAAAATGGAAACCCAATGCAACAGCCTCTAAGACAGAAAAGTAATCTGTCTTCTATTCTGTAGTCCTATCCCAGTGATTTTTTTTTAATTTTTTTTTTTTTTGTGGGACTACTGAGATAAGCAGTTAAAATTTCAAGCCTTTAAAACACCAGGTTAATAATTCTCCCATGAAGATGCTGATTAAAATTCATTCTTCAAATGAGCAAAAGCAGCGACTTTCACAAAATCGACCTGGCTTTTTTAGATCAAACAAAGCAGTATTTAAATCAGGAAAATTATTACCATCCTTCTCCTGATTTTTGCCTCAAAGCAGATGGTAATTTAACTCTGATAAAATCTAACGGTTATGCAGTGCTAGTAGAAAAAATGCCTAAATTGGATTATAAAGGAAGACAGTGAGTATCTGGCTTGCTTCAAAATGAAGATACGTGAAAATAATTCATTTTTAGTTGTGTTTAAAAATTAACATAAACATTTATCAGTTTCCTTCCCAGTACAAACCACTGTATTTTTTTTTTTTCTAGTAGAATTTAATTTCAGAGTGCTTTATATCGATACTGGGGGAAAACAAATTGCCCATGTAGCAATTCTCAGGTAGCGGGCCATTTCGGTAGAGACCTCGTTTGCACAAGTAATCCTCTTCTTAGACGTAACGCCTGTGTTTTTAGTGGTCCTTACTCTTTTTTTCTGGGAATCGCCGATTGTGTTGACAACCTTCCTTTAATTGTACTTGTAATAAGCTATTTTCCCTTTTTTTTTATTTCTCCGCCACGCTTTCTCGCTTTGCACTGTGATTGCATGCCATCTGCCGGTTTAACCCATGACGATGGCTTGCCGCTCTTGATATTCACCATGCCAAAAATACCACTTCTCTTACCATAATGCTGCACCCTCCTGTTCATTGCTTCCATGGTTCCCCTCCTGAAAGTACCCATGATGCACAACGCTACGGCCGCCACTGTCTCTGCAGCAACAACTCCTGCAACAAGTGTTCCCTTCGCCGCAACAGCCACAGCAAATCAGGTTTGCTCCTTTTAAAGCTTTCTTTCACAAGATCCCGAACTCTAAATGAGTGCTGAGATTTTTATTTTAATTTTTTTTTTTTAACAAAAAAAATTCTCCCGGAGAATTTTTTTTTTTTTCTGTGTTTACCCCATCAAATTTTACTTTTATTTTTAAGTCGTTTATAGCAAGTGTTTGTGGGACAGGTTGCACTTATTTAGAGTTAACATTTGTTGCAAATAATGATGTAGCTGTGTTTTGTGTTGCGATGTTTGTACCTAATTACTGTGTAATTAACCCAGCTGGAGTTAGAATCACTGTAGTACTGGACTACTTACAAAAGTCTGTTATTAACTCCTAAGTTCAAAAGGAAGATCACCACAGGTTTCAAACGTTCAGGTGTGTTAATGTAGCATTCTCCACGCGGTGTGTGGAAGTGACTAATTGGTAAGCATGGAAGCTGTCTAAAATCACAAGCTGGACAGGGCATCTGAAAAAGAAAACCGAGAGGAACAAAACGGAATGTTTTCTGTAAACGCTAGTGATTAAAACAGCACTCGAGATATTTATGACTCTGCCTGCTTTATGCTTGAAAGTGTATCTTTAACCTGGGAATTATGTTTCCCTAAGGAAGGACGTTGTTACAAAGAACCCCCAGGGTTATTGGCAGAGGCAGGCTAGGAAAGATGATCCTTTTCTTCTGCGGTTTGTTATGTTAATGGCAGTTTTCATTTTGGTAGGGTTCCCCCCTCCTCCTGTAGGACCTGATTCCCAGGAAAGACCGTATCTATTGCAGCTCAAAGCGTGTAGCTTTGACTCCTCCGTTGAGGCTGTAGAAATTCCCACCCGGAGAGGGGTTTGCACAGCAGTTGGGTCGCTCTGGCTTTTCTGTTGCTTTGGGACCATGCTCCGGCGCTTCCACCCGAGAGCTGTTTTCCCTCAGCTTTTGAGAGGTCAAACTGAGGAGGAAGCAAGCCGATTTGCTGACCAAGAGAAAGCAGAGGGGTATATGTCCCCAGCACCTTTCCTTGTGTTGCTCCTGGCCAGACCGAGTAGAAACGCTCGCCCATTGATTCATCCCTCTCCACCTCCCAAGGAATTCCAAAGAAATCAGTGAAAATGTTTTGCTTAATAATGTTACACCAGCAGATTTATTTTTTTTTTTTTACTGTCGGTCACAAAACTATTTTAAGTATCCCATGGAAAAATGGAAGTTGCTGCAAGAGTTTATTTATAATAATTTAGAAAAAATATACTACCTCTGAAATACACCCTACTTTCTTAAAGAAACACAAACCAGTTTGTTTTATCTATTTTTATTTCTTTTTAAAGGCTGCTTTGCCAGCATTGTGGTGTTTGTGCTTCTAGCATTTTCATCAAAAGGGGGTTGTCGTTTTGCGCGTTCTTTTCTGCGAGCTAGCTTGTTTTAATGACAAACTGCTTGGGACAAGGAGGAAAGTGCAGCGGGCGAATGGTGCCTTTCGCTGTTCCTTCCCACAACAGCGTCTGCAGGCAGAAAATTGTTGGGCGGTATCCAGTGTAGTTTTGTGATCCCACAGCGGTGACAGAGGGATTTCAAAGGTGCCAAGGGACTGTGAGTAAAGGGGGTGGTTTGGGGAGGGGGTCAGCTGGGGACCCTCTCCAGCACAGCAATGCCGCTGGGGCAGCTCTGCCACCCACGCTTCTGAGCGCCAGGGGGGCTGGCTGTGGCTGGAGTACAATAAATACATGTACGCCTACCAAAGGAGTCTTTTTTCTTAAGCAGTTGGGTTTTTTTTCTTTTCGTGAATGGGAACAGTTTCACACGAGTAACTAGTGTCACTGGGGAGACATAGGTGTGCCTTAGTGCACTTTCTCATGTAGCAGGCTAGCAGGCAGAGCCCCTCCTTTCCCAGCGCAGATTTTGTTTGCATTGGAGGATTAGAGTATTTTAAATTTAACAGGAGGTGTAAAAAGTGTCTATCTATATTTATTTAGTTGCATATATTGGGGTGTGTGTGTACATATATAACTCCATGCTGAAATTAAAGGATGGTTTAACACGGGGATGGGTTCCCACTTGTTTAACTTCAGCCATTTGGAAGTTCGGCATCCAGTTCATCTGCTTTTCTAGAAGTCGGTGTTAGGGTGAGGTGAATTGCCCTGGAGGGTCCTGCCTCTTTCTCTTGCCTGTGGAAGGAGCGTAGGTGTGTAACCAAAGCTCTGCACCACTGCTTGTGGAGATGAGTCCCACCCCAGCAGCTTTTCTTGTTGGCTTCTGTAGCGTGTGCCATCGCTGTCTTTTTTTTCTTCTCGCTTCTGTCTTTGTTTTAGTCATTACGAGTCTTTAAAAGCTACTGTAAAAAAACCTGCATATTTGAAAGTAGGGAAAGTAGTAGTAGTTACTTCGTCTTTATAAGAGGCAAATCTCCAAGTTTGCTCTTTATTTACAATCTCCCAAGAGTCAGAGACTAAGCTACAACACTGGGAAAGGCCCCATAGTAACTCTGTGTTCCTAACTCTCAATATTTCTCTAGCCCAAGAAACACAAAAGGAGCCGGTAATTAACTTGGGTTAAGACTTTGTTCATGGTCATAACATCCTTAGTTTGTGTCCCCTTGTATGGATTTAAACTCCTCTGTATATTTCAGAAAAGGACTTTGTCCTGGTTTGAGGTAAAACAGAACCAACTTAATTTCCATCTAGATAAAATTTCCTTTCCTGGTCTGTGCCACGCTGCTTTACATATCTGTGGGGTACGGTTTCCTTTTCCCAGTGTCTCTACTGCACTTTTTAAATCAACCTGCAGCCTTCAGCCCATCCCATTTCAGCTCCCACAGCTTCTCACAATGCCTGGTGTGAAAAGAAAGTTGTAGCAGGTCTTAATCGTTTAGCTCAATGTCATTTGGCTTAGTATTCTGGCCTGGGGAAAGATTGCTGGGCTTCCTTGGGTTGAGTATGATGATCGCAGTGTCCTTGAAGCGCCAGTGGAAGGAAAAGTCAACATCCCAAAAGTTACGGAGTCTCAGCTGACAGCTAAAAAAGCCTAACAACTGTTGGGTCCAGTAAATTATTTAGTGTGTGCTGTCAGCTTGTATTTTGAAGAAAGGTGAACTGTCTCACATCTTCTGTCTGTGCTTTCTTTCTGAAAAATAACATGAGTAACAGCTCAAAATGTTGCCTGCGTTGACACACACACAGTCGGTCATGCTTTGCCAGCAACTCTTGCCGTTGTGTGTTCAATGTATGGCACGAGGCACGTGAGAAGATTATGTAGGTTTAAAGGCTATACCATAGTACATCCATGCAGGGCGATACTGTTTAAGAATATACAGAAAATTGGAAGTCTCTTGCTTTTCCTGACTTACAGAAGTTAGGTTTTAAAACCCAAATAATTTTCTTGCAGTGTACTTCAAGAGGGGAGGAGAATCGCTTTGGCTCAGTGCAATGAAATCAGGATGGAGCAAAAGTGCTTTAGCAAACCCCGTTTTACAAATCCTGATTAAAAACTGACTCACTTGATACAAGAGCTGGTGGTGTTGCTATTCACTGCGCGGGGACATCTTGTGAGGGGGTGTCCCTGCTTACTCTATCTGCCAGGCTGTGGTGAGAGGGGATGGAGTGGGGGACTTCAGCTTGGGATTTCCAGTGAAGGGCAGGTGGACTTCCAAAGGTACGTGAGGAGTCTGGGAGGATGACCCATCATAGATGAGAGGTCGACCCATCATAGATTAGAGGTCCTTCCCCTTTTCCTCTTCCCCCCTTCACAACTGCTCCAGCTGTTCCCACCAGAGTGGGGCTGGAAGCCGCAGCTGCCTAACCTTGCTTCAGCGTTAGATCCTTAACGAACTCACATTCGGTTGCTGTCTGTGGATGCTGACAACGTTTTCCTGCAGGATGGAACCAGCAAAGTTACAAAAAGTGTGAAGTGAAGGTGAGACGCAGTGTTATGGCCTGTATGTGGAGGGTTTGGTCCTAGCTCCCTCTAGTGCATGCGTGTGGGCAGAGGTATGTAAAATATCAGATTTAAAATATTAATACAGTACTTGTGTGTAAATATATACTTCGAAGATCTTTAACACAGATTTTAATTACTACTCCTGTAGCTGTGGACTAGCAGTACTCAAGGAAGCGAGGAAACTGTTAACCTGCTCAGCTTGGCTCACAGGTAGCCAAAAGATTTCACAGATGATGATCTATCCTGACATTATTTGAGAGAGGTGTTATTCTGAATTCTGGGACTGAATTTCAATTTTGAATAACGCCAACACCTGTTTTGGGGAGCTTTAAATTTCTGAGTAGAAAGCCTTGCTATTGCTTCATTTATGTGTATGCCTGGGTGAGTCCTACGAGGATTAAAAGGTTAGGACTCAGCCCAAAATTAGGACAGCTAAGTATTGGTGTCTGAGTTTGGGTGTCTACATGCAAGCTAGATGTTTAAGTGCCCATGGTAGACTGTGAAGGTTATTGGCACAGTAAAATAAAGTCTGGAGAACAGCCTGGCTCACCCTTCAAAAGTCACGCAGGGCTTGGTTCAGTTGCCTAAACATGTGTCTACTGATGTTTACGATTGTCCTAAGATAACCTTGGATGTCTAGGTTATCCAAGACATTTTGACAAGCTTGGCAGGTGTAATTCAGGACCTACAGATGAATCTGCAGGCTTCTGAACTGGCAGCTGGACAACAGGCCAGGAGACCTTAGCCCAAATGGTACTAAAAGCCTGGTGAGCAAACGAGCTGAGCCTGCAGTGGGTGATCACATGAAGCGATCTCCGATCTCTGGGCTCCGCTGGCTTACTGACTAGGTTGTATCACCCTATTGCCTGTGACCGGGGGTTAGACACCAGCATTTCTGTGTCTCAAGCTGTGTCCTCAAGTTCTGTGGGTGCTTCCTTAGTTCTTTGTTATTACAGGGCAATTACCAAATTTCAAATTATTTTAAAGAAAAGAGTCTTGCTCACATCACTTCAGTACAGAACAGTACGTGGCTTTATTTTCTGTAGCAATGAAAATGGGCCAAGAACTGACAGTATAAAAATAGCATTACAGAGAATGCTGCTTAAAGATGTTATTTAGTGACAACATTATTCTCTTGGTTATGTGCCCTTTAACCAAGAAGGAAAAATTAAAAGGCAGATCCAGTAGAAAAATGAAATACTCACAGGCCGTGGCTGAAAAGAAATATAAGATCAACAGGCTGTCTCATGCTAAGGCTTGTGATTATCTAGCACAGCTGTTTTAAATTATGCATCAGCGTTCACACTAAATTAGGTGGCAATTATGCAGATATTAATTATGAAATCATTCAGTAGCCTTCAGTTTTGTCAAAATCTGTAGAAATACAATGAAGCGAAAATAAAAATAGTTACGTTACATTCAAGTGCCACAAACAAAAGGACAATTAAAATATTTGCCCCAGAATTCAAAAAGTAGTTAAGGCAGCATGAAATACAAACATGCCAAATGTTTAGTGGGGGTTTGAGACACTGTGCGCGGCGGCTCCCTCGGGAGGGAGCGGAGCCGGGACGTGCAGCAACAGAGCACGTCTCCTTGCCAAGGTGCCCACAAAGGCAGCCACCGCTCCCAGGGGAGGCAGATCCTGCTTGGACCGAAATGTCATGTGGCACCTACTCAAGCTAATTTCTCCTTCTGCGTAAAGCAGAAGCGCCAGTTCCTCCCTCTTGCAAATATTCTCTGGTGTCCCCAAAAAGGGCTTCCCCTCCAGTCTACCCATCTGACCCCAGGAAGCCTTCTGGCAGGGCAGAGGGCTGTCCTCAGCGCTGCTGACGAGGCTTTTTCTGTCTCATGTTCCCTTTCCTCCTTGTGGAAACCTGCTGGACTCGTAAACAGGGAGAAGAGAAGCAGCATACTGAGAAAATGAATTGGAAAATCTGGAAGGTAGTAGGAAATGGCCTTTTTGTTGGTTGAAAGCAAGCTTTTGAAAAGGGAGGTGGGAAGGGGAAACACATGTTATTTACATCTTTCATGCCAGTATAAAACAATGTTACAAATAAGAGCCTATGCAAATTTATTGTTTCTGATTCGAAAAGCTTTAATTGCAGTTTTTAAGGGAATGGGGGAACTGGTAGGAAAGCAATTCTGCCGTGAATAATAAGTATCTAAACATCTTTTGTCTTTTTTTAACTGAGAGTTTTGGTCTAAAAATTCCATAAAGTCCCAAGTTAAATACTCCCATAGAAAATTCTGTTCTAACAACAGAAAGGGCAATTTGAATCTGACCTGAAAAAGTCCAAAAAAGGAGGAACAGATTCCTTTCTCAGACACATTGTCAGGATGCTTGCAGGGAGTGAGCCCTGGGCAGAACGCTCTTGAGCATCTGGCAAGCCCACATATGGTGCCAGGCTGCTCCACGTAGAGGTACCGGCAATCCTTGGCATCTGAGATGCAGGACTGGACATCTCACCTTGTACCTGCACCAGGCTGGAAAAGTGAACCTAGGCGATCCTTGATCACGAAGAGTCATTTCTCTAGAGGAGGTATTTGAATAGCAATGGCTTGTCATGGTAGGAAAGGTGAACTTAAACAGCTTGCTGCCTCTTTCATGCAGGACACCCGAGAATCAGAAGCCTCAATTCAATCAAGTTACCTGTTCCGAATACACTGAGTTACAGTGTAAGTAGCTGTAACTTTCAGAATTAACAGTTTGCAGATTCAGGAAGTGAGAGTTTCCCATCTTAAAGCCCACAACAAATTTCAAGCAGTGTCAAGAAAAGCCCCTTTGAATTGCTTTGAAACAACTGACATAACAAAATACATGGCAAAACTTTGTTTTCTTAAACTGTAAGGCAGCGAAGAAGCAAAGCCAAACGATTACCCTGGAAAATGTAAAGGAACTCTATTTTGAAGTCTCATGCAAACTTTAACCAAGCCTTTGTTTTACTTTTTGTAACATTTTTTGCTCGCTTAAGATAGAGTGTTGTTTCTGTGTAGATGAGGAAGACTTCTGTCTGGCGTGCATGCAGAGTTTTAGATCACATGCTCAGGTACAAGAAGCCAGTGGGAGAAATGGAAAATCTCTGGTTTGTTTGGTTTGGGTTTTTTTCAGAAATTCCCTCCCTCACACACCACCACCCCTGTAGAGGACTGAAACCTGATTTCCTCTGGTAGCCTGCTAGATGGCAGTATCACATAACATGAGCAGTAAGCAAAGGCAAACACTCTTTCTTTTATATAACAAAAAAAATCAAGGCATATTTCCCTTTCCTGTTATAGACTGTTTTAGCTTTCATATCACTGCAATTGAAATAATGTATTTATGTTTGATATGATAACTTCCTTCTGTACTCTTGCTTTCAATTCAACAAACGATACGTTGACGGGTTGAGTAAAAGTCTTTTGGGGCAGATATTTATTACTTAAACATAGGAAAATTTTTCTAAGGTCAACTCATTTTGTAGGAATTTAGGGAAAAATGAGTTTGTTTCATTGTGCTTTGTACACACAGCTCTTGTGAGTCTGTTTTTTTCCATCATAAAATTTTAACAACACAGTGCAGTGCAGAGCTCCAGATGTACTTCTTTGGGATTCTGCTCTTTGAAATAATTGCATCTGGACATCCCTAGCTGCTCCAACTATTGTCCCTTGAAATAAACGAATGTCATATTTTTATCTCAGTGTATGATTTATTGCCCATCAGAAATGCCATTCTTTGGCTTTGGGTGTGCAGGAGGCTGCCCACGTAACCGCAGTGGCAACATCTTTGTTTGTTTGTTTGTTGTACCTGTCATGACTTTCAGCTTGAGACAGGTATTAGTTAGCTTTGACTGACTTCATTTTTGGTGAAACATTATCTTTTAAATCTAAATGATAGGATTGTTTAGGTTGGAAAAGACCTATAAGATCATCAAGCCCAACCATTAACCTAGCACTGCCAAGTCCACCCCTAAACCACGTCCCTCAGCACCACATCTACACATCTTTTAGATACCTCCAGGGATGGTGAGTCAACCACTTCCCTGGGCAGCCTGTTCCAATGCTTGACAATCCTTCCGGTGAAGAAATTTTTCCTAATATCCAGTCTAAACCTCCCCTGGTGCAACTTGAGGCCGTTTCCTCTTGTCCTATCACCTGTTACTTGGGAGAAGAGACCAACCCCCACCTCACCACAACCTCCTTTCAGGTAGTTGTAGAGAGCGATGAGGTCTCCCCTCAGCCTCCTTTTCTCCAGGCTAAACAACCCCAGCTCCCTCAGCTGCTTCTCATAAGACTTGTGCTCCAGACCCCTCACCAGCTTCGCTGCTCTTCTCTGGACGCGCTCCAGCACCTCAATGTCCCTCCTGTAGTGAGGGGCCCAAAACTGAACGCAGTATTCGAGGTGCGGCCCCACCAGTGCCAAGTACAGAGGGAGACACGTAATAGTATAATAATATAATATTAATATATAATAGTAAAATAATATGTATGTCTGTTTATGTGAGAGTATTCAGATAAGAGGAAAATTAGGGAAGCAGTAAGCAGTCAAAAGTCAGGAACATTAAGATTTCCTCAGACAAGTTTTAAGTATAGAGAGTTTTATAAAACTAGCACAAGTGTTGTAAGCGTGGTGTCTGATGAGTAACCTCGATGAACATAAATTTGGTCCCTTTCTGTGTTTGAGTTAAGTTCTGGATGTTGCAGTGGACCATCCACTGCTTGGAAGAGAGTCTGAACCGGAGCGCCAGGTTTTGGGAGGGGAGGGGTTTCAGAGCGGCGGTGACTGCTGGGGAACCTGGAGAAGCCCTGCTTCTGCGTACGGTGGCAGCTTTCACCTAAAGGGATGCCACGTGTGTAGTGGCACCCTCATACTGCATGATTTGGGCATGCATGATGTCTAAGAGGAAAATATAAAGCTGGTTTTGTTAAAAAAAATAAAAGCTAAGTGAGGACACCTAAGAAAATGGAAGTTTGGAGAAGTAACACCCCTACTACAGGAATATGGGCACTTTCACAGGTAACGCACAACTTGTGCTTGGCCTTTCCCTCCTTTGTGCTCTCAGTTTCTCTACGTAAGCCTGTTCTGGCAGTTTCTAAAATTCAAGAAGAGAAGGAAAATGACTTGAAAGTAGGAAGTGAAAAACACAGATGAGTGCAGTAGCTCAGACCTGCTGAAAGCTAAAATTGAGTAGCTATTCAAAACAGTCACCGGACAGGTGCTCCTAAAATATTACTGCAGTGGTTTTCCCGTATCTGTGTAGTCTGTCTGCTGCCTCTGCGATTCGTTAAAAATAGATTTTGGTAGAATATATTAGAGTATGTTATGATCAATTTTTAGTACTGCATTATTTATTACTTTAAAGAAGAATAAATAAAGCCAGATTGCTTTCATTTTTAAGACAACTAGTCCTGTTTCTTCAGAGTGAGTAAATACCTATTAAGTTGAACTTAAATATTCTACATTATTACTTGAGTAAATACCTATTGAAGCTCATAAGCATGCTGAGGAGTTGGCAGCACAAGTGGCTTTGGGCTCTCTTTCAGCACCTTGTGAACACTAAATGAGAAGAATGATGCTGTTGAACCTTTGAGCCCTTTGGGATCCCATAGTTGCCTTGATCTTTTCTTTAGATCATCATGAAGAGCTGGATTCAGACACAGCCTTTGTCAGCTTTATGACACCCTGATGGCCAACAGCTCATGCCTGATTGGAATGAAAATGGGCTAGCAGATGTGTCCACTTCAGCATGGACATCTGACCCTCAGCCATTTCTAGAGGCATATTATCAACGTGGGACAGGCAGAAGTGGGCACGCTCAGATTTAGGGAAGAAAAGAGAGGATGGAGCAAGGCACCAGAATTACCATGTCAGGGAATGAGCTGTGAGAAGGCCAAGCAAATAGGACCTCCAGCCCTGAGGAAACACCTGATGCTCCCAATATTAGTCACTGTATGGGCAGCTAACCAAGGAGGTCATCTGTGGCATAGACATCTCACCCTTCATATACAAATCAGAGGTCACCTTATTGATGAGCAAGCAAAGTAGACAAATGTATTTGGGATTCATTGGATTAGTGGAGAAGCAATAAGATAAAAATCCTCCTTCACCCCTAAGTTGAGGAGAGGTCCACAGTTAGCGAGAAAAATGAAGCGCGTATACCTGGAATCATAATGTGCTGGAAATGTGAATGAGGTTTATGGCCATCAAGAGAAGAGGAGTAGCAAAGGAAAGAAGCCAGCGATGCAAGGTGGAGCTCAGGGTGTTTATGAAAAGTGATGAAGTGATTGGCAGTGACAGCAGGGGTAACAAATTGCTTTCAGCAGGTCCCTCCAACCCTATTAGTAGTTCCTCTAGGTTTTGGCTGGGGATACATTTATGCGTGTGGTTTTTTTGTTTTTTTTTTCTCTTCAGTGTTTGCAGAGGACGTGCCTGTAGAAAGATGCTAGTTTGACACTAGTTTTACAGAGGTGCAAACTGGTGACCATGAATTTTGAAAATGGAAAGGGCCAGATGAGTGAGGCAGGCCTGAGGTTAGATGGGTGCACGTGCGTGCAACTGTGTTCCATAGAGACAAGGAAGGGAGGCTCTTGTGGCAGTGACAAGACTTGCGATGTAGTGCAGACAGTAGGCCAGGAGGGGACTTCCAGCGGGGGATTACAGGTAGTGCCAGGACCAGGAAAAGGGTGCAGGAAAACAGCTAAGGGGGGAGAGGCGAGGCATGTATACGCCAACGCCTTTCCACCCTGAGTGCTGGGAGCAAGCAGATGCTTTTAATGCAAATGAGAGTTGGAGCCAGCTCAGCTGTTAGCCGTTTGAGGACAAGGGCAAATCCCATCCCCTGGGAGAGTGTCAGTGGGAGTTCTGGGGTGGGGGGTTGGAAAGCTCAGGTTGGTGCTCCATGGAGGTGCTGCTGCTGCTGCTGAAGCCATGGAGAAACAGTCACCGAGAGACGACTACCAGACCTCATGCAGTCGTCTGACTATGACCCGTTTCACCTGGGAGCGCCTGAAGACTATCAAGAAACATTGTAGAGCCCTGGGAGCAGCAGTCGGGGACTATGGGGCGCAGGTAGTTTTTTTTGTCAATCCTCCCAGTTAGAGGGAGGCCGTTAATAGGGCCAATAGAATCTGACAAATCAACAAATGGCTACAGGACTGGTGCCACAGCCAGGGGTTTGGCTACTTAGACCATGGGACTTGCTTTGAGAAACCTGGTCTGATGGGGCCTGATGGGGTCTGTCTGTCAGAGTAGGGGAGTAGCATCTTCCATCAGAGGCTTGCCAAGCTCATGAAAAGGGCTTTAAACTAGAGTTGCCAGGGAAGGGGAACCGTAATCCATCCTACGCCTACCAATATGATGCCAATAATAGATGCCCAAAACCTGGAGAAGGGTTGCAGGTCAGCAGGAGAGCGCCTGGAGGGCAGCATAGAGGAAAACTAGCCACTCCAGCCAGTAAGTTAGCTTCAGCAGGGACCCAACCTAAATGCCTCTGTGCAAATGATTCTATGAAACAGGAGGTAAAGTCGTCCATCTGTAAGGCTAGGTAAAAATTAAGTAAGACCAAGCATAACTGATACAATAGTGATTACTCTCAGTAAATGTCTTAATATTTACTCATCCTTTTCCAATTTTGATTTAAAAAAAAAAAAAGACATTTATTTTGAAGAAAAAGAACAAGGTGCATGCCACAAAAGAGCATTCTGAGAGAAAATGAAAAATAAAGAGATGGAGGCATTTCCCAAAGGCATGGAGAAATATAAATAGTCCTGGGTTTCATGTCAAAGGGAAGAAATACTTGGTGTTATTTTTATTTTTAGAAAGCGGGAGAAGTTATGAGACAGCCTGATATGAGTCGGCTGTCTGAAAATATCTGTCACTTTTAATGTATACCCTGGATATATCTGACCAGTCTGCTACACGTGTGAAAAACATGAAAATAGAAAATGTCACTGTGGTAGGATTCATCTGCCCTGACGCAGGTGTCTTAAAGTTAAATACCTCAGTGTGAACCGTTTGCCACAGACTCGTACATTTGGTGGGGGGGGAAAAAAGCATCATGAGTTGATAATCTGTCTCATGCTAAAATAAATTGTCTGAGGTAGGCTAGGAAGATGTAAAGAAGGATGACCGGCTCAGGCATACATGTTCGAAATCATCTGAGATTAATCTTGTCTATAAGAAATTTCTATTACTACACTGCTCTTAAAATAAAAGGCTGAGCAGTCTAAAATATTTGCTATCTATGAGTTTGTTTTCGGAGGGGTAAATGGGTCAATTACGATTTTAATGCCCCCTTAAAATGTATTAACGCTTATAGAGTAAGTGTAATTTGGAGAAATAACTTCCAAACTTCTGAAAGAGAAACATCTCAGAGGTAGACGCAAAGTCGTGTTTTCCAGCTGATCCGCTGTGACAGGTCTTTAGTTGAACAAGGGTTCACGCACACGGAATTCATGCAGAATGGTAAGTTTTTGGTAGCCATTGTTGTATAATAAATCTGGGACGAGAAACAAGATTTAGCACAGAGCAAATAAAGAAGCTTTGTGAGTTTTAGCTTCAATAACAGAAAATCTCAAGCCAAACGGTGTTCTTGAAATTCGTAGTACCCAGTCGTGATTCTAGGGACTTTGGTTAATTCTGTGAACTGTATCAAGTAACGCAGCGCACATAGTGACCTGGGTGTCAGAACAGAGTTCACAAAGGTGGGATTTCCACCTTAATTTAAGAGATTCTCAGTTTTACTTCTTAAGTCTTGAGACAATAACCAGTCGCAGCTGCCTTTGCTGGATCTGAGGAAATCCCAAGCTCACGTGGATGTGTGTGTTGCATACCATGGGTTGGTAGTTCAGAGAGAAGCTGAAACCATCGGCAGTAGCATCTCTCTTGGTTGTCATTGCCACGGGCGACACTGCAGAATTGTTATCACCCTTAGGAGGAACCCTGGCTGAATTTAGGGATGTTCAGTGTCGCACAGGGGGCTTAATCACCACTGCGGTCATTCAGAGGTCCTGAAAGTAAAGGTCTAAAAGAGCCATGCTCTGATAGAGAAAGTCGTGGCATTTGGGAGCTGAAAATGCCACCTCTAAAGAGCTGGAAAATTTGGAAGAGCAAATGCTTCTTGGCAGTTAGAAAGCAGTTTGCAGAAATTTAGGTTCGCTCTGTGTATTTGCAGTTTCGGTGAGGTCTCGTAACTAACACTGGTACGATTTTAGTGATTTTAGCCAGCTTTCTGGCATTTCAAGCAGGGTACCAAGCAATAAGGCAATGGAGAGACCACCCTATGTCTGTGATTGCCCCAAAAGATGCCCTTTGCTGTTGTTAAATCTTCTGTGCGTTACCACCCCGGACTGTAAGTGCCAGGCCATTCGGCTTATGCTAGAAATAGTGTTCGTTCTTGTTATCTGCGGCAGCAGAAGGGACATTTTCTGGCACGTCTGTATCTGCACCTGTGGATCTTATCCATACAGAGCATGAGAAAATGCTTTCCCATGCTTGACCGGTAGACCTTTATAGGTGGGACAACGCACGCTCATTGTGTAGTCTTATTTTTCAGTTTTTTAAGCTTCTGTATACGATGGTAAAAGTGTCAATACATTGGATCAAGTTGCTGTGAAGTATAATGATGTAGTATCACCGCAAATACGGCAAGTCATATATATATACGTTTGAGGTGTAGCTCTTCAGAGAGTTCCTATTTACAAGGAACACGGGAGTGCAGGCTCTGCGATAGGTGCTTGCAGGGACGTTCCCTCGTCGCTGTGTTCTGTACGGCTTCTCCTTTTTCAGCGTGCAAGGTTGGAGCAATTAGCAGCGATGCAGACTGAGATAGCCTCTGTCTTCCATCACAGTTTATTACGCCGTTTGTAGATTAAACAGAAGAGGTTCACGGTGTGTTTTCCATGTAAAGTAGTTTGGCATTTTATGTTTCTCTGTCAGACGCGGTGAAAAAACCAGTTGCAGCAGCTGATACGTGCGTATGTAGCTATGGCAGGGTTGTGATATCTTTTGAGAGGTAGGGTGTGAACATGTAATTAAAGACTACAGGATACGTTTTACACTTTGTGGCTAAAGTTAAGGAGGGAAAAAAAAAAAAAAGTAGCTCCTCAATTCCGCATCTCCGCACTGGAGAAGCTTGTTCTGAAGGAGAAGCTTGAGGGTTTTTTTTTTCCTAGGAGGACTCCTACGTGTACTAGAAATAGCCGGGGTGCAACATGGCCTAGTTACATCCCCTGCATGAGCGGCTCCGCAGGCTCTGGCAGGGGGAGAAGCATGTTGGGGAGAGCTCCAGCTGCTCCTCCTGCACCCCCGGCCACGGAAACAGGACGTGCTCGGCACAAAAGGAAAGTGTTTACATTGTCTTCGCCATTTCCTGAGTTTCGAGAGGAGGGGAGAAAGGGCAGGAATAGGGATGGGGCGGTGGAAGTCCTTACCTGGGCTCCGAGTCCTTACCTCGGAGTGCGCCTTCTCTGTCGCACATTTTGGGGGAATTGGAAGCATCGATCTTGTGGGGCTGTTTGACCTTTTAGGACATCTCGGCGTAAGGGACAGTGATCTGTCTCCCTGTACAGGGAGAAAAAAGCTATAGGAAAATGCAAATTTATCCCCTCAGAAGTTGGGACACAATGTAGGCAGCTGCCGTGTCTGAAATTCTGGTTTTTTTGACACTGAGTAGATTTCAGGTTGTGTCCCGTTAAACCAGACCTTAGGATCCTTTAAATACACTTGCGTGATTATGGCTAACCCAGTGTAGCTAAAGCTGCTTTATTAATTACATTGACATGTTGGGTTGTAACATGCTAAAAATATCAGTGCTGATAATCTCGGTCACTTCTTATTTTCAGCACGGCTCCGTCCTTTGTACGCACTGTCGAATCACCCTGCTGTAGATGGAGCAGGGCTATCGCAGGCAGGGCTTTATTATTTCAGCAAAGGTATTTCTTTGTTATTTCAATAGGAAACAGAAGAAAGGCGATAAGCTAACAGACTCACAATGGGTGGAAGTTCATTAAAAATATATGTCCTTGTTGTATGGATGATGTATTTAGATGTTAAGCCCTTTGGAGCAGCAGGTGTTTGTACAGCGTTCATTACAATGGGGCCTCGCGTGTCACCAGATTTTCAGTGCTGATGGTAATCAAAGATGACTTTTTGGCATGCCGGCAAGTTAGGTGGGGTCAGGGAGCTGGTGGTTGTGCACAAAGAGTGAGGCCGATATGGTCGTGAGGTGTGTTAAAATGTTAAAATGTGGCCGGGCAGGGGATTAGAACAGGCGCCTCCCACGCGGAGGCCAGCGTGTTTCTTTTCGGCAGTCTGTATGTCAGAGGTAGTATGTTGCTGAAGTGATTTTTCAAAACACTTGTCTCGCCCCCTCCCCTCCCCCCCCCCCCCCCCCCCCGCTTTTTTAAAATAAATATTGCATTAAGCAGCGGTCTAGCTTCCACATACACAAGTAGGTCGAAGTGCTGTTGTGACTGTCTTGCGTACCACCTACAAACACACAGCTTAAAAATACGTCGAGTGACAAAATAAACGGGAAGAGCAGGCGATGCGCCCTGATTCCTTGGCTTGTGCTAGAGCCTGGAGCACAGATGAGCAACGCTGTGGTAAAACATCACGCCCCTGGCTTTTGACATCACTTTCACTGACAGCCGTTTTCAGGCAGGTGATGGCAATCTGGACCGTTTTCCAATGCGGTGAGCAGGTTGAGTCGGTTGCCGGGCACATTGTGCATTTAACCCTCGCCGTATTGGAAGCGCGAGAGTTTGCGTTTGCAAAACGGTTGGCTTCACCCTCAGTTTGAGAGGTTGGGGAGATAGAGCAGCTAGGTTAGTGACTAGCTACCACACAGAGGTACCACACGATCGTCCCCCTGGATCCCCTGACGTAAGGAAGCGTGAAAAACCTCTCCAGTTTGCTGACCTGCAGATAATTTTTTTTAGGAAATAAGCAACTGCAAAAAGCGTGTTGAAAAGACACTTTAGCTTCCTGAAAACACCCAGCCCAGTCCTTTTTTTTTTTTTTTTTTTTTTTTTTGCTTGCTAGTGGCGAGGGGCCCTGCCTCCGCCGTTTCCCCTGGTCGTTCCTGACTTTGTGGGAGCAGGGTGGGAGCTGGAGAAGCTCACCAGGCACCGATGCAGGAGCCCAGGCCTCCTCGAGAGGCCAGGGCTGCTTCCCCCTCCGCTGGCAGCCGGGGCGCTGGGGGCACGCACCCCACCGACAGCCAGGCCCTTCTTTTGGGGCTGCGGTGCGGTCTCCAGTGTTTTAACGCACCAAATATCCCCCTCTGCGTGTTCTCACGCACGTGACAAACGGGTGCGTGGGAAGAAGATGACGGGGGTTGGAACTAGATGATCTTTAAGGTCCCTTCCAACCCGAAGCCTTCTGTGATTCTATGACTGGGTTTGTGAAAGGCAAATGCCTCCCAGGCAGCGTGAGGATACAGGATGCTGTCCCATGAGGGATGCTGTCCCCTACGAACTGTGCCCGAGCTTAGTTAGTCCAGCGCTGGACAACCACCTGGGCGATCTGCTCTCCCCGCGTCACCTAAAAGCGCGATCACGCTTTCCTTTCTCTTAACAGATAATCCTGAAATAGCCGGCAGGAGCGGAACGGAGTGTCACGAAGCCTCCCTGCGGACGGCCAAGCACGGCTACTGTACATACTACCCCGTCTCCTCCTCTCTAGAGTTGCCACAAACTGCATGCTAAGTCAAGAATTTGTTCTTACGGACAAATCACAAACTCGAAAAAGCTAGTGCTGCTATGTCATATATGAATATTAAATATGGTATGCTTACTATACTCCAACCTAAAATAGTTAACTACCTGATACCAGCTGTGATGTTTCCAGACATAAAGGGTAACATTTAGTTTTAAAGATTTTCTAAGCATAGTTTAATTCTTGCAAATATTGTCTTTTCTCCATAACTGTACCCGACGGAAATGGTCCAGTTAAGTTAGTCTCGTGAGATTCAGCGTTTCCGAATCTTTCGAGCTCAGCAATAATTAAGTTGTATTGGCTAAAAACTTATCCCAGTTGCAGGTTTAACTTTCACTCAAACTATGATTGGGGTTTTTCTTCTCGGTTAAAAAAAAATAAATACATAAAAAATCTTGGTTTTGCTCCCCTGGCGAGTTGATTCCAAGACAGAGGAAGTGAAACGCAGCCCGGTGTCCTGCACGTCACCCCGCCAATCTCAATATTTTTAGCCAGAAGTCCAAAGGAAAGCACAAATTCTTTTAGATGCACATGGTTGGTGTTTGACTTGTATGGAGAAGTTGCATTTGAATCATAGCAGAATAGCAGGAGAAAATTAAAAAAATTTTGCACAGTATGAACTTTGTACCCCTTTCAATCCCCAAAAGAACAAAGTCTTGAGAATATTATTTTACGAGTATATTTATAACGTTTTTAAAAGAGACTTTGCAGAAGTGCCTAAATTTTGTCACATCAGACTTGATGAAAGTGAGCCTGATGCCAACAGTCCAATCTCACCGGAAGCGAATTATCTTTCAAACTCATAGTCAGGTTACCAAAAAGATCCGAGCTCTTAAGAAGTAACTGCTAAAAGTGTAAAATCAGACAAAACGAAAACAAAAAGACCAAACTAACAAAAGAAAAGGCGGAAAAGAAGGCTGTAGATGAAGAGGTTTGTATGATATTCTAATTTAATTAAAATTCAGTTGAGTCACTGAAACTTCGCAAGTGACTTTAATCTAGACTATTAACTGAACACTAAGAATGTAGAATGAGATTCAGTTTAATAAATCATTACTGTATTTGCATTTTTTTTTAATTGGATGACACGATTGTAACCAGATTAGAGTGGAGAAAAAAATAGTTCTTTTAATTGTTTTTCTTTAAAAACATATTTTATGTCACAAAAGTATGAAGATATCTTTAATACAATTATATACATATTATATATACATACATACATATATATGGATGAAGCAGATTTTAATGTTGTTTACTTTTTTAAATACTTTGTTGATTTACAAGGTAATTATATATGTATAATTAAAATTTCATTTGTTTGATTTGAGATTTGTTTCAAGCACTATTGTACCAAATATTTCATATTTCACATTTTATATGTTGCACATGTATCACACAAATGACATAGTTTTTAAATTATTGTTTTAAAAAAAAAAAAAACAAAAAAACAAAAACAAGACAGCTGTTATAAGTGGATATTATGTATAATTGTTTGCAGCATAAGTTTTCTATGTGGACATTATTAGTGATTGCAGTATTTTAACTTAACCTCTTCAGATGGATTGTAAACTATTTTAAACTTTGGCAGCACTGCCTGTTCCGAACGACTGAAGGCACTAACCATAGAATTATTTGTCTAGGAAATTATTTTCCGGGCTAAATCTCGTTTGTCCGATGTCTAATTACTATCTATTTATATATAAAGCTGGAGATTTGATCATCCGAAAGAAAAAAATAATCACGATTCGACTGTAAAATTAACATAGTGCTTGTAACGTTGCGTTAGTTTTAATTTGTGGAAAAATAATGTATCTTAACTTGTTACTTTAGCAGTTAAGGTATCACCATTATATACTATTAAAACACTAATATTTGTAGACTTTCTCAGTCATTATAACTAGGTAGTTGACACTGCAACTTGCCTATATCTGTCAAAGTTGTTTTTATTTTTTTATAATAGTTAATTTAGGCATTTGGGTAGCTTATTGTATAATACTAAATGGTAAATTATCCATGTTGTTTAAATATTTTATGTAGATAACTCTTCAAGACATTGTTTTGTGTGGACTTTTTATGTTTCGAAATACCTGTTATTCTATGTTTTTTACAATTAATCCAATACTACTATTTTTTGCCCATGGATGACGAAGCTTCAGATACATCAGGTCTTTCATCCAGATAAACTGACAGACAAAAAGAGAAAATGTATTTTTAATAAGAGATCCACTTTCCGACTTTATGACTTTGTAATATTCCTGAAAACTGTACAAGTACGAACCTATGCTAACAGTAAGGAGGCAATTACAGAGACGTGCAAATACGTGTACAACAGATTCTGCATTTTATTTATTTATAAAGTAATTTTATAGACTATTTCAAAATTTGGGAAGATCTAAAACTATTTTTCTGTATAAATATTATTTGCCAAAACTTTGTTTATATTTTAAAAGAAAAAAAAAAAAGTCTAATGAAAATGATTAAATTTTAAATGCTTTGTTTAATTAAAAAAAAAAAAATCCAACAAATAAAACCCCCTAAAAGAACCATGAGATGGGCCAACACAGAGACAGCGAATACTGTAGCTGGGACACGGTTTCAAGTGACTTGAGGTGTCTCGGTGTTTATTTTTGTCAAAGGATACAGCACCTCACCAAAATACCTTTTTGTTTGCCTCTCTCATCCAGCATAACTGATGACGCGTACGATGAATCTTTCGGTAACAGTTAAAAGAAACCCCTCCATTCACTCTTTTTCAGCGTATAACTACTAGTGGTCTGTTAAATAGCCATTCTACTTCTGTTGTGACGTTAAATTCATTCACCCAATGTACAACCACTGAAATAAAAAGAAGCATTTTAAAACGAGAGCCGAGTGGGGGCCATCCTTTCTCGCGGCGTGGCTCTGGCAAGAGGGGCCTGGGGTAACAAAAACAGTCTCAAAAGAAAGTGGAGGAGTCTTTAAAAAGTACATAATATTTTATTTTATTTTACATTTTGTTTTATTTTACGTTTTATTTTATGTTACATTTTATTTTCTATTTTATTTTTTTATTTTATTTTATTTTAATATATTTTATTTATTTTATTTTATTTTATTTTATTTTATTTTATTTTATTTTATTTTATTTTATTTTATTTTATTTTATTTTATTTTATTTTATTTTATTTTTATATGTTTTGTTTTATTTTATTTTTTTCCTTAATTGCATGTTCAAGTACAAATCCTTAAGTGCAGTGCCCAGGTTCGGGACGCACACAGATGCTTATACGAAGCAGCACGTACTCTTCTCCTGCGGGAGACGGCGTGCCGAGGAGGCCGCGCCGCACAACTTCAGCCCCAAACGGTTATTTTGTGCCCTTTCTGCCGGGCCGTGCCGCTGGGGTGCAGGCAGGCGGTGGTTATCTCCGCGGTGCGGCTCGCAGATGCCTAACTGGTGGGGGGATTTTTTTTTCGCATCCTCTTTTCCTGCCTGCATCTTGGAGAGCGTTACACCGACAAACAATCCCCGCTATCGACGAGTCCCTCTGGGGAGAGCGGCACGGCAGAGGTGCTGCGGGCCCAAGGGCAGGGACCGCACGGCAAGGGAGTGACGGAGGAGGGATTAAAACCTCTGGCTTGAAGCTCCGTGGTTTCTCGCACCATCATCTCATTTATTTTTTTTTTAAATGCTGTAAAGAAAGGGAATACAGTTCCTGCAGAACCAAGAAGCGTTCGTGTCGTGAAGTTGCGGACGTTGCGTCAGCACGGGGGGGGCTGGTTTGAAAGGAGCCCAAGGTCGCCAGCGACGTGGAAAACCAGCGAGTCAACCCGTCGATTTGGATGCGTCAGAAGCGGAGTGAGCCAGAAGCCTGCTGAGAACAAGCGTGTGGGATGGAGAGGAGACACGCGGACGGCCCGCCGGGACGGAGGAGGAGGACGGCAGCAGCAGCGGCTGCAAAGGGCATCGCAGAGCAGAAGAGGCAGACGAGTCCTATTCAGCTCCTAATGATTCAGGAGCGGAAACCCTGTCTGTGCACACTTTCTCACGTTAAACCCGCCCCGGACAGTTGTCAGCTGCCAAGAAGGGTCAGGACATGTCGATTTTCCTGTCTAAAAGCCGCTTTGTTTCTTGTCAACTTTGGCACTTTTTTGGCAGTGGAGAAGCGCTCGTGGGAGCCGTGAGATTTCAGGATTTGCACCAAACCGGCGATCGTTGTCTGCCTCTGTGTGCAGAGCGTAACCCCTGTCAGATAATCTCAGTGCTTCCAAAATGAAGCAGGATACTTTTACAGAAGAGGCTTTCGGCACCTGTGGTATTCCCCGTGTCCTGGATTGAGCAATACAGGATTAATTTCTATTTCAGTAATTTTATTTTTCAGTAAAGTCTCTTCTAATGCTTGGGAAAACTGTACTTTTAGAAGACTCCAGTGTCTGAATTTGTGAAAATATTTACTTTACAGGCAGCTGTGGTATGTGGTATTCAAGGTCTCAGTGCTTCGAGCCTTGCCAGGTGCGGGGATGAGGAGGAGCGAGACCCGGGCACTTGACCCAAGCCGGACAACAGGATTATTTCATACCATGAACGTCACATTCAGTATAAATTGGAGAGTTTGCTGAGGAGTTCTCTCTCTCCCTTGATGGCCGTGATCCTGAGAACGTCTTGCCCCGGTGCCAGACCCCTGATCCCTTCCCTTCCTCCCGGACCCGCAGCGCTCGCGGTGTCCGACATTTGCTGTCCCCTGCTGGGAGTGCACAGCCTCCTGCTGACAGCGATGGCTGAGTGTAATCCGTGTGTATTTCATATTGGTATCGGGATCGATACTGGTTCTTTAGTGTTATTAATGTTAATTATTTAGTCTCATTCTGTTAAATCTATTTATGTTTCAACCCTCGGGTTTCCTTGGTTTTTCTGTGATTCCCCTTCCCACATGGGGAGGGGTCATCATTGTCTAAACGAAAATAAATTGTTGTGGGTTCCTCAGACCACGACATCCCACCACACACAGCCTCACGGACAGACGGTGGCCACACGGTGGCCACGGCTTTGGTGCCAAAGGCTGGTGCCCTGCAGGGAACCATCCCTCACCCCAGGCCAAGCGCCGCCACGGCATCGTGTTGCCCAACATCCGCCTTCTCGAGAGCAGACCGGCCAGGTCCAAGCTTTTGGCTGCGTATCTCCTCTGGCCCCACATGGTGTAGCCATGACCGTAAGGCATAATAATTATTATTTTCAGTATGTTTTGCTTGGTTTTCAGTACAAAGGTCTGAAGTGTTCTGAGGGCTGGGCTTTTTTTTTTTTTTTTTGCAGCCTACTGGAATTAACAGCATGAAACAAAAGGGGATGTGACATTTGAGGGGTGGGAGCCTGCTGGGGTGGCTTTCCATGTTTGCATACAGCAAAGGAAGCCAAAACTGGTTCGGCCTTGTCCACGCTGCGTTTGGGGAGTGTCTGTCGAGCAAGTTACCAAAACAGCAGCTGGGTTTTGTTTCAGGAGGAGTTGTTTCACTCCAGAAGAGAGCCCAGGAACAACCCAGCATTTCCGTACCGTGGGTGATGATGGAAAAAAAGGACTTGTGGGCAAGGCTGCGTCACACAGTGGGCATTGAGTCTCCTGATAGTGGCATTTACTCCGTGAATTCATGGGACCCCAAAAAATGCCTGGCCTGCAATTGCTGAAAACATTCCCTGGCATCTGATCACATGCATGCCATGCTCTTTACGCCTGCAATCATTTCTCTAGCCAAGCCTTTTGTTGAGTAACCTTCCTTTTTAATGCCATGTAATTGACAGCTCCGGAGGCTTTTTGGATGGGTCAATACGATTTTCCTTTGGGGGCGGGGTGAGGGCAGCGCCATCTCAGCTGGTGCACTGAAGCAGTTGCTGTTGCTGCTCTCTAATAATGTATTTGCGCAAACAGTGATAGGTGCAGAATATACAGTTAGACTATCTGTGAATGAATAAATTCTAGAAATAGCCTCGCAATTCTTAGCCTTCTAATTCTGTAATTACAGAAACCACTGAAATTGTAGAAAATAAATTACCTGTTGTTTTATGAAAACACCTTCTGCCGCAGGAGGGAAAAACCACTCAGAAAAGTGAAAGGCAGATATTGGTGTGAGCTGCTTATGCAATGTCGTCTTGCAGTTGCATTATTTCCACCAAAGCTTCTTCCAGAGTAAGGAAAATACACTCGGCTTCGTGATTTAGGAAAATCACAACAGGAAAGACGCCCTGCTCCTCTCATCTTCAAAGCGCTGGGTTCGGATACTGCTTTTAAGGGAAACAAATTCTGGTGAGTGTCCTCCTTAGTCTAATTGTCACAAAACAGTCAAGGTGTAGCCTGCGTGGTAGGTGGTTGCCCGGAGGCTCACCGGACCAAACAGATGCCAGGATGTGGTGGTGACGAGGGTGACCACAATGGTGTGAGGTTCACCTTGTAGGAACAGCCCCCAGGGACGGTCACGCAGCTGCGTGCCTACGCTAAACCTGAGCTGAACCACTCAGAGAGCTGAGTTTACCTTTTCCATGAATGCCTCTCCTTTTCACTGCAGGGCAGAGGGAGGAAATGCTTTTATTTCCATCTTCTATGGTTGTAGTCACCCACAGAATGCCAGCGGAGCACATTCAGCGATGCTAAAGTCGGTGTCCAACAGCACGGCTCAGGACTGTGAGCGAGCAAGTTTTTCACGCTTGGAAAGCTGCTAGGGTGGGATCCAGCTTTCTCTCCGTAGCTGTCAAGCATCATTTCAGACGCTGCAGGGCACCCGCTTGGCCTAAAGCTGCTGCTATGGAGGAGCACAGGTCTGGGTGGGTATCTTAACTCAAGTCCGCCAACCCTGTGCAGGCGTCTCAGATACTCCACAACACCTCAGATGGGTTCAGTCAATGAATCCCACTGGTTTTCACACGGCACCGTCATTTGTAACAATGGTTTTGACAGATTTTGAAACACCACCATGCACAAGAAATCACAAAATCTTGAGATTAGCTCAAATGACCTGATTGATAGTTAAAACCCTTGTTCTTCTCTGTAGGTATCTGGAGTGCATTCAACCTTGCATATTTAAGCTTCTTCTCTCCTACCATGATGCCTGGAAATGTTTTTCATGTCATCTAACGTGCCCACGTGTATCATGGAGGTAAAGGTAAAGAGCAGCTAGTAAAATACTTGAGAAAGTAATGAAAATTGACAACATGGATTTTACAGATTTGGTGAATTCGAGATGTTCTTATCTCTTGCCATGTCATAGGGATAAATGAAGAAATAAGGTAACTATTTGGCATGTAATACCATTTCTTCAGGTTTAATTAAATTTTGGGGCTTCATTCAATTATTATTATGCCAACGGAAGTGCGATGTTAGCAGTATTAACTTAGTCTGAATGCAATTGCAATGGGATGGACAATCCCTGTATGCAAATAAATCGTTCTGTTTAAATGTTTCATGTGGAAAGATTGTACCTCACTCTATCCAACGCAGTTATGTTGCTTTAGTTTCTACTTCTGTAAGGCTTGATAACAAGCTATCCTTTGACTGGCATTTGGTAGAGCCCACGCATTGATTTGCAGGTTTAAGATGCGTGGTGAAAGGCAAGAGTCCTGTTTTGTGTCCTTCCTCAAGCCAAATGTGCTCAAAAGAAAAGCTACATAATCAAGCACGAGTAAATGAGGACTGACGTGGGAAAAAAGTGGTCAGCCTAGATCAGATGTCAGTAGGCTTTCTAACTACAGGGTGCGATAGAAAGCATTTTCCATTTCTATTGACCTTAGAAGTGATAATTTTGTGGGCCTTCTAGAGGAAATAAATGAGGTTGAACTCTTCTAATAGAGAATCAGTGCCCTCCATGCCATGAGCATGAACTTTCTGATCCAGACGAATCACAGAGAAGTCCCTGGGCTGGTGGCACTGCCCATTCCTCGGCTGCTGTCTCAGAGCCCATGGTAAGTGCTTATGGGCGGCAGCAGAAGCACACTGTCAAGTCCTCCTGTGACCTGTGAGCTTTTCATTTTATTTCCTTTTAATTGGAGGATTGGGAAAGGCGGAACTTCTTCAAGTCCTATTTTATTTGGAGTTGCAGGTACATATGGGGATTTGGGTTGGTGCTTTTCTCCCCAACTTCCTTGTCAGATTGATCACACATCATTTGTAGCATTTAAGGGCCAGGCTACTTATATTTCAATTTGTTTCAGTCATCTCTAAATGCACCTTTGACATCTAGATCAGTTCCTCTTCACAGAATTTACTCTGCAGTAAGGTGTTTCAAATATTCTGCTTTATGAAGTACAATCTAAAAAGTAATTTATAACAACACACAGATCTTCCTAGAAGCTATGCTAAGGCACATGGAGGACAAGGGAGGTGGTTCGAGACAGCCAGCATGGCTCCACCAAGGGCAAGTCTTGCCTGACCAACCTAGTGGCCTTCTATGATGGGAGTGACTACATCAGTGGACAAGGGGAGAGCTACATATGTCATCTGTCTGGACTTCTGTAAGGCCTTTGACATGATCCCCCGCAAACATTTTTCTCTCTAAATTGAAGAGAAATGGATCTGATGGGTGAACTGCTCAGTGGATAAGGAACTGGCTGGATGATTGCATCCAGAGCATAGTGGTCAATGGCTCAATGACAAAATGGAGATCAGTGATAAGGGGTCCATACTGGGACCAGTACTGTTCAATATCTTCATCAGTGACACAGACAATGGGATCGAGTGCACCCTCAGCAAATCTGCAGATGATATCAAGCTGAGTGGTGCAGTTGACATGCAAGAGGGACAGGATGCCATCCAGAGGGACCTGGAGAGGCTCAAGAAGGAGGCCCATGTAAACTTTATGAGGTTCAACAAGGCCAAGTGCAGGGTCCTGCACCTGGGTTGGGGAAACCCCTGATATCAATACAGGCTGGGGGAGGAAGGGATTGAGAGCAGCCCTGCCGAGAAAGACTTGTGGGTACTGGTAGATGAAAATCTGGACACGAGCCAGCAATGTGCCCTCGCAGACCAGAAAGCCAACCGCATCCTGGGCTGCATCAAAAACAGCATGGCCAGCAGGTCAAGGGAGGTGATTATGCCCCTCTACTCTACTCTCGTGAGACCCCACCTGGAGTACTGCGTCCAGCTCCGGCGCCCTCAGCACAGGAAAGACGTGGACCTGTTGGAGTGGGTCCAGAGGAGGGCCACGGAGACGATCAGAGGGCTGGAGCACCTCTCCTGTGAGGACACGCTGAGAGAGATGGGGTTGTTCAGCCTGGAGAAGAGAAGGCTCCGGGGAGACCTCATTCTGGCCTTTCAGTATTTAAAGGGGGCTTACATGAAAGATGGGGACTGCCTTTTTAGTAGGGCCTGTAGCAATAGGACAAGGAGTAATGGTTTCAAAATAAAAGAGGGCAGATTTAGACTAGACATAAGGAAGAAATTTTTTACAATGAGGGTAATGAAATGGTGGCCCAGGCTGCCCAGAGAGGTGGTAGATGCCCCATCCCTGGAAACATTCAAGGTCAGGTTGGAGTGGGCTCTGAACAACCTCAGCAACTAAGATGTCCCTGCTCATTTTAGAGGGGTCAGACTAGATGACCATTAAAGGTTCCTTCCAACCCAAACTACTCTATGATTCTATAATTCTATTCAGAGAGCCTATAAGGCAAATGAAACCGAATTACATCAAATTGTCAGCCAGCTCTGCACTTTCTTACTTGCAACCACTCTATTTGCCAGATGTAGCACAGAATCTATATGGATTGCTTAAACAGCAGCAATAGTTTTCTTCTGAGCATCCTTTTCTGTATGCAGGCAGAACAGAACAGAACTATATTTTTACCACACAAAATTAAGGCCTTTTGCATTCAGCTTCAGAATTCCCATACAAGCAAGTGGAGAGAGACCGACCAAGGCTTTGCCAGAGGGCAACAACATTCAACTTCTAGGCAGGATTGCCTCTTCTGCCCAGCCCAGCTGCCTATGGAGATGTCTAGGGTGACCCCCTCCTAAGCCGAGCTGGGCACAGAGCGAGGTGCTGTGCCCCCAGGCTCCTGCCCCTCCTCCGAGGGGCTCCTGCCCCCAGAGCGCCAGGTCCTTGCTCTGGCTTTCACCTGAGCTTCTCTTCTGAGCATACCTTCACCATGGGAACACCATGCTGCCTGCCAGCTTCTGCGCCTTTATGTTTGTCCAAGGGCGGTTGTTTTTTTAAAGCATCTTGTTCCTCTTTTCTTCCTTTCCTTCTAGAAATGACATAGGCTTTTTTACTGTCATGTGGTTGAGGAGCACGTTTCAGTCCTTGCACCATCGCAGTGCTTTAACGGGTCATTTATGCCCATTAGTTGCAATGAATTTATTTGTCTTGCCAGCACAGATTGAGCATGCTGCCTGAAAGGCAAGGAGATGATTTGTAAGTGACCTGTTCTGCTGTAATCAAATACCTTTCCCCACCACTACACATGCACATTAATACGAATCCTTTACTGCTTAGAGAAACTTCAGGAGAAAATATCCTCTTGCTACTTACGAGAAGCACTAGCCGATCCGTTTTAACCTGTGCGTGGAGAATTTTATCTTCACCCACTTGGTTCTGCTGGCCTTCCTTAGAAGACCCTTGGATCCAAGTTGAGAGCCACACTGCTCTTCACGACATGGAGAAGTTCCTTGCAAGCTTACGAAAGCCTGTGTGAGAGTCACTTCCAGTGGGACTGACCAGGGCCTTCATTTTCATAACCAAAGCAGGAAACCACAACGGTCTGAGCATTTAAAGCATTGTTTAATTACGGATTTGCTTTGCATGGAAGGTAGAGTGGTCAAAACCATTCTGGAGAGGATCCAACTTTCATGCACGCAGTGCCTCACCTGCTCCATCCAACGTTTGAAGGTCAGGGAGAAGATGGAGAGGGCAGGCTGCCATCCAGACTGGCTGCAAACAAACCTCGCTTCCCCAGCAGAAGCAGATCTCTACTTACAATTATTTGACCAGACAAATTTGCCAGTCTTTCATGGTGAATGCTGTTCATGGGAAAGGTTTTGATGACAGCTCACTGGTATGGTGGAAACCCAGTGGAAAGCAGAAGGTGTAGAGCAGTGAGGGGACATTGTATGATGAGAAGCCAGTAGGGTTTCCGCTTGAAAAGGAACCCAAGCGCAGCATAATTCTCTTATTTGCCTCTCACCTCCATCTATATCAGATGTTCATTCCAAGAGATGTTCACCACTTCTTGGTAGAATGGACTTTTTCTTGCATGGACGTGTTGTTTGGGAGTTGATGTCCTTTCTTGTTAGTTTTCTCTCCCTTTGCTTTAATTTTAGCGATAATGCAGATTATCCTCCGTGATAAGAGACCAGCCTTCACGCTTCGGTAAATGCGGCAGATACATTCCTCTTCAGGAGTAATTATCAGAGGAACTGCTTTCAAATCCAAGTTTCCTGTGCAATATAATTACTCCTGTGTAAATAAAGGACTCCGGCAGTGCTACTCAGCAGCACCTCTCTATACAAAGTGAGGGTTGTTTCCTCTTGACACAGCTTTCTTTCTGCTCTTCTCAGAAAATGACTCCGTTAGAATCAAACGTTAGTCTGTCAAAGTGCCTAAAATCAATGATCATTTTATATTCAATTGAATCCTTACTTTTTAAAAATATCACAATGAAACTGCTCTATTTAACTTCCCTTTATTGTTACTATTATTACCCCATGAATACTGCAGAGAGAAACAGCTGCCTCTCCTGTATTTTTTAGCTTCTTTCTAAGACGTAGCTGGATGTGGTTTCATGCTACAGCAGTCCATACACTTGAGCCAATTTGCAATAAAAAGCATAAAGAAAACGGCCCTGATAAGATGTGGTATTTGTAGAACTTGAATTTATCCTCTTCAGCAATGGAAACATGTCCCAGGGTGAATTTTATCTAGAAATACGTGCTGCAGCGTCGTGGTATCAGGAGGTCCCAGTAACAGCTCCCAGCAACCAGCCAGAGTTCATGGCGGGGCTCCTCAGCAGCAAGACCTGCAGCAGTTGGGCTTCACTGGGATTAGAAACATTACTGGAGATGGATGCGCAGCTGAAGGGAGTAAACTTGGGCTGGGCTACTTGAGCAAGGTATTGGGATATGCTGGCATGTGGATTGATGGAGACTGCCCACACGCTCGTGCTCTGCGGGAGCTGTGGGTAGCTGCTCTGCAGTGAAAAGCGCCCTGGGTGTTGGAAATGGAAGCAAGCATCTCATCTTTTTTAAGCACAACAAATTTTTTTCAGGACCCCAAGGTGTCTGTCTGTGGCAATCAGCACATGGATAACCAGGTTGGCCACGAAAAAGCCACAGAAGGTCTCCTCAGGTGCCTGAGGGAAACAGAGCAGCTTTTTCCACCAACCAGGTTACTAGATCTACTGTCCTACAGTCTCCTGACAGAGCTGGAGGCAACTGGCTGGCCCAGAGGGAGGGGACTCAGAGGCACAGCCCAGGACATGTGTCTTTATCCTGGACAGTCTGGCACATCCCCATGGCAGAATCCTAATGGCCTCACCGGCTATCCTGTTCCTGTGCGTGCAAAATAACATCACTCCCCAAAATAAAACCCAGAGTCCCCTAACCTTTCGCATTAGCAATAGCAGGACCCCTCTGAGAAGCTAGTAAGCATGAAGAAGGAAAGTCTGTGGCCTCTGCAGTAAGTTCTATTGGCTCCTCCTCGCTGGGATTTCTTCTGCCAAATCTCTGGTGGATGCCAACGCTGGCTGCCCTGGAGCCATCCCCTTCTGCCATGTTTCCTTCCTGCAAACCACGGGGGAATCAGAGCACATGCAAAGACAGAAATGTAGAAATGTCTGTTTCTACCACACTTGGAAAATGCCCTTGCGGGGGACCTGGGGTAGCGGGGGGGTTTTACAGGGCCTGTTCAGCCAGCTAGCTTATGAGGGAGTCTCCTCAGCTGCAGCCCCTTAAGGAGCCTGAAGCTATTTTTAAATGAGTAAAATTGAGAAAGCTGAGGGCCTGGGAGGTTAATTAGGTCTCACAGGGTACACACAGACCTTGGAGGCAGCTGAGGTGAGACGAGGCTTGCCTGCAACGCGCCTGCCCTGAACTTCCCTTGGCTGTTGATGGCATCTGCTCCGCTGTTGTCACTGGCAGCCAAGGTGCTGCCAAAGCTCCTGCCCCTTCAGAAGGGAGACCTGTCCGGATTCGTGTGCCTTAGGCCCTCAACCCTGCAACCGTCCCGCTAACTTAATGCTAGTGACACAGGCTCGCGGCTTCAGCATTTCACCCAGCTCCAATCAAGCCCCCCAGCACAAGCTCCTCAGCCCTTCCTGGCATCCCTCCACGTGTTTTCCCTGTGCAGGCACGAGACACGGGGCTTGGCTTGATGCGTCTTTCCCATGTTAGGAAAAGCCCAAGACCCTTTTAGAGCATTTTGTACTTGGCTTAAGGGCTAACTTTGCATTTGTTTTGATGAAATGAAAATAGCTGGAGGTTTATGATGATAGCAGCCTGCAGCTACGCCTGCTGGTACAGCAAACCTCCTGCGCCTGCCATGGGGAGGAATTGCCCTGTGCTCCACTGCCAGGAGCATCCCTGGCACCTCACAGACCGCTACCTTTTTCCTCTTGATAAAGCTCGCATTGGCACCTTTTGCCAGTCCTCAGCTCCCAGGGTTTGGGTTCATCACTGCCTCTTTTATCTCAGGGGGAAAAAAAATAATTTAAAAATTCCACTTCTTGGGCATTTACATTCTTAACAATTTAGCTTGCCCGCTCTTGTCTCTGTGTGTCCAACTGCTCACCAATGCAGATGGGCACCATTGCATGGGTAGAGCTGGTAGGTCACCTACCATTTCATTTGTTTTGCCCCCACAGGACTGAAGCATCTGTGTGGGCGCAAGGGGAGTGCTGCAGCACGGCAAGAGCAGCACCTCGCCCCTTCTGTTTTAGCCTCTAGAGGACACGAGCATTGATGCTGTCGTTCCGCTTTTCTCCGCTGACTTCCCTTTCCACTCCAGTGACAAGTGAGGAGCTCGGAGGAACAAAGTTTTCTTGCCCTGCCAGACGTTCCCCAGGAGAAGGGTTTTCCCTTCACTTAGTACTGGAAAGCTCTCTCACTGCCTCTTTCGGCTACAAAAAAAGTGCATTTTTTAGCACAGCAGTGAGGAAACAGCTTCTCTCTTCATCAGTTTCCTCATCATCTGCAAGACGAAAACGGCAACACCCTGGTGGGGGAGAAGTGCAGAGCTGCTGAAGGCTCCCTTCTCCCCTCTGCTGCTTCACGTGATGCTGCTTAAATCGAGGAGCGATACGTAAGCATGGAGCCAGGACTGGACCAAAAGCATTATTTATTTCGACCCCTGGCAGGTTGAAAGCTCTGGTATTTATACAGTGGTCCCACAAATCCCAGAGGTCATCTCTTTGTGTTGCAAAAACCAATGCAGCTTTAAGATAGCAGCTGAGACTCTGGCTGAAGGTTTTCAAGACCATGGAAAATACTGCAGCTAAGACTGTTCTTGCTCTTTAATTTTCTTTACATGTTGTTAAATAGATGTTTCTTCTTCTAACCAAATGTTTCTGTGTAACAACATATCAGCATCAGAGACAATCCATTTCTTAGGCACTAGCTAAAATACCAAAATAAAGGAAGCAAAAAAGTGCAAAGAGAGAGAGTTGTAAATAGTCTGTTTTAACGAAAACATGCTGCTTTGTCTTTTCTTTGTAAATAGGTGGTGGTGGGGGGTGTGGTTGTGTGTCTTAACTATATTATCATTTTTTCTGGACAGATATCTAATTTAGAACTTGAGAAAATATTATTTCCTGCTAAAACAGGCAAGAACTAAGGCCCACAGTGACCAGTAACTTCTGCTGCTCGTATCTCCTTCTGCGTAGAGAGAAATACCGAGGTTATCTGGTAGAAATGTATTTTCTCTAATATGGGCGTGGGGCATGCCAGCAGAGTGGTTACACGTATAGAATCATAAACTCATAGAATCTTCATGGTTGGAAAGGACCTTTGAGATCATCGAGTCCAACCATACACACACAAAAAAACCCCTACAATCTCTGTCACTAGAGCATGCCCTGAAGTGCCAAATCTACACATTTCTTAAACACCTCTAGGGATGGTGACTCAACCGCCTCCCTGGGCAGGCTGTTCCAGTGCCTGACCACTCTTGCAGTAAAGTAATTCTTCCTAATATCCAATCTAAACCTCCCCTGCCGCAACTTCAGACCATTTCCTCTGGTCCTGTCATTATTCACCTGGGAGAAGAGGCCAACACCCACCTCTCTACAACCTCCTTTCAGGTAGTTATATACATATATATATACATATATATATATATATAACCACAGCTAACAGACACACACCCACCTCACCATCAAATGAGACAGAGCTTCAGCGCTCACTGAATATAGCCCTGTGGGGAGCAGGGGGACGCACAGTTATCCCCCCCGGACACACACACGTGCCAGGCTGCACTGCCACGGTCCCCACATGTGGAGTTGGCCCTAATACGAACTGCAGCAATACCTACACCACAGCAGAGACATACAGGTATAGTGCTGTTCTGGATATATCACTGGGTGACACATAGCACATTTGTTCATGGCTGATTTGGAGCTACAGCTGGCTTGGTCTCTTCCTCCCACGTTAAACTGCAGCTATTTCTTCTTGTAAAGAATTATTTTGGAGACCTAAATGGTTATTTTCTGGGTTTTTTTCCAAACAACTTTTAAATTACTTCAGGGACACAAACTCCCTGCTGCATTCCATTAGAGACTGTAGCCGCAAAGATCTACAGGATTATGTTTTTCAAAGACCTGAATGACAGAGGGTCTCCTGAACCACCTTCACAGGTGATTTAGGCACCGAGGGCCAAAAGCCATGGGGTGGTCCTGCAGGAGACCCCTCCACACCAGGGCTGTGTGGAAAGAAATGGTCCTTACCCTGTGCTCTCCCAGCTCAAATTTGCATCGATTTACTGCCAGCTCTCATCCAACAAGCAGATCTCATTTGCTGTACACATGACGATGTCTCTCTGGGCCACCACTTTCCACCATTCCTCCCTGGATACTTATGCGCTCTCCAGGTTATCTGCCGCCTGCATATTATCTGATGCCTTCCTAGCTGAAACTACTGAGAATGGCCCACTAAAAATGTTTTTAACTTAAAGGAATGACTGACATAATGCAACAGATCATCTGAGCAGTCTCCAGCAGATACTGCCTGTGGACTTGTCTCTGCCTTCAGGTCCCACCAAGGTGAGGAGCACTGATGAGTGCCTGGAACAGCGGAGACCAAAGAGCACCATGGCCATGTGGCACCGGACCTCCACAAACCTGCTTACTCCCTTAGCACGGTGCAAGCACCACTGCATGGCTCCAGGCCCCAAACCAACAGAGTTGGAGCAAGTGTAGGGGTCTGAATACCATGGTTCCAGGTCTTCAGACTCCGTGTGAGTTTCCCACAGGGCTCCCATAGGTCTCCATGGCCTCTGGGTATTTCCATCGGAGTCTTGCATCTTTATCCAAAGACCGTGGTAAACACAGTTCTGCAGTTTTTCAGCATCTTCTTTCCTTTGTGTGGATGTAAATCAAGAAGCAATCCACAACTTTGATGCAGGAGTATATTTTCATGACACAGTGATGAAAATTTTAGGAGACAAAAGTAAATGTAAGAAAATTATATGGCAACATCTATTATTAATTAGGCTTTTTTATTAAACAATTACATTTCACTAAGAGCTGCCTAGATGGGATACGGCCCTTGAGGTGAATTATGCCCCAGCCCATGAAAAAGCTGAGGTGTCACAATTTTTACCTAAACAATAATTTTTTTCAGTGGTGGCACGATCAATGCTACAGCCATATCTAAACAGACAGCACATTTCTGCAGATATGAGCTTCTCAGGAAAAAAACAAACCAACAACTGCCTAGAGAATTAGATGGAGCAGTGCAAATCATGCTACTAATTACTATTTCAAGTTTAGTGAGTATTTATGTGCTATCTACGCTAGCTAGTTCAGGTCTCTGTACTCTGCATTGCTGTCACTTTTGTGGTCACAGAGCAGATACCCCCAGGTTGTATCCAATAACATGTTGCTGCAGAACACACTAAAATCTGATTTCTTATGTAGTAACAGTAAAGATAACAAATACTTATTGGATTAGGGAACAATCCAGCAACCAGTCACTTATTGGTGTATTACATCTGTTGGAACAGATGATGCTTATTAGATCTGAGGATGATACAAAGCTGAGAAGGACCTGCAAGTACACTGAAGGACAAAATTAGAATTCAAAATTGTCTGGACAAATTGGGGAAAAAACAGTATGAAAACTATGATGTAACTGAGTGAAGACAAGTGAACGGTACTGCACTTAGGTAAGGATAATCAGCTTCACAAATGAAGGATGAGATGCAACTAGCTGAGCAGAAGTTCTTCATGAAGGAACTGGGCGGGAGAGGCTAATTACAGATCACAAGCTTAACAGGAATTAACTCCACTGTGGTTTTGTTGTAAAAAGAAGTTCCAGGTTATACCGGTAGGTACAAACAGAAGCCCATGCTGCCAAGAAGGTGAGTGAGTCCTACCAACTCAGCTCTGGGAAGACCTCAGCTGAGGTACTGTGTCCAGTCTGGGATGCCCTGCTTCAGGAAAAGAATGCTCTAGTCAGAAAAACTCCAGGGACGATGCAAATTTGATCAGAGGTCTAGACAGTGTTGCCCATGCGTTGTGGTTTAACCCCAGCCAGCAGCTAGAACCATGCAGCCTAGTTGGGACAGGGGAGAGAATCGGAAGAGTAAAAGTGAGAAAAAACTCATGGGTTGAGATAAAGACCATTTAATAGGTAGAGCAAAAGCTGTGCACGCAAGCAAAGCAAAACAAGGAATTCATTCACTGCTTCCTATCAGCAGGCAGCTGTTCAGCCATCTCCAGGAAAGCAGGGCTCCATCACGTGTAAGAGTTATTGGGAAGACAAACACCATCACTTCGAATGCCCCCCGCCACCCCCTTTTTCTTCCCCCAGCTTTATATACTGAGCATGATGTCATATCGTATGGAATAGCCCTTTGGTCTGTTGGGGTCAGCTGTCCTGGCTGTGTCTCCTCCTAACTTCTTGTGCCCTCCACAGTCTACATGCTGGTGGGGTGGTGTGAGAGCAGAAAAGGCCTTGAGTGCTTAGCAACAACCAAAAACGCCAGTGCACTATCACGCTACTCCCATCCCAAATCCAAAACACAGCACCATAACAGCTGCTAGTAAGAAAGTTATCCCACCTGAAACCATGACACCACAGCACTTTTATCCTGGAGAAGACCAAGGGGAAAATCTGATTTTATTAAAGTTCCTAAAAGTCTGCTGAAAAGAGGACACACAGCTTCACAACCTGAGTGAACTGGACAAGGTGTATCAGGGTTAAACTACACAAAGGGAGATTCAAGTTGAACCTCAAACTAACACAGTGCAGACAGGAACACACAGGAATAGGTTGTTTAGGGCTGTCGTGGCATGTCCATCGCATGAGGTCTTCAGGAAGCAGCTGTGCAGATGCCCATCAGGACTGACCCTGATACACTCAAACTGCCTCACAGGAGAGCGTGATCTCTTGAAATACACTCATCAGCCTATTTTTTGTGTTGCTATCCCTCTGTAGGGATGGAAGTAACTCCTTTCATGGGTGATTTCAGAAACGGAGAGCTATACCAGCCAGTGAATGATTATAGGGCTGGGATATCAGGATGCGATACAGCCAAAGAATTTGCAAATGCTGAAATGAATCAAAGCGTTGGTTGGGTTTTTGTACCAAGAGGTAGAAAATACCAATCACATAAATGCAATCACAACTGAAAACCAGAATAGAGATGATTTCTTCCCACAACTCCTCAAACTGCAGCAATAGCCCCGCAGGCCGTGACTGAAAAAGGAGGAGCGATAGTGTGTTAAAGCCCGAGGAGCAATGGTGTGTTGGAGCCCAAAGGCTCTACGCTAACTGGGTGAGACACCACTGGGGGATGATATGGAGAGTAGCTAGGGGAGTGAGTAGCAATTTGGTCATCATCAGAGTTAACATACCATGAAAGCATGGCCCTGGGGAAGAGGAGTTGTGAGGACACTAAATTAAAAAGAGAAGGAAGCCAAGAAGAAGCCACATGAGGAAGAGAAGTTTGCAGCAAGCGTAGAACCAGGAATTGTGACACCATGAAAAAAACCCAAAACAACCAAGAGATAAAGCCCTTGCTGCACTGCTGCATCAAACTCTCTCCTTAACTAAACACAAAATGCTACGGGGGGTTTTTTTGCCATTGCTGAGTAACTGGAAAAGAGATCCAAGAAAAACATTGACTTGGAAGATGACAGGGGAACCACAAAGAAGCAGACACTGACCGCCTTGAGAAGAAGTTCTGGCAGATTCATCAGTCATCTAATAGGCCCACTATGTTCATCTCAAACCCATGAGGAAACCTTGTTGGAATCTGCCCCAGAAAAGCTATCCTGATAAAGCTCAGCTCTGTGCAGTGGGACCAGATCTATATGAAAGCTCCTGAATAATTCTGGGAAACACGATTTTATGGATCTGTTTGGTGTGTTCAGAGTTGCTCACAAATTATTTTGCAAGAATCTACCTGCAATTGTATCAGCCCTCGCTGAAGTTCCAAGAGGAAATGCAAAGAGAGGCTGTAGCTAATTCTTTGTACTATTTTCCTCAAGCAAATGAGCTGTGGTTCCTCTTTAAAGTAGCATATGAGTATCTTGCACTTGTAGGATAGGCCTCCCACAATAACACAGCTCTGAAAGTTTGCTCAAAACTTGCACAGGGTTGCATTCACGTACAGCACTGAAAACCTAAAGAAGAGTATGAGCTTAGTGCACCTCACAAACTCAGTTCCTTTTTGGTTTTCCCTTGCATGAATCTTTTCTCCCGGCTCAGAATGAAAACTGACCTATTTTTACTCCATCCGTAGTCACTGTTGCCAAAACTTCTGATTTTATCATGAATTTATGACATTAATTCATTGATATTAAAGTATCAGCTACTAGAATCAAGAACATAGGACTCCTGGCTTCTGTTAAAAAACTGCGAATGTTTAATGTATGAGGAAGTAGCGAAAAGAAGCAACGATATCTAAAGACTAAAAGGCAAACCCAATAGCCGACGTTGAGACACAAACCCTCACAGTTTTCAGGCCTTTAGTGTTTATCTTTGAAGGCCAGTGGTGAGCAACCCCTATGCTGATAAAGATCATATATAAAACTCACGATTCTGAAGCATTTTGTTGAAACTCCCAGCTCCACTAATTACAGGTTGGGCTCAACAAACTCACAGAAGTAGGAACTCCAGAAGACCTTCAGGTAGAAAGAGACAAGTTACTCTACAGGTGAGACCTGCCTCCCCACACCCATACCCCCAAACTACCTATCTACATCTGCGCATTCACTGAGGGAGGGAGTGTGGGCCCACGCCTGAGCTGGGCGCACGTGTCCAACTATTACTGTATGGAGATGGGGTCAGCATTTGATGACAAACTGGCTGCTGAGCCTTTTTTGGGGACTCTCTGCCGCCCAGGCAGTGGCCAACCCCCTTAACACCTACCTCTCTGGTCTGCCCTTAAAAGTCTGCCTCTCTTCAGGGACCTTTCGGGGGGTCTGATGGGGTTTGCTTCGGATACTCCGCGGAGCAACTAGATTCACTGCCTAGAAAAGACGACGTAAATCAAAACATCCAGAACAAATGCGTCTACTCGGATATGCACCAAAACAACTAACTCAGTTTTAGGACACGTACTGAAGAATAATGAATCGATCACACATGAGATGAAGACTAAATGCTGCCCCTTTTAAGAAAATGCATATATAAGAAATAAATACAAGACAAGTGCATTATTTTAATTTACAGCAATCAAGGCATCTTACAATTTAGTTCAGTTCTGAGTATTTTGCTCAAAAATAACCACTTGAAAAGAAAATATTATTGTAACTGTAATACTATTTTTGTATTGATGCCTACAAAATCTAATGCTCGTGAAACACACGACCCTGATGCTTATACTCCAGTTATTAAAAAGGAGTTAAACTTATTTCCTTTCAAGTCTGACTTAGGAAAAAAATGGCTATGTGACTTGTGACAGATATTGCAAGACTTTTGTACCTTAATAAAAACAGACTTCATTATCTTCACTTTCTCTTAAGTCTTGTGATTGAATTGGTTTATTTTTGAACATCATAAGGAGAAAGAAACAGTCAAATGGAATAATAAATTAGCTGTTTTTAGTTTATTTTACTGTGGTTTTTTATATCCTGAAACTGACTTCCCCTGTTTTGAACCTACATCTGAACGACAGCTATTTAACTTAACTTTATTGACAGATGAGAATTTCTTACAAAACTTGGACATGCAATGGAAGCTTTTCGTTAAAATTAATAACACCACCAAGGCTTCCTGTTTGCTTTTATGGGAAGGAAAGAAAACTTTGTTGTGAAATGCCATAATATATGAGCAGAAGTCCACCAAAACCCCACTAAAAACAGTAAAAATCAGGTCACGTGCTAAACCTTAATATTTTCACTTAGATTTCTTGATGCTTTGGGGAATGGTTCAATCAAATTTTCACTCTTAATAAAAAAAAGGGACCAGGAGCAATTATTCTTTTTAAATTTAACCACCATCTTCGATTAAACACAACGACCTTATTACGTGACAGGGATGGCTATCTGACTGCATAAAGTAGTTAAAAAACATCAGCTCTCAATGGGTGATCCCCTTCCTTTCAACAGTTAATCTGCAATGCCAGGAAAGAACATTAATGAGATGATAACAACAGAAAGCTGTCCCGATTTGCAGAGCTACCAAACTGGCCATCCTCTGAAATAAACCCATGGGAATGGAGCCTTAATGCTCCTTTCTGGTTAGAAAATTAAATTATGACTGAGAGAAGACTATGGTATGTCTACTCCTATTATCTCCATCTCTTTCAAACTGTAAAAAACAAGCAAAAAAAACCAAAACAAAACACCAAAACAAACCTAAACCCTGGGGACTGGAGCACACAATTGAAGGTGGCAGGTACGGCAACTTAATAAGTAGCTGTTGGTGGAGCCACAGTAATTGCGTTCACACTAGTTGTCCTCTCTAGTTGTAAGGTAAAGCGCATTAATTGAATCTCGTTCTGCTGGAATGAAATCTAGTTTGTTTTCCTTCACAACACAAAACAGTCTCTTGGGAAGCAATAGGTGAGGGTTTAAACTGTTTCAAGCTGAGGACAGCATTAACTCTGTTCCTCTTTCATGACTGAGTCTCTGGCAGCTAGCAATTATAAAACAATTTGCATTTCTAGTCTGGATTTGCTTTCTACAAACTTAGTGAGCTGAACTGGCTCAGCACAGGGGCCGGCAGCACCAGCATGGATGCAAAAGGGAGAAAGGCGGAGTGGGTCTGGGCAGGGTTGGGGAGCTAACACAGCAAGAGACCATTTCAGATTTTAGCTCCCCGATTCTAAATACGCTCAGATGAAGGCCAGAAGCAATTTAAACCACGGAGAAAAGAGCTGCCCACACAACATTTCCAATCAGCTGGTTTAAGATCTCCCCGTTCAGCATGCTTGACCACTGGGAATCCAAGTGCTAAAGTCTCAATTTTGCTAAGAATTTCCAAGCGCCTACCTCAGCTCTGTGAATTGTCTTCCCAAAATCAGGTACCAGAAGTAAAGCACAGGAATGCTGATCAACGTCACACTTACTACACTCAGTGGAACAGCTGAGCTTCAGCCTCCGTGCACCCTAGTTTACCAGCTTTGTGTGCTAAGCCCAGGATGGTACATGGGCAACTCTCTACACTTGGAGAACTGTTAAGCCCAAGCAGTGCAGACACTGATGACTGCAATTCATCACTGCGAATTCGGACTCTGATCTTACAATGAGGTCTATGGAGAGCTGCCACCCCATCTTTGCGCATGGCTCCCCTGGCTGCAGTGAGGCTTAACACAAACACAAAAATCATTTTCCTTGGAGCTCACCCTAGGCTTCACCACTACAAAACAAAAGCATACCTACTACACCTTCAAAACCAAGCGTTTAGATTTCCTTAAGAACAAACCAAAAAATCCCAACAAACACAAACTAGCCTGCAAGCAGTGAAGTTAATGAAACCTAGCTTCCATAACACGCTCTTCCAGTGCAGTAAGTTAGATCCCACTCCACACCCTCCACCAGGCTGGAGACGGCGCTTGCTCTCACCAGTCAGGCTCTTGGGAGATCAGAGCGGCCAACAAGGACTGAGGAAGTCCAACCTCCTTTGCCTTTACAAGTGCACTCAGGTGGTTCCTGCTCTCCTCTAGAAAGCTGCTGTTTTCATGAACAAAGATATCAAACACCTACAATTTTGCAATCAGTAAAAAAAGGGGACAATACTACTGCTAGGATGCAAGGGAAATTAACTGTGATCACCTGAAAATGCTAAGGATAGGGTCAGAAAAGTCAGTCATGTTTCCCTCCAGTTATTTGCATCCTGAATTTCATAACAACTTTATGGACAGTTCTAATAAGACAACTAATTTAGCAAGAAATACTAAAGACTAAACATAATCTAAATCCTTAACACTGGTTACACTTCCTAAAATAGTGTAATGACACATGGTTAGGCGCAATCCATGTGATGACAGAACCACATTGACAGCCTGAAAGTAAAAAATTGACAGAAAGCAAGGACAGGAAATCACTGTTATTCTACTAACATGCACTTAAAACAGCTCCTAACCATGGAAAACAAGCATACACTGAATAGTTTGTAGAATAGACAGGCTCTATTTCACACATTCTCTTGTGCTTCTGTGTCAGGAGACCACCATCGGCTCTCAGAGGGAGGGGTCTATAGATTTCCCCATTTTTTGTATTGCTCCGGTTTACATCTTGCCACTGATACTGTTACCACTGAAGAATTACCAAACCCTGGCTTTGGAATGGAAATAGATGTTAAAGGCCTCGTTCCTCTTTCATACACATACCCTAACGAGCAGTCAGAGCCTACAATAGCTAGCAAAAGCCTTATGAAATGGTATGTTGGTTTCCGCATAAGATAAAAATAAATTATATATATTGAGAAACTCCAGCCTGTCATAAGACAGTGAGGCTAGCCACAGACTGCTAAAGCTTGAAATGAGACAGTTCGAAAAAAAGACACAAAAAGACTTGAGAAGTGAGCAATAAAACTGAAGTTTCTAAATCCTAGGAAGCTGGCAAAAACTGGCAGTGTACAACACAGAAGGACTACATGACTCCCGAGTCTCCTGTGAGAAGCTGCAAAGGAAGTCACGCTGGGAAACTATGCTGTGGGCTGAGACATTGGCCTGGCAAGCTTTGCCCCGTTCAGTCTTTTGTGGAAGGAAGTTTCTCTTCCACTGAAATTTATTTTTTTTTTCCCCTCCACTTTTTGGTAGAGAATAGCAAGAAGTATACGCAATGTGCATAAAAGAAAGATTGGCAGCACCTAAACGGCCCCATGTTCTCCACCTCACTATAAATAAGTCCACATAACTGATGTTCTATTTGTTTTTAGGGCTCTGATACTGTATTTGTTTTTAGGGCTGAGCCTCCAGCATGTATCAGCTGAATTTTCAATGTTGTCGTTTTCCCCAGATGAATCAAAATCAACCAAAGGTGAAGGGTAGAAAAACAGAGCAACAGTAAGGTGTTCAGCCTCTCAAGTGAAGTGGCTGAGATCCTTGGGAACAGTCATCCATTCAAGGCACCCAGCACCCCCTCCGGATGACCATCCTGCCTTTTATTTTCCATCCTCCGTGCTATATATACCGTCCCTCTATATTTTGGTTTGGTACATGTCTCTTTAGTCCCTGTATACACCACCCCACTATCATTAAGTGAAATAATGCTTTGCTGCCCATCAAACTCAGCCACCTATGAGACGGAACACCTGGCATAATTCTTTCCAGTGGGAGCATTCCTGTTACTTCATGAACTGTTGCCTTCTGACTCTGATCATCATCCCCATCACAAACCAGGAGTCAACCGCTTCTTTCTGAGAAGTACTGAACATCAGGAGATTGTTCCAGTCTCGGGATGAGTAAGAAGGGAGGCCCACATCTCCCTTCAACACAGATCACTTAGATAGATTTTGTATGATTGCACATCATCTTCCTGTTCTGAAGTGCAATGCATTTTAAAGCCTGTTTGACATGTTCATCTTTCACTGTTCTTAACGGAAGGTGAAACCCTCAGTCCTCTGAGATAGGAAAAAGCTATCTAGATTATAATCAGTTTAGATCCATGCTCTTCTATCAGCGTTGTTCATTAGTGTAAATGCCAACTCGCTTGAGCTTTACTCTATCTTGGCTTATTGGTTACTCATAACCCTCCTCCGCATTTGCTTTTCCTAGGTTAATCAGACAAATATTCCTAGTGTACTCTTGTAGATAGGCTTTGTTCTTTTCCAGTAACCTTCCTGGGTGTATTTCTGTACAAGTTCCTCTTTCCCGGAGATGGTTTTTAAGGACTGGACACAGTAATGTCTCACGAGTCATCCAGAAGCTTGACTGTGTGCACTCCACAGTCATATGTTTTTTCACAAGCGTATTAAACTAGCAACTTCCTTTCATCATTGACTAATAAACCCAGGTATTTTCCTATTAGTCTGCTGGAGGCTTCCCAGATTTATACAACAAATACTTATTAATCCATACATGCAGTATCTTGCATTTTGTGCTATTACGTGCTATTGTAGGCTCATTTCTATTGCTTGAAGGTCTCAAGTCACCAATGAGATTATTCATTGAAGTTATTACTCATTTCTGACTAGACTGACCAGGCTCTGCATCATTTACAAATGGATTCTGACAGTCCTGTAAAAAATTCCATGTACCTCTTTGGCATTGAGTTGTATTTACATCACACAGACGTGGGGGGGTCTGGTTTTGCTTTAGTGGTTCTTGCCTACATGGGCATTGCAAGAAGCCAGGGAATAATCTTCTTTCTTCTAGACAGACCGTAGCTGTGGGCATCCTACTAAGACAGATTTGTTTTGAAGCTTTGCAGTTCAAAAAAAACCACCACCCCAAAACAAGCAACACAGAGAGGAAAAGCCAAACTGTAACAGCACAAGGCCCAAGAAAAACACTAGAAAGTTCAAAGCACTGCATGGGGCAAGCATTTATCCAAGAGACTCAGACTGAGGACAAACGAGCTCCAAAAAGCCAGAAACACATCTGCCACCCAAAAATTCCCAGTTATGTTCAGAAACACGAAAAGAGGTCAACAAGGAAGCAGAACTAGACTTGCCTAAGAAAGCAGGCTGACACCTTAGGCCTCATTTAAGATGACGACGTGACAATGTGGAAGGAAGAACAGCACAGTAAGAAATGCAACCCCAGAAGCAAGCTCCTTTCCTGACAGCTTTCAGAAAGCATCTGAACAGCAGACTGCTCTGCTGAACCTTAAACCACTGCTCAGCCACCGCTCTGGCTGAACCTTCAGCCTCTAATGGAAATAAAAGTCTTGTCTCCCTATATCAAATCTTTCCAACCAAGGATGTTTGAGGAAAAAAAAAAAAAAAAAAAAAAAGGCTTAAGGAGTCTGTCTCATAGTAGGAAGACAAGCACACAAATGTGAGCATCTTTCCAGCGTGATGCTGGCTCCCGTGAGAAACTGTTTATGTCTTCTCATCGATCATCTCCATTTTCATTACTGTTTATACAGAGTATTTTTCTCAAACTCTACCACCATCTTTCCTGGCCCGCAGTCTATCTGTCAGAAGGGGACGACGAGGCAGGCTCTCGTTAGTAACGATCACGGTGTCCCTCACGTGTGCATCCAGAGGGACGGCTCACAGGAGCCGTGCCTTAAATTTTATGAATCCCCTTTACTTTTGCATACATCGGTGGGATTAACGGGGTGGCCCCGGGTCCCCCGCAGACACCGGAGAACCCCAGATTTACAACAGCAAGAACTCACGACGCCAGAGCCCCATTCCGCAGCACACCGGCAAGCGGGACCGGGGAGCCCGCAAGGGGATTTCCCCTGCGGCGGCTCGCATAGGCCTCTTCCCCCCTCCTCCCCTCACGCCCGCCTGCCGGGACAGTGGGCAGCGCGGGGGCCGCCGCTTCAACCGACCACCCTTTACCCTCCCCCGGGGCGACGCTAGCTCCCCTTCGGGCTACAGGCCGCTCCCAGGGTAGGCGCGCCGCCCTCGCTCCCCCCTCGGCGGCTGCCCCGGCCCGGAGCCCCGGCCCCGCTGCCGCCGCCGGCCCCTGACAGGCACTTCCGCCCAACCCCGCTCCCCTCCCCCCATCCCACGCTCCCATTGGCTCGCCCCTCCCGGCGCGTCACCGCGGCGCGGACGCCGGTTGGCCCGCCGGGCGACGCGTGCGGCAGAGCTGGCCGGCGGGGCGGGGGGCGGGCCCCGCTGTCTCCACGGCGACAGCGCCGGCCGAGGGACGGGGACTGGGCCGCCGCCCGCCCGCCCGCCCGCCGCGTCGCTGCTGCCGTCGGCGTCACGTGCGGCTGCCGCGCCCGCCGGTTGGCCGGCGCCCTCCGGTGAGGATGGGGAGGGGGGGGGACGCAGGGAGGTGCCACGTGACGGGGCGTCGCCCTCCTCCCCGCTCTTTCTTCCTCCTCGGCGCCCCGCCGCGCGCCGGCCGGTTGGCTGTTGCCGTGGCGACAGGGGAAGGAGGGGGCGGGGCCGGCGCCCCACCTCGGCCGCGCCGCAGCCCCGTGAGCGCGGCCCCGCCGCCGGCAGCGCCGCCCAGCAGCAGCCGCCGCGGCCGGCAGCATCCGCCGGGCGGGCGCGGAGCGGAGCGGGGGCGGCGGCGGGCGAGGCAGGGCAGGGAGGGGCGGCCCATGGCGGGGGGGTGAGGAAGGGCCGTCGGCAGGTGCGGGTCGGGCGGGCGGGCGGTCCGCGCTGGCGGCGGCGGGAGGATGCGGGAGTACAAGGTGGTGGTGCTGGGCTCGGGCGGGGTGGGGAAGTCGGCGCTCACGGTGCAGTTCGTGACCGGCACCTTCATCGAGAAGTACGACCCCACCATCGAGGACTTCTACCGCAAGGAGATCGAGGTGGACGCCTCCCCCTCTGTCCTGGAGATACTGGACACGGCGGGCACCGAGCAGTTCGCCTCCATGCGGGACCTCTACATCAAGAACGGGCAGGGCTTCATCCTCGTCTACAGCCTGGTCAACCAGCAGAGCTTCCAGGACATCCGACCCATGCGCGACCAGATCATCCGCGTCAAGAGGTGACTTGCCCGGCGGCCGCCGCTCCTCCGACGGCCGCGCCCGACGCCCACCTGCGGCCCGGCCCGCCGGGGCCTGCCGCCCGCCCGCCCCTCCGTCCCGTCCCCCCCTCCCGCCGCCTCCGTCCCCTCCTTCCTCCGGGCCGGGCCGCCCCGCGGTGCCCGGATCTCCGGCCCGGGGGCTGCCCACGCCCTGCCCGCCTTCCCGCTCAGGTGCCTGCCCCGCGGCTTCCTTCCCCCGCCCGCCTCCTTCCCTCCTTCCCCGGTGAGCCCCGCCGGTGCCTCGCCCGCAGCCCCGTGGCGGTGGGGGGCGGTGGGGGGCTGGCCTCAGCCGCAGGGGTGGCGGAGCCGGGGCAGGGGGCTCCGGCGGGCCCCGCTGCTCTCCCGCCCTCCCTCTCTCCTTCCCCACCCCTGTGCGGTAAGTTCGGGGTGTTCCTGCGTGAAATATGGCAGACGGCCTGGGTGCAGGCTGGAACCGGGGGGCGACTGGGGCGGGGAGCAGTTCCCCGAGCGTTGTAGGGGGTCAGCCCTCGAGTGCACTTTCTGTAGTGGACGTGCCGTCGCTGATCCGCAAAGGGAAGTGCCCGGGTGTTTCCGTGCAGCACACATGCTGTCAGAGGCAGGTAGAGATCTGCCTTTTCGGATACCTGCGTGGGTATTTCCGTGAACTTCCCCCTCCTCTTAAAAAGTGCAGAACGCAAAACCCCCTTTTCTTGGTAAAGAGATGATGGCTGGGAGCGTTAGGCCTTCTGTATGCCAGTGTTGCGCTTAAATTTCCCACGGTCGCCTTGCCAGCCACTCTGTTAGGAGCGAATCCACAGTGGTGAAACACCGGTGCACACTGCCAGTTTGTTTGTATAACCACTACGTTGTTTAGATATGCGTCAATCAGTCAGATGTCAGCCGCTGAAATGCAGCCAGTCACGCCGAAAGAAGGGTAGATGCACCATTTGAAATCGTAGCAACCGTTTGAGCCACAGCGTGGATGAGAAAATGCCGCTGGCCAGATCGTCGCAGACCGAGATCTCTTATTGCCCGTGGAGGGAGGTTGTACTTAGGTCGCAGAAGTGGTTGTAGCTTTGGCTTGGGCGTCTGAAAGGGAAACCCTTGTAAATAACTTAGTTGGACCACAGCTGTTGGATTTGCATCTTAATGTGGAGTGGACCATAAAAGGTGATAATGGCTAATCATATGGTCGGGTATGGTCTGTTCACAGGAACTACCATTCCAGAGCCAAGGCCTGGGGAAGATGTGTTTTGAAATTGGGGAGGAGGGTGAGTAGGGGAAAGGGGAGGGAGGAGACAAGGCGCTGATATTTTGAGAGACTTGCAACTTTCTCATAGTAGGTGTTTCTTAATGTGCATCCTAACTTTTTCACTGGGGGTTTCTAAAGACCAATGTAATGAAGTTATTTTGAATCTATTATGGAAAATGCACTTTCCATATCCTTGTGGTCCTTACCGTTCACACATATTTTATAGAAGAACAGTTTTTCTTTAAGCAGTTAGAGTAGGCTTTATTCATTGATAAACACTTCTGGTTTTCCTGTGTTTAATCAGTGCTATAAATTCATTTGGTCTCTGAATGCCCCTCGCTGTGGCTTTTGCAGCTTGCATTGTGCCTTGCAGTGGAGTGTCTGCATTCAGACCCCAGCTGACAAGCTGTAGGTAGGTGAAGCAGAATAGGAAGCGACTTACACTTCCATAGTTACGTTGACTCAGCACTGCTCAGAGTGGGTCTAAATGCTGCTCTTATTTTTCTTCTGCCATCTCTTTTACTGCAGGACTTCAACTTTTGGCTTTTGGTTAGGTACTTTGTGAAAGACATACGAGCAGTGTTTTAATCCTAAATTTCACTTATGCAAAGTAATCAAAAAGCAGCTGAAATCCTGAAAATTTTAGCAAGCCCTCAAAACTTTGAGTTGTAGCTGAAAGGGATATGCTGTTGACTTGCAATATTAAAAAGGTGTAGTTTCAGCAAGTGTACCAGGTTTTTCCTCGTGAACCTCATCTTATATTTGTGGGTGGTGGTGTTATGTTTTGGAACCTGACTTAGGTTCGCAGGCAGTATAAGACCTAATGTGCTGTTGACTTAAGCTTGCATCCTTTTTACTAGTTTAACTGGAAGAATGCATATTTACAGATATAATATGTATTTACAGATATAATACGTACAAGGACTTCTAAATTATAATTTACAGTTGCGCAAATGCATTTAATCCGTGTTGAGAGGCAAATAGTCATAGTCCTGTTTACATAGGGACTCTGGATGAGATGTACCTGAAAACAACAACAGTATGGTTATAACAATACAAAACTATGATCTAAAAATCTTTGAACTTTCATTGTATTTGAAAACCAATTGACCGGGTCTCTAACTGGTACCTCTGCATTTTACACATTGTCCTTGCTATTTATTTTTTTTTAATGGAAGAATCCCTGTGTTACTACATAATTAGAGAGTAATTTTAATTATTCTCCCAAGAAGTAGAAAAGCCCGGTAAAATTCACTCTTCAGGTTAAGGGATACGCGCTTGAGTCTTCTGCTTCCCTGGTCTAACCGTACCACATACCAGGCCAAACTAAGCTAAGGGTGTCCTTCACTCCACCTGGTGAAGTTGAGTTACTTTATAGGAATGAATGACATGTTCATGAATGAAAGAGAGGAAAGCAGTGGACCTTTACTTAACTCTTAGTGGTTAACTCTTAGAAGCTTAATGGCTAGAAGAGGTTGAGATCACTCTTGCCAGTAGAGTTTCTGTTCTCATTAAATAGCTATTTAATATTAAAAAATGCATAAATAGACTTAGAACCAGGACTGAAATCCAGGTCTCCCAGTTTGCAGAGAAGCCTCCTTATGGCAAAACTATAAAGCCAAGCTTCCCTGCGTAGTGTGGCAGCCTTGCATCCCTTTCAGTCATGGTGCACAGCCTTATCAAGAGCGGAGGATGCCTCCATAGCTTTTAAACAGGTAATTAAAGCTCTTCCCTGGGAAATGGTTTAAATGTAAACTCTATTCTTCTTTTCCAAGTAAGTAAAACATTTTTGTCTAGATCTTTTGAAGAATGAGTCAAGGTGCTTTACCTTCAGTAAGGGAGCGGAGCCCTGTCAGTTTTGAGTGGATGAGTGCACCCCCAGCAGCTCTGCCTAGCCACAGGGTGAGGAGAAGGAAAAGGTTTCAGGAGTACTCGCTGTACTCTGGGCCAGTTTTCTACTGCACGGAATGCTGCCAGCATTGGATGAAGGATCTTGGTGGTACAAAATCACAGCTGCTGTTCTTCTTCCTCCAGATGCTGTGTCTTACAATAATTTCTACCCAAGGAGTGGCCTGGCTGTAGCTTGTGTTGTACAAAGCAATCGCTTCTGCAATCAGCTGTTCTCGCAGTGCCTGCGACTAGCCCGGCTTATCTGGAATGCGTGCTTTAGTGTCAGTACGTGGGGGGCAGGAAACTCATGAAGGGGGACGTGCCCTAGGAGAGTGAAGCTGTGGATGCCTCTTTTGGCTGGGTAAGGAGTGTAATCGGGAGGTAGGAGGACAGAGTGGTTGGTGGGTTGTGCAGAATGAGGCCAAGGGTATAAGGTTGATAAGGGTTTAGGAACTTGAGAGTGCCTTCATGCTTGTTTGAAGCTGTTATCGCTGATGATGATAGCTAAATAAACAATTTGGGAGCTCCTATTCACAGTACAATTGACTGCTTATCTGAAATGCATTGTTCCAATGCCATGATCTTAGTGTTTCAGGCACCTAGTACCAGTTTCTGGATCCCACGTGTGCCAAATATGTTCATTAAGCCTTTTTTCTTCTGATTCTTGCAAACGCTTAGGGTTTGTAGTATTGGGAAGATGGAGTGTATATAAGGATAATATTTTCCATGTGATAGCTTAAAGGATACTCCTTATTTTCCGTGTACAAGACCGATAAAGGAAGTCAACTGCTGCTTTACTGCCTCTTAGTGAGATACCACACAAAATTATGTTATCTGTGCATTTGTAGGTGCCACAACTCTGGGACCTTCTTTCCCTCCAAAATGGATTTGCAAGCTTGGCAGCAAAGAACTGTCCGCTGTTTATGTGGCAGACAGAACTCACTGTAGTTTCAGGATGAGCTGTTTTCTGGAGAAACCTTTTATTTGTGAGACCAAAGCTAAACTGGATGCGTGGGCCCATGCCAGTGAAGGCCTGCAGTGAAGGAAGAACAGAAGCTGTCAAATGAAACAGATTGGAAGTGGTACACCCCAGTTAGATAACAAGGTTTAGAAATAAGTAGTGAGTACGCAGATTAATCAGTGTAACTTTTTTTTATTTATTTTTTTTTTGTGGAAAAAAGACTTAACTTCTGACACTTTTGTGTGTGTCTTTTGTGTGATTAGAAAGCTCTCTGAAGAGAATCTTCTGATATTTACCATATACAGAATTTTAATTTTGGGTATGACTTTCCCAATGTTTTTCTCCCATGAAGGTATGTTTAAACCTCCATGGGTATGTATCCTAGATGCTTACATAGCCTTCAATAATGTAATTTCTCAAACTGTCCTACAGACTTCATATATATTTTTAGTAGAACCTCATGAAATAGAAAAGCATTATTATTTCTATTCAAGCAGAAAACTAAAGCACAGAAATTTTGAGAAATGCTTTATTTCAAGTAGTGAAAAAAAACTTTTCATTGATCCATTGCTTTTTCTTTAGGAAGCAAAGACCATAAAATTTATTAATTTAGATTGGCTGAAAATGCAGACCTAAATGACACAGGTGTATTGATATGAAATATTACAGAAATGTGTCTCCAAATTGAGAATGTTTTTTGTGGTGGGATTTATCATCAGGCTGAAAGTCTGCCTCCCAGTCTAGCGATTTTATGTGGTAATTTAAAACATACAAGAGATATAATTATTGAAATTTATTAATTGTGAAATCAGCATCTTGAGTCAATGATAATTGATGTATTTAGTGACTTAATGGTGATTAAGTCTGAAAAAACTATACTTGAAATTACAAATTGCTCAAATGTCTGGTTTGAAAATGTTGCTTTCCAAGTACTATGAAAACTGTGTGGCTTTTATTCAAAGACCATTTAGCACATTGGAGTCCAGATCGTCATGAAAACTAGATAATATGATCATACAGGTGACTGTCAGTAAGCGTAGAGTGTAGAGTTTTGAAGAAATAAAATAGTTTAGTTTGTTCTTTAGCTCTTCATTGTAATAAGTACTCTTCAAGCAAGGTTGAATTTACCAGTTTTCTGAAATTCTATGTGTTTCTTCTATTTTTTTTTTTATTTTAAGAAAATATTTTTCTGATTTTGAGAACTATTTAGAGAATTCTTCATAAATACTGCTGTGACACGTTCAACCACAAAAGGGCCTTCAACCTTCCAGGAAGAAATACCTAAGTGTTCAGAATTGAAACCTGGAAAATGCAATTCCTTCTGAAGTACTGTATGCAAAAGATTGACAAAAGTCTAGGGACTTTCATAGGTGCTAGCAAGACACGTAGAGATGTTAGAAATAGGAACAGACTGAAATCGTGAAATCTTTTTTTAGCAAGGGGTGTTGTTTTTTTTTCTTACCCAAGCTGCCAGCCACTCTTGTGCACCCATCAGATGAAATTTAGCACTTTACTGCAAGAACAGATCAGTGGATTTTAAATCCCGTCACACACATGTACGTATTTCTTAGAAAATGTAGGAACCTGAATGCAGACATCAGCCATCGTGTTAAAATATTTAAGAGGTATACTGGCCTCTTTTTTTTTTTCTTTTTTTTTTTTTTAAAGGGACACCTATGGGTAGTTGTTTCTCAGCTGAGAACCTTATTGATTTACAAGAAGAAAATGCAAATAATTTCAGCATCTCTAGAGTTATAAAGATCTGGTAAACACAAGTAGTCAGTCGTATCAAATTGACCTTGTATGTAACACCAGACCCTTCAGCTCTGTGGCCATCTCCTGTGTCTTATTGGGGAACTGATATGTAGACCATCCCCTAGAAAGTGTCTATAATAAAAAGAGTACAGGTTTGCAGGGTACAGGACATTACTGTAAAATTTATATAGTTTTAAACTCAGATTTTTAGTTTCTCTTTGTGCTCTCATGCTTTTAAAATAACTTTACAACGCTTCTTTCCAGCTCTATAGAGTTTAGATCTTTTTTGTTTTTAGTGAATCTACCTTTGTTTTAATTTGAGATTAATGAACTAATTCTGTCAGACAAAATTATAGGCTTCTTGATTTAACTGGGGAATTCATACGGAGACAAGCCTCTAAAAAATGTCTCTGACAGTGTGCAATTTTAAGCTATAGAAGAATTAGAAGAATATTTTAAAGTTGCTTGGTTTAGTCTTAAACTTGGTTATTTCAAGGTGCTCGGGCATCTTTGGATCATGTTACCTTTATTGTTTTCCTGTAGAAGCTTTTGAATTAAATTCCATACTTGCAGAGTTCTCTTGATCCCCTTCCCACCACCCGCCCCCTTCTTGATAACGTGAAATATTTGTGCTACTTTAAGTTACTTTCTCTGGAAACCGTGAAAATCTGAGACAATGATTATAACCAGAGTCTTCTAATGTTTTGTTTGGGTTTTCTTCTGGCTGCTTTGCCCCTCCCCTCCCCCCCCAACCCCCGCCAGCTAATTGTAGTGGTATTACTTTCCAAGATTTATTTATTTTTTTTTGTAAGGTAAAAGTGACATGATAGCTTCCCTATGTGGGCACTGAAAATAAATCTTTTTATCCCCTCCTGCTTTTTAGGTGTTCTTTGGACTTTTATTGAAAAAGCCAGGTAGGCAAGCTCCTTTTGTATGCATGTTTAGTTTAGATTGTGCTAGTTTAGATGTGCTGGCGTATTTTTTTATGATGCTTGTATCACTTAGCATCATCTTCTCTTTTCGGGTCTTAATTGCTCCTGTAGCTCATGTTGTTGTAGAGGTGTGTGAATAAATATGGATAGCTACAATTGTAGAATAGTATGTGGCAAGACTTCTTAAATTTGTTTTCAGTTGTGCAGTGTTGCTTGGTCGTGTCTGTGTTGTAAAACCGCTATTTAATGTGGTAAAGACCCAATATAACAGTGACTTTAATGGCTTTCGTAGTTGAGCACAATAATATATCATTAATGCTTGGGGTTGAATGTTTTCTATCTTGCTATTCATTAAGCTGTTTTGACACAGATTTTTGCAATGAATATTTGGAAAATTTTATCAAAAAAAGAATCATTGCTCATTAGAATTTCTGTTTTGCCTTTGAATTTCTGTTTTGCCTAGAGGACAATAATTCTTTAAATGCTGTTTTTTATAGCCAACACAGTTGGCAGTAACTTGCATCTTTTATTTCAAAATAACCATGATTCTCTACTCTTCAGTTGGATAGTATGTGGATAGAAACAAATTTTGTTGTTTGGTCATACATAAAACATTCTGGGTAGCAGTATGTTTAGTTGAAACTCTTATGTTAGCAGGCATGATTTTTGGACTGAAATTTCAAAAATAGACATTCTTTGGTGTTTGGAAGTTTTTTAGACGAATAAAATTTGAAATGTCTGAATGGGTGGCTCTCCCAAAAATCATTAAACCCATTCCTTTTCTAGTTTTCCCCTTAATAATTCAGTGTCACGCTTTTAGTTTTTGCACCTAAGAACAAACCTGGGGTTACTGGTTATTTCATTTCTGAAATATTGGAAGTGTTGCTCTAACATTTTTTTTTTCCTTTTTTGCTTCTTGTAAATTGTGTAGGTGGTATGTGATGATAACGTTTTAAGAGAGAATAGGGAAGCAATTGGGACTGCATTGCTAAATTATCCAGGCACATAGTGACTTGTACAAAGATTTATGTGATTGTTAAGGTAACAAGAGCTATAGCTATCTGCTTCTTCATATTCTTTTATTCATTAGCTTCCTGTTGCTCTGTTTTTGTTTTTTTGTTGGTGTTTCTTTTTTTTTTTTCTTCCAGAGGCTACCAATACAGGACTAGTATTTAGGTTTTGCTGCACTAAGGCAAACAGTATAGTCTAGGTAGAGTATACAATGACGAGTGCAACTCGAACACTTTCTTTGTCAATGGGTTGCATTTTAGCAGCTGTGTTGTCTTAAATCCTAGTCTAGACAAGAGAATTAAAGGTGCGATATGAGCATGTTATCCTTTCTCAATGTTAATGTCATGGGCTAGCTCAATTAGTTAGTGCTGTACTCTTAAAAATGCAATGGTGACAATATTTTAATCTTGTCTTGATTAGGCCTAGACTAGGTAAAAAATCAGGTAAAGGACAAAAAAAAAGATGAAGTGTTTTTAGAGTTGATTAGCTGGTTTTGAAACATCACTTTCATCATGTAGATAGAGCTTTAACATCTTTTAAAATATTGTTATTATCTTCTGCAAAAAGTCGGGGTAATGAGGCAGACATTAAAGCATTTTAAAATATTAAATGTAATAGCTTAGGGTAGTGGTCTGGGGTAAAATAAAATAGAACTCTTACGTTATAGAATGGTTTGATAATTTCCCATTATTGTTCTGGTTAACAGGTAGCCACCTTAACTAAAACATTAATAGTGTTTGAGATTCCCATGTGAGTATCAACTCAACTACAATTTAATTTGAACTGGAAATGAATTGGATAAAGGCACTGAACTTGAAGTGCTCTGAATATTGTGAAGAGCAGCTTTGGTCCTGGATTTCTGATTAATTGCAAGAAAAGATGCTTTCAAGAAATAACCACGTAGATTGCCTCTGGGCTATATGTGCGCTTGCTGTGACAAGCAAGTTTTGGTAGGAGAATGTTTGTACTATTTGCCCTCTTAATATATTTTACAGTATAGAGGATAAGTCAGGACTGATCAACCTACTTTGTCTGATTAGATCTGGTTGCAGTTTCCCACATCACTATAATATCTTTTTAACTACTGTACAAAATCTTACTTGAAACATTTTATAAATGTGCAAATAATTGGAAGGCTTTTTTTCTTTTGAAAAAGCCACGAACCTTATAAGACCTATCTCGAAGTGCATAAATTCTTTCCTCAAGAATTGCTTTTCTTTTGACAGTTCCTTACCATGTTTTCAATTTAATTTTTAAATTTTAGAAGCTTGTTTTTGTCAGAACAAAACAATGAATATTAAATGTTTGGGTTTTATACAATTTCCCCCAAAGTTATGAGTGGGGGGAAAAAAAAGAATCACCCAGCTCTATTTAGTTGCACTTGGCCATGATGCAGAATCCTGGACCTGTGTATTTTTTGAACTACATGACAGTAGTCCTCACTTGTATACTGCTATTTGTACGCTGTTTTTAAGAAGCTGTGTTTTCAGTCTGTGGATTACTTTCTACTGCTGAAAGGACTGGATGTTGTAAAGGGTTTTCTTAGTAGTAATCTTCTATCTCCATGTTCAAAATTTGCCCCTCTTCTCCTGTAACAATTCTGCTGAAACCAGTCAAATGACCTTTTTTTTTTTTTTTGTGGTTTAGTTGTTTGGCTTTTTTTAACTGTAGTAACTCAATTTCTTTTTGAAAATAATTAGGAGGGCTGAAGATGTTAACATTGAACTATTTCTTCTGGAGCATTTTATCAGATGCCCTTCATACCCACCCTCAAAAAAATAGAAATCTAACTAGCCTGAGTGCTTCTCAGTCTCCGATCAAATCCAGGCTCTCCGTCTCACCGCCTTCTTTAAAGAAGGCATCTGCTCTGCTAGTCTCAGAAGCAGTTAGATTCTTGGTAGCAGACATGCAGGTTACTCCCTACAATGCCTGGAAGAGAGAAGCATGAGTCACCTTCTGGGTTAACGCTGCGGTCCACAATCGAAATCCAAGCAGTAATTCGGAATGAATTCTCCCATTTTTTTCACCTGTTCGGGTGGGGTGTTAGATCTGGGGAGAGGAGTGGTAGTGGGGGTCAATGTAGTACCACTTAAATCTGTTTGATCTGCTTAGGTTCTTTAACAGATAACCTCCTCGGTATACAGTGGGGGTTTGGAGCTAGGAGAGGTTGGTTTCGTTTTTGTACCAAGTATGCAGGATGCTGTCCAAAGCAGAATGGATGCAGGGAATCCTGGCATGATCTTCTGAACACGCAATGCACTGGAGGAGAAGTGTTTGGTTTGTTTGTTGTTGTGTTTTAAGTTTTTTTCCCCAATGTCAGCCTTCTCTCGCATTTCATTGAGAAATGGGTCTTGCAAAATATCTTAGTACTTCTTTTCTGTGTCAGTTCTTTAGGACTCTGCTTTGCTCTGAGGTGTGTAGTCCTGTTGCAGCAAACCATTTGGACTATCTCCTTATTTATGTAGAAACTCTCCTTTTGAGAGGCAG